>NW_026250690.1:0-600000 GCF_024043175.1 Alternaria infectoria
TAAAAATTCTAATATTATTAATATTAGGTATTTCTTTATATTTTAACTTATAAGGCGTTTTAAAATTAATAGAACTATTAGAAGTTCTATTATATAAATAAGTAGTAGTTAATATAGTTTCTCTCTATAAATTCTTAGGTAGATTACTATTAATTAATAAAGCTCTTACTTTATTAAGTAATACTCTATTAATTATTTCTGCTGCGCTATTTTGCTTAGAAGTATAAGAACTAGAATATCTAGAATTAATTTCTTTTTTAATTAGATAACTATCTAGTTCTCTAGATTTAAACTTGTTATCTAATTATAGAGCTTTAACTTTATTATTATTAAATATAATAATAGAGTTATTATTACTAGTAGAATTACTAAAATTATTATTAGAATTAGAATCTAAGCTATTATTATTAGTAGCTTCTAATTCTAATTCTGTTATAGTATCTTCTATAATATAAATAACATTCTTTCTAGTTTTTAATAATTTTACTACTAAATATTTAGTAAAACTATCTTTAAAAGTAATATAATATTTAAAACCTCTAAAGGTTTTAGGCCTAATAGGCCTGCCTATATCTATATATAATAGATCTAAATAGGCTTCTACTCTAGTACTTGCTTCTATATTATAATTTTTAGTTAATTTAGCTTATATATAAGTAATATAATTATTTAAATTAACTCTAGTAGTAGAAATATTCTCTAAATTAAAATCTACGCTTAAAGCGTTATCTTTTAATTTTTTAATAGCATTAAGATTAATATATTTTAATCTATTATGTAATAGTTCTATAGTATTATTATTTAATACTAATTGTTTGCTATTATTAAAAATAATATCTAAGTTAGAATTATTATCTAAATTAGAATTATTATCTAATTCTATAGTATTATCTATTTCTAGATTATCTTCTAGATTAGATTTTTTTAGTTCTTCTAAATTACTATTATTAATAGTATTTAAAGTAGTATAAGATTTATAATCTTTACTAATACTAGAAGTAGAACTAACTATAAAGAATATACTAACTCTATTTTTATAATAACCTTTAGATAATAGATTATTATTAGAGTTATATATAAAGTAATTATCTTTATTAAAAGATAAAGAGTAATTTTTCTTAGTTATTAAACTAAGACTTAATAAATTAACTTCTAATTGCAGTATATAAAGAACATTAGTTAATTTAACTAGTTTATTAGTACTAGTAAATTTAACTAAAATATCGCCTATACTACTAGCTTTAATATTATTATTAGTATTACTCTACTTAATAGTAGTAATACTAGGTTTAATATTAATAAATAATTCTTTAATATAGTAGGTATGTATAGTAGCGCTAGAATCTAAAATAAAGTCTATAGTACTATTACTATTATCTTTATTAACTATAGAAGAAGTTAAAATAGTTTCTTCTTTAGTAGTATTATTAATAGATTTATTCTTAATTAAATTAGAATATTTCTTAAAATAATTAGATTCTAAATATTCTTTCTTTTTATAATAATTACAAGTCTTAATATTATTATTATTAGACTTATTATTATTTTTCTTAGTAGTAGATATAGATATTTCTATATCTTTGTTATTACTACTTTTAATAGAATTTCTTTTATTATTATTATTATTACTAGTATTATAATTATTACTAGTAGAATAATTATAACTAAAAGAGTTATTCTTATTATTAGAATTAGAAGTAAAATTTTTATTCTTAATAGAATTAACTCTTCTACTTTTGTCTAATAATTACGATATAATAGTATCTAAATCTATACTATTATTATCTATTCTAATAGTTTATGTAATTATAGTTACTATATATTTATAATCTTTATTAAAATTATTTAATAGCAAAGCTATAAGAAATTTATTAGGTAAACTAATTTCTTTAGCTTCTAAGCTATTAGCTAGGTATTTAAAATTATTAATATATAATTCTAAATTACCTTTATAAGAATTAATAGTAGTATTAATTAGTTCTTTACTAATTAAAAATTTGCTACTAAATTCTTTTGCTTTGTATAGATTTTTTAGCATTTACTATAATAAATAAGAATTACTAATATATCTAACTTGTAATAAAGCTCTATCTTCTAAAGCTAATTTAATAAAACTAGTAGCTTTAATAGCTTTATCTTATAATAGAACTCTAGTAGCTTTGCTTAAACTAGATAAATTGTATACTATTACTTCTAGATAGCCTTCTTTAGTTAAAAGAGCTTCTATTTTAATAGACTAAATATTGTAATTACTAGATTCTTTTAATTTAGGAATTTTAAATATAGTATCTAACATTTTTAGTTATTAATTAAATAATAATTAAATAACTAAAGATTTTATTACTTAAAAGTAATAAGATTATTAAACTACTTTAAAAAGTATTTAATAATAATAGATATAGAACAAAGACTATTTGTATTTATTAATAATAATAAAATTATTATTAATAATATAGCCTAGGTCTATACCTCTTTCTTCTATATTCTTTTAATAAAAAAAAGAATTAGTATTATAAAAATACTAAATTATTCTTAGAGTAATATTAATTACTTATTACTTAGAATAATTCTAGAATTTAGAATATTAAAAATAGTAATAAAGCTAAATTTCTAATAGTAACTAAAGTAAAACTTTATTACTATAGATCTTTAAGAATAAAGATAAAGTTATTATAGTAATAATAACTAAGATTATAGACTTTTATTTTTTAGATAATTAATAACTTAAAGAATTCTCTCTTTTTCTCTAAGAAAGATTACAAATACTAGTATATATAAAGTAGAACACGTTTTTAAGGCGTCTTTTTATATATATAATTCTAGTAAAATAGATTCTTTAAGCTTATTAAAGCCTTTAGCTAGTTTGCTTTTAAAATAATATACGTAGGTAACTAACTACTCTCTAAATAGAGAAAACGTATATAAAACTTTATTATCTTATATTTCTATAAGTAGAGTAAGTAGAGACTAATACTAGTAAAAGTCTTAGCTAATACTGTTATTTTATTAATATTAATAAGAAGTACTTTAGTTTCTTTCTTATTAATTATTAATAATAATAACTAAAAGCTTTTTTTCTTATTATTATAAAATAATAATAAGTACTTTTCTTTTTATTATTAATTATAATAGAGGCTAATTAACTACTAAATAAAGATTATAAATCTTTAAATAGCTTAAAGCTAAAAAAGTACTATTATAATAATAGATAAAAAGTATAAGTTAAACTATATAGTTCTAAAATAGATATTTTATTAATTCTAAAGAATAACTCTTTTTAGAATAAATAAAAATCTTTTTCTTTTAAATATATTAATTACTTAGAACAAGTAATAATATAAATAAAATATATTCTAATAAAGCTATAAGTGTCTAGCTAGGCTTATAACCTGTAAAGAATAGATAGGTAATAAGAACTATTCTCTAATAATAGAATATAGCTTTGTTAGAACAAAGTAGTTAAATACTATAATAAATAGTATAACTAATAAAGATTATAATAAAGTAATTGCAAAGTAAATAATAAGTAAAAGGTAATAATATTATTACTAGGTAAAGAATAACTATAGAGAATTACTATTTCTTTTATAGAAAATAGCTACTAGAATAATTGCGTAAATATCTGCCTATTTCTGCCTAAAGATAAGAATTTATAATTAAATCTACTTAATTTCTATTAATTTCTAGATTTATAATCTAAGTCTGCTAAATTCTTTTTATTTTCTAGATTTATAATCTAGACTAGTACTAATTATATTAGTCTATGCGTTATATTGTATAGACTAATAATTAGTTTATTACTAGATCTTTTAGCAATTGCAGAAAGAGAGATAAGAAGATAAGAGTTATTAAATTACGTAATAACTCTAATATTAACTAGACTAAGACAAATAGAAGTGTTTTAGAATCTTCTAGTATAGTAGATTAAAACTAGCTACTAAAATCTTAATTACGTAAGCAATTAGATTTACTAGAAATTTTTCTAATTTATTAAGAAATAATAATAAGTGTAATCTTAACAAAGCTTAATAATAAAAAAGATAATAATAACTAAGTTATTATAATCTTTATAGTAATAGAGCTAGTAAGCTAAGAAATAGTAGTTATAAGTACTCTAAAATAATTTAAGTATTATTATAAAGTTTAAACTATAGCTATAAAAGCTTAGAAGTTATTAGTATAAATAGAGAATAGGTAAGTAAGTAGATAGATAAAAGTAAATATAGATAGTAAGTAGTAGTTATATAATATAGCTAATATAGCTAGACTTATAAGTAATTATATATAAAATATAGATTACTAGTAATTATATAGATATTATATAGATATTTTAAATTAGTTTAGAGACTTTATACTAGTATAGCTAGATTTACTTAGTTTTTTTTTAGTATTATATTATTATATAAAGCTAGTGCTAGAGCTAGTTAATAGTCTAAATAGCTATTAGTAATATATAATAAATATATAGTAGTTAGCGTATTATAATAATATATAGTAACTATTATATTAGTAGTAGAAGTAGTATAGTTATAAGTATTATAAGTTATAAATCTAAGCTTATATTAGAGATTTTTAAGTTTACTATTAAGTCTAATTTTTTTTTTTTTTAGAGTCTAAAGCTATTATCTTTATAGACATGTTACTATATAGTAATACTTTAATAATAGAGCTATAATAAGTACTTTACTCTATACTTTAAATCTGTAACAACTATTAAGTCTAATATAGTAATATATTATTACGTAATTATATAATTATATAATTATATAATTATATAATTATTTAATTTTAAGAAAAGTACGCTATAGACTCTATCTTTTAGGTCTAGAGAGAGTTTTATATATCTATAATAGATTTTACTCTAATTAGACTAGCTAATACTATAAGGTTCTAAGTATATTAATAAAATATTAAAAATATATATTTTTAAATAATAGCGTTATATATAGAAACTTTCTTTTAATTATAGCTATAATAACTAAAGTACTATAAAATAAAAATATACTTTTATTAGTAAAAACTAATTATAGTAGAATATTAATACAGAGTAGAGTAACAAAACGTAGTCTAGTAACTCTATATAGTAATCTTAATATAAGTATATTTTTTAAATACCTTATATTTACTATAATATAGTAGTAAGTATTAATAAAACTCTCTTAGTAATATTTACTATAAATTTAGTATATTAATAACGTACTTATAGAGGTAATAGTAATAGAGAACTATCTAGTATACTTAGAAGTAAACTTAGAAGTACTAAGAGTAAGCTATAAAGCTATAAAGTTATTAAAAGTTTAGAAATATATGTCTAAATAAGCTTTTAAAGCTAGGTAGATACTAATAGTAATAATAAGTAGCTCTTATTAGTAGAAGAGCTAAAAGTTAAAAGATAGTATAATATTAAATAGAAGCCTCTCTATTAGCTATAAAAGTAAATAGATAACTATAGTTAGTATAAAGGTAAATATCTTTATAGAGGTTAATACTATAGTTTATCTCTAAGCTACTATATATAGTATTTATATAAAAGGTCTATATCTACTTTTTATAAACTTATTCTCTTTTTTATTTTATATCTTTATCTACTTCTTAAAACTCTTCTTAAAAGCTTAATAACTATAACTATAATAATAAAAATAATAATAATATTATAATAGTCTATTAATATATTAGTTACTTTTACTCTTATTATTACGTCTAATAATATAGGTATATAGTATCTAGCTTTTAAGTAAGAGTAGGTATAGCTATAAGCCTTTATAAAAAATTAGAAGATCTTCTAAAATAGCTTTCTTTCTATACTAGTTAATCTATAAAATACCTAGATAGTATTAAATATAGTAAGAGATATAAGCCTAGCGTAAAGCTTTAATTCTAAAAATTCTACTATAATAGCTATAATTAACTTAATTAATAGTAATCTTATAGTCTTAACTATAGTAAGTATTTATAGCTAAACGTACTATAGTAACTATCTATTTAAAGTTTATATAATTATAACTAATTAGTTTAGAAAGCTTTAAATACTACTTACTAACTTATAATAGTAAAGCTATATACTAGACTTCTATAAAAGAAACTTTCTAAAAAAAGTAAGAAACGCTAAAACTTTTAGCTAGAAGTAAGTAGTACTACTATATATAAGTAAGGTATTAGATATAAACTTAAAGGTAAAATAAGTTACTACTATAGCCTAGCTAGTAAGATAGTAGAGAAATAACTTTAAAAATAACTTAAGTTTTATTATAAAGTTTAGATACCTACTATAAAAAAGCTAGAGACTTATTAGTATAAATAGAAAATAAGTAAGTAAGTAAGTAGGTAATAGTAAATATAGATAGTAGTTATAGTAGTTATACACTATAGCTAATATAACTAGACTTAGATATAATTATATATAGAATATAAGTTACTAGTAATTATATAGATTTTACGTAGGTATTTTAAGTTATCTTAGATTATATTAGAGGCTTTATACTAGTATTAAGCTTACTATAGCTTACTTAGTTTCTTTTTAGTATTACGTAATTATATAAAACTAGTACTAGTACTAGTTAATAGTTTAGATAGCTATTAGTATTATATTATAAATATAAAGTAGTTAGTACGTTATAATTATGCGCGTAGTAATTATTATATTAGTAGTATAAATATAAGTATTATAAAGTTATAAGTTATAAATCTAGGCTTATATTAGAGATTTTTAAGTTTAAATTTAGAGTCTAATATAGTAATATATTATTATATAATTACGTAATTAAGTAATTATACAATTTTAAAAAAGTACACTATAGGCTCTATCTCTTAGGTCTAGAGAGGTAGTAAAAACTAATAAACTCTTAATAATAATAAAAAACTATAGAAATATTATAAAATTAATCTAGAATTTAAAATTTTATTAGTGTATATAGATTACTATATAAGATAATTAGAAAATAATAGAGTAAGTTTAATACTAGATATATAATATTAGACTATAATTAGGTATATTATTCTAAAGAGATTAGAGATAAATTACTATTAAGCTAGAATAGTAATTATAAAGTATTTATGCCTAAGGCTAAGTTAACCTACGCTCTTATAGGCTAGAACCTAACAATTGTATTCTTGTAGCAGACTTAAGGTATACATTTATTAAGTTCTGCTGACTACAACAGCAACCTTTAGAAGGCTATCGCACGTCGTCTTAATAGCGGTGAAAGATTAGTATTCAAAGGACCGACTACGGGGTTTCGCGTCAGCACGAGCGGCGCTTCTGTTCGTCCGTAATTTCCCATGTACACAAAGCCACAAGAGCTATATATACCTGACCTGTTAACCCCGTTCCTGGCAGCACGCGTCTTGGTTTTTGGTTCTCGGAATCGCGACAATGCTGTCTCTATCTCTCATTTCACTCCTTTGCCCCGTCGTACTCGCAGCGAGCTCTGGCTGTGGAACTCGCTTGCCCTCGGGGCTCACACCGGGCAAATCTACTACCAATGTCACTTTGTCTTCGAAATCGGTGATCGGCAAGACGACCGAGCGCCAATACATCTTACACCTGCCATCCAAGTACAAGGCCTCGAATGATGAAGCGTTGCCTCTTGTGATTGCGTTCCATGGCCAACAACAGCCCGCAAGAAGCATGGAGGTCATCAGCGAGCTGTCCAATCCTGACTTCAACCCAAACACCATCGTGGTGTATCCGGAGGGCATGAACGTCCAAGCACCTGGCGTAAGTCACGATCAGAGCGAGGATTGAGGGATCTTACAAGGCAGGAAGGCTAACTTTAACGCGTAGGTGCAATGGTTAGGCGACCCGTTGGCCCCAACTTCCTCTGTGATCGATGATCGAATCTTTGTCACCGAACTTCTTGCACACCTGACATCGACCTTATGCATCGATGAGAGGCGCGTATACGCCGCAGGCCTATCTAACGGTGGCGGATTGACTGGACTTCTCATGTGTGATGCGGAACTCAACAAGAAGTTCGCTGCATTCGCAACCGTGGCTGGCGCGTTCTATCCGGATTCAAGCTTGACAGAGCCTTTGTTTGAGAAGGATTGCGTTCCGAGCTTACAAGATAGGGTACTCCCCTACATGAACCTGCACGGACTGAACGATAGTGTGGTTCCCTATGACGGCAGCAGCCCAACGCCACCACCTTTCATCCCAGTACTGAGTTGGGTCGAGAGCTGGGCGAAGCGTGACAATTGTGCGAGCAACCCCTCGACGGAGCAACTGGAAAACGGAAGCGTTGCGGAGAGTCGATGGCGGTGCAACGATGTTGATGATGTCGTTGTTCACAGAGCGATCCAGGGTTTTGGTCACGGCTGGCCGAGTCGTAAGAATCAAGGCGAGCCTTTCGAAACACTAAGGAACGGGCCCACATCATGGGATGCGACGCCATACATGTTAGATTGGTTCGCACGATGGTCTTTGTAATTCTTGACGAGCTACGCTACAATCCAAAATATCGATCGAGCTCGCAACGATGTCTGACCGTCTTGCTAGTGGTTTATGTGATGCCTCACTACGTTGACTCTTCTTCTTCGTCGTGCACTTTGGATTTTTTGAGCTGCGGAAGTTCGATCGCGAACACTAGTATGTTCACTATGATGAACATGGCGATTGCTGAGATGAAGACCAGTCGCAGACTACGGCTATATGCCTCAATGACTAGGGAATAGATCAGTATTCAGACTATAAGAGAGCAGCGACTTGGTATCGAGCTTGAAGGCAGGGGAAACGCGCGCCCCGCAGTAAGCAAAACTGACCTTGACTTTTGTGCTTAGCATCAAGGTCGATTATGCTGCGTACCGATTTGCGAACGTGTTGAATGATCTGCGGGAAGCTATTAGCGCTGATCGATAAGAACAATGACAGCGTGAAGGCAGGCTGTATAGATCCACTACCCAGACGACTACGTTGGGAGCAAAGCACAAGTGAAAAACATGCTGGAGTCGCGCAGTGCGGGTGATGAGCTTTCCCTAGTTATCCGCAACTGCCTCGAAGACATCGTAACACCACTAGCTGAAATCGAAATGGGACATACCTTCGCCTTATTGTGACCGGTGACCAGTGCTTCGAGGTACGAGGTCAAAGCATTCTGTAGAATGAGGCTGCTCAATGAGACACCCATGACAATACCGAGACTGCGCCACAAAATGAGTGTGCTGGTCATGACTGCTTGATCCTCTTGTGTACTTGTTGCGAGTACCGCGAGACTTGTTGCCGGGAAACTGAGCCCTTGGCCGATGCTAGATGGAACCAGGAATACGGTGGCAAGCCACTTGGGAATGCCATCCCACATCAGGGAAAGACATGTAGCGCCCAACAGCATCGAAAGTGAGCCAACAACAATGAGCCACTTCATCCGACCAGTGGCGGTCATGATGAAGCCTGCAGACACGCCGCAGATGGTCAAGGCAACGGAAGGGCCAGCAAGGCGGAATCCGGAGACAGAAGCCGTCTCGAGCTCAACCGCTTGGAAGTACAAGGGAGCGTTGAACAGGATGGTGTTCATGCCAACTTGTGCAAAGAAATTGTTGAAGACGAGATTGCCTCGGGGCTTGCTAAACAACATGGGCAGAGGCATGACTGCTCGCGCGGCTCTAGATTCGACTTTAACGAGAACGGCACCTGTCACTAGTGCGATGACCAGTGAGGTTATGACGATCCAATGCTTCCATGGGTATACATTGCCTCCAAGATTGAGCCCTAAAATCAGAAACGCGACAGATACCGTCAGCAAGAAGGATCCGGCGATGTCGAATCCCTTCAGCCCTTCCTGCAAACCTAGACCATAGCGTTTGGCTAAGTTTGGGCCGAGTGAAGAGGGCGTGGTGAATATGGCGTTTATGAACAGCACGACAAGTATGGGTATCTGTATGGCAAAAGTCATCCGCCATCCTAACTTGTCGCATAGAAAGCCGCCAAAAGCTGCCCCGCAAGCAGATCCGCCTCCGTAGAAGAGGTTGATGTATGCCTGGTAGGTACCCCGTACTTCAATGCTGACTAGGTCATTGGTCATGATGTTACCCATCGATAGAACACCAGCTGCGCCAATGCCGCAAAAGGCTCGAGCGGCGATGAAGCTACCAATCGTCTGCGCAAAAGAGCACCATGCGGTCGTAGCTGCGAGGACGACGAGACCAGCCAGATACAATGGTCGACGACCCAGAGTATCTGAGAGTCGGCCCATAAGTGGCTGCAGCGAGGTTGATGTGAGTAAAAAGGCTGTTGATAGCCATGAGGCTGAATTTGATGCATGGAAGTACGATGTGATGACTGGATGACTTGATGCCATGAGAGTGGAGTCAAACATGGCAACCTGTCGTTACATGATCAGTATGCGCAGCCATGTTGGACATATGCAGGTCGACTCACGAAGTAACCAAGCAGAATACCACCAAACACGAACCTAAACCTCCACTCTCCAACACCTTCTAATTTCCCATTCTTTTGAAACTTGGTCAGGCTCTCTGTCTCATCCGTGATTGGGGGCACATGGCCAGGGTCGACAGATCCGGTAAGTGAGCCGCTTCTCGCTTTCTGCGATGTTGGAAACTGAGGCGCCGCGCCCTGGCCTTGTTGCGCTACTTCTGCGGTGGTTATTGCATCTTCGGTGACGGGGGTGTTTGCCGATGTAGAGCGAAGTAGCGGTGTTCGCTCGGACGCAGATGACGGCATGGTAGCACGATCGAGGTGCCGAAGAACTATGCGCAATAGTTCTTTTATGTTCCAGCGCGGACGAGTCGGCGCAAAACTGAGTGACGCGAAGATGAAGTTTCCAGGTAGCTAGACCCCTGGAGGCTGATAAGCTTTAGATGCAGGTGGGTACCAGCCGGATTGCGCTAGTGTTTCCGAACTCGCCGTCACTTTTCCGCTGTCAAAGACGGCGTCATCTTGCACAACTCGCAACATTAACTTTCGGAAAAATGAAGACGCCATTGCGGATAGCTATTCTAGAGTGCGATACTCCACCAGCAGCTATCGTCGATGAGTATGGCCGATACGATCGCATCTTCACTACATTGTTGGAGAGGGCGGCACAGGACCTAGGCTTATCGCCAAAGCAAGACTTGGAGTTGAGCGCCTTTGATGTGGTCACAGCACAGGAGTATCCGGCATTGCAGAACATAGACGCAGTGTTGATTTCGGGTTCGAGTGAGTGATAGCTCCAATCAATCATATCGCTATTCTGACTCATAGGAAACAGAGCACAACTCATTCGATGATGATCCATGGATCTTGAAGCTTGTCGACTTTACCAAGAAATTACTAGAGCAAGACCGAATCCGCATCATCGGTGTTTGCTTCGGCCATCAGATCCTGGGAAGGGCGGCAGGAGCGAAAGTTGGACGCAGCGACGACGGATGGGAGATATCGGTGATGCCAGTGCAACTTACCGCGAAGGGGAAAGAAATATTCCAACAAGACACCTTGGTATGTCACAAGCCACGATTATCGTAGTGTCTCTACTCACATCTACAGGCCATTCACCAAATGCATAAGGATGTAGTCTTCGAGTATCCAGAGGGTGTGGAAAAGCTCGGTGGATCACCACGTTGTCTGGTGCAAGGCATGTACAAGAAGGGCAAGCTCATCTCCGTGCAAGGGCATCCGGAATTCACGGAGCCTATTGTGTCGTATTTGGTCAAGATGAGAGCCGAGCAGGGTATCTTTGAGGACGAGCAGGCCAAAGATGCGCTGGAGAGAGTTGGCAAGCACCATGACGGGGTGGTGATTGCCAAGGCGTTCCTGAGGTTTTTGATGGAGGACTGAAGGTGCAGCGGGTGGCACTATTGATTGAGCTGACGTATATTGCAGCCTGTAGGCAGGTACAACACCGAGATCCAGTGGTGTAGGAACCATTTTGCAAAGGCTGGCCGTCGACCCACTATTTCAATATCGACTTGCACTGTCTGGTGGGGTTGCTTGGTGATGACCCCGCAGTCGCCGTTACGATGTGCAATTGTTCATCACGTGGTTATTTACGGTGAAATTCACTTTGTCTCCATCAACAACAAGACCGGCTTCGTGGCGCAATGGTAGCGCGTCAGATTCCAGTTCCTCTGGAGATTCCTGAAGGTTAGGTGTTCAAATCACCTCGAGGTCAATTTTTTGGGAGGGAAGGAGCGATGTGGCACCTTCTTTTTTGCCCGACGTTCCTTCCCGGGCCACTTTTCGGCCAAACCGCACAGAGCAGCCCCTCCGCGACCGTGACAGCTCTAGCGTGCTCCCCTATGCCTTTCTATCACTGTACAGGCTGTATACATGCGTAATGTTCACTTAATCTTTTTGCTTTGCTCGACCTTGTGTTGTCGGCGCCGGCATGAGCCTTCCACATCGAGCCACACTGCCGCGATGGCTCCTGCCTTCTGATCACGAGCATACTCTATCTCCAACACCCACCTATGGTCCGACAAGTTTTGCGTACAGACCCAGCATGAGGGCTGCTTCTACGTCATAGTCACTCCGCGCGCATGACAGTGCTGATCGCAGTTATTGCCGGCCCGTACATGCAAATTGCGCGACGCAACGTTTAGGTGTCAACTTGTAGTGACACCGAGGCGCAGCCCACTAGATCATCGTGCCAGATTGATTCAGCCTCCATCTGCTCGTGGTGCTTGCGGCAACGGCCACTATATCAAATGCAGACGAATGCTGCTTCGAAGTGAACAACGGTCGCGTGAAGTAATGAAGATGGCGTCATAATGGCCCGCAACTGGTGGCACATTTGGCCCGCCGCGTGAAACGTCGCAGCGGAACGCTGATCCATGCGCCTTCTGGAAGCGGCGCCGACAGCCAGGGTCCAAGTCTCAACCTTTCGTTCTCCGCCATCACCACAACTCGTCGCCGCTCCCTACGTCGCTCGTTCCCCTCGTATATCCTATTCGCCTCGGCCGCGCCGCTACCCGTCTTCCTCCGTACCTCTTGTAATATCCACCGTCGCCATTTGCATGCGCCCTACTCGATAACGCGCTTCGGACCCGGTTACTCCCAATGGGAAAGTGTACGCCATCCCCTCCGCGCAGCCCCATGCCCACACCACAGCTCGGACGCTGACACTGCTTGGCACATAGGGAGATACGGTGTTGTCCTAGATGCTGGGTCCTCTGTACGTTCCCAAGTCGTTGCTGTGTAGCTATCGCAAGGTTGTAGCTGACCATGTTTAGGGGACGCGCGTCCACATCTACCGATGGCTGAACCACGACGCCGCCCGCAAGAAGGCTGGCGATGCGCAACTGCACAGCCTGCCGGTCATAGAAACAAAAGAGGATTGGACTAAGAAGATACACCCAGGTATGTGGCCCTGGTACAATATACTCATCCAGCAGGACTAACACGCGACGGAACAGGCATCTCCACCTTCGGCGAACACCCTCACGATGTCGGCTCCGAACACCTCGACAAGCTCCTCAGCCATGCGCTCAAATACGTACCCCTCGAAGAAGTCCCGAATACACCTCTCTTCCTGCTCGCAACAGCGGGTATGCGCATACTGCCCGAGCGCCAACGGAAGGAGGTACTGAAGGAAGTCTGCGAGTTCGCGCGAGGCACCACCCAGTTCCAACTACCGGATTGCGACGTACACGTTCAGGTTATACCCGGAGAGACAGAAGGCCTCTATGGCTGGATCGCAGCGAACTACCTGCTTGGCGGGTTCGATCGTCCCAAAGACCACGACCACGGCAAGGGCCACAACACCTATGGATTCCTGGATATGGGAGGCGCGTCGGCTCAGATCGCCTTCGCACCAAATGCGACCGAAGCAGAGAAGCATGCGAACGACCTGACGCTCATGCGCCTGCGTGCGATCGACGGCACACCGCTCGAACACAAGGTGTTTGTGACGACATGGCTGGGATTCGGCGTCAACCAAGCAAGAGAGCGCTACATCAAGGCGTTGTTGGAGTCCAGCGCGGAGAAGGAGCTTCCAGATCCTTGCCTACCAGCAGATCTCAAGGTGGAGGTCACAGAAGATGGCAAATTGATCGACTCGGACGACGACGACGATGATGACGACCAGCCAAAACCGAAGGCCGCAGCGAAGTTGGTAGGAACAGGACAGTTTTCAGAGTGTTTGCATCAGACGTTTCCGCTTTTGGAGAAAGAGAAGGAGTGTACAGATTCGCCATGCCTGATCAACGGACAACATATGCCCGCTATCGATTTCAACGTAAACCACTTCGTAGGCGTATCCGAGTACTGGCATACCACGCACGAGATCTTCGAACACGGACACAAGCACAAGGCATATGACCTCAAGACCTATCAGGAGCGAGTGGATGAGTTCTGCAGTCAAGACTGGAAGAGCATAGAAAAGGGCATCAAGAAGAAGAAATGGGGTCACAAAGTAGATGAGGACAAGGCACGAGAGGTGTGTTTCAAGGCGTCCTGGGTCATCAACATGCTGCACGATGGAATCGGCGTCCCCCGAGTTGGCATCGAAGACTTGAACGGCAGCACGAACACCACCAAGGACGTCATTGACAATGCAAAGGCCAAGGGATTTCTCGACCCATTCCAAGCAGTCAACAAGATCAACAAGGTGGAGCTGAGCTGGACACTGGGAAAGATGGTCTTGTACGCTTCCAGCGAGATTCCACCACCCTCCGAAGAAGCCCTCGCAGTAGGCTTTGGCTCGAACGTACCCGGTATACCAGCAGACTTCCAATACCCCGGAGGCATACCAAGACTGTACGAATCCGACAGTGACTGGCATCGGCTTTTCGTCGAGAACCCGCAGCGAATACCTGGTTTCTTCATCATGATATTCATCGTCATCTTCATCTTTTGCCTCATTCTTGGAAAGGAAAAAAGGAATGCGGTCAAGCAGTCCATCATCAAGCTCTTCAAGAGGAAACAGGGCAAAGATCCTCTCCACCGCCGCCGAGGGCGCAGTTTTCCAGCAAAGCTCTTTGGCCTGGGTGGCTCCTCCTCCAATACCCAACAACCTTACGAACGCGTTGACCTAGAAGATGGCGAGGCAGCGAACGAATTCGAACTCGAAGAGACGTACCTTGACTCCTCGGACAATGAGCTTTCAGACTCCTCTGAGGGTTCCAAGGTCGGAAAGACAAGTGGTTGGGCGACGCCGCAGATCAAGACTGAACTTGCGTCAGGTGCACCAAACTACTTTGGCGCCACGAGTGCTGGAGACGTGGTCAGAGAAGGGACGGGCCTGGGGCTCGGGCCCCCGAGTGCCTTTGAGTTGAGCCGGACGTACAGCCGGGAGAGAATAAAGAGCCGCGCAAATAGTCCGAAGAGAGGGAGAGGCATGACGAAACTAGATGAATAACAGCTTTGTAATGAGGACGGCTTTCGATTCTCTGGAGGAGTGTTTCTGTACGTCGCGAGATACCTTTGGTGCAATACGGTTCAAGGAGGAGTCTGGCGTCCTGGCGCTGTTCAATCATATAGAAATGGGTCACGAGTTACGCAGCGGGTATTTTACCCACCATTTTTAGTTCTATATCTTCGAAAGATAAGCTGTCCAATACTTTGCCAACTCATTCTTGTTGTAGTAGGCAATGCTACATGCTTCCCGAAAATGCTTTGAGCACGTGCATATCACGTTACAAAAGATCTCCACACGACACTAAACCATGGACAAGACATTCAAGAAATCCCAAGAAAGATCCAAGACTGATGGTCCCGCGGTAGACGTTCCAGAGCCCGCCGTTCCTGCGCGAACCATTGATCCTAGGCACAGCCCCGAAACCGGCTAGCACTGCGCCCGCGTCTGACACAGCCTCCCATATCGCCTCCACATCTTACCATCGGGAACGAAATGGTCGCACTCAAAATCTGATCGCCACCGCGAAAACATTTCAGCATTACACCGGCTCGAGGCCACCCGCATGTACCCGTCTTGAGCCGGTATTGGATGTGAGGCTGTGCAGACTACATGTCAGAAGACGATTATCGCAATCCTGTTGATGACGGATTCACTTACTCCTAGCTTATGCACGGAAACCTGCAAGGTACTTGGGTCAAAAGCTACTTTTCATGTCTTTAGTCAATTTCGAAAGCGTTCCGATGTCTAGATAAGAATGTACAACAAGGATGTACAAAAGGTATGATCCGAGAATACACTGTGCGCGACTTGGGTGTGAGGTTGGTAATGCTTACATAGCAATGGCGATAACAATTGCATGATTTTGGGTATAAATGCATGTGGACTATATCATGGATGGTAGTTGATTTCTGGAAGAGACGTTTTCAAATTCCGTCACGGAGTATATTCTTGTGCACGTATGATGTTGCGGTCGTCTTGACTTCTGCACATAAAGCATATACAGGCCGATCCATAGAGGTTCAAGGGTGTTTGTGTGCGAAAGAGAAAGCACTGTGCATGAATGCCATAATTACGTGTCCCTTAGGACAACGGCACTTCGCCAGAAATCGTGATGAATTTTGCTCACTAAACCTGGAATTAAGAACTCTAACTCTGCGACTTAAATACAACAAACCCTCTTCAGGCTCTGTGATAAGATGATCTGAAATGATTACATAGAACGCCATGGTCGCCGGTTAGCACAATAGATGTAGTATACGTGGACTTCATCTTCTGCATTCTTGATGAGGGGATAGATGTTATGGCACAACAGAATGTTGTTACCTTCAACTTACTTCCCTCGGAGTGTGCTTCTATATTATAGATCTACCTAAGAACTCGGAAGTTGTTGAGATAGAATGTTCTTGCGACATGTAGTTCATTTTGGTTAGTATAGGGCTTCACGACGGATATATTAGTACTGCTGTGCCGCTTGCGAATAATGAAAAATGATAGTTGCATTGTGACCTTATGAGCATAGTAGTTGAGTGTAACATGCTTCTGCTGTGATTAGTTGATAGCGTCGGTGTTGATGTTCTATGTCGTAGAGGTATTGACGTCCACTTTTGAATCGTCTGAATATGCGATGTCTGTTTGTTACATGTACATGTATATCGACGCATATGACCCGCGAGTTGATCGACGGGGCATACCCAAGTCATACATCGTACGCGCATGCAGAAATAGCTCTACTTGCATCGTGAACCCGACGAAGCACATAGGGAGTTTAAAAAGCGGATGGTGCTGTGGACTACATGATTGGTCCATTCCCTGAACGGCGGCGCTTGCTAGACGCCTGACGACTGTTTGCTCAACGTCTACTGCAGGTGATCAAGGAAGGTTACCCTTACGATGCATCTTGAAATAGCTCCTTGCGGTCGAGTGGAGCATCAGTAATCTGTTGTACTATGGATTCCATGTGTTGATGGTTTTTCTGGAGCTGTGGGTAAGGGCAGGTCGAGGCGTTCTCGTTGGACCGAAGAGCGCCCTTGATGATGCTCGCCAATGTTTTCGCGGAGATGAGGCGTCGATAGCGTGTTCAGGGCCGAAATCTCATATGTACAAGGACATCATACAGCTGCAGGTGCAGTGTGCCCTGGGGTAAGCCGCCAAGGTCGCAGAAGCGGTCACCTGAAGCATGTCAAGATCTTGTGTGCAGCAAGCCTCTGACTACTGTAGCTTCGAGTCAGAAGCTTGGTTTGGGCACAAGCTCTCGCCAGTCTTGCCGGCTCTGGAGTAAAACAACTGTGGGCAGTTGCCACTTAACGAACACTATGGGGCACATGGGCCGAGTCCCTAGTGACAAAGTGTTGAAGACGCGGGACTGTGTCGGACAATGCGCCTGGCGATCCAAGTTGACGATAAGAGCAATCACAGCGCCAATGACGCAAACAAACTTGAACAAGGTCGGGGCGGGAGATGGGCACGGAACAGCCAAGATGCTCCAGAAGCTTGGCTGGTCTGAAATTGACGCATCCCTTTAGCCATACATATCATGGATTTCAGGTACGCGGGCGGTGAGGGCAGAGACGACACGACTGTGAGCCAACAAAGCCGAGGACGAGTGGAGATGGAGCATCCGCCAGCAGCAATAGTCAAGGCCGAGCGCGCGGCAAACCCAACGGACTATGATTAAAGCGTTGAAGGGCCGCCACTCGAAAAACGAAGCTGTGATATTGTTGCGCCTCTAGTGACAATGGCACGGCCAAGAGAATAGGAGTAGACAGGCGGATGCGCGATCGCTCGCCAGCAGTTGCATCAAATCGAATCACTTGTAAATATGACGCTCAGACGCTGTACGGTAGGCATGGCTTGCTTGGCCTTGATCTACTGGCCATACGGAAGGCAACCCGTTTGGGACATGTGCAACGTTGATAGTCGTCGTGTCCAGCTCGCTGCTGCGTGAGGAACCACATGGCAAAAAGTTGTTCGAGAGCCAGCAAACCGTGGCGACGCACGTAGATGCAGAGGCGACTTGGCCTGGACAGTTGTGAATCGGTTAATCCTGGGGTGAAACGGAGGCTGCATTCGTTCGAGGGGTTAGGCTAGAGGCCGTCCCGCTTAAGTGCCGCATCCACGCTAGTTGCGAAATAGCGCAGCCCAAGGCGGCTTAGTGCGTAGGGTTGGCATCGGGGCAGTGCAAGTCTTGGACAATTGAAGGCACAACAAGGATGCAGGCCAGGCGGGAGGAGGCTCTTGTTTGTCTTCATGCCCTCTGCCTGGCGATTCGAGATAGCGGCTCCCATTCTCTTGCACCGAAAATCCAGTCCGACGCGTCGTCTCGCCACCGCATAGTCTCGACGAGTACCCAGGTACACCAGACACGCCCACTGCCATAGCCACCCCGACGGCGAATGAGCATGCGCAGCGCCGGAACACTGCCACCCTCGACGTGAAAGGAATCCCCCTTCAGCTTCTCCGTGTCCCTCTCTCGCGCAATCGCCCTCTCCGGAGACGCAGTACAATCAGGTAAGCTTCTTCGCTAACGCCCATCGCTCCTGCCGGCCACCCTCACACGCGGTCGCAGCTTGGGCAGTCGTGGCTGAGCACCTGCTTGTACGTGTAAACGCAAGGGAAAGGAGCTAAACAGTTTGGCAGTACCAGACCAGACTCTTGCACAGGCACTCGCCCACCGGCACCTGCCTCCACTCTCGACTACGCGCAACCGTGGTGACGGCACACGGCTGCAGCACCGCCCTCTCGCCTCTGCCGCGACGCTCATAACCTGCATCTTCTTTGTGCATGAGGACTCCTCGATAACTTAATCACCTCACCGGAAGTGCACGCCTGACATTGCTACGCTTACATCCATCGTTCGTCTGCCTGCCTGCCTGTTTGCACAGCCTACCACCCTCAGCCTCGCATCGCAGCCTCGAGGGCTCCTAGGCGCCCACCATGGCGGACAACGACACCAACAACGGTCCTTCAAGACCACGGGCACCGACCATCACCATCGACACATCTGCTACCAACGACCCTACCATGGGCGATTCAGTACCCCTAGGAGACATCCAAGATAATAGCAGGCCAGCAGCATCCTCAAACAACGACGATGTCTCGCCCACGCACTCAAGGCAGCCGTCACAGGAGCTGCGTAACGCGCACTCGTTCGATAGCAGAGAGAGTCGGCCAACGAGCCCGCATAACATCAGCTCGCCGGTGACGGGGTGGAACAGTAACGCCGGCCTGCTCAACGTACCCGGTGCGCGGTCCCGGGGCAACTCGGTCGACTCGGCCACTGAGAACGGCGAATCTAATAGCACTGGAACCTATGTTGCATCCTCACAAGGCGATACTTTGAAGGGTGACCTAGGACCAACGGAAATCTTAAACGATAAAGATGCTTTGAAGCCGGACCCGGGCACGGAGGCTGACTTTGAGGTCGAGAACAACAAGTTTGCCTTCTCTCCTGGACAACTAGGAAAGCTCTACAACCCCAAGAGTGTAAGTTTCTGCGCCTCGAGCGCATTTGTGCACCTTCTGACATGATCATGCAGTTATCAGCATTCCACGCCCTCGGTGGCCTAGACGGCATAGAAAAAGGTCTTCGAACCGACCGAAAGGCTGGTCTGAGTTTGGATGAGCAGCATCTTGATGGCGTCGTTACATTCGATGAGGCTACAACTCCTAGCAGAACAGAGTCTCCTCAGAAGTCTGCGCCAAACGGGGTTTCCCACACGGACAGCGCGCCCGCTGGCGCCAAGGAAAACGCCTTCGCCGACAGGAAGCGTGTATTCAGCGACAACCGACTTCCCGTGCGGAAACCAAAGAACATCTTCCAGCTAGCATGGATGGCCTACAACGACAAGGTGCTGATCTTGTTGACATGTGCCGCTGTTATTTCCTTGGCTCTTGGATTATACCAGACTTTCGGTGTACAGCACGAGCCCGGTGAGCCAAAAGTCGAATGGATTGAAGGCGTTGCCATCATTGTTGCCATCGTCATTGTCGTGGTTGTAGGCGCTGCAAACGATTGGCAAAAGGAACGACAATTCGTCAAGCTCAACCGCAAGAAGGAAGACAGAACCATCAAGGTAATTCGTTCAGGCGCGACTCGCGAGATCTCCGTCTATGACATTTTCGTTGGAGATGTCGTCAATCTGGAGCCCGGTGACATGATCCCTGTGGATGGTATTCTCATCACAGGTCACGGCATCAAGTGCGACGAATCCTCGGCTACCGGAGAGTCTGATCTGCTCAAAAAGATGTCTGGAGACGAGGCCTTCAAGGCTATCGAAAGGCACGACAACTTGAAGAAGGTCGACCCATTCATCCTTTCGGGTGCCAAAGTCTCGGAAGGTGTCGGTTCTTTCATGGTCACTGCGACTGGTGTTCACTCCAGCTACGGAAAAACCATGATGTCCCTCCGCGAAGACAGCGAAGTCACCCCACTCCAGAACAAGTTGAACGTTCTCGCAACGTACATCGCCAAACTTGGTGGAGCGGCTGCCCTGTTGCTCTTTGTGGTACTCTTCATTGAGTTCCTTGTCGGCCTCAAGGGAAGCGGTGCTACCCCTGCCGAAAAGGGCCAGAACTTCCTCAACATCCTCATCGTCGCCATTACTGTCATCGTAGTCGCCGTGCCGGAGGGTCTGCCTCTAGCCGTTACCCTTGCCTTAGCCTTCGCCACCACCCGCATGCTGAAAGACAACAACCTGGTTCGCCTGCTCCGATCCTGCGAAACCATGGGTAACGCGACAACCATCTGCTCCGACAAAACAGGCACATTGACACAAAACAAGATGACGGTCGTCGCTGGTTCACTGGGCACTGCTCTTCGTTTTGGCGATCACAAACTCAAGGCACCATCAGCGGAACCCGTTGATGACGGCAGCAAGGGCAAGGATGTGGTGGAGTCGCCCGTAGAGAATCCAAACGATGTCTCGGCTCCCGAATTTGTTGCGACCCTGAACGCAGATGTCAAGGACGTTCTGTTACAGTCCATCATTCAGAACACGACTGCCTTCGAGGGCGCGGCTGGTGGCCCTGATCCTTTCATTGGCTCCAAGACGGAAACCGCTCTACTTGGATTCGCACGCGACTTTCTTGGCATGGGCAACGTCGCTCAGGAGCGCTCCAATGCCAACATTGTTCAGGTCATACCTTTCGATTCAGCTATCAAGTGCTCTGGAGCTGTTCAGAAGCTTAACGACGGTCGCTACCGAATGTACGTCAAGGGTGCTTCCGAGATTCTGCTTGGCATGTGCGGCAAGATAGTCACCGACGCCAACAAAGAACTCGTTGAGACCTCTATGACTAGCGACAATCGCGAGACTCTTGAACAAGTCATCACCACCTACGCCTCTCGGTCTCTTCGAACCATTGGTCTAATCTATCGCGACTTCGAGAGCTGGCCGCCCGCTGAGTCCTCTAAGAACGAGGATGACCCAAGCCAAGCTGTGTTCAAAGACGTTTCCAACAAGATGACTTTCCTGGCTGTTGTTGGTATCCAAGATCCTCTGCGAGAAAGCGTCCGCGAAGCTGTCAAAGATTGTCAGCACGCAGGCGTCTACGTACGCATGGTCACTGGTGACAACGTTCTGACCGCTAAGGCCATCGCCGAAGACTGCGGTATCCTCGTTCCTGGTGGAGTCGTCATGGAAGGCCCTACCTTCCGCAAGCTATCCAAGCGAGACATGGACGCCGTCATTCCCAAGCTGTGTGTCCTCGCTCGTTCTAGTCCGGAGGATAAGCGTAGACTCGTCAAACGCCTCAAAGAGCTCGGTGAAACTGTTGCTGTTACTGGTGACGGAACCAACGACGCGCCGGCTCTCAAGACTGCTGACGTCGGTTTCTCCATGGGTATCGCTGGTACCGAAGTCGCAAAGGAAGCATCCGCCATCATTCTCATGGACGACAATTTCGCGTCCATTGTCAAGGCACTGCTATGGGGACGTGCGGTCAATGACGCGGTCAAAAAGTTCTTGCAATTCCAGATCACCGTCAACATCACCGCCGTCCTGCTTACCTTCGTCTCAGCCGTATCCAGCAACGATCAAACCTCTGTACTGACTGCTGTCCAACTGCTCTGGGTCAACCTCATCATGGACACCTTCGCCGCCCTCGCCCTCGCAACTGATCCTCCTACACGCAGCCTTCTCGACCGAAAACCCGATCCGAAGTCTGCTCCTTTGATTACGTTGAGGATGTGGAAGATGATCATCGGTCAAGCAATCTACCAGTTGGTCGTGACATTCATCCTCTACTTCGCCGGCGAATCTATCCTTAGTTACGATAGTCCAGAAGAGAAAGAACAACTGCCGGCACTGGTCTTCAACACCTTCGTCTGGATGCAGATCTTCAACGCGTTGAACAACCGCCGACTTGACAATCGCTTCAACGTTTTCGAAGGTATCACCCACAACTGGTTCTTCATCGTCATCCTGGCAATCATGATTGGTGGTCAGACCATGATCATCTTCGTTGGTGGCGTCGCCTTCAAGGTGACCAGGCTCAACGGTGCTCAGTGGGGTTACTCAATAGTATTGGGTTTTCTTTCACTACCCGTAGGTGTAATCGTTCGATTGATACCCGACGCACTTATTCGCAAGTGCATCCCGGACTTCTTCAGGCGCAAACAAACTCCAGAACTTGTCGTCTCAGACGATGATTACCATTGGAACCAGGGCTTACTGGAGATTCGCGACGAGCTTGCTTTCCTCCGCAAAGTCAGAGGCGGGCGTCTTAGCGCCATGAAGTTCAAGGTGCAACATCCCAAGGAGATGTTCACCAAGTCCCGCTCTAGCCATTCGCTGCCTGGCACCCCGAACAATGGTCCTCAAGATGATGGTTCTCCTCCTACTCCCAACAGCCGCCGTCGCACCAGGTCCCGCTCCAATTCTGCTTTCGGCCCAGCTACTGTTATGGCTGGTATTGTCGCAGGTAGTGTCGCCGGTTGGTCGCCAATTGACCGCGGTCACGGAGACAACGACTCAATCAAGTTCAGCCGCGATGCGACGAAGCAAGACCTCGAGGCTCAGGATGGTATCGAAGTGCATCCTGACACCAAGTCGACTGATCCTATCCTGGCGCCCGATGCCAGCGAGTACCGTGGTCCTCCCAGCCAGAACATGGACACAACACCTGAATTTGTTGTAGGACCGTTCTCCGGCCATTCAGGCGACCAGGGCAAGTCGACTGGACCCGGCACATGAGGTCTTCTTTCCCTTTACCCTATAATTCGTACACACCATGTCCTCTAATTTCCTTTTGTCACCAACTTTACATTGTAATGCATGCTTCACGGTGTTCAGGAGTCTTTCACCCGAGTATGAGCCATACTGTACATACCCCTTGCTCTCTCGATGTTTCTTCTTCCTAGCGCTCCGCGGGCACTGTCTCGCTCACTGTATTACTGAAACGTATCTTTCTTATTCCTGCTTCGATTGTCGAGAATAGGCTCTTCGCAACGATTTTGTGTCTTCTTCACTTCTACGAGCGTGGCAGTTCCGGGGTAGCTTTGAACATCAGGCAGCGATACCAATCAATGAAATGGAAAAGATAGAAATCGTATCGTCCCTCTATGACTGTGATTGAATATTGGAAATGCTACGTTGCGAGCACGAACACGAATGCGTGCGCAAGAGGTAGGATGGCGCAATACAGGCGGAGCTTGCTCGGCACATGTTCGGAAACATGTCGCCCACGACGTCATCTTAGAAATTGTGAGTGCTGACAAAATGACGCTTGATCAGTTCTTGGCTGCTCCCAACATCAACTCTTATTTCAGGTAGACGTTCTATATCATTTACTGCACTTCGGTATACCCCTTCTTCCAGTTGCCTTTTGATCTTGCAGTAAACATGGCTCACCACATTCTCCTCATCGGCGGTCACGGCAAAGTTGCCCAAATTCTTACACCCCTCCTGCTGGCCAAATCATGGAACGTGACCAGCATGATACGCACAGCTTCTCAGCAACCGGCCATTGAGAAGCTGGGACAAGGTCAGCCCGGGAAATTAGATGTACTGGTCCATAGCGTTGCGGATGTAAAGAGCGAGGCCGACGCGAAGCGCATCTTGGAACGGGTCAACCCGGATTGGGTTGTCTGGAGCGCTGGTAAGTGCTTTCTAGGGCTGGTGTATAATGGCTCTTCAGTGTATGCTCACAACGTATAGGAGCCGGCGGCAAGGGCGGCGCCGAGATGACGTTTGCAGTCGACCGCGACGCAGCTATAGCGTTCACAAAAGCCAGCATCCACACACCCTCCATCAAGAAATTCCTAACAGTATCTTACCTTTCTTCCCGCCGTGGCCGTGCGCCTTGGTGGAACGATGAAGACTGGAAAGCGTCACAGAAAGTAAACACGGAGATCTTGCCGAACTACTTCAAAGCCAAGGTTGCAGCTGATGAGGTCCTCACGATACTCTCTCAAGACCGAGTGGCTCAGGAAGAGAAAGATGGTGTACCCGCTGATCAGCGGTTCTGTGGTATTAGCCTGAGGCCTGGCACGCTGACTGAGGAGCCGGCTGGAAAGGTGAAGATGGGTAAGATTGGGGCTGGTGGCAAGACGAGTCGTGCGACGGTTGCAGAGAGCGTCGTTGGTGTTTTGGAAACGGATGGCGTGAGGGGTTGGGTCGATGTTATCGACGGTGATGAGGAGATTGTAGAAGCGGTCAAGAGCTACGTCAAGGAAGGGCAGGATGCTATCGAAGGCGAAGACTTGGCTGAGATGAGGGAGCGGGTCAACAAGCTGTAATGAGAGTTGCGGAAGATTGCTTCACGCCGCGATGGTGGTCTTAGATGAACCTTGTCATCCGAAAAATGTCTTCTTTGCTATCATGTCCGTAGGTTACAAATGTAGCATCTAAAGTTCATCCAGATTGATCAAAGCTGTTCACATGTACACTTTCTGTTCACGTATAGAAATTGATCCGTATGCTAAAGGGCCAGCAACCATTTACTTCATCTTCGAATGTTGACAGTCCTCTCTCCATCCGCACATGCTGGACAATGAATGCTTTGGACTTATTCTCAGATTGATTCATTGTGCGACTATTGTCAGCCTCTATCGGTCTATTCCTCTTCCCACTGTCTATTACATCAACGCCCGCAAGACGAGGGCACAAGATCCATGGATCAAAGTACGACTACATGCATGTACAGTCGATCTTTTGCGTCGCTTATACTCCAGCTCCAGCACTTCCCTGGCTATCTTGGCGCCTGGGTGCTCTATCCATGCCATCAACTACACTTCCTCTCTTCCCCATATTGTACATGCTTCCCTCGCTGCCCTGTCTGCGGCCAGCTATGCCACTAGGCCCCCCAAACGTACTACTCAGAGTCCAGCCTCCTGCCGCCGGACTGGCATCCCGAATACTGATTGCGGGTGGCAGCCCCAAGCTTGGTATCTTGTCTTCTCCTACAGGCAAGATTCGTGGAGAAGGAGATGGCGCGTGGCGGAAAGCGTCAGCGTAAAAGCTGGAGAGGAGTGAGGTATTCGAGCAAAAAGCTTCTACTTCATCTTTGACTTGCTCGGGAGAGAGCGATATGTAAGATGCAGATGCTGGAGTAGTCGCTGCTGATGATTTCAGATCGTGGAAGGTGAGCGCGGTGTGGAGGAGACTGGCGTCTTGGACTGGCCTTGCCAAAGGACTTGCAAAGGGACTACGATGCGGATTTCCACGCTCTACCGCGGGTGTCGAGGGTAGACGGCTGCTTTGACTTCCATCTGTCGTGGCCTTCTTGTGTTCGTAAGGATCTACAGGCCGTATCCTACCGTTGTCTTTGGCACGATTATGCGCAAGCCTGTTGGCTAACAGCAGGAAGTTCCCATCGTCAGTGATCTGAGCGAGCAATCCTCCACTCTTATGTATGAACTGCGTGTACTTGTAGTCGGGCGTGCCCCAAGAGTAAGTGACTTCAACGTCAGGCGGAAAAGCATTCGCAGCTTCCATGTCCAGAACAAAGTTCAGCCTCCGCAGCAGGAGCTTATGATAAGCAAACTTATCAACTTTGGGATACTGAGGGGAAAAGCTCGTTGAGTCCCATACTGCCTCAGGCTGAACCTGGGGAGGCTGCAATGCAAGTTTGACTGCATAGGGTGAACGGAAAGGATGATGGTCGACAATATCTGCTACCTCCGCGATGGGTACCTCTACCAGCTTCAAGCCGTACTTCTCCACACTTGTAGCCCAGGTGACGATAGCATCCTCAATGAGTTTCGCCGTGACGTTCATCCAGTCAATGCGGATATGATAACAATTGTCGGGATTGTGCAATCGGTCGTAGTGTAGTGAAATGATCTCAGGCCGATACGAACGCTTTCTGGGATCGACATCATAGCGCATGACGCGTGACATGATGACTTTTCGCTTATGCGGTTCACCGCGCGTTGGGGTCTCTTCCCCCTCTTTGAGTGAACCTGAGCTGTTGGACGAAGAATCGGCGGTACCGGGACGGGACTTGATGTTCTTCGATATCAGGGGCGACGTCCGAGGCGCCTCCGCAAGTGGGGTGGAAGGAACAGATTTGTCTGCCTTTCTCATGCCAAACCACCCTGTTCGAGATTCGGCTCGCGGTGCCCTGTACTCTGCTGCAATCTGGAAGAAGAAATTGCCATCTCGGAATTGATGCCGCCCTTGTACGTGCTGGAAGAGACCTTTCTTCATCAGCTCGTTACCGAATTCCACCGCCTCGTCTCGGGTTTCGATATCCTTGAAGTTGGAAAGCAGCCAGTTGGTAAGGTCAAACCCCAAGAAGCAATTATAGTGCAACTTCAGATGCCACCGACGATCAAGCATTTGAATTCCTTTTTCGCCCTGGAGATCTTCCGCAAGTTTCTTGAGGTCTATACTGGATGTGTGATACTTTTCCGCATCCGAGAAGATGGAAGTCTGGAATTCGCTATCGGTATCATTCAGTAAAGAGTGGTCTGGGCCGGCCGCGACAACCGCCGAAGGATCACGTGTGTGATACTCAATCGCAAGCGGATTGGGGTCCTTTTGCTTCAAGACGGATGCTGGCTGGAAGTAGCGCTCTTCTGGGGGAATATAGCGAAACTTCTGCCATAGCTGGGTAAGCTTACGAATGCCCTCGAGACGTATCTCTTCGGGTGAGTCTTGCACAGGCAACGGCCTGCGATGCATAGCCGGTATGTCGACTGGTATGAGCACGAATCGAGCTCGCCAGAAGCGCAGGACTTCGGAAAACTCGTCGTGATAGCCGGCCAAGAACGTATCAATGATATTCCAGTTGTATTCCCTCCGTGGTGGACGTAGCACAATTTCTCGAGGATCATAGGTATCTTCAAACGCAGTGCGGATGAAAGGCTTATATGGAAAGGGCGTATCAATACCAGCAGATGACTCCAAGGCCGTGGTGGGTTTCCGGTTGTATCTCCTTACCTCGACCTCTCCTCCGGCTACACATACCAGCTGGTGGATATTGTTTCCGACGCTCATGAAAACGGTGTCTCCGTCACTGGACATGTATTCAGGATCGAGAATGCTAGCGAGAGACTTCTCTTGTCGCCCAGAAAACTCAGCTACGGAAGAGCCAACAATGATCTGGAATCCGTGCGAGAGGCGAAAGGCAATCAACTCTTTGATGAGAGACTCTCGGCTCTTTGGTGCTTCCAGTATGTCGTCATCCTCATTTTGCGTAATTTTGTATGGGCTTTCGTTGTATTGCGTTGCTATTTGTTCAACAGAAGGGAACCACTCATGCGTTAAAGGTACTGCAGCGGGTGAACACAAAGATCTCCACTTTACAGTACCTGCCCTCAACGTCCTCGGGAAGACATGGTGCCAACGCCGATATTGGTTTTTGGAGCTTATGATGTTTTTCTTCGGGTTGCAAGGATTGACCAAGACCGCCCAAGGAGCGATCGCACTTGTTGGCGACAGAGTACGTGGAGCATCTCTAGCGCCTGCGCTAGAAGACAAGTCCGGCTTTAGTCCAACGTGCTCGCCTGCCCCTCTCGCTCCTGCAAGTAAAAATGTAGATCCGGGATCTCTCACGACTGAACCAGGTTGCGAAGGTACGTTGGATCGGTCGGATTGCGCACCCCTAACCGTCTCGATCGAACGGCTTGCGCGGTTGGAGGCCAGTGACTCAGCCGATGTGGGACCTGCTCGCGATGCAGGTTTGATTGCAATAGGCTGTGATGGCTTACCTGCAGAAGTGTTGCGAGTGCTTGCAAGTCTTTCAGCGATGGCACCCTTTTGATTCTTCTCAACAGTCAGCATTGCAGGCTTGACTTTACCCTGGCTGATATCGATGGTGGCATCCCCAAGAGTCGGTTTAGCTGGCGCAGCTTTTCCGCCAAAGCTCATCTGCCTCAGAAACCAATTTGAAGGTCTACTTTTAAGTTCCGGCTGGGTTGTTGCGGCAGTCCCAGCACTGGTTATAGGCAAGAGTCCAGCTCGCCTTGGAGGAGATGACCTCCGACTCGGAGCTGGGGAATTGTTTGGCTTCACGTGCATAGCTTTACGATGATCTTGAGAATCCCCGGAACCACTTCTCTTGTGTGCCGCTGGGCGATCAGTTCCAACGATGCCCTTGGTCATGTTGTTCTGCCGCCGCAATATATCGGCTCGTGGCAATCCGTCGCCTTTGAGATCAGGCATCCGGTATGTACTTCCTCGAGGAGATTGGCTTTCAAGATCTTTAGATCTCTCACGCATGAGCTGCGGAAAGCTTGTTTCTGGCGGAGGCCGAGCTGACTGTCCAAGTGATGGGGCAGTGCTGCGGAAAGAGGAAGACAGACGCAGACTTCGCGACAACTCCGGGGATCCACTTGTGATGGTTTCGCTTAGCCTTCGCTTCTGAACCTGGAACTGATTCAACGTAGAGTGTCTTTCCATAAGAGGGGAAAAGACCCCGCCATCGTATGCCTCCATCCAGGCTTTCTGGGCAGCTCTTGTCTCGTCCAGCTGGTCGTCGGTGTATTCTTTGTCACCCCTCGAAGAATATGAGCCTGCTGCAGCTGCGGAAGGCTTGACTGCTTGCGCGGTTCGCACGCCCTCTTCGTTGGTCTCAAACAATTCGCGCAGATGATGCGGGTACATTGGATCTTCTTCTAGGTAAGGAATCGCAATGTCGCCCAGCTCATTCTCCATAACTCCCATCATTTGCAGCTCATACAAACGACATCGTAGAGAAAAGATACGGCCCTTCTTGCGTGACTTTTTCACGATCTTGTCAGCCTTTCGTGGCTTTGTGAGTTCCAATATTTCTTCGGATGTTCCAGACCAGAAGGAGACATCCACCCAATACGGCATTGCGAACCTCCATCCATCTGACGAGTCAAGGGAGTTGTCTGTTGGTATGCGTCGGACGGTGGATGCGCGTGACATGGAACCGAAATCCGGTTGGCTTTGGCGTGGAGTTTGATCTTCTTCTGTGCGCAAAATAGTCGCGGCCCCGTGGCGCTCCTTGTCGTGCTCAGCCTTCATATCGGACACTGAGCGAGGTGTTTGGTACTTGAACAAGGGTACGGAATGGAGAGGCATCGGCGAGAGACACACAAGGTCAATACCGATACCTGATCCAATAAGAGTATCCGTAGTAAGTTTGAGCATGTTGTAGTCGACCTCAAAGACGCCAGTACCTGGAGTAACAACGATTACTGAGATACCCGTTCGAACAAGGTCTCGATCGATGTAATCCTTCGCGAATTGGGCTGCAGCCAGATTTATGGCTTCCAGGATATTACCTTGGCTTGCGGAAGAAGGTCGACCAGCTATGACAACATCGGTAGCTGTGTCTTCGGAGCTTGACTCGTCATTCTCAGAAACAGGCTTTACTGGCTTACGGACCAGGGATACTTCTCGGAGAAACATCCTGAACTCTTTTTTGAGCTGATACAGGATATTAATCCAATCACCGCTGGCCATGTCGCTCACGACCACTCTGTAGTAATCTCTAAAAGTGCCAGAATGCGACTCCGAGGACATGTTGCTCGTCGTCCCCTCGGGCTGATCTGCCAAGAGCTCACCGTCATATTGCATCCTCGTAAACAGTATGATGGTAACCAAGTGTCGCGCATTGATCCTCAACCATCTCTTGAACAGGTCTGGAAGGAACCCACTGACAACCTTGTTGAACATGATTTCCCCAGCGCCTTCGGTATCGAAATCCCACATCTCTCTGGACATTTGGATGAACAATGTGTATCGTGCAGATTCGCTGCGAAAGATGGGCTTCGATTTTGGCGAGAAGTACCCGGAATGGACAGATTGGCCATTTATGTATATGTGTTTGATCGTGGCCTTGATGGTACCCATGAATAGTAGTCGTTGGCCACGGTAGACGGTACGCTTGCTGAGCTCGGCAATGGCCATGCGCCACATATCCGCGCGTGCTAGGTATTCGTCCCGGAACACGATCTCCACGTGATGCGCTTCGTGAGCATCTTCATCAGCCTCCGTCACTACAACCTGCATCCTGTTGCGGAACCCGAATACCTTCGCGATCCTCTCCGATATGGAAACCTTCTTGCTATTAGTTGTGCAAAAGATTACTTTGTGTAAATCTTACTTGTAGGTTTAGATACTTTGTCTTCAAGTCTGCAGGAAGCGGTTTAGGAACAAAAACATAGGCTTTTTCTGCATCGATCTCGCGACCACCGGGAATGGTCGAGCCATTCTCGTCAATCGTAATCGTTATCGAATCCCGTCGATTTCTTTTCGAATGGTTATCTATATTGGGATCCTTGTGCAGCGCATCGGCTTTGAAGTGTGTCGCCTCTTGCGACTGACTCTTGGATCCTGTGTGAAAGTCTCGAACGGTGTGGTCTGCATGTATCGCCACAATCTGGAGGAGTGCACCAGCACTGGTGGGTAACTCAGGGAACTTCTCTCCATTGAAGATGATCTCATCTCTAGAAAAGTTGTCGTCATGAGTCCAGAGAGTGCATACCTTCTGCACTCGGGCCGAGTGGGGGGTTGAAGCGGGTTTCGACATATTGGTTATTCCTTCTGCAAAGACGGCTGCTGGCTTCGTGCAGGATCAGGGACATGTCTGGGTTGCTCAGTCGCGTACACGCGGCGAAAGTCGCGCCATTTCTGTCGTGCACGGATCGTGACGAGTTTCTATAACGCGTGTACAAGAGGTTTTCGCGAGATCAGCGGGGTGGAGCGCACTTGGATGGTCGCGTCGCGGATGGGACTCTGTAGGGCAAGGGACCTCGAGGTGCAGATGGTGCCAAGACGCTAATGGCAGGCTAACCTCGGGAAGTTGATCACGATAGCGCACCCCAATCTCATCACACATGATAGCAAGACGTGTGAAACTTGCCGTGACAACATAGAGATTCGAATCGAACGACACGTGCTTTAGGTACGACCAAGAGTATTTCACGAGTATCCTACTGTCGAGATTCATGTGTCTCAGACACACCCAGCCTTTCGTACTACCTATCTAACTTGAAGCGAACACTAGACATGGCCCATGTACGACTCTTACGATGATGACCCCATTGAACACGCTCCGCCAGCGCCCTAGCTTCCTTCGAATCGGTTGAGATAGATGAGGAACATGCAATCTCATCCAGGTGTTTCGGACAGCATGGCACGCGAGTACCCATCAGATAATCCAAGCAGAACAGAAAGTGATACCCCGCGAACATGAACAGACATTAACGCCAATACACCCTTGCTAATTTCACTGCGCCAATCTTACCATGACTCTTCAAGCAAGACTGTAAACCTGGAATGGCTTGCTCACACGAACCTCTTGAGCACCATGAACAATAACGCGGCCACTACTCCGTAAATGCAAGTATCGATCCAAGCCAGGTCGGGACTACGTTGGGCGACCTGTTGGAGCGGAGGTGCGGGTCTCGTCCTTGTCGGTCTAGCCGTAGGTACAGCAGGGGTGGGTCGCGTTTGGGTTGTGACTGGTACTGTAGCGGTAGGTACTGATGGCGCGGCAGGCGACGCGACTTCAGCAGGACTCTCTACTGCCCTTTGCTTGCCCTTGTCCACCGGCTTGTCGTCCTGGCCTTCCTTACCCAGCTCGTCGCGATAGGCAAGTCTCAGCTCTTCGGGGACTTCATCGTCTTTCCGCTTGCCTTCCTTCTCCTCAATCTCCTTGACGAGCTCCTCGCGCTCTTGCATGATGTCAGCATTGCTCTTGGCACAGCCGGCACATTTCCACGCGCCGCTGTCCTTAGCCATGCGCTCGCGTGCTTCCCTGCTGCATTCGATGCCGCCGAGCTGGCCCTTCGCATCCGTGTCCATGAAGCTTCGTATCGCGACGAGGGCTGTGCGCACGCCCCAGGCCGGTTGCCATGTTTCTTCATGATGACCCGATATGCTTAGACAGATCTCGCGGTTGACTTCGAAGCGGCCAGTGGGAGTGAGGAAGCGGAAAGATGGGGGACGGAGAGGATACGTCGATGGGAGGACTATGCGACCATGGTAGATGCCGCCGGCGTAGGGTGATGGCTCGGGCGGGCCGCGGATTGTGAAGTGCCATTCGAAGAGGTTGGTTTCTAGAGGTTCGGCGTGGTAGTCTGAGGAGGGCGATACCGACAGTTCCGACGCTTCCTTTACTGCGACACGTGTCAGCTACTTGTCACTAGTCACAGCCCAATGCTCGCGTACATATGCGCTTGATAGTCGGGTTCTTTGTGTTGAACTGCCCGCGGGTGGACATGGTCGTGGTGGATATGAGCTAGCGAGACTGTTGAAATGAGAGGTTGTGAGTATAACTAGAGGTGAGAGCAAGTTTTAATGTATGTGTATTAGCTGCTGCGCGGCGTAAGCGTTTGAGCGCAATCACTCGGAATGCAACGTAGACAACGGTGAAGCGCCGAGGCTGCGTCATTGGCAAGTACCGCCGACTGCTCGTAATCGATAGCCCCAGCCCCAGCCCCACTTAGCGCGTCGCGTCGGGCACTTCGCAGCCTGCACGGAGAACTGCATGCGCGATGCGACAGCGACTATACTCATCTCGCCATGTCTTACCATCCCCACGACCTGTTGATTGCGAAGTACTTCCCGGATGAAGACCTTTCCTCCATAGACTACGACTCGGTCCAGTATGCAGCTTTGTACGTCGGTGCGCTTGATGAGGAACGTATGGGTCGAGAACCTCCTCGTATTCCATGGCCTCTGCCCCCTCAGCGCCCAGAGGAACATCTTGAAGCCAGTGTGGAGCAATGGCGGAGCCAGGCGCTTCGGGCTATCGACACGCGCGTAGCTCTCTTTACAGCTCGTTCTGTTCCGCAGCACACAGTAGCAACGAAAACTAGAGCGACAAAACCTACAGCAACAAAGGACCTTGAAGCTTCAGCACCAATAAGTCCACTTACTCCTACCCACCGCCTCCTCCTCATACCCGAGCTCTTGGAGCTCATTCTTCGTCAAGCCACGGCTCAGGTTCAACATACCGCATGGGACGTCAATCGTCTTTGGCGGTGTACAATCGAACATATCCTTTCAACTCAGTACCGCTCTCACTTTCCATGTCCTCCAGTTGAACATGACAAACCTATCGACATGGCTATATGTCCGTCATGGATGCAACCGTCGGAAGATGAGATCGCCATTGTCGAGAATCAGATCACGGATAATTCGCAAAGAGCTCAACACGAGCATGCGCTAGTCTGCTACCCAGCCAGGATTACTCAAGCCAACTCGCTATCCGAAGACGCTTACCTGACCATCCGAAGATCTTACGGACAGTTTGGTTGGATGATCGGAGCGTCTACGCCTGTGGCCAAAGTACCACGATGGCTAGACCTCAGCCAGTTCCAGATGAATCCTCACATCCTGGAACTGTTTGGTAGCCGCATGGAGCTAAATCTCGGACGATGTGAGATTTCCTTGAAGGCGGGTACTAACCAGCCTTGCCTACTTCGAGGATCGCTACCAGGCGGAAGCTTCGCAAAACTCATAGCTGACATGTTCCTGACGGAGCCTGCTTGCAAGACACTTGGCATATACATTCCCCAGTTGCATAACAATCGTTTGCGTCTAGTTTCTAGAGTAACCCAGGAACATGGTATCCGTGTGGGACATTTTTTAGGCACACTTCAGCGGCATGCTGACAAGCTTCTCTCTACATGGCAAAGACAGGCCGAGATCCTTCGCCAGAAGATTCAAAACACACACTGGGCATCACTAAGCACTGAAAAGCAGCGGCTTAGCCCATGGATACATCACGCCTCGCCGACTTTCATCGTGTTTTTCGAACCGACTCGTGGATGTACTAAGACTGTGGCTCAACGGGCTTACCATTCTAGTGGCGATAGTCTTGATACACGTAGGGATGAATGGTTCAGCATCGTTGCAGATGACTGACTTGAGCTGAACTGATCGTTCTGGAAGTCCATCGGGCGTGCCATCACTGAACACGCATTTGAGTACGGCCCAGGGAGGAGGGCAACTAGCAGGCACTAAAACCTTCACTGCGACATTCCCTCAAGAAATTCCCTTCTGCAACCTCTTATACATCTCCTCCTCAGCAATCAAATCAGTCTTGAACTGCTTCGTCTGCTCGGCAACGCGCATGAGATGTTCCCTCTTCAGCTTCCCACCATTCTCCTTATCCACCAAAGCAATCCCCATAGCTGTCGACACCACATTTCTGATCTGTCGGCCATTGAATCCGAGTTTGCGACTGTCTTTCTCGACCCATCGCATAAGGTCATCGAAATTATGAACGAGTTTCTTGCCTTGGAGTTGCACGAGGAAGGATTCAAAAATGGCGATTTGTTGCGATTGCATGAGTTCTTCGTATTTGATCGCAATGTCTAGGGCAGGTGTATTAGTAAGAGGAAAAATCGTTGAATCAGCAGGTGTCGGTCGATAGACTTACGAATGCGACTCTGGACAGCGATGTCAAAAGATCTCATGCGGTTGGTGGTGAGGATCAGTATGCCGTCATAATACTCTAGCACGCGCAAGAGTACCGAGACCATGGCATTACGCCTCAGATCATTTTCCCCGCGACCGCGCGCTTCGAGAAAAACGTCCGCCTCGTCGAAGAGGAGTACGGCCTCCCATTTTCCTGCAAGGTCGAATATCTTTTGCAAATTTGCTTCGACTTTGTCGCCTTCAATCCCGATGTCAGATACTCCAACGGAAAGTAGAGGCTTGCCGGCCATGAGAGCTACACTCTCTGCGGTTAAAGTTTTTCCGACGCCGGGATGGCCTATATTCGATTAGTGGCCGTGGAAAACTATCGCGCGAAAGGTTTCTCCTACCGTAGAGCATGATGACGAGACCCTTACCCTTGTCCGGCGCGAAGTCTTGCAAGCTCTTGGATTCGCCCTTGGCGTCGACGTCCTTCCCGTATTCATGTGCTTGCACGGACCATCTAACCAGGTCTTTAGAGTCCGGGTCGAGCTGCAACTTGTCGCGGAAGACACTTGCATCGGCATCGTTGGGGGGGTTGAGTTTTTCTACTAGGAGCTGCGCCCACTTCTTCTGCTTCAGCGCGTATCCGAGGACTCTTGGAGGACAATGCATGAGTTGGTCTGGCGACATGGATTTTCCAGAGGGGTGTCGATCCCAGTGAGTCTTGTACATGTCTCTGTATATCTTGTTGGCGCGTTTCTCGGGTGATAGGTTCTCCAGTTGGCCACGGAACTGGGAAAGATTTCCAAGAATTGGAGTGTTTGGGGGTGTATATTCGAAGAAAGAGTTGAAATCGACCATCGTGGTGCCCTCAATCTAAAGTCAAGTTAAAAAAAATGCAACCCAATCTAGTTAGAAGTACGCAATGATTTACCTTCTTCTTTTGCACGTATCGAGCCTCGCTGACCCGTCCATCGCCGGTGTCGGTAGAAGATGTAGTATCATCATCGTGTCGAAGGCGCCTGCCCTCATCATCATTGTTCCCAGCAAAGCTACGTCCTGTGTGGAAGTGCGCATCACCGGAGTACGTGAACATTTGTTTGCCTTTGCCCGGATCACAGAGCCTGACAAAATTCTCCCCCCGAGCGACAAGTCGTTCCTTGAGGAGAGCGATTGCGTCGTCCGATGAGATGTTTTGTTCATCTGGGCTAGTGTAATATTTGAGCGGATAGAACGGTAATTCGGCGATGCTCTTCCGATTGGAACCCCAGTGGCGAATCTTCATCTCGAACGGTACCCTGGTAAACTCAGTACCAGTCCAGTCGAAGCTGAAGCATGTCAGATCGAAGGTATGTTCTTCTCGTAGAATGAAAGAATCGCACGAGTCGACGGTGAAGATCTGAGGCTCACCCAGGCAGGGGTGTGAGACGATCAGGGTACCTGGAGGGAATAGCGTCCACAGAGCTGCGTGCGAGATGCTGCTCTCACTAACGAAGAAGTTCCTTTCTTTGAAGTACTGGTCGAGAGGGAGGATACCTGAAGATGTGGAGATGATCCGCATAAGCTCGCTCAGGTCGATACGGGCTTGCTTTTCCTCGGGCGTCTCGCTCTCCACAAACTTCTTCGCTTCATCTTCTGCTTCTGCCCACGTCCAGACCAGAACTTCAAAAGGAGAGCTGATGCTTTTGACTAATTCGTCTCCTCCGAGCTTTGACGTTATTTTGCCAATCAGCCTCTGCAATGGCTCGGCTTCGATCTGGGCCACTGATAGGACTGTTTCGACAATGTTATAACGAGGCCGAAACATGGTGGACTTGCGAAAGGTAAATGCTCTGCGACTTTCAGGTTTGGGTCCAATCTCCTTCTTCTCGTTACTTTTCGTGATCTCGTCATCTTTGTAGTCGCCAGTGTCAGGATCCCACTTGTTAACAATGATGACGTATCGGGGTTCCTCTTCCTCCTCGGCATCGTTCTTTTCAACAGGTGCCTCGGATTTGCCGTCATTTTTCTACGCTGCGGTCAACATAAAGACTTGAAAGCATGAGATTCATGTGCGTACCTGTGACGCACGATCATCGTCGTGATTTGCCGAAAGGCGGTCCTCAAGCAAGGCTATCTTCTTCAGAAGTAGCTTGATGTATTGATCTTGGACCTGAGTTGTTTCCAGGGTCTTCGCCGTATCCTAGGTATCTATTAAAACCTGCAGAGGCACGAGCGTGATGTGTCATACAAGGCCTTCGTCTGCCCCAACGGTAGCCTCGTCCATCACAGACTGCTGTGACATTTTGTAGAAAGGATGAAAAAAGTTGCGATCGGGTTCACACGCAGTGCGGACAAGATTGTGGCGAGGGCCCTTTTGTGTGTCTTTGGTGAACGCCGGATACACGCCTGCCTACATGATGCGACACCTTCCGTCGGCAACCGCGAGACCCCCAAAGGTATTGACCGGAAGTGGTCACGACATTGGGGGCCATGATTGGTAATTCGAGATTATCCAACAAGATGATAGGGTTGTGTACATCCGACGGGACTCGAATGGGTGGGCTGTATTGTCAATGACTGGGCACAAGTACCTCGTCGATTGGTCTAACGGAGCGTTGATGATGTTTCGGCGTTGAATTTCCAGGGTTTGTTTGAGCGGTTGGCGCGGGGTTGTCGCTGCAGTCATCTCACATGTGTCAGCCCAAACACGAGATACCTTGGAAGGCGCCACGCACAAGGCTGAGTGCGACAAAGCGCAAAACCTGAACCCTGATTCGTACGCCCCCAGCCTCCAGATATGCATCGCGTATTGAAATTCTGAAGCTGGTCGCAACCCTGCATTGTTGGGTTATGTGGATGGGTAGCCTGCGTTGTAACCTATGCAAGTGTCAGCTGTGCGGTGATAGCAACAGGAAGGAGCCTTGCATACCCTGCTCGGTCGCTTCCTTGCAGTAAACCCACCCGTAAGTCGGCGCATCGCAGTTGCAAACTCAGAGATGGACATCAGGCAAGATGAAAAGGAACGAAAACCAGTGTCGCATTGGTTCCCAAATTCCGAGTGGATGTGCGTACCCTGAGGGGAAGTATGTGGATGTGATGAGCTCGACTGACTGCAACAGGAAGCATTTGCCATTATCGCAGTTCGTTGCGGAACACAACAATTACATGAGCAGCAAACTCAAGCGGACAGGGCTCGGAGTCAAAGCAGAGCTGAGAAGCATTCTCAATTCCGTGCCGGAGAAATATGATGCCCCTTTGACAGATCCGAAGAACGAGAGTGATCTGCTGCAGTCGCTGAATGCTATGCCACTCGATGTGTTGTCCAACTACGTCCACAAACACGCTGAAGACCTTGGGGCAGCGCATACTACCCTGGACCAGAGACGATCTGACGGTGTCCGAAAAGCCTGGTCAAAGACGGAGAGGTTCGTCATGCAGTTCGATAGGTTTCTAAATGCCTACTCTGGAATCCTAGACATTGTCAAGACAGCCGACGCTCAATACGGCGGAGTAGCTGGCTCCACACTCGCGTTGCTCTTCTCGGTAAGACTCCATCACGAGAGCCGTATCGGATTATTGCTAACCCGTGCAAGACTGTGAAGCTGAAGATCAAGAACGAAGAAGCCATCGTGTCTGCAATGGAACAGATATCTGATCGTCTTCCAGACCTGGAAGTATACCGGAAGATCTACCCTGAGCCAAAACTAGGCCTTATGCTTGTTGATGCCTACAAGGACATCATCATGCTTGCGCGAGCAGCGACAACTTACTTTCTTGGGTCGACTTGGGGTACATAGCGCCATTATAGCATCCAGAGTTGAGTTCCTTCCACTGACGACGGGACAGGACGCCAAGTGATCAATTTTGGAAACCCACTTGGTTTTGAGGTCCTTGAACAAAACATGAGGGACAACTTCCGGCGTATCCGGATAAGATGCGACGTCCTCCTAGCGCAACGCGTGGATGAACTTGCGAACGAGCTCAAAGGTACGTATGACATCGATGATGCATGCCGATATACTAAGATTCAACAGATAGTTACGAGCGTGAAGACAGAACCAGGGTCGTTTCGTTACGCGATGCGCTGAACATTGGGAGTTATCGAACCGAGGATGCCGTGCTCTCGCTGAAGCAGTATCGCAAAGCGCTAGCATCCAGCTTCGATGACGACAGACACCGTTCAAAGCTATGCAAATCGGATTTGATGGCGGAAAGAAAGGCGCGCGCCTGGCAAGAGAGTTCGTCCTGTCTTCTCATGCTCTCGGGCTGCAATGAAGAAGGTGTCGGTGAAGTGGCACTGTCCTGGCTATCTCCAGTGGCTGTGGATATCGTGCTTGACCGACTGTTTCCACCCCGACCAGTTGCCTTTGAGATCTGCAACAGATCAAGCACGTTGCAGAATGTGCTAGCGCGGTTAGTCTTCCAGCTATTAGAGAAGAATCCGGCAGTGGTTCGAAAAGGCCAGGACTGGTACGACATTCAGTCGCATATTTCTTGGAACGGTGATTCGGAAGAAAAGACCAAGCATCTTTCGGAAGCCTTACTCAAGGTCATCGATCTTCAGACAGAGGAAGTGTACATTGTCATAGACAGACCGGAGCTGAGCGAGGACGATTCCGTGAGAGATTTCGCTTCGGGCATGCTTCATCTGATCGAGCACACCAGGAATGTTCTGAAAGTGCTAATTGTCCATCGAGCCGAACTCTGGAATTGGGAGGAAAATAAGCGAAGTGTCATCAGGAAGGGTATGAGGGACGAGATCTACCAAGCGCTTCGCATCGATCAATGCCGGTTAGAGAGCGATTAGAGTCGGTGACATAGAAGATGCGGCGGTTGTGTAGGAGCGGCGAGCTTGGCATCTGTGTGCAGGAGCGATTGCAGGTCCTTTCCACGTGTTAATTGAGCTGAAGCACATGCATCACATTTCGGAGACCAACCTCAGTTGATTTGGAAACTTGGGATCGGTAGTGGAAGGCTTTCGCCATCTAAAGCTCGATTGATCAACTGGTATATTTATCTTGCAATCCCATACAGCCGTGAACATACATCATCGTGCCTATTTTTTCTTGCCGGACGCCTCGGTCGCACTCAGTTCTCTGATGAAGACCTTGGTCACGCCGTCGGGTACGTCGTCTACGCCGTCCTCGAAGCCCGGGCTGACTCCAATTGCTACGTATTTGCCGTCATTCGAGAAGTCGATAGTCTGCACGCTAGCAGGGAATTTCTGGTACTGTCGTATCCTCCTCTTTGCTACTGCGTCCCAAAGAGCGACTATGCCGTCTCCGCCTCCTGTCGCGAAAGTGCCGTGGACGGGGTGGTATGCGAGCGCGTGAACTGGGTAGACGATATCCTGGCCATCAACATTTTGTCGGTGGCACTTGAACGCGTACTTGCGCGACTGCGACTCTTCAGACGGGTCAAACCACTCAACTGCTACACGCCCCTCGATGCTCGAGCTGGAGTATCCTGCATCGTTTGGCATGCAAGACACAGCGCGTGTCATGTACTTCATAGAGCTCTCCCGTTGCTGCCATGGCTCCACTCCCACTTCCTCACCGCCGCCTGTCTTGGCAGCTTCTGCCAGCTTGTCCAGCTCGTAGATGTTGACTGCGCGGCTGGCCATGGCGACGACTAGTTTGGTGGGCGAGGCGGAGAGGGAGAAGGGCTTGGAAGGCAGGCGGATGGCAGAGAAGTCGCCGGGTTGCGATAGGTCGTGGAGGTGCAGTGTCGAGTCCCATGACGAGGAGACCAGGAGGTTGTGCGGGGCGGAGTAGAGAACGTTACGAACACCCTGGGAGTGTGTAGACATGATGGTCTGCGCGCCCGTCTCGAGGTCGATTCTCCGTACCTCCCAGTCGAGCCCGCAGGAAAAGGCCTCGTTGTCGTCGCGTCCAAAGCAGACATCTAGCACGGGCGCGCGGTGTTCGAATTTCTGGAGCAGCTTACCGCCGGGCTCAGCGTGCGTGTCGTAGAGGTAGACATGGCGGTCCCAGGACGAGACGAGCAGGCGTGTTGGGTTGTTGGTCGCGAACTTGACCGACGAGATGGGCTCCGTCGGGTTTTGCGCAAGCTCGAATTGGCCTGACTGGGTTAGTCTGAGTCTGTGTCGCTATATACTCGCTATGAAGAGCTAAGGGCAACTTACTTGACATGTTGGCGAAGTGTGTTGCTGCGCGTGGTGGAAGCTGCGCGCTGGAGTGAAGCTCTCGAGGGCGCGGGAGTCCGCAAGCCAAACAATTGAGATCTGCGCTAACGCCCCTCCAAAAGTTCCCCAGCAACTCCGCCGTCACGCTTACATCCACCACGATGCCCTTTGCACAGCTCGTCATAGGCCCGCCGGGCTCGGGCAAGTCGACGTACTGCGATGGCATGCAGCAGTTTATGGGCGCCATCGAGCGCAAGTGCTCCGTCGTCAACCTCGACCCCGCCAACGACCACACCTCGTACACGCCCGCCGTAGACGTCCGCGACCTGGTCACGATAGACGAGATCATGGAGCAGGAGACGCTGGGCCCAAACGGAGGCATTCTGTTTGCACTCGAGGAACTAGAACACAACTTCGACTGGCTAGAAGAGAGCCTGAAGGAACTAGGAGGTTTGCGACAACACTCTACGTTCTCGAAGCATACTAACAGGCTCAGATGACTACGTCCTCTTCGACTGCCCCGGCCAGGTCGAGCTCTTCACACACCACGGCTCGCTGCGCAACATCTTCTTCCGCCTACAAAAACTTGGGTATCGAGTATTCGCCCACCGCCCATGGCTTGCAACTGGAGGCTAACATGCGCCAGCTCGTCGTCGTACACCTGACCGACTCCATCATCCTCTCGCGACCGTCGCTCTACGTTTCCTCCCTCCTGCTCGCCCTGCGCAGCATGCTGCAGATGGACCTCCCTCACCTGAACGTTCTCACCAAGATCGACAACCTCCGCAACTATCCCAATCTACCCTTCAATCTCGACTACTACACCGAAGTCCAAGATCTCCAATACCTACTGCCGCACCTCAACCGCGAACAGACGTCCGGTATTCCGGGCCCCACCACAGCCGGCGCAAACGAGGACGTGGATCCGGACGACGACGAGCCAACCTCAAAGTTCTCCGCGCTGAACAAGGCTATCGTAGAACTCGTAGAGGACTTTGCGCTGGTAGGGTTCGAGACACTGGCGGTCGAGGATAAAAAGAGCATGATGACGCTACTGCGAGCTATCGATCGTGCGGGTGGCTTCGCGATGGGTGGAATAGAAGGCGCGAACGATACTGTGTGGCAGATGGCTATGCGTGAGAATGGGGCAACTATGGATGCTCGCGATGTACAGGAGAGGTGGCTGGACAGGCGCGACGAGCTCGACGAAGAAGAGAGGAAGGCATGGGAGGATGAGACCAAAGAGATGCGCGACCCACCACCACAGAACCCTCCCCAAGCACCGCCTGCCGCGAAACCACCTACAAAGTCCAAGGATCAAGATAGTGACGACGACATGGACGATCTTGAAGAGATGCGACAGTTCATGGAGAAGAAGGACTCGGGCATCAATGTAGTTAGGAAGTGAAGTAAGGATGCACTGGACCCTTAGGCAGCCCAAGGACCGCATGCCTGTTCAGAGGGCTCTCTTACGATATAATAGCGATGTCGGCTTTCTATGAGCTTTCGCGAAAAGGACTGTATGGCTACAGATCCTATCTACATGGAGTGACGATCTAAGCGTCATGGCGATTTGCAAGCTTGTAGAAATCTTGCAAGGTTGGGAATGGGAGCACCGCTTGATGTACAGGGAATGGCTTGAGCCGAGGAGCTGCGCGCGACCACCATGAAGGAAGGTCAGGCACTTAGTCCAGGTTTGGATCTTGAAACAAGGCGTCGCGTGAGCAAACATGCACGCGCCCGCACGGCTCGATAGTCGACTATTGTATAGAATCTGGCCCTGCACTAGACCCTAATCGATACCGTCTAATGTCATCGTATTGCTCTCTTGGCTGTTTTTGACTGCGCACATGCTTAAACGCAAGCCCTCGCGCGACCTGGTCCCCAGCGGCGGCCCCCACGTCTCCATCTTTAGCAGCGACCCCACGCTTAGTCGTCATAAGCGGAAGCGCTCGCTCTTCCGCTCCCAGCACAACAGGGCGCAGTGGGTACCCGAGCCAGAGCGCGACATGAGTGAACTGCTAGATTTCGTCCTGCAACATGAAGATGCCTTCAAGAAGTGAGTCCACCCATATGTCGGCGACACCCTGCATTGCTGACTAGCACAGCCAGCATCGCCTTGCATCGCTCTATGCAGACTTTCGGCAGCAGCTCGAGATAAACCCCGAAGGCTACCATGCGAACATCGCCGCATGGACGAAAGCCCTTGTCGACGCCTCACGGGCGGGCGTCATCCCCAGGCAAGGCACCACCCACGATCTCCTGAACATACGAGCTGCCGAGGAGCTCGCGCGAGCCCTACAGCACCCGCAATATGGCAAGCCCACGTGTCTACCGGCCGTCTTCCATGAAGCAGTGCAAAAGAAAGAGATGGTACCTCTGAAGGACTTCATGTCGTCAAAAGAGAGCATATACAAGACATCGTGGATACCCTCGCCATGGCAGGTGCTCCAGTGGAGCTTGCGGCAGGTTGGGGTACTGGGGCAGGTACGCGCACCGACCAAGATGGAGGTGGGGAACTTTGTCGTCGTCAAGAATGTCGAAGTCGCTGCGGATGAGATACTCAAGAAGATGAGGGAGCACGTATCTACGGCTGATCGGGTACTATCGAAGACAGACTTCTTGAAGCGTTTCGCGACTATACTAAATCCGACTGCACCACTCACGACGAACGACCTCGATATACTCCTCGTCTTCCTCGCCCGAGACAAGCAAGCGATATCTCACAACGATCAGACAATCAAGTTCAAGCCAGAACATGAGGCTGTGCCCCTGCCTGTCACGGAAGAAGACGCTGCTATTGCCAATCTTCGCGACACATTAGCGAATATCAATGCGCAGATACCCCCATTGATGGAGAAGATTGCTTTAGCCGATGCAGCTGCACGGGAAGCCGTAGTCGCGAAGCAGATGGTCCGCGCCAAAGCTGCTCTGCGCTCCAAGAAGCTTGCCGAAAACGCTCTCGCTCAACGTTCGGATGTCGCCCTCCAGCTCGAGCAAGTCTACACCGATCTACAACAAGCCGCTGATCAGGTCGAGATCGTGGAGGCCATGCGAGCTGGTGCAGCGGCCCTCAAAGGTCTCAATGAGAAGGTTGGCGGCGCAGAAGGCGTTCAGGGTGTTGTCGATGCCGTCAACGAACAAATGGCGACCACGGAGGAAATCACCAACATCATCAATGAGACCGACCAGCCTCTTGATGAGGGCGAGATTGACGACGAGTTCGAAGCACTTGAGAAGGCGGATCGCGAGAAGCGCGAGAAGGAAGAGGCCGAGAGGACTGCCGCAAGACTGGCGGAGCTTGAGGCAGTGGAGAAGAAACGCAAGGAAAGGGAAGCTGCAGACGAGGAGCAACGGCAGAAGGAGGCTGTTGACGCGGGTAGAACGGAGAAACAGGTCGATGAGGCGTCTCAGAGTATGGCGAGGATGTCTTTCCATCAGCCGGATGATGAGATGGAAGATCCCGAGGAGGAGAAGCGTACACCTGCTTATGCCTAGGCATGCTTTGATTATTCTGCGTTCAAATGGTTTATCTGCATAGCACCGGCGTTACGGGCTCTTATACCACAGATCAGCTACCTAGGTACTGATGGTACACTACACATTCGTCATTGCGAGAGAAATGTTACACTTTTACATATACAGTAATCATACACTTCCCAGACGAAACCTAGTCTTTTTATTGCATTTTAACTTTTGAGGACAATGCCTGTGAGCCCTGGAGCAGTTCGACGTCTCATTGCTCCTTCGCTCCGGCGCCACTAGCCGCCGCCACGCCAAGCAATCGCAGGGAACGCGGAACCTCACCTCGACGACGACACAACCAGCACCTATCAGCCCCCATCACAACCCGCTGCCCCTACGCCGGGACCAAACCAAACCACTCTACGTCTACCTCAGCCCTCGATCCGCTAGCCTGCAGACCACGATGAACTCCGTCCGCGCCGCGACCAGCGCCTCGCGCACCGCCCTCACCGCTTCGGCTCGCACAGCAGCTCCCCGCCGAGCCTTCTCACAGTCACAAACGAAGCGATCGGGTCACGGACCCAGCTACGATCCCCCGTCCGGATGGCTCTTTGGCGTCAAGCCCGGCGAGCAGTATGAGAAGGAGGGGTGGGAGAACGCCATGTACTGGGGCTTTGGAGGAGCGTGTGCGTTTGGCGTTGTTGCTTACGCTTTCAAGCCGGATACTAGGTATGTGCAAATTTCGTGGAAGAGGGAGATGGAGGAAGATGATGCGGGATGGGTGAAGAGGTGGACCAGGAGGGAGGGGTCATGAAAAGGCCATGGAAGCAGCCCTCGAAGAAGCGGCAGAAAGAGCGCAGCGGCAATGCATTGATCGAGCAGAGACTAACAGTCTACCAGCATCCAAACCTGGGCCCTAGAGGAGGCGCGACGAAGACTCGAAGCCGAGGGCATCCTCGCAGACCCAGACACCGTCAAGAAGGAGTAAACGACACTTTCAGCAAGTCAAGAAGACCCTAGACCTGGGCGGAAGTCTTACAGCAACACCACAGAAACTGTATATATGCTAGTGGGGACGAGGATGCGACACTCTTTTTCCTTTGTGAGCTTGGATCTGGATGGGCTAGACGCTCGATAGACTATGCGATGATGGCTGAGTAGCCGAGGGTAGGCAATTGTATTTTTTTGTTATGGATGTTTGTGAATGGTATGTTCACGGGTATGTGGTGTGATGCTGACGATCTTGCGCAACCTTTGGCTATGTGCAGGTGGTAGACGATGTTTGTCGATATTTCAGAGGCTGCTGAGGTCCGCGTACATGAAGCATTTCCGCTTCGGCCAATACGTGAGGTTGTTCTTTCAAGAACCAATCTTCCTTAGGGACTGAGAAATGCCCTGGGGCACTCCTTCCTTCCCCAGGCCAACATTAGCTGCTTCGGGTTAGCCATCGCTGTGCCGCAGCTCACAGGAAGGCACGTCACAATCTTCGCACCTACAAGCCATCACTACCGTCCTCCATTACGCCAGACTCATTACTCAGATCTCTCCCGCCAGGATGCCGCAAAGCCAAAGCGCATTGTTACGCCTACCTACAGAACTCCGGCTTCAGATTTACTCATACCTGCTGCCTAACGACGTCCACGTACGCCTCCGTAATGGCAGGCTTCTTGCATCGGCCTGTATTCAGGGCGGTGCCCCTTTCCGTGGCGATACATCTAGTTACGACATTGAATATACCGACGAGACTTGGCAAGTTCGCGTGCCCACGTCTGTGTACGCCCGTCGTCTACAGTCAACCTGGGGTCTTCATTGGTCATGCGAGGAACACACCTCGTTGTCACACTTCTTGTTGACTGAATGTACGGACATTCCCGATCTTCTGAACATCTTTCCGGGCGTGTAAGTACATTGGAAGGCTTGGTGTCAAGCGCTCACGCCACTAGTCGTAATGAAGTGTACGATTTCCTTGCTCGTACTTCGACTATTCATGTCTCTGACCTGGACCTCATCAATTACTGGGCAAGAGCTTCGGAGATAACCATGCCAGCCGCTTCCGAATTCGCGAAGATGCCATTATCGAATGTCAGTCGTCTGAGTATCACGCTCAAGCTTCCGTTAGCTTTCTTCCAGTCAGTGGAGGGACTCTCAGGCAACTATCCTACATCCTCAGACATAGGTCCAGCAACGCAGCCAGCACGGCTTTGGCAAGATTTAGGCTCCATTCTCAGTCGTTTCGAAGCTCTCAAGAAGCTGGACTTGTGGCTCGATCATAGTGAGCCGCAATTCTGGGTCGTGGTCAACGAACGCTCGACGCTTGACCCTCTTCTCACACAACTAAGTACTCGACCCGATCTCGACGTCACCGTCACGCTACCCATGCTTCACCCGAAATTTGAACAGAACGAGCGACACTACACCGAAGACAGCATCTCGGGCAATATTCGGATGAACAGGGTGTTGAGGTCGAAAAAGCATGCTGTTGTTGGTGCTCAAGGATGTATCGAGATTGTTGCATGCAACGACTTTCCATTGTTCTCCGAGACATATCAGGCGAGAGGGATGGGTTTGTCTGCGTTAGTCGGACGGGAGCGGGAACAATGGATACAAGGGCGCGATGTGGAGGATCAGTACAGAAAGCTTACGAGAGGTCGGTACTCAAATTGGTATCCCTAGACTGTAGAGTAACTAGTCATCGGCTATCGACTCGTTGCTTCTATCGTCACACATCACAGTGCTGACTGAATCATTTTCTACTGGTGTAAGCTGCAAATGTGCGCGGAAATTTAGCGATGCCATCACTTTCACCGCTCATGTGAGCGTTTGCCTCTTTGTCAACTTGTTTAGCGCAGTCACCTGTCAACAACCATTTGTGGTGAACTTACTTTCGATATCACGATCCAAACGATTACTCTGTCGAAATCCATCAACCACGAGCATGGCGAAGAAGAAAGCAGCAAAAGCTCGCTTGAGCGATACGAGCGATGAGAGCGAAGTGGATGGCAGCGTACCAGTAACTGCGCCTACGACTCCACTACTTCGTAGAGCAACACGCTGACACTATACTCGCAGAATATCGACGATCTCGCTACTTTCATCGAGGCCTACAAGCAGCTACAAACCAACAACACAAGCTTACGCAACAAACTCGCAGAGCGCAAACGCGAGCATGACCAAGTTAAAGTTCAACTTGAAAAGGCGGCACATGCCAAATACGCTGCTAAGTTCGAGGCAATGCGAGAAGAGATGAGCGTTATGCGGCAAGACAAAGCGGGCTGGATAGAATCTATCGAAGATCTGGAGTCTGAAGCGTTGACTGCCAAAGACAAGGTCGCAACTCTTGTGGCTGAGAAATCGAAGCTTCAGCGTTCGGTGGTAGAACTCCATGGAGCCATGGCAGGATTGTACCAGACGATCGAGGAAGGCAACAAGCGCTTTGATGAAGTCAAGGAGCGAGTGAAGGCATTTGCGACCGAGCTCTAGATGTTCAAGGGGGCGACACACGCGAACAGCATGGTAGATACGTCAAGTATAACGAATGCAGTCAATTTGTCTCTATATGCACACTTCTAGATCCACCACAAGTATATACAATTGCGAAGCCAAGCGAGAGGACAGCCGGAAGGAATCCACGAACTCTTACAGTACCGAGTTCCAGTCCCTCTCCAGCATCTTATCCAACAACCCCATCGAGCGCTTATGCGGGCTGAGCGAAGGTAGAGCCAATGGGACCGAACTTAATGTTGGAGAAGACGACAGTTGCGCCGGGCGAGTTAGCCTCGACATCCTCAGGCTTGCCAGAGTCAGTAGCGCAGGTACCACGGGCAGCACCAAGCTTGTCAGGGCTAGCATCGGTAGGGTAGGTGGAGTCGAGCCAGAGCATGTTGACCGCATGGTCGTCCCAGAGGGACATGACGAGGACGTGTCCGCGAGCAAGCGAAGCACCCATGCCGTTGAGGCCACCAAGGGTCTTGAAAGAGTTTGTGTCACCGAAAGTGGTCTTCTGCGCCTCACAGAAGGACTCGGTGATGGAGTTACCGGAGACGCCTTCGATGGCGGAGTCGGAGTTCTTGGAGACCTTTCCGCCCTGGATGTAGAAGCGCTTGATGTCAGAGAGGCTGGAGCCGGAGCCGATGAACTGGGTGACGACGGTCATCTTCTTGGTGGTGTCGAGAGTCATACCGGGGCCGTAGAAGTCCTTGACACCCATGCGGTAGCTGTTGAAGTCGCAACCGTCCTTGTCGCAAAGTCCGCCGTAGCGGTTGTCGCCGTCACCGCAGCTGACTTCGTCGGTGCACTCCTGGAGACCAGTGCCCTTGCAGGGATGGGGAGTGTAGGCAGTGGAGATGGAGTTGGCCTCCCAGATGTCCATCTCGGGGCAGCAGGCACCGATCTTGCCGGAGCCGGCGTTGGGGTCGGCGTCGGACGGGTTCCAGCCCTCAACGTTGGCTACACCGTTGATGAACTTGATGTCGTGGGGGCACTGCGAGTCGCAGTATCCGGTTCCGTACTTGGCACCGGCCTTGTTGTTGCCCTTGTTGATGCCACCGTCGGCGGCCATCTCGACGAAGTAGAGAGCTCCGTTCAGACCGCAGGGTAGCTTGGAGACATCGACATCGAAGGTGAACTCCTTGCCGATGAGGTTGAACATCTGGTACTTGGTGTCGCTCTCCATGAGGTAGGTGCGAGAACCAATGTTTGCAGCGTAAGAACCCTTGGTGACGAACTGGAGGCTCAAAGAGTTGCTGCTGGTCTTGATACCGTAGGTGCCTAAGATCGTTAGCTAAGGGCTTCACATGTTGTGTCGTGGACATGTTAACGTACCAGAGTAGTCAGCACCGTCGATAGCGCAGTTCTTGGTGCAAGTGCTGCCGTCAGGGCAAGCGGTCGTGTTCCAAGAGTTGCCGTCGTAGCAATTGGTGTATCCACTGGTGACATGAGACCAGCGCCAGTTGGCATCGAGCGTAATGGAACCCTGCTTGGTGGTGCAGCTGTTTCCACCGGTACCAGTGCAAGTCTGCCATGTCAACTTGGGGTGTGTCTCTGCTGTCGATGTGCCAGCCTGCTGAGCGCGGGCGGCTCCGAAGAGCGAGAGCGAGGTGAGGGCGAGTGTCCTGTACATTTTGGCTTCTTGAGTGAAGATATGTTGTTGGATGTCGAAAGTATTGGAGCGATGGGCTGACCTTCTTATACAACATTCTTGAGCTCATGGCTACTAATCAAAGTACTCTGCAGAAGTACCCATATGACTGTTGATTATTGCAAGGTGCAGGAGATCTACACCCTTGACGTCCCTCTGTGATGTTCTCACCAATGCTGTAAGAGGAACGGAACATCGGGAGCGCAAAAGAACGCTAGGAGTGCCAGAGTAATGAAGGATAGATGAGGTATGCCATGTTGCGCCGCATCGTGGGGTAGTCCGGGGTATTGCGGAGATCTGTGCGCCACCACGCCCGGGATCTTTGCCTTAAAGAGATAGTGTATGGATTGACGAATGGAGAAGCATATGGAGACGTACTATCAACCGTCGGCTTCACTGGTGGCCAAGTCTTAGCCTTCCGTCTCATTCGACAGTGATGGGTCAGCCTCGTATGTAAGAAGGCAAAGCTGTGGATCAGCACTCGTAGCTGTGTCCGTGATATTCGCATACAGGATTGTGGCTGGGTCACGAGTGACCGCATGTGCACACACCATCCAGAAGAATACATCATGCTAGCTTTCACAGTAAAAAGATACGCGACGATGTATACTCCAATGTGTGTTGTACCTTGGGTACAGCTCAGGACCATATCGCGTTGTTTTGTGCAATTCCACCCGGTGAGCTCAAAACCCGGTAGGAATAGATTGCTTTTCCCATGATCCATGGGCATATACGAGAGACTTTTCTCGAAAGATTTTCCGGACTGGGGGGCATACTTAATCTGTAGCAGAGGTCATGAGGCTCAGATCTTTTCCCGGGTAACGGTTTGGACGTGAAATCCAATAAGAAGAAAGAAGACTGAGATACGTACTTCGCTAGAAGCGGCACAAGGATACAGTCAGGTAAGTTGCATTGTGCCCCTCCTTCTGTTGCTCGAGTCTCATTGTTGTAGTAAACAACCATGACTGGCGCTGCTTGACATGCCGGTGTACGAATGGTATCGACAGAGACTGTTCAGCCAGTGTGTTTCCCCGTGTTGAAATGCATGAGAAGCATTGAGGCAGTTTCATCAGGTGTCCTTTCGTGGTGGAATGCAGGTACCGAGTTGAAGCGCCGAACCCTGTAAGCAAAACGAAGCTTCCGGAGCAGACGGGACGAGACCCTCATCCACAATTGGCTATGGATTTCAGAGCTTAATCAAGTTGCCCTGAGCCTTAGCAGAGTGGCATCGACCGGATTTCTCGGTCGAACTGCTAGTGCAGAATAGATTGAGGTCCAGGGGTGCCCGCTCGCCAAGACCGGAACATCCCAAGGTTCGCCATGAATTTGTCCGCCTGCTAGGTCGTTGGCAAGCAAAGCTTGTGACAGAAGTCCATCAACGCGTCGTTTGTATCGTGGTTTACGACAAGTCTCGAAGTAGCGTTGCACAGCGAAAGGCGCAGATGCTGTTTTCCAGAATGTTTTGTTGTGCATGAGGTCCGAGGTTCAGCCTAATCTTCCAGCAACGTGCAATATACGTTCCGACCACTCGATATGAACTCCGCACCAGTATTCGACGATCACAGGTCCTTGAGGGTTGTGACCCAGGTGGGCGGCAGTTTTCCAGGGCTTAGCGAATCAGGTGCGCTGTCATATACTGCGACCGGGTATAACACATTGAGCCGCAATCATCGTGACAGCGTGACCTCACAACACGGCTCAGGGGCACCAAACGCTTAGTTCAGTGGACATGCTTTGCTAGTACTGAGTTTGCATCACTATGCTTGAAACCGAGAGTGAGATACGTGGCTCCGGAAGCATAACTTGGTCGCATATCTCGGTACCTAGGTAGTCTTCAGGATCTTCTGGAAGCTCAAAGACTTGAGCATTCCGTATGTTGTCACCTACTTACTGTATTACGACGTGTAAAGCAAGCGAGAAGCATCTATCTAGTAAGTAAGGAGATAGGTTGCTATGGTGTTTGGAGGTTGGACAACCCCCAGCGCCGGCAGGAACCTCCAGCTTGGAAGGGTCCAAAGGCCTAGACCTCAAGAATGCTAGCGTATCCCCCGCACCTCTCGAGGTCGAGACATCGAAGTCTAGGTACCTGGTGCTAGGTAATCACTTTGAAATATTCTCCGTCTTTACAAACCTCATCCCCTTCAGGTTTTCTTCCAGTCAAGAATCTTTCGCAGTGTCGGCAAGTCGCCTGGTATGTGGTATATTGCCCAACTCCGAAATGTCTACATCTAAACCCACGCTTTGTACTCAGTACCATCCTTTCAACGTAAAGCGATCGCGGGTACTCAAAGCATTCTAAATAAGCTTGGAAAACCAGAAGAACGTCTAGAAAAGTCCATGCCCATGACGAGCATCTAGCCGAATCAACTCTTCAGCAACATCTCTCGCAACATCCCGTGTGTCTTCAGCGTACTTGCGAGCCACTGCTTCGTTCTCTTCTCTCGTCCGCCAATATCTCGGTCTTGCACTGGACCGTCTGATCTCATCTTGGCCTTCTTCCGAAGTATTCCTCCTCATGAAGGACCGATAGATGCGCGACTTGGGTGCGCTGCTAGCCGCCACAGCCCCAGGGTGAGTGGCTTCTTTCGCCCCATCTTCCACATCCGCAGCCTCGAATGCACGTCTGACACTTCCCGCAGGTCGGCTGGTAAGTCTCACGAGACAAGTGTTGGCCCCACTGCCCTCAGCACAGCTTCCTACTCCATGCGCCCTCCATCCCGTCTCGAATGGCGTCCTTCCCGTACCCAGATCCCGCCAACTCTGCACCACCAGCCTGACCTGTCCGCCTGTAGCATGCGAGAAGTCTTGGCTGGTCACGCTCCAATCTGTCGCACAAGTGGAGCAGTTCTGCGTGAACTGGTACTTCCAGCCTCGGCGGATGACGTTGTCGATGGCGGCCATGATACCTGTGTGGCCGTTTGGCGTATCGCGGTGGCCTGTGACGATATGTGGGAGTAGGGGCCAGAGCGTCTTTAAAAGGTTGCGGTTACGCGTCGTAAAGGCGGGCAAGACAATGGCATAAGAACTGTGTAGCAGGAATCGACCGTTGACTATCCTGGCGGACACGGTGAGTTTAGTAGGAACGGGTGTTCTGGAGATGCGTGACATGTCTTTCTTCTCGAGGGTAAACGCAGATAGGGGAACGCCGTGTTCGTCTCCCCGTGACGCGCGGTTAATGGCAAGTCGAACGTGGTGAAAGCGTAGTTTGTAGCCGTCCCCAGCGTCCAAGTAGCTGTTGTAGTCGGCACAGTCTCTCCTCTTTCTTGAATATTGCTGGTTCTTTGGCCCGTCTTCCGCGGCCCAGGCATGGAATTTGTCACACCAGCCGCAGAACCAATGACCGGGAAAGGCGCGCTCTACTACCGCCTCGATAATCTTCCTCTTCTCAAAACGATTCTTGCTTCCTTTAACATGGCGAGACAGGACTTCGGTGCCGAGAGCGTAGTAGATGTAGCGTCCGGATAGACAGAATGCTGCTGCAGAGGCAGTGTCGAGATACGTATTGACTTGTTGGATCAGCTCGAGTGGGAGAGTAAGTACTGGAGCTTTCGGTGACGGTGGTGAGGGTTTGATTGTAGCCAGGGAGTCTGTGATCTCGTACTCTCCAAAGGTGGAATCTATGCTCGTTCGAGAGCTTGCGGTATCGGATGACGAGTCGATGGTCGAAGGACGTGAGGAGTGTGAGGAGCCGAAGCTCATAGATCGACGAAAGATGTTCATACTTGCGTCTTGATCTATCTCTTCACTACGCGTGTGGTCGTTATGAGGCTACGGAATTTCGAGGCTGAGACCAATATAAGAGTACCACAAAGGGGCAACAGACGCTATAAGTCAACACTGCCAACGTATAATTTAGAAACAAGGACTAGTCAACAACACATCAAGAAAGGTACCGACATAGCCGTTGCAAGCTCGACGCCGTCTCGCGCGCGGCCACTGCATCCCCTTATCAATGCGCCTGGCCTCCGGCCGCCAATGCACGACATGTCATCCAGCCGCGGTTGCTAACGGGGCCTGACAGTGGCACGCAACGCACATGGCACCTCGAGTCCAGGCACATGCCTACCACTTTGCCGTTGTCAGGGTCCAGCAGACGTATCCGGCGGTGTAGGTGAGACAGCCGTCATTCACCTGATGTGCTTGGGCTAGCCGAAGTGGGGCTAGGTGCAACGTGTGTGGTGGGGTGACCCGGTGGGCGCTGCTAAGCGCCCTGACTGCGCCGCCACGCTTGCCTTACAATCTTGGAACGCGTAAGATTTGGGGCCAGATGAGTCAGAGCTCAGGAGCACGTCGGGCATGAGAATGTTGTTGCTGTTGTGGTGAAGAAATTAATTTGCGAATGGTAAACGCTATGCTACGCGGAAAATAGTGGTAGATCTGACGTGCTTCGCTATCGTGCGATTCCGCCCGTCTGATGTACGCCAAAATGATAGATGTATATGGTACACGTGCGCTTCTAGTTCGAGAATGCGCAGCCCTAGGTCATGTCATTACAACTTCTGGCTCTGTCATAAATCATCCCCTCTCCTACAAAGCCTGGTAGGCCAAAAATGCGCCTCAGACGCGGTCTACTTGGGCAGCTCAGGGTTCAGCTTGAGTTGAGGGACTGGCGGGCCAGTTCCAGCTCTCCGCCTCCGCTCGCGCTCGTTGAAACCAACAGGCTGGTCTAGTTGTGCGGTCTTCTTGAATTTGCCACCCAGATTGCGCATCCAGTCCTCGCCCTCGCCGGCATCAGCACCGAGCCAGTACTTGGGCGCACCGCTGAGCATAACGCGTCCTAGTTGCCCCTTCCAGCCGCTTCCCTCTTCTTTGCCTTCTGCGAAAGGGTTCTCGGCGAGGTCGTTGGCAGACGTCTGCATGTTGTTCGAGTTGTACCATGCGGCGGAGGAGGCGTTTGCGGCGATGTGTTGGCGGAGGCACTGGCGCGCGAAAGCCAACATAATAAAGACGAAGTAGACGCGAAGAGCCCAAAACCCAGAGATCAGCGAGATGCTCATGATGCTTCCGCTTTGGAAGACGGCGTTGCCTAGCCCCGCGCCAGCATCTGCGCCTTGTCCAACTGCTACGGCGTTCTGACCAGATTTCAGGCCGTCGGTGGGCTCCGCGATGATATCGACCTGTGTGACGTTGTGCTTGGGGCTGGTGAAACCCGCGTTGTCCTTCATGCCCGGCGATAGTCCGGCATTCTCGTCTGGGTGCGCGGCGAGCGTGTAGAACCACGCGATGCCGAAGAAGGCTGTGTATAACGCGTTGATGACCGAGTCAAGCGCATACAGGTGCGCCAGCAATACCGACTCAAAGGGACTTTGTAACCGGATGTGCTTGTACAGGAATGTGGTAGCGAGGAGTGCGGCGGTCGAGTAGAGGTACATGGACAGCTGGAAGCCATCGATCTTCGCTCCGGTAAGAAGCGCAAGGAGGCCGTAGACTCCCGACGCCTTGTTTATGACTTGGAGGTAAGTGATGATCTCGGCCCCCGTCCGAAGAGACATCTTCTGGAGGAACGTCTGCGCGCGGGTCAGTCCTGTCCATTTTAAGTTTAAGATTCACTTACCGTGGGACGCGGGATATCGAGGATATTCATCGTGGCTATTATAGGGAGATGACGATGGGAGTGAAAGAGTTTGGGTGACGATGTTCGTTGTTGCAAGGCGCAAGCACTGCGGAAGGCCCGGGAGATTTAGCGCCCCTTTCAGTACATGCGAGTCGTGGTCGTGCAATCCCTTCCTCCATGGATATACTTTGTACCATGATTCGCGCAGACTTCATTCACACTGGACTCGTTGCATTTGCGTTAACATTCCATATCTCCTTTAGGTTTCATTGTTGCTGGTGTCGCGCCTACTATTTCGAGTCTCGCCGAGTCTTGCGCCAGCTATGACGCATCCGCGACAACATCACGCGGCGCGCCTTCCATGCTTACTATCCCAGCCCCATGTACATACTTGGCCCTCGTCACCAAGTTCCAATCTCCAGCTAACTACTTCATATGCCGCCATGAATAAGATATTTAGATTCTCCTATGAATGGCTTTGGAACCTTCATGACCATGACTTCCCTGGCTGTCCTCTGAATAGACAAGTTGAGGGGTAGCCGATAGCCACAGTTTGTGTCGCAGTTTATCAAAAAGTGAGGTGTTTCTAGAAGCGTAATCCAGGTAGAAGTATACGTTCTCTTAACAACGATCTATTTGCTGAGACTTAAGAGCGTGCATGCAGCAAAGGCAACACAAATTCTAGGTCCTCCTAGTACAAGGGCTGTGGCAAGGCAAGTTGGTCGTTACACCTCCCCGGGGCCAGGGCTGCGCCTCGCCTCTCATCAGGTGCTCCTTCGCGCTAAAAATTGCAGTGCAGGTACGTCGGGGTAGCTTAACAACCAGCTCCGGGTAGCTTAACAACCAGCTCCGGGTAGCTTAACAACCAGCTCTCACGTCTCTCGGCGCGTACATGTCGCACCATATTGCATACTATTCAAGGTGTTTATGAGAAATCAAACTTCTTCTATACTCGCACGTAACACTCTTCTTCGTGTTTAGATAAATTACGTTGATCAGTCTCAACATGGCAGACTACCAACCCCCCACGCCCAAGCTTCAGGAGCAGGATCTCAAGGGCAAAGTTGCCATTGTCACGTAAGGCATCAATTTCTTCTAGGATACCGTCAATGCCAATTCAAGGAAACCGTGTTACTTGACAATTGTTTCTTGTCTTTCATGATGATCCCATGTTGCATCACGTATTTTATCGGCTTCCCATGTCAGCATGCGTCCCGCCAAATCACCCAACCAACTATGTCCACATGATCTAACCAGCCTCAAGCGGAGCATCAAAAGGCATAGGCCGCGCTATATCCCTCTCCCTCGCAACACGCGGCTGTTCCATCCTAGGAACCTATTCGTCCACCCAATCCGCCCATATCTTCGACACTCTCTCCAGCACAGTCCGCAACCTCTACGCTGCCACCAAAAGCAAAGCTCCAATTATGCGAGGCGTAGCCGCTGATATAACATCTCTCTCCTCCGTCGACACTCTCCTCACAGCGCTAGATTATGGTTTTTCTGGCGTACAACCCAGCATACTCGTGTTGAATGCCTCACACAATACACGCCCCAGAGTAGGCAGCGCAAGCGAAGATGACATTACCGACTCGTTAACGGGCAATTTGCACTGGCCAATCATGCTCATGGAAACCTTGGTCAGACAAGGTCGTCTTGCGTGGAATAGCCGCGTCGTAGTCATTTCTTCCGACCGCGTACGGGACCCATCTCCCGGATCCGGTTTATTTAACGCAACACGTGCAGCCATGGAGTCCTTAGTACGGTCGTGGGCAATCGAACTGCCACACAGCTTTCCAGGCACAACGGTAAATGCCGTGTCGGTCGGACTGACAGATACACCTGGACTGCGCGCCTTTCCTGCCGAAGCCGTGCAGGCGCTGAAGGAGCAGAGGGTGCCGAAGGTCAAGGTTATGGAAGGGGGGAGGATGGGTCAGGCGGAGGATGTGGCGGATGTTGTGGGTTTCCTGGTTAGTGAGAAGAGTAGGTGGGTTACTGGGAGTGTGGTTGCGGCGAATGGAGGGGCTGAGTGGGTTGGTGGGAGTTCATAGATGTTTGTGGATAGGAGGCGTTGCTTTTCCTGTTCTATACTTCAAGGGATGTGTGAGAATATGTGTTGTCACTCAAGAAGAATGATGGGCGATGGTACACATTCTGCATTTAAGGTACAAATCATGAGTCGGCCTTCTTCGTCCTGTCGGCCGCCCGTCCAACGAAGCGGGCCTCGATGCGTTGGTATAATACATGCCTAACTTTCTAACGTCTCGTCGTAATTCTGCAAGCCAACCTATATCATGGTCTTGGCTGCTATATTTACAATGGACATCACGTATGTAGGAGAATATATACAACTCTACCCCAGATTGACAATCCTTTGATACACGTGTTCATACAAAGCTCGTCTAGTTCACGGAACGTACGGCTTCGCTAGAGTCGGCCGCATACTGTGCTCGGCCTTTGAGAAGATTGCTGACTTCGTCTGAAAGCTTCGCAGTTCGCTCCTGGTGTTCGGCTGCAAGCGAATCCAGCTTGGTGACTGGTAGATCATTAGGGTATTCGTTTACATCGTCGGTAGTTGCGGGCTCGTCGGAAGCCAATCGCGGATCGGTGAGAATATCCTTCGCTTCCTCTGGCATGCCCGGCGGTGCAGAGATGTGGTGTTTCAAAGCCGCAACCTGGGGGCCGTCGACTTCACCGGTTTCCTCAGGCTCTGATACCATCGATCTTCTTGCTTGTTTTCTGGTCGTCTTCATCCGCTTCCTCGCTTGCTCAATGAATGAGAAGTCGTTCAGCGTTTTCTCGATCTGATCCTCAACAAGTTTCTTTGTGTGGTTGGCTAGGGCTCTGGTGGTGAAGACGTTGGGAAATCGGTAACTCAGCCACAGGTAGCATACCAACATCTTGTGCAGTTCCTCCAGATCGTGCAGATACTTGCGTTCAGCAGATGAGGGTCGGTCCATGACGCTGAGTGGCAGAGTGTCAAGATCCAATAGGCTACCCGACTTGCCTTCAGCAATGCATTCAGCGAGGTGGCGCAGAAACGCTTTCTGGGACGGTTGGCGCATGTTGATGGGTGCGGCACATAACATGATTCGGTCTTGAATGCTGAGATTTTTGACCATATGAATGGCGTCAGCAATCGCCAGCTGGTCTTTTAGTGCACAGAGATGGAACCGAGGGTGTAACTCGGAGATCTCATGTAGACGTAGCATAATGTATCCGAAAGGTGTTCCCGGGGGGAAGTAGTTGGCGAACCGCTCAACGATAAGCGACGGCGGGAAGAGGCCGGCTGTGCTGATGTGTTCGGGCTCACGCTTCATGCCCAATTTCAAGGCCGCGTGGTCGACTTGGTCGAGTGTAGTGACCCATCCTATAGTCTTCTCTTCAGGTCTCTTTGCCTCGACAGTATCGGGTTGCTTGTCGTCTAGGCCAATGGCGGGGTCAGCGGCGCCGTCAACAATCGAAGCCTGTTCGGAGTCTGTAGTGACTGCTTGCTGAGCAGTTTTGTAGCGCCCAGCACGGCCGGCGATTTGTTTGATCTCGGAGATCTGAAGGGGCACGTAGTTCAGGCCGTTACTCTTGATAGTAGATTCGAAAATGACACGCTTGATAGCACTACATTGGTTAGCATCCGGGTATTGAAAGTCAACATGACACACTGCTTACAGGTTGAGACCCATGCCGATGGCATCACTCGCCACGAGGTAGTCGTAGTCATTGTCTGGGTCGTTGAATAAGCGGGCTTGTTGAGCTCTTGTCTCAGGTGGCAAGCCTCCGTATACGATAGCGCACTTCTTGCCTGTCTTCTTCTCCACCTCGCGTCGCAGAGCATGGATACCCAGGACGGTGAAGGCAACGATGCAATCACCTTTCTCAAGGAGAGTGAGGTTTCCTCCCAGACTCTTCGGCTGGATCTGGAGTGGCGTCAGACGCTCGTACTCATGTACGTGCACTTTATCGCCAACAAGAGCGCAAAGCTCGCGCATCAGTGGTACTGTGCGTGCTTCTCCACATAGATGGATTTCTTTGGCCTGTAGACCCATGAAAGCCTGTGTCCATGCCCAGCCTCGTTCCTGGTGGTTGATCATCTGTATCTCGTCGATGACAGCCACATCAAACCTAGTGTTGAGCGGGGCCATTTCCACAGTGCAACTGTACATGTTGGCTTGTGTGTCCTCAGGCAAGCGCTGCTCTTCGCCCGTAACCAGAGCGCATGGCTTGCCCTTTGCATTCAGGCGCGTGTAGACCTCATGGGCGAGGAGCCGCAGTGGACCGAGATAGATGCCCGAGTTGACTTCCTCCAGACGCTTCAAGGCGTGGTACGTCTTGCCAGAGTTGGTCGGCCCAACGTGCATGTGTACTGTGCGCGTAATCTCTCGTGTCGCTGGATACCATTCGGCTGGGTAGCGCAGGTCCGCCACCTCCTTCTGGTTCTCCGCCTCGGCCGTCGTGAAGCGGCCGCCACATGCTTGCGCATAGAACAGATATCGTAGCCTCTTCTCCAGGGTATTCTTTCTCCGCTGGGCCTCCTGCACCAGCGTGACCAACTCACGCGGGGCCTGCTTGATCCATAGGGTAATGGACCGCTCGAAGGTAGTCCATTCCTTGTCGAAGTCTTCGCGGCTTATTTGGAGTCGGTCGAGAAATTCTGGCGTGGCGAATTCCTTGTGCAGGGTGTCTAGTTTGTCGCGGACTATGCCTATGGGTATTGACGACTTGGAAGATCTGGAATCGCCTCCTTTGGCAAGTTTACCCTGCTGGAGAGGATTGAAATGCGTCGTCTTCGAGGGCTTGGCTGGAGCGGAACGGTGTGCGGCTTGGATTCGGGGCAGGAGGTTTTGAGTTCGCGATCGAGAGCGGGCGGCGAAAGAGCAGATGAGACATAGCGAACTCCGTCGCGCCGGCAGCAGAGGCATGCCAATGGTGGGTATCATGCGGGAGAAGAAAGAATAAAAGACAGAATCCAAAGCGCCAGGCGCCTGTACAAACGAAAGACGAGGGGAATGTTCAAGTCGACGACGTAATGTCGAATAAAAAGTTGCCAAGCATCTACCACAGTAGTACAGTAGGGACCTCCGGCGGCGCCTGCCCGCCGCAGCTCGCGACGCAACTCTAGCTGAGACGCGCCTTCCTCACCACCGCCGCGACAGCCCAGCACCACGTGTGCCTCGCCCCGACAGAGCTGGCCCACACACGCCCTCGTCTCTGCATCACGTTACCGCTGCCGCTTCCACCGCGTCGCCCTTTTCCAGCGGCATTCGCTGCGATACCCCGCCAACATGGCTTCCATGATCGATATCCAGCGCGACCGTAAATTGACACCGCGAAACTCTAGAGGAACACGTGCTGATAGGCCACATAGTCATTCTCAACTCGATCAAGCAGACGACGCGCGGCGACGTATGAAGCTCCCCCCCAATGCGCCTGCACTCCGCTAACGGCTACCGCGCAGTGGAAGATACTCATTGTGGACGAGGACAGCCAGAAGCTCATCAACAACGTGGTCAAGGAAGATGACATCCTCAACCTCAACATCACAAGTACGCGACTCCGCACGCTCCTCAGACGCCAGATCCTAACCTCGCAGACATCGAGCGCATCGAGGACCGGCGGCAGACGATCCGCGACATGGACGCCGTGTACATCATCACGCCCAAGCCACACATTGTCGACTGCATGATGGCTGAGTTCGATCAGCGCAGATACCGCGGCTTCTTTCTGATATGGACAACGCTGCTCCCACCACACCTCAAGGAGCGCATAGACCGGTCGCAGATGGCGCGCGAGCAGATTCGGAGCTTCCGCACAGTGCACCTCGACTTCCACCCCCAGGAGTCGCACCTCGTCACCTTCAAAGACCCGTGGAGCTTTCCCATCCTCTACCACCCCGAGTGCAACAACCTTGTAGTGCGGCACATGGAGGATATTGCGGAAAGAGTGGGTAGTCCACCTCTCCTGGCAAGCTTCTGCTGACAGCCCTAGATCACCGGAATCTGTGTCGCACTCGGCGAATATCCCATCATCCGATACTACCGGCCGCGAGCTCCAACCCACGAGGCCAGCGTCTTGTGCTCACACCTCGCCCGCTTCGTCCAAGACAAGCTCGACATGTACGCGCAGTTCAACCAAGACTTCCCTCCGCAGTCGAACCGACCCCGCGGTGCCCTCTACATCACCGACCGATCCATGGACCTCATGGCCCCCTTCCTCCACGAGTTCACATACCAAGCAATGGCCATGGATCTGTTGCCTATACAAGACAGCGACAAGGTGACCTACCGCACCATTGTCAACGAAGAGGACCCCGAGGCAGAGGAGAAAGACATGGAGATATCCGACAAGGACAAGATATGGGTGGAAAACCGCCATCGGCACATGAAGGACACTCTCGACAAGCTGATCAGCGACTTCCAAAAGTTCATCGCCGACAACCCCCATTTCACAAACCAAGACGCCCAGAACGCTGCTGGCATGAACGGACTGAATGCAATCAAGGATATGATCGCTGGTTTGCCCCAATTCCAGGAGATGAAGGAAGCCTACTCGCTACATCTCACCATGGCGCAGAAGTGCATGGAGATCTTCCAGAAGCACAAACTCCCAGATCTTGCTTCAGTGGAACAGGTGAGTCCCATCAACGTTGGGTCACGGCTGTCGCTAACCTTTCCAGTGCCTTGCTACTGGTCTTGACGAAGATTACCGTAAGCCCAAGAACATGACTGATCAGATTGTGCGCACATTGGACGACGAAGAGATCACGCCAGCTGACCGGCTACGCCTTATCGCGCTCTACGTAATCTTTAAGAACGGAATACTACCAGCCGACCTCCAGAAGCTCCTCTTCCACGCACAACTGCCACCCCCTGACGGTGACGTTATTCGTAACCTTGATCTTCTTGGTGCGCGAGTCGCCAGGCAACTGAAAGAGAAAAGAGATGCACAGCCACCACTCTTCCCACCGAAAGCGGCCCCACCTCCAAACACTGAGGACTACGGTCTATCAAGATTCAACCCGGCTCTCCAGGACATGCTAGAGGAGCACATCCGCGGCAGCTTACCCCAGGACGTCTTTCCCTTCACTAAGATGTCACCTGATGATGTCGCCAGCATGGCACAGGAAAATACTGCGCCTGCTTCCCTCCGATCCGCAAAACCGACATGGGCCAAATCGCGACTTGCGAGCGCTGAGCCCCGTCAACGCGTCATCGTATTCGTCGCCGGCGGTGCAACCTACTCCGAGGCCCGCGCCTGTTATGATGTTTCAAACAAGACTTCGAGAGACGTGTTCCTCGTCACCTCACACATGATGAAGCCGCAGCTCTTCCTCCGCCAAGTCGGTGATCTCAGTCAAAACCGTCGCAGTCTGCGTTTACCCATCGATCAACCGCAGCCTATAGCCCCAGCACATTTGTTCGAGAAGCCTGAGCCCCCAAAGCCAGCACCACCGCCTGCTGGTACAAATCCTCCTATGGCCGGGGGCTTGCCGTCCGGACCTAGAGTCGCTGGCCCAAAACCCCCAACAGCAGCCATGGGTGCCATCAACCTCAATTCCAATATGCAAAAACACAGTCCTTCGCCGTCACAGAGCAGTACCACGAAGCCCGGCAAAGAAGAGAAAGAGGGCAAAGAAAAAAAGAAGAAGAAGTTGCATCTGTTTTCTTCAAAGCATTAGTGAGGCTTGTTAACATTTCCTGCCAGGGCGCTGCATACCTTTCTGGCGTTGTTCTGCTTTGTTCACAGCGAGGATTGATCTTGCTTCATTTGCAATATTTGCGAGCTAACTTGCATGGCATGGCGTTGGATGGCGTCTGAGAATCTTGTCTGGCGATTGCCCAAGGTGTACAGCTAGAGACAAGTACTTGGGATTTTGCCGTTGGGAAATAGACGTAAGGCTGGTCGCCTACAATAGGAAACAAGTTTACAAAAATCATACATCATAGCATCGCTTTAGCCATGATATGTTTTCTGGTTGATCAGAACGTGCCACATCTTTTCAGCCCACGTACTCGATCTTCCTTCTCCCTCGGTGTCGGACAGCTCAGAGTCACACTCCCCGGTCCCATCTCCTCCCATCTCTCATTCCCCTCCGACTAGTACGCCCATTTAGTCGAGTAATCCCTCGGACTAACAACAAGCCCCTTCCCCTTGCTCGCTCCCCTATACACAGCCTCCAATATATCAATCAACTCCTGCTTGGTACCAATCGGGAAATTAATCTTGTTGTTGTTGCCCGTGCCAAAGTCAACCTGCATGTGCTTGTTTCGCCAGAAGAACATGACGGTGCAGGGATCGTAGATTTCGTACATGGCGTTGAAGTCGGGGACTTGCTGGTGGGGTGGGGGTGTTAGCGAGGTTTGGAAGCGATAGGATGGGTAGGGAGGGGAGAGTTGGAGGGAAGGAGGAAGGAAGGAGAAGGGAAGGTATGGAGGGAGGGAAGGAAAGTACCTTGTTGTCGACGACGTAGATGACGACCCAGTCTTTGACTGCGTCTACAATCTTGTATAGCATCTCGTCCATCTCCATGCATTCGGGTGTGTAGTCGGCGCCAAAACGAAGGCAGACTATACGGGCTTCTTCGCTGAGCTGGTGGGTGTTAGTTTGGGCGTAGTGGAGGGTCGCATCTGGCAGAGTAGGTAAAGTCGAGTTGTGGAGCGAAGGAAACGTACGATGGCTTGATCAACGTGCCATGCTGAGGGCAGGTGCTGCAGCATTACTGAACCCATGGTGACAGGATTCAATTGACTGTGGTTTTCGAGGATGTGTGAGGAAGTAGATTAGCAAGGATATCGAAAACGTTGTCGTGCGAGACAGGTGAGAGAGAAGTTGAGGAAAGTACGATCCGATAAACCCCATTACATGCCCCATCTACCTCCGTTTGCACCTTCCAAACCTCGTTTGCTCTCAGCCGCAGACATCCCCACCTGCACCTGCCCAAAAAGCTCTTTCCATGAAAAACTACGCATCATTCGCTAGAACAAGGAAACCACATGCCATAACTCATCAGTAACAAACAAAACAAACCCAATCTCACACCACCACCCTAATCCCTCACTCCACCCGAATAATACTCCCCCACACTCCTCTCAGGCGCATAATATCCCGCACCCGTCCGCTGCTCCACATTCCCCGTCCGCTTCGCCACCATCTCCTGCACAAAAGCCTCGTAGCTCTCATACGGCCGCCCTCCCTCCTGTGGATGTCTTGCCGCCCAAGCCAGGAACGCGGCTTTCTGTTCTTCAGCTGCCTGTTGCTGTTGTTCCAACGACAATTTCTGCTTCTTCGCTTTCTTGCCTGTGACAACGGGCTGTGGGCGGCCGGTTACGGGGTTGCGACCGGCTGCTTCGCGCGCTTCAGCTAGGAGGTCGGCGCTCGTGGGTTCGTTTGTGCGCTGTTGGCTTCCGGTCACGGGATCACGGCCAGCTGCTTGACGTGCTTCGGCTAGGAATTCACTGTTCGGGGCCAGGGTTTTGGGAGCGGTGTGTTTTTTCTGGTATGGATTCGATTTTCCGCGGAGTTTGTTGATAGGGGAAAGTAGGGCTGATGTGATGGAGAGACCTGCCATGCTGCTGTAGACGGGAAGTAAGCCTTCACGCCTTTGCGACTTTCTTCTCTAGTTGCTGTGGGTGTCGAGTTCTGGACCGGAACCTCTCACAAGCTGCCCTCGTAGTCTCTAGAATGCCGATGCGGGTTGCTGATGAAACTTTACGAAGAGACGTAGTCACCAAGCGCTCTGTCTACTGCAGGTTGGCGTCGAATTTGAGATTGTATCGCGCGTTTCCGACTCTTTTGAACAAAATTATCCGACACCACTCTATACTTGCTGTTGTCTGAGACAGGAACACAATCTGGTTGGAGCCTAGGAAGTGTCAGGGGTCTGGGCGGTAAGGCCTCCAAGCTAACCGCATTGAGTGCCAGCCATGAAGAACCGGTCAAGTGCCAACAAGTCCAGTCGTACCGATCATGAGCGGATGTCAAAATAGATTGAGGTTTGAATTTCGACAGCGAAAGCAACAAACTACTGGAGATAGCCTATGACTATGCTCTCATCTTGCGCAGGTACAAGAAGCTCCCGCCCTCCCAATACAGAAACCCGACCGGGAAGATCAGGGTGCAACGGTACATCCGAGCCAATACTGACTATCGGTGTACCGCACGAAGAATCGAACAAATGTGATAGTTCAAACGTATTAAGCGTGAGACCGCTGAAAAGAAAGGTAAATAGCAAAGACGCCTAAGACAAGCTGAACAGTCAGCCGAGTGAATTACCACATTCTCCCTTTACCCTTACTGCCAGCTGCTGGACTGAGCGGTGGAAACGCATCTTCGGCATCCTTCCGACTCTGCTCTTCAGCAAGACTCAGTTGCATAGCAAACTCCAAATCTGACATCTCGCTCTCGTTACTTGAACCAGCAGCAGCCTTACCCTTCCTGGGCGTGCTCTTTTGGGAGCGGGATGGCGGAGACTTCTTGCTCTTGGTGTACTTGATCGGAATCTCGAACGCAGAAGGAGGTGTGGAGGCGGGTTCATAGCTGCCAGCTCCGGAGCTATCGTTGAGAGAAAGACGGATAGCTTCGGCGATATCGGCATCCAGTTCGTCGTCATCCTTGGTATCGGGCGATGAAGGTTGGTCTTGGACGCTCGTCTCTGGCGTTACAGGCTCACTCTTAAGGGCACTGCTCTCGCGCTCGATGCGGCGTAGTTCGTCTGCCTCAGCAGCCTCTTGCGAAAGCATTGCAGCGTATGCTAGAGCCTCCTCCTCGCTTAGTAGCTCCGTGCCAAAACGGCCTGCCAAACGCTCGGCCTGCTTGTGACGCTCTTGTCTATCACGCTCCAACTCGAACTGTTCGTTGGCAATGTAGTTCTTCAGGTTGACTCTGCCTGTACCGGCAAAGCGCTCTGTGGTATTGTTACTTCCACGCTCGGCTCTTCGCAGCCTGCGTTTACTGCTTCTATACTGATCGGCTGCAGATGAGCTGTAACTCCAAAATCGAAGCTGATTGCCAAGAGACACTGCACCGCGCAAGACGGTCGGATCAGGATCCAGACATACAGCACCAGCAGCAAACATGTTGATGCCGACTCCTTGAACGGAAGCTTGGGCCTGCACAAGCTGTCTACGTGCACGCGACGCATGTCGGGAGTGAAGCGTTGTTATGGGCGACATGCTCGAAGCCAGTGGATCCCATGCCTGCACCAAACCGTCGTTTCCACCTGCTACGAGATACAGTGAAGTAACAGCCACGCAGGATATCTCTGGCGAGTCGGTGTAGATGATGCGAACAGGCTCAATGTTATTTGTGTACTCCGACGAGCGCGACGTAGGCGCCCGGACATCCCAAAGCAGCACGACGCCAGACTTGGTACCAGCAGCAAGGAACCTTGCGCGCTGTCCAGGAATGTCAGAGGGAGAGGCCGGCTGGCTTGCAACAGACATGGGAGAAGAGTAAGGCGAGGATGCAGTCGAGGCAGTCGAGAAACCAAGCGCAGGATCCTCAAACAAGGTCAAAGTGGCAAAGGTAGAGACGTCCAAAGCAGTTGTAGTGACCTGAGTGCTCTTGAACCCGCCGAATGTAAGCTTTGAGCACCTCCATTCCTCGAACAGATTGGCTCGTTCTGGTGAACTTGTGGTCGAGATGTATGAAGAGCTGCGACCACGAGGAGGCTTTGTAGGATCCGCGCCAGGACCGCCGAACAAAGATGTGGCTTGCGCAGGCTGAGGCGTGAAAATGCGACTTGAGACGTTCGTACTCTTGTCCTTTTCGTCAATCTTACATCGGGTGAAGCGTTTGACATCGGCGACGTCTCCCTCATCAAGCCCGCATTCGAAGACCACTACGGATTCTCCAGCATGATTCCCATCGTCTCCAGCAAAGTCAACCTCGAGCGTTCGTCGCATATCCCATCCAAGGCATGCTTTTCGGAAATGTTTTGGCTGCTTGCGAAGATATTCTTGGATCTCCCTGGTTTCGGCGATGATCTGATCCTTGCTTAAGCACATGCCATCCCATGAGGTTCGCGGCGAATAACTACCGTCGACATCGGCATCGCTGTACGGGTCAGGCCTCGCAGTACGTCGGCTGGGCTCCACCAAGTTCCAGTAGACGGTGCGGCCAGTAAGCCAACCCAGATACTCGGAGTAGTGCTCAATGTCGCCTTTCGTGGCCTGGCTGCGAGTTGGAAATTTCGTGAGATAGAAGATCTCGCCAAGTGCATTCAAAGCGACCGCCCAAATGCGGTTCTGAGCATAGCGCTTGGTTGAGTATTGTTCGTCGACGGCGATGGCAATGATAGGTACTCCCGGGCTGAGAACCCAGCGCGCAGTCAGCTCCCCACGCTGTACACGGGACGAGCGGAGACCATCTGTACCGATGCTACAGGCACTGACGACGCCAGCTGCAGATCCCATCATCATGCCAATCAAGCCATCCGAAAGCGTCGGGATCGTGTTTGACTTGGCGATCCAAACGCTGCAGATAGCACCGCCGTCGATGCCTAGCTTTGGTATACCAACTTCAGGCATAGCAAAGTCGGTGGGTTCAGCTATGAATCGACCACGCATCTCCTCAAGGGAGCGGTAATAACACGAGCCCTCGGGACAGCCCTGGCCATAGATCATGCCGTATGGCTGCGATATGTCCATGACATTGGGTCGCCCGACGACCTCTCCTGAGCCCAGACCCCACTCTGCGGTACCCGGAAAGCGTTCTGAGAATTGGCCATAGAAGTGAGGGTCGCTCTGTCCCCAAGGATCCACTTTGCCTGTCATCGGATCGCTGCTGGTCACCATGCCAATGTCGTCTGCACCATGGATGAAGCGCGGCATCTTCTTGTTCAGACCGGTTCCGAACGTGGCCTGCAAGTGGTTGATGATGGTGTACGTTTTGGCATCGTAGGTAATCATTGGGGTGATGGTCTGCATTTGAGACGCGCGGGACGGTGTCGCAGGTACCTGTACAGGCTTGCCCCTGACCAAAGACCGCAACAGTCTCGTGCGTAGAATGTACTCGCTTCTCCACGATGCCAGCGCAGTGAGCCTGGTGAAGCGTCTCTTCTCTGATCGCACGACTGAGCCACTGCCCTCGAGGGCTAAACGAAAGGCGGCATCTTCGAGTGAGTGCGGGCCAGGGAAGTAGCGACCGAATGCCACCTGCCAGGCGTGTGGGGTAGTGACTACATCATGAAAGCGGCGAGAGACAAGGGATACGGCGGCGAGATCGTTTGGTGACAGGTGGGCGATAGCATGGATCAGAACCTCTACGCATCGTCAGCTCTTACTCGTGCATTCGCGTTCCGCCCGTTCTCGAGGCATTTGTACACACCATTAGGCAGGTTCGCGATGGGCGAGCTCTTATCGCTAGGCTTCTTGTTGCTCTTGACGATCTCGAAGAGGGGCCCGTCAGCAGGCTTTCGTGGTGAAGACTTCAGCGCATTCTCGTATTCGGTGATCCTGTCCCTCGGGGGTGGTGAGGGAGACGCGACGCGCTTCAGTCCATTTGTTTCCACGGTCCCGACAGTATCCTCGGCCTCTGAACGCGTCGCATCGCGTGCGAACCCGCGGGTTTGTGGCCCAGACTCTCCCCGCACCTCACCTGAGTGAAGCTGCAGAGAGACCTGGAAGTCAAGGCTGCGGCGCTGTCCATGCTGGGAGGTGGTGGCGGTGTTGAAAGAGGTTTGCTGGTACGAAACGTTTTGTGATGCGTTGATGGGCTCTGGCTGCATAAAATTTTGGGTCTGGTTCTTGGGTGAGGGCAGTTGACCGAGCTCGTTGAAAATGCTCAGTCAGAGGATGTAGGCGTGGGCGAAAATTGGGTAGTTTGGTAACGTTGGAGTGGAAGGGAGTTCGGGGGGTGCAGTTGATGACTCGGTTTGCGTTGCCAAGTCGGCGGTGATCGATATGACGATCGCCACTTAGAACTACGAACGTGGGGGGAACAAATGATACTAACAGTTTGCAGCAGTGGGCCGGCTATCACATGGCGTGTGGAAACGTCACCACTACCTAGGTACGGCCTAAGTACCTGAATGTAGCCGGCCTCGTTCCGATAAGTTCCGAAGCAACAGGTGCACTGCCGTCTACTTTAGTACAAAAGTGAAACTTCGCGATATCCCCATGCTAATGTAGACTCCTTTGAAGTAGATTTTTTTTCGATCGATTCCTGTATAATGTGCTATCATGTACAGGATCATGCAAACAAACGTTCAACGCCGGCCCTATGCAGACCCCTAGGTTTTCAAGGAACGAAAAGACGCGAGTATGCAGCCACATTGGTCCTGCAACATACACATGCCGTATAGTTCTTCGAAGCCAACCCCACCCGACAGTCGTCGCACAGGCTCAAGCACCCACATGGCCACACCAGTACTGTCCTTGGCGACATCTGGCAAACTACACATTGCGGTCCTTCTGATCCCATACCTTCTGCACCCGAGTCCCAGCTTCCAGCTGTGCTTGCGCCTTGTGGCGCTGTTGCGCTCCGACGACTGAGAATAAGATCTTCCAGAAGCTGCTCTTCTTCTTCAGGCGTCATGTTGACGCCACCGCTCATCTTATAGCGTGACGTTGTGAGAATCTTCGCCTCTTCGCGCTCAAGAGCCTTGCGGTACTGCGAGCGTGTCATGATAGTGGAGCTCTGGAGGTGGCGAGACAGCAGCTTGGCTTCTTCACGATCCTCACTAGACTTCGGATCCAGAAGTTGAGAGAGTCTCGAGAAGTCCATTGCGTCGTCAGGGATGGGTGTTACTTCCCGACTTCTCTGGTATGTTGCCCGCGTAGGTGTTCTTTGACCGTCGTCCATGTCTGACCACTCGTCGTTGTCTGTTGTGGTAGCAAACGACACTACACTAGTCGTGTCATCATCTTGCGAGTCAACATAGTCTCTGGTGTTGTCAACGTCATTCCATAGACTACCGTTGCGCCACCAGGAGTACAGGTAGTCGTCAAGACGTTCTTCAGAATCTTCCCCATTGGGTCCCGAATAGAACCCACTCTGTCGGAGCCTCTCCTTCGCGAAGACTTCAACGTCAAAATTCCGGTCCTGGCGAATTCGAGACCGATCATCTGTGGTAAGCCATGACTCTCTTGCCAACGCTTGATCGGAGTGTCGCGGAGCATACATCTTATCAACATGGTCAACGTGGAACCCAACAGCGCGTTGTAGCCATCTTGGTCGATAGTTGATCGAGACTTTAGTCAACGCCCAGTCTGTGACCCGTGCGAGACTAAGTATAATCAACTTTGATATACGGAAGAAGAACTGATAGGTCTGCAAGTAGCGACTACGTTGTTGAATCGCAGGATCATTTTGTCCAATGGCTGGTTCAGTGGATGCCTGTACTCCTCGCGTTTTACGTTCTTTTGCATAACCCGACAGTGATGTATCCGTTCTGACATCGTTGAGTTCGTCAACTACCTCGATGCCTTGCGCGAATGTGTCGTTCCTGAGCTCGGACGGGATGTCGGTGATCATCTCTCGTGTTCTTCTTCGTCGAGCGAGCAGTTCCTGCAGTCTCTGCTTTTCGAGCCAGGTCATTGGGTGCACGTTGACCTTAGTTCCTTCATTGAGAAATACGGCTTCACTGGCGGATGTCAAAATGACGTAGCCTACCTTGAGTATAGTTGTATAGAAGTCTTCGTGCCAATTGATAGTCAAAGGCGTAATCGAGGACAGATGAATGTTGGCATGAAGATTGCCGTAGGCGGATGCAAATCTCTCTCGCAGAGACAAATTGTCGGCATGTCCTGCAGGTGGAGAAAGTACGGTGATGATGAAGGCCAGCAAGTAGATTAGTGCGCATATCGCGATACCCACAAGTATCAGCAAGTGCGGGATGAATCCAATGATGCATACAGTAGGAAATCTCAAGATCCCCACATAGTGATCTGGATCAGCGACCATGGTCGCTAGACGAATGCAGCTCCATGCGAAAGCTGACATGTAGGCGAGTCCGCAGATTGTTGTCGTGACGAGTCGCCACCTGGAGCGCACTCCAGCGATCGCTAACAAGTTGCTCATGAAGTGGCTGAAACTAGAGATGAGGGAAATCAACAGCACTTCCGGTGGTACATTGGCGATCTTGGAGAGCTTTGACCTCGGAATCGTGAAGGATGTGCCATCTGGAGTGAAGACAGACTTCGGTTTGAAGAAGCGTACGGAATCGACCGCTAAGGGCTTCGTGACGACAGCCTCAGCCTCAGCAAATGCGAGCGAATGTTCGAAAATGGTCATCCCGACTTCCTGAATGGGGCGTCTTCCTTGCAGGGCGCAGGCCAACGTATCAACGAACTGGCCAAATCCAAGTGTCACAAACATGGGCCATAGAAGCGATAGCGATCCAGAAGGCCGCGTGGTCGCCGGACCGATGGGCAACATATTCGCAGCTCGACATGAGCTCTCTGTGGTCTCCCAGAAGAGTATCTTTGACGTGACCTGCCATAGAAAGCCGCCTTCGCCACCGAAGTCTGTATCCAGCTGCCTACCATCCGCTCCGTACTGCATCTCTGACCAACCGGGGGAGGTTTGACAGCGTATCGCCCGTAGAGTGTTCTGCGTCTGATAGAGGAAGAGGATCAAGGGCATGATGTAGAGGGCGAAACGAAGGTAGAGGCGGTCGAAGGAAAGTGGAACGCGGCTGTTGGCGTAGAAGTGGGTTCTGTTAAGCACGATTGCCTGCGACGTCATATCAGCAAAAAGTACCTAATAGTCGTAGTCATGGGAGCAGATGCTCACCAGGGCGAATGTTGCGACGGCCCATTTGGAAGTAATGTAGCTGAACCAGGCGGCTACGTTCCTCAAAGCTTGCCACACGGTCATCTCGCCCTCGGTCGAAATCGCAGAAGCTGCTGCAGCGATGGATTCCTGTACAAATCCCGAGCCTGTAGTCGTCATGGTGCTGTTTGTCATGTTGGCCGTAGGTTCCGCGATAACGCTTCCACCCGAGCGCATCATGTCGCCGAGAGAACTGGCCTTGGAGAAGAGGCGCGGTAATGCCATGAGCAAATCTGCTGGCGACGGCAAGAAGGAAGTCGCGTTGGCGGACGCGCCTGGCGTCTCCATTGCGGCGGTTGCGGATATCCGAGGATGGGTCGGCAGGCAGAACTATTCGAAGTCTTGATTAAATCCAGTGATTATTGAAGCAGATACATGGCGACTGTGAAGACAGATGCAGTTCACAGCGATAGTTGGGTCAAGCGTCTTGAGCTTGCGCGACGATGTAAGGGTGCTGTGGACTTGGTGCGGAAGTCGACCGTGGAATGCTTGGAATGACGCGACCTCCGAGCCGTCGGGCTGCAGCTGCATAGGTAAACCTCCGAGGTATACTGACGTGCGCCACACCCCAATGGTACACGATTTCACAGATGATCACGACTGCTATTCAACAAATGCACAAGTGTCATACATGCCATGACGGATGTCTACAATGTGCCTACGTCGTTGAACCAGGCATACTTGAGTAGTCGGATGATGCATTTCCACGTCCGCTATATTTCAACGCCCATGATGCTAGGGTATGGTACAATCATATGTCTACACTCCACCGCAATATCCATCTATGCCGTCTTGGGCTTCTTCGTTCCGTACTTTGACCGTGAGGTGATTCTGCTACCGACACCACCCTGCAGATTGTTAGCGATGTCTTCCCATGGTATTTGTGCTCATGAGACTTACCAGGTCCAGTGCTCCTCGAACCAAATGGTACTTCACACCAGGGCAATCTTGCGCTCGTCCGCCTCGTACCATGACGACTGAATGCTGCTGTACATTGTGACCTGTGTACCGGTCAGTCTCCCTATAGCTCACCACTCCCATGTGTTTGCCATACCTTCTCCCGGAATATACGCCGTGATAACCTTGCCCGTACTCAGTCTGACCCTCGCAATCTTTCGCTCGCCCGAGTTGGGTTTCTTCGGCTTCGTCGTTCCCACTTTCAGACACACGCCCTTCAGCTCTGGCCTGTCCTTCAATTGTGGCGATCGCAGTTTACGCGCCTTCCGCGCTATCCTCCCCTGTCGCAGGACTTGTATTAATGTGCATTTGTGTGCGCGCGACGACGGTGTTGGGCGGGCTGCGAAGGCCGGGGTACTGTTCTGGAAAGCGGAGGCGGCGATTGATGGCCGTGTTGATCGCGCCGGAGCGAAAGCAACTGCGGAGAGGATCGAGGGTCGTGCAAGACGTCGGAAGAGTGTGAGAGGCATTATGGGCGGGCGCTGTGGTGTGGCTCGAGATGTTGGTACTGGACAAAAGTTCGAGATGCAAGATGGTGGCTGACTCAGCTGGGATGGTTCGTTGCAGGCCGCCTGCCCAGCGGTACAGACTGCGCACCATCAGATAATGACATTATCTGTTGACTTAATGCATGTGCAGTGCTGATGATAACAAGTCAACGTGACATAATACTGTGCATTTCTAAGAAGACAGCATCCGGGTTACCATTCAATACAGCACGTATTTTGTTACTACCCAAGGTATAGCGATAGAATGAGGATATAGATCGCGTGTCAAAGACCAATGCCCATGCGCGGGAGTGCATTACGAATAACAAACATATTCACCAAAGCACATATAGGGAGCTCTACAATCAACTCTCTACCATTATCAGTCTCGCACTAGCTACATCACCACCTATTGCAACATTCCCACGTGTCTCTAGTACGGCTTCTTGGGCCTTGTAGACGATGAGAGCCTCATTTCAAGCGAGCACGTCGTTGCCACGCGTCTCCCGTCACTTTCATGACGGCTCGGGTGACCAGGAATGCAATCGTACATAGTGTATTCAGTGATGACTTCCAAATGTAACGCTGTGCTGAGATAGCGGTGGGAGCCAAGAGGAAGAGTCCGCTTAGAGGAAGTAATCCGGGGTCCTTCGCGACACCATAGGCTCGCCTGCGCGTGGGCAAGGGTCGAATTGCAAGCTGGGACGTGTGTCAGATATTGAAAATAGCTTATCGAGAGGGAAGGAACTTACAAGGTATACTTTAGATGCTCGTCGATCTCCATGATAGCGGCCTGGTTACCGCATCTGTAGCAGTAGTTCGGTGCTGGACGAGGTCAGTGGGATCATCGGCAATGGAAAATTGAACAACATACCCGAGAATATGGTAACGACATTCCTGTCCTGCGACCAATTATACCCCTCCATGACTAGCTGATGAGCACGTGCCACCAACGTCAAGCCGTTGTTGTGGTTGAAGGCCTCCGAGATGTCTTGACCGAAGGTGTATCCTGCACCACGGGGTGAGATTCCCCAGCCGCACCTGTCGTCTGGGTCGGACCAGAGCAGGTCGCACATTGGTCCTTCGTGAGGCACCTCCTGTATGCGGTCGAGCGCCCTGATGTTGTCAAGGGTGTCGATGCTAGGGGAGAGACCACCGTGCAGACAGAAGATCTGGTTGTCGATCAGGGCGGTGAGCGGCAGGTAGTCGAATAGGTCTGTGAAGTATTTCCAGACGTTGGCATTGCCGTACTTGCGGAGACATTCGTCGTAAAAGCCGTAGACTTGGGTGATCTGGCGGGACTCGTGGTTGCCACGGAGAATGGTGATGCGCTGGGGGTATCGAATCTTGAGTGCGACTAGGAGGGTGACGGTCTCGACGGAGAAGTAGCCTCTGTCGACATAGTCGCCTGTGCACGTCAGTCAGTATGGGCTGGCAGGGTTGAGGCAGGCAACGCACCCATGAAGAGGTAGTTGGTGTCCGGATTGGGGCCACCGATCTTGAACAACTCCATCAAGTCGTGGAACTGGCCGTGTATATCACCGCAGACAGTGACGGGGCATTTCTATGCGACGGTGAGCAGATGTCGCAGGCGCGGCAAAAAGGGTACGTACCACTGGCTGTACATTGGACTCGTCCTGAAGTACCTCGCGGGCCTGTAACACGATGCTTGTCAGAAAAGGCATTCCCGATGACATTGCGCGCTAGGTGGATGTCGCATACCTTGTCGCATAGTCTCTGCACGTCGCTCTCGGCCAGCTGCTTGCAGCTCATCAGACTCTCAATCCAGCCGTCCAGCGTGGGGATTGTGGTCGGCTCAGTCGTGGGGGCAGACGACAGCTGCATAGGCTCTGGCATCTTGACGTCCTCCATATTGGTATCCATGGTTGCGGGGCGGCGGGATCGATGTAGGTGGGGGGTCGATCGGTTGTTGTGATGTAGAGCTGCTGTCGAGGGGTTCTTGCCCTTTCAAACTCGACCAATGACGTGCAGCAGACACGAGTAGAGGCGGTGGGCGGTAGCGACTTGCAATCCGGAGGGCGTTGGAGTCGGAGGCTGTGTGTGGCGTGCAAGGCGATATCGACGGCGGCAGCAGGATCTATGACAGGAATATGGGGAGAAGCACGACCACGCACTGCAGGCACATACTACCTTGGAAGCAGGCCGTAATGGTGGATTGTTTCTCCGCGCCGGGTACCAAGAGCCTCAGGCAATTTAGCGCGAACCGTTAGCTGCGGGTCTGTGCGCGGCCGCTACTGCGGGCAGCTTTGTGCAGCAGCCGCGACCCTCGTCCCTTCTCCACTCTACACCACTTCCACCACATTGTTGTCACTGCTGCCCATCGCACCCACCACCGCGACAAGCAATACCAACAATGTCTAACAAGCGCGCTTATAGCGCCTACCTCTCCAGCGCGTCTGCGGATATGCTAGTCGCTGCCAATGGCTTCGGCGCTCCTCAACTGCAGGTGAGTAGTCGTCGCTGCCTATACTGACGCGACGCGAGCTGACAACAACGGCAGGCGCAGCAACACACCCCTTCCTCAATATCACATCTGCGTATCCCAGGCGGATGGCCACAAGATCACATCATCGCCGCCGAGGAAGTCATACCTCCGCGCGCTTCTCTCTTCACCACGCTCGGCAAGTGGGCTGCGACCGTGAGCGTTGCCAACCTGCTCTCACTCCCCGCACGCCTTGCAAACCGCTATCTCCGCCGCGAGACTATCAAGGCGATCCCCATCATCTCCGCCACCGGCTCCAACAAGAAGCGCTTCATCTCCGCAGGTCTGGCAGACGAGGAATGCGCGACACCGTCGCCTTCAGTGCGCGCGCGCGCGAACCAGGCGCGTCGCGAACACCAAAGGCAGGCGCGCGCGACAGAGCTAAGCCCCAACCAATTCCGCGTTCCACCAATTCAATATACGTCATCAGTACATACACAAGAATTCGAGGAAATCGTGCCTGGAGCATACAATAGAGATGTATCTCTCGACGAGGGCGGCAACGTCAGCCTGGAAGACGACGAGGACCTTGAGGTCAGTGTAGACTTCTCTTTCGAGGATGTCTTCACTTCAACCCCGCCGCGCGACCCCCAGACCGGCTCTCCCATGACAATATTCTGGAACAGCCCTCAGGTCGCCTCACCCGCGGTTGCCTCGCCCGCAAGCCCGGTCTTGTCATCCCCACTATACCACTATGACCCGCCTGCCTACGACAATGCCAACCCGGCCTGGATCTCTGAGCTCCGCAATGCTTCAACTGCCCATGCCTCTTCAGGTCTTACGTCACCGTCGGCGCAAGCACTCTCCTCATCGCAAGCATCCACAGGCCCAGCCCACAATGGCAAGCGCACTTCCAACCTGCCTACGGTCACACCTCTGCGACGCCAACTGGTCAAGGCACAGATGTACAGGGAACGCAAGCGGATCGCAGGCCTCAATGCCGCGCTCGAGTCTACGGAAGAAGGTTTCGCCGATACCGAGCAAGCTAAGAACAGTTTCGCCGAGTCATTCAACCAGAACCCCTTCCACTCCACGAATGCTTGGTCATCAGCATCTCCATCACAACCAAAGACTGAAACCGAAGCTGCCGTCCCCGACTTCGAGTACGCCAACGACTTGTCCTTTCTCCCTGAGGTCACTGAAACCTCTGAAGTCGAATACGCCAACGACTTGTCATTCCTCGTTGATGCGCCATCTCCGCCGCGAGCGAAGGGAGTGCGATGGGAAAAGGATGCTAAATGCAAGCCCTTCTACGTCGACACGAAAGTCAGCGAGATGCTCGACTCCACGCTAGAGACGATTACTTCAAGTCCGATCAGGGAATACCACAATGTGTTCCAGAACAACGATGGCGGCGCATCAAATGCCAGCCAGGCGTCATCATCTTCTCGCTCGTCAGCAGACAGCAGCCCGCAGATAACCCTTCTTGATTCTCCTGCGCAAAATGGCGGCTGGCGCGGTGTCTCCGTTGACGCTTTCGACGCACCCGATGAATCGCTCCTGGAGTGCGAGTTCTCACTGGAACTCCTCGAAGACCTTCAGCGGGAAATGCAGAGGAAGCTTGCCTTGGCACCGCCTCCCCCACCGCCACAGAAGCCACTCATCGCGCCGCTCACTCCCGAGGAAGAAGCTGCACTGCAAGACGCCGCAGCCAAGACCAAATACGGCCGCAAGTCAGATTCGTTCGTCGTTGAAGACAAGCTATACGCTCGAGACTTTGCGACTCTGTTGCCTCGCGTCTTCAACGGTGATCCCAGGGCATGGTTGAACGACAGCATCGTCAACGAGTATCTTTCTATTCTCATCGCTGCAAAGAAGAAGGAAATGGGCTTCGCTCACCAGCGCAACGGTCCTGCACCGCCCCTTCACGCCTTTTCGTCATTTTGGTACCAGACTGCCGATACTTCTCGCTGGACCAACAGGTTCCAGCTGAAAGGCAAGCAGTACCTCGACGCCGACCTCCTCCTCTATCCCATCTGTGACAGAGGTCACTGGCGTCTGCTCGCGGTTTATCCCCGGGAACGCACTATTGAGTACTTTGACTCTATGGGTCTTGACGGACAAACATACATCGACAAGCTCGTCAAATACCTCGAGCAGGAGCTCGGTGAACACTGGGTTCCTTCGGAGTGGAATAAAGAGACTGGTCAGAGGAGTGAGCAACAGAAGAACGGAAGCGATTGCGGTGTCTTCACTCTCCTGAACGCTTTGACCCTCATCCGCGGCGACGCTCCCACTCGTGTCCTTTCTACCGACGGCATGGACGATGCACGCAAGCGTATCGCAACCACTCTGCTGGCCGGTCGTCCTACCACTGAGCTGGAATGAGTACAACTCTTCCATTCTCCATTCTCCATTTTCCATTCGTACACACGAATTCTGTTTTCAACTTGCATTACATGGGTCGGCGATTTCATCTTTTCGCGTTGTTTTCTGGAGCACAGCATGGAGTTCGGTCGCTTACGAGGTTTTTCACGACGGTTACATTACGACCCGGATACCCCATGATACCCCCACCGCCCATAGAGGCTTGAGTTTTTGCATAGTTGGAGTTTTGTTTTTTGGTACCCTGGTAGTTGTCCAGAGGTCTGTTTGGCGAGCGGTTTGTTCTTGTTTGTACCTTGGTAGTTGCCTCGGGGTCTTTTTTTTTTGCAGAGCACGTGGTACGCTCGTCTGTTTATACAGCGAGAGGCTCAGTTTCTTTTCTTGCGGAGCACGTGGTACACTCGTCTGTTTATACAGCGAGAGGCTCAATTTCATTTCTTAGTAGGGCACGTGGTACGCTCGTCTGGTCATCCAGCGAGAGGCTCTTGTATTTGTTTTCTTTCTTGTAGCTAGTTCTTTACTCTTGCCTCAGTCCTCCTGGTTTGAGACCTTGACTCACCCCTTCGGGGGTTCGAGTTGGTCTCGCCGGGAGGACGGGCAGGAGGCACAATTGTGTTATAGCATAGCGTAGTGTTTGCAGTAAATTAGACTGTACTATATACTCTGTGTCGCATGCTCTATGAGGCAACCTTGACAGTGAGCTTACCAAAGTGCTTCTGGTCCCACATGTATTGGTAGGCGTCTTTGAGATCCTTGAGCTCAAACACCTTCTCGTCAACAATGGGGTGCAGGTCATTTGCCTCAATTGCCTTGCACATGTCCTCCATCTGCAGTCTTGAACCGACCAATACACCACGCACAGTGCAGATGTTGTTAAGGCAGTCAAGGAACGTAGGCTGATCCTTTCCGCCGCCGCCAATGAAACCGATGATGGAGATGACGCCGTCGATGGCAATGGCCTTGAGAGACTGCGCCATCGTGGTCGGGCCGCCAACCTCGACAACGTGCTGTACACCAGCGCCGTTGGGAGTGAGCTTCGCGGCTTCCTCACCCCAGTTGGTCGTCTCCTTGTAGTTGATGACGTGGTCGGCACCATACTTCTTCAAGAGGTCGGCCTTTTGTGCGGAACTGGTTGTCGCAATGACGCGGGCGCCAGCTGCCTTTGCGAATTGCAGAGCAAAGATGGATACACCACCGGTACCTTGTGTGAGGACTGTGTCACCAGGCTTGAGAGCGCGTGACTCCAGACCGTATAGGGCGTTCCAAGCTGTGAGGGCGGCGCATGAGAGGGTAGAGGCCTCGAGCATGTTCAGGTTGGAGGGGGCCGCAACGAGACCAGCTTCGTCGAAAACGCCGTACTCTCGCAGAGTACCGTCGATGGCGCCTCCGAGACCGGTGCCGATAGATTGTGCGTCTAGGGAGCCGGCGATGTGACCTTGGTTGAAGAGGGTGACTACCTTGTCTGGATGATGTAAGAAGGCTGTATGCATTGGTCTGTGTAGGGATACGAACCTCCAGGCTTGAAGCGTGTGACGCGCTTGCCGACCGATTCTACAGTGCCGGCGCCATCCGAGCCAGGCACAGTGTTGTCCTTCATCGGGAAGGGGTATTTGCCCATGGGAATGATAAGATCGCGGTAGTTCAATGATGCGGCGTGGACTGTCCATTGGTCAGTATTATTGCTGGAGGCTATTCGATGAGCTCTACGCACCCTTGACTAGAACGTCCTTGTCGCCTATCTCAGGTACCTTGGCCTGCTCATTGAACTTGAGAGAGTTAAAGCCATCCTGGCCTTGAACGGTCCATGCCTTTGTCGTTGATGGTGCCATGTTGTAGTTGATTATGTGTATGAGTGTTTGCTATGGGGAATTCGAAGGAGCTACGAAAGACCTTTGAACCTTTATGACGTCCCTGCCATGACGGTGCCTGCTCCTTATGTACTGCATGTGCATGTGGGGTCGTCGAAGGTCCGAATAGTGACGCAAGAATAACAAGAGCTAGCCCGCGTTCACGTCACAGCTTGTAGCTCCCCTGTAAACTGCGGCTATCATGGATCATTAGCTTCCTGAACTGTTGGTGATCAGTCTGGCCGCACAGAACAGACCCAATGGCGGCGTTATCGTCATGATTTCAAAGGCAAACTGCCGGTCTGGAAGACGAGTTTGTCAGGATGGCTGACCGATGCTCTGCTTGCCTTGTCGGGAATTGCTCGGATCTTCGGTAAACGTGCAGATTAGAGCCTGGGGCTGCGCGCAACATGGCAGATGTCGGCAAAGGTCGCTGGGACCGCATTTGTAAGCTCCAGGTAGGCGGAGTGGGTCCGATGGAGAAACGCGAGGATGTCGCGTGGCTTCGCGCCTACTCATGCCCCGCACCGTCTTCTACTGCCTTCTACCAAGAGAGTCGTCTCTTCCGAGGCACCCACTATACTACACTCGGCTGTATAGGCTGTAACATCTACTGCGGTAGACGTCTCTTGCGTAGCTTCCTTCTGTCATACTTACAGTTTGTAAGAGCCAGCGCACCTCCGCACGCGCGATCTGGTCGTTAGTCTACGTCAACCTAATAAAAAAGAACACCCTAGAGCCTACGTTGCCGTTAGGTTACCTACGTTACAAGCTTTTGTCTTGATGTAGCCCGCAGACCTGTTCAGTTTTTTTCGTGTGTGAGGTGGGACTACATCCCCAGCTATGAAGTGTCTCCAGCTTCCAGCCAGCCACCTGCAGTCGCGCTTAGTGCGAGAATGGTCTACCAATAGCCAGTCCTCCCTGTGTTGTGCGCCGCCTACGCCTCATCTCGGTTCCCCAGAATAGACCACACCTGAGAGAGCGATGATGGAGAAGTGGGGGCTCAGTCCCGGGCACGATGCTTTCTCCACCCCGATCGTCCTTGAGATAGTTGCATGCGACAGCACCGGCACTCATTGAGCATTCCGGCCACCCTCCTCTTGTTGTCGTGCTGCATACGCCCACAGTTCTACATGTGCAACACCCCGCTGAACGCTAGCACTATGGTGTTTTCCTAATGACCCCGGGACCGCGCCGCAATCATCCTATGCTCTCAAGATTGTGTCATCCTCGACTCACAGCATTGCGACAACGATGGCTTCTCGAGGGATTCAGTCGGCTTATTCCTCACGGGATGTTTCACCGGAATCACGTCCTGAACCCTACGATCCCTTCCGCACAGAATCCGATCCTATCGAGCTCTCATATCTTTCACGGCTATCATCGGACGGTGTAGATCCGCGCATTACTCCCGCACGATCCTTGGGTCAGTCTCACGATGAGAATACAAAGGGTGGGTTCCGGGCGGGAGCCTACTTGGGCCTGCCACACGGCGACAGCCGGTATGAGCCGGTGCGAGGAGAACACGACATATCCGGCCACTCCATACGGTCAGCGAGAGAGTCTACGTATACTTTAAACTCGCTTTATCATAAGAAGACCATGGATGCGGACACTCAAGCTCTCGTCGACAGGAGATCTGGCGAATTGGTCCAATGGCACATATACTGGACAACACCAGCTCTCATAGTAGCGTTGTTCATGGCTGGATTCGCGGCGGCAGTGGGCCATCACTTGTTTTACATGCATCTCAATGGGAAGCCGGCCACCGAGCAACTGAAGATGGTGCGATATGGTACAGCCTTGGCTTTCTTTGTGAAAAGCACACTGGTCGGGACCGTTATCATGTGCAACCGTCAGCGCATATGGTATACCTTCCGACGAAAGGCGATGACGATCAATGGTATTGATGGCCTGTTTTCTGCAACGGAAGATCCGACGCAGTTCTTCCTCAACTGGGAGATGATCAGAAATGGCAAGCTTGCTACGCTCATGGCAGCCTGTACCTGGGTAAGCCTACAAATCTTTCACAGAAGACAGAAGATTTATTCTGACCTACCCAAGTTACTACCACTTGCATCCGTCCTGTCCCCAGCCTCACTAACATCTGAGCTAAGAACGTTCAACAACACTGCCAGGTGCTCTGTAGCTACCCTGAATTTCACCCAGGAGTCTACATACAATTTTCGGGACATGAGTAAATTCTGGCAAAAGAGCTTGAATTTCTACAACACCACTGAGCCAATCGAAGAGGAAAGGAGAGATGGAGAATTCTATCCCGCGGCAACGGGTACAGGAAGCTTCTTCGACTACTACGATCAGCCGTCGAAGAATGCACGCCGATTAGCCTTCAGTAGCGTGTACATGCAGAAGCCACAGCCTCGCGAAAACGCTTCTACCGTATTTTGCGGATCGGGCTGGAATTGTACATACACAATAAGCTTCGTGGGGCCCGGCTACCAATGCATGGACGTCGAGAATACTGATGAATCCGACGCGCCATTCGCATTGTCTGAACTCGCGCCGAGTGGAAGCCTTGTATATAATGCAGATGTCGATCAAGGTGATTACGGGTATCAAGACCCGGTGCATGGTACAGGGTCTTTAGGCGCATTCGAGAACGAGCCAAACCTTTGGATCGGATACGCCATCAACACCTCCAAGCCGTACTCGCACGATGCAGAACCGGAGTACAAGGCCAAATGGGGAAATTTACATGGTAAGTTCTGGCTATGCGAACCACATGTAAGAGATACACCTCATACAAGAAAAAACCTGAACAGGTCTAGAGCCTACATCAACGCCAGGTCACCTATCTTATAGGCTTTCATGTCGATGTAGGCTGCAGGCCTGTTTGGGCTTTTCTTGGTTGATATACTGACTTGTCACGTCCATCTTTACAGAGCCGAAGATATTCAAATGCGTCATGCAATACACCAGATATACTTTCAACATGAGCTACAATCCTAGACAGTCCGCAACCCGCTTGGAACGAGAATTCCTGCGACCGGTCATCGGCGACCATCCCATCGAACCCCAGAAAAATACCGAAGAATACAAAGTAACGGCTTCCTTCCATACTCTAGGTTCACTCCTACGACGCTTCCTGCGTGGCAAAATCGAAAAGCAAAAGATCCTCATCACCTACTCGGATCTATCTGAGACGCGATTAGTCAACAGCAGCACCTCGTACCCATTGGTGGATCTGAAGACAGAAATACAAGACCTCTTCGAAGATATACTAATCACTCTTCTCAACGACCCAAATCTAGCCGTGGTTCAGACGCAAGAAGTGCCCTGCACAAAGTCCCGAACCATGGTGGTATACGTGTATTATAAACACTCTCTCTGGATCGGATACGCAATCGTCATCGCGATTACTTTCGCTTTCATCCTGGTTGGCGCATGGTCGCTCCACATGAACGGGGTAGCTTCGGATGTGCTCTTCTCTCGCATTATGGCTACCACCCGTAATCCTACGCTGGATCATTTGAGTGTTGGGGCATGCTTGGGTGGAGACCCCTTTCCCAAGGAGCTGGCGAAGACGAAGTTGCGCTTTGGTGTACTCCTTGAAGATGATCCTAGGGAGGGACCTTTGGGCAAGGTGGAGCATTGTTGCTTTGGTACTATGGGCGAAACGAAGGAGATTGTCAAAGGTGGCACGTATGCAGGACTGAAGGAGTATAGGGCCGATGCATGATTGGGTAGGCATTTGTGGAAAAACTGAACAGCTTAGAGCCTACGTTGACGTTAGGTTACCTACTTTGCAAGATTTTAGGTTAATGTAGTCTGCAAGCCTATATGGCTTTTTCCTTGTATAAGGCGTACCTAGATAGCGTACATGGATATGTCATGCTGTATTCATCGAGTTATACTCATGACATGTCCATGTACGCTATCGTTCCATGGGAGATCGGATGGGTAGCCTAATTACTATAGAAGAGAATCACCGGGCGTATATACGCCCTGAAAACCACGAAATAATGCCCATTATTTCTCAATCACCACTAGGTAGCTCCAGGCTACCAGGAGATTCTCCCTGGCATTGCGCAACGACTGGTCCAAATTCCATGGCTAAACTCGACTTCTGAAGCAAGAAGAAACCATGAGACCGTCCATCAGTTTCACCAAGACCATCCGATTGTGTCGGCATATGTACGATAAAAGAGACGTAACATGGTTGTGGCCCGGATCAACTACGATTGCTGACCCATACCCAGGCCTAAGAACTCGAATAGAATGGGGTTACCCGCAACAGCGATATACGCAATACCTAATTATGATTAGTCTTCGATTTTCTGTTGATAGCATATAACATACCGGTATACACGATTAACTTCGTGACGACCTCAACATCATAGCGCACTCGCGGTGTCGTAAGCTTCATAAAGATCTCCCGCTTCTCGTTCTCCTCCTCAGTCGGGCTTTGTGTGAGCGTGTGGACATCGCCAGCGACGTCTGTATCGCTCCTCGGGGGAGTAGACGTATTTTTCTCGTTTACATGCACTTCACCTGTGCCCATCATCTGCTCGTACGAGTGTACCCTAGACGCCATCGGTGTAGGCAGGAGACCTGTGCCAAGTAGCGGTTCCCCCTTCTCGATGTTGGGTGTGTCAAGGACTGCCGGGCCGGGTATCCAAGCGGAGTCTTCGGGTACCGTACCATCTAGTGAGTTAACACTTTCCCGTCGTCGGCGATTGCGGTAAGCAAGCGTCTCGTAAGCATCGGCAGCAGACTGTGGCCCGACAGATACAGACCGCTTACGTGGGTGGGCGAGGTTCTTCAGCATATGTGGCAACTCTGATGCAGGTGGAATGACGTTGTCGTCATCTGCGAAAGGCTTAATGGATTTGTACTTGGACGCGTTGAGGAAGAAGGCGCGAGGCATGTTCCAACGGGCCTGCTCTAGAAGACGGAAAATGGGTGGCAGGATAGTAAACAAGGCAGGCTTCATGGTCGCTCTCCAGACGAAGATTACTACAACACCGAGTAGAATGCGGATTGTTGCCTTTAACAGACCCATCTCTTCCAGGTCGAATGGAACGGACGAGGGGTATGCATCTTTCAGGGCATAGCCGGTCTGCGCGTAATGCCATGCACCAAGATTGATTCCAATAACCACGCCGGAGAAGGATACGCTATCGTCGTAGCATGGACAGTCGTCGGCAGGCTCCGGATGAATGCGGACGAGAACGCAGACGACCAACGTTGCGATCAAGATGTCCATATAACTGCCACTGAAGACAAACGAGTCCATCCAGTCCCCGCAGACCAATTGGAATGCCGTGATCAAGGCACCCATTACACTTCCGACGAGGACATCCAGAAACCCGTGCATGCCGCAATACAAGCGCCCCGCAATGATGGAGAGCGCGTAGAAGTAGAACAGCGCCTGCAAGCCCGCATTCCAGTTTGAATTATCCTGCTCGGCTGACTGGCGCAACGTGTATATGGCATAGAAGGCGACCGATACCGCGTTGGCAGAGTGCGACGAGGGGAAGCCGTATTCGAGCGCAGCGGACCCGGACATGGATATACGGGCAAGTGGGGGTGATAAGGGCCTGGGCAAGCAGAGCATGTCCTTGAGGAAGCCCGTTCCATACACACCGGCTGCAAGCATGAAGACAGTTCTATGTACGTCAGACGTCGCACGATAGTGAGAGACAGCTTCTGACATACGCTCGGCCAATGCTAGTGTAGCCGCACCAGAACTGGATGGGCAGGAACACCATGAAGAAGGTATGTGTGCCGAGGTTGGCAGTGTAGGCGAAGTAGGAATCGAGGGCGGGCGAGCGCATCTTGTCCTGCATCAGGGCGAGCCAGGGCGTCTCCCAGCGCACAATGGGTATGAGGCGGTTGCGCAGGGCATTGCGCCATCTGGGCAGGCGTTGGGCATAGTGATCGTGGCCCTTGTTGCCCGCGTCCAATTTGGGCTCCGTGGTCGCTGCGGTGTCTTTGGGCGCATCATGTCGCGGACTCATGGCAGCGGTCGCAGAAAGGGGGTGGGCGAGTTAATCGAACGTGCATGTCCAGCGGCAGCGATAGCGTCGTGGAGTAAGACGAGGCTGAGGGCTTGGATGCATGCCATCGATCGATAGACATGGACAGGCACGTTGCGACTTGGCGCTAGTTTAGCGAGCCGCTGGAGACGTAGCGTGGTTGCCATATGCGACCGAGCCCTCTAACAGTCAACATCCACCTCTCTTAAGCCTCGACCACTCGCTCCCCACACCAACTCCAACACCATCTTCCTTCTCCGTATTGATAACCTCGTCTGAAACAGGACACGACTACACATCCCGCACACTTCCAAACATGGCCACCGCACCTTCCCAGAACTACGACTACCTCCGGCGCAAGCAGAGCACAAAGGCGGCCGTTTCATCAATCACACCAGTCCGCAGCCACGCCCGCACACCGAGCGAGCGCAACAGCAATGGCACCGTTAGCTCATATGGAACCACCAACACGCGCGACACAGCCATCACCGAACCACCAGCCTACTCCAAGAAGCTCGTTGTTGTCGGTGACGGTGGATGCGGAAAGACATGTTTGTTGATCAGCTACAGCTCCGGCAACTTCCCAGAGGTACGCACCACCAGCTAAAAAGACATGTCATGTGATTCTAATGCGACTGCAGAAATATGTACCAACGGTCTTTGAGAACTACATCACTCACACTCCTCATCCTCCCACAGGCAAGATGGTCGAACTTGCGCTGTGGGATACCGCTGGACAAGAGGAGTACGACAGGTTGCGACCGCTCTCGTACCCAGAGACAGATGTCATTTTCGTCTGCTTTGCGATTGACTGCCCCAACTCACTAGAAAACGTCATGGACAAGGTAAGATACTTCGATACACATAACCCATGCATTGGCTGACAACTCCCAGTGGTACCCAGAAGTTCTCCACTTCTGCCCAACAACGCCCCTCATGCTGTTGGGCCTCAAGTCCGACTTGCGCAACAAGAAGAACTGCATCGAGCTACTCAAGACACAAGGCCTGACGCCCGTCACATCAGAGCAAGGTCGCGCGGTTGCGAAGAAGATGGGCGCTGCCTACATGGAGTGCAGTAGTAAAGAGCAAGACGGTGTAGAAGAGATCTTCGACATGGCCGTCACAATGGCCGTCGGCGAGGAGCACAAGGAGCAAGAAGAGCGCCGTGTCGGCACAGCGACCTCATCAAGAGGGAACACGTCGTCGTTCCCTGCTGGGGGCGGTAAGAAGAAGAAGCGCAGCGGCTGCAAGGTCCTATAGTTTGTTTGTGTCTATCGAGAGGAGAGCATATCGAGATTCACGACGCTGGACGACACGATCAAGATGTTTAATGACATACGGCTCACCTCCACCACTTGTCCGGGCATGTTCGCTTCCTCTTAATCCTAGGGAAGTCTTTACATGTACATGGCCGCCTGGCGTTTGGGTTTCCTTTTTGGCATGAGAATGGACGCAGCGATTCCATAGTCCACAGTAGCAGCATTTTCTTTCCCTGTATCTGTATTCGGTATTCTGTATGTATGCATGGCGCGAGTGGGCGATTAAATTTGCCTGCGCCGGGGAAGTAAATCAAACATATTTCTGAAACCTGTTTTTCTCCATATTGATCGTCGCTAGCCGATGACAGAACTCGTGTCGCTGACCGCCTTCATACATCCCTTCGCCCAAATGTACATGGTACGTGAAATGCTGCATATCTTAGTCTTGAACATCATACACACGGTGTATCTTCTGTGTAAGAGTATAATACAACGTGGTGACTGCGATCCCCTGGTGTCGCGCACTGTGCCAATGACTCGCTCCGGGGTATCATTACATCATACTTGCTATCGCCATGGTCTGTTCGACGGCTGGCCGTGCACCACCGGGCGCGTTGTTGTTTATCGTAAACTAACAAGGTTACCTCCCTGCCACCGCTCATTTCCTTTCCTGAGGCACTTCCGTCTCGCCTTCATGTTCCGTTGCGCCCTCTTGTGGCCCTTCTTGTTGCTCACTCGGGTCCTTGGCCATGACGTTCTCAAAGTGGCTCCATAGCGACTCAACGGGTGCGAACTCGTTTCCGACGGATGTGACTTCTTCGAGCGAACGGTTCAGCTTGTTGATGTTTTGTAGGACGACTTCTAGACTCTGGCTGTTGGTTAGTATGGACCGGTGTAGAAGCTGGGACTTGGAGGGCTGCGATGCGCTCCGTGGGGGATTGCGTGGGCGCACGTACTTGGGCAATTTCAGTGACGAGCAATTCGCGCTGTTGCTCGTAGTATGATTTTGGCGGCGCGGTGTCTTGACCGTTGGTTGATGCGGGAAAGTATGGCGGTGCCATGTTTGGTGTTCTTCCAGGGTTTCGTGTCGTTGCGGTCACTTGACACAACGAAAAAAACCTGAACAGGCCTGCAGCCTACGATGTAACAACAGGAAGCAAACAAGAAGACGTCGCGTCGATGTAGGCCCCACGGTGTTCGATATATCTTGATTGGGGTGCACTGGGCGCGAATCTTGGGTTCCGGGAGCCGTTTCGTGATGCCGGTCAGACGCGTTAGGTAAGCTCTCCTGCGCTAGTCGACGTAGGGTCTAGATCCTTCACCGCACCACTCATGTCCCATGGAACCAGCTTTTCGCAGCCACCAACGCGGGTAATAGTGGGTAAAGCTCAAGCTAAAAAGTTTCTTAAAGCTGCGGTCTGAAGCTCCTCGTCTCTCGTTTTCCATCCAAGTTCTCGACATCCAGTCCCCACGGCGCGATCACCGCCGCGATGTAAGTATGTATACCCTTTCCATATCACTCCTATCCCTTTGATGATTATAAACCTATAAATCAATCTGTCAGTCCACCTACCCCGGCGACGATGTAACATCGCGTTGGACATGACGACCAAGTATTCACTCGATGACCTTCACCGTTTTACGTGATCTTCACCGCTCTTTTATACAAGCAAAGACTAACGAAGCCTTTGCTCTAGACCATCCTATACTATGGCGGCTGCCCCAGCCCCCAAACAGATCAAAGAACCCTTCCCGATATCCCACGTCGCCGGCCGCTACCTCCTCTTTGATGTGGACGTTATTGCGCACTGCCGTCGCACGCACAACATCTGCGGTCTCCTCGTCGGCACGATACCGAACCTCAGCCAGCAGAACGTTTTTCTGGGCATACCACTTGAACTCATGCCGGAAGAGGCTCGGGTACTCGTCGATAAAGGCGCTGCGTATCTCGTGGATGATGCGCAGGCACATCAGAAGGCTTTTGCGGAGATGAAGCGTGAGGATAGGCTGAGGTATATGCAGGAGATGGATAAGCGCGGTGAGGATGTTACTAAGGAACAGACTGAGCTGGCGGAGAGAAGGAAAGAGAGGGCGTTGGAGGCGAAGGGGCTTAAGAGGGAGGAGGTCGAGAAGAGTGGTGGTGCTGCTAGCACTGCTTCGGACGATACTCTGCAAGGAGATGACGACAGTTTTGCGAGCTCGGGTCTTGGATTCATCATGAAGGGATCGAGCTTCGCAGACTCTTCGGCGCCAACAAAGTCAACCAAGACCACAGTCACCTCCAGCCCCGCTAGTTCAGTCACTGATAGCTCGGATCTCGGTAGCTCTGGTCTAGGCTTCATTATGAAAGGCTCTAGCTTTTCAGACTCGTGGGTACAAATCAAGGCGCCCAAGGTGGATTCGTCGGTCGAAGAGGTCTCGCTCTTCGATGCCGCACCCCCTTCGCCTGCCCCTGAACCAGCTGTTCCTATCCAGGCCAGCAGCGCGCCGAAAGGCGTTGCTGCCCAGAAGCACTTTGTCACACCAACAACTTCATACCCCCCTCTACCAACCCCCGCCAAGGACCCGTCTGTCCCTCCACCAGCTGTACCGGACAGCTACCCGCTGTTCCGCTACCTACACTCCAAGGGCTACTACCACATGCCCGGTCTACGCTTTGGATGTCACTACAACGTGTACCCAGGCGATCCCCTTCGGTACCACAGCCACTTTGCCGCGACTGGCTTGGGTTGGGACCAGAAGTTCGACTTGCTGGATGTTGTTGGTGGAGGACGCCTCGGCACAGGAACGAAGAAGGCCTACATGATCGGTGGTGAGAACCCCGAGGTAGATGCCCAAGAGAATGAGCCTGTGAGGGCATTCTCTGTTGAGTGGGCGGCTATATGAGTGCTGCGTCACTACGACTGCATACACGGATGTTACGACTTGATGAATACAATGCATAGATAGAAGAACAATGATGAACCTTTGTTCAACACAACTGATTGGATTCATATTTATTCTTGTGACGATGACTAGAACTCCAACGCAGTCGCTGTGGCCTGCCCTTCCACTGCGCTCTTCTCTGCATCGTCATCGCCCTTGGGACCCTTCCCCTTCCTATACACCCTCGCATCTCTAGGATCGAATCCACCATTTCCCCAGAGCGCCCACTCTGGCGTCTCGTCACCAACGTAGTCTTCTGGTCTCCAGCCTACTACTTGCCCTTCCTCCATCCTCGTCCCTTGTACGTTGCCCTCATAGAGATCAAAGAAGCGCTCGAAATCTATTCTTGTCGCCCACTTGCCGTTCTTCTTGAACCTCGTGCGGTCGGCTAGCAGGATGCAGCAGGAATGCGCATGTTCGGCGCCGATGCCATAGGTCAGGCCGCGATTGTTTAATTCCTTTTCAAGTTCCGTCACGAATTCGGCAACTTCTTCGTAGAAGGGGACGTTTTGCATGGTGAGGCCTGCAGATCCTGCAGCTGAGGTACCGCAGTATGTCACGCCTTTGACTTCGACGAAACCAGGCAATGCACGTTCGACGAGGTCAGCGTATCCACGCACTTCCTCGGCCATGTTGAAGCCTTTGACAAGTGTTAGGCGGAAAACAGTGCGTTGCTCAAATCGCCGATTACGAAGGATATCTAGGCAGGCGCAGAAGCGCTCCCAGAAATCCCGGTGAAGAGGTCGATCAATCTTACGAAGACTGTCTTTGTTTGATGCGTCTATGGAGACGTAGAGTTGGGTTACTGGGATCAAGGAAGCTAGTTGAGCTGGATGCTGAGCGTTACAGACAAGGAACGTGGAGATGCGATTCTGGTGCATGATACCGAGAAGCTCGTTAATGTGTGGGTAGAAGATTGGTTCGCCGACCAAACTCAGGGCGCAGTGACGAATGCGCATGGCTTCGCTGAAACGCTCGGCTCGGACACCGGGGACTCCCTTCATCATCTTAATCTTCTTGTAATGTGCTGCTGTGATGCCGTCGAAGATCAGATCCGGAGCATCGGTGATCCAGCGCCACGTGGTGCCGACCGGATTGGTGCCGTGTCGCCAGCAAAAGACGCATTTGTTAGAGCATGAGAGGGACGGTGTTGCTTCCATGCATAAGTGAGAGGCGATACCATAGAAGGAATACTTATAGCAGGAGCCTCGGCCACGCAAAGCAGATTTCGTCCATCGGCAGATCTTGACGCCCGAATGAGAGCCGATGATGCTGTAACCTTGTTTGGTAAGAGCGGCATACGTGGGAGAGGTGGTAGGGACCATCTCCTTAGGAGCCTGACGGGATGAGGTGGCCTTGACGGGTTCAGGAGCGGTTGCGGAATTTTTGTAGGTGGTAAAGTCGACCGGAATTGGAGCGTTCACCATCGAGCCTAAGTCTTCAACATCGTCTACGCGTGTATTTTGGTCGTTGCCATCCTCCAGATCTTCTTCGTCGCTCTCAATGGGATCTCCGCTACCCGGGACACCGTCACCGAGTCCTCGTCCTTCGGCGATCTCCACGAGCGCGTCCTGAACGCCTATCCTCCAATCTTGTAGCATCTGCTCAGCATCGCTCTTGACGTCGGCCATACCAAGAGGGTATGCTCTCTTCCTGCCAGTCAGCCTGGCCATCCACTTGTCCACCTCTCTCGACTGGCTGCAGAAGCCCTCTTCTTCAGTCGGCCATCCTTCTCTATCGCCGAAACCAAACACGGCGTATCCCAGCAAAGCGCTCAATGGCGCCGTATCGATCCTGAAGTCGTTGTGTGTTTCCTGCAAGCTCTCTACAAAGACGTCCAAGACGGTGTCAATGTTGTACGTCGGTACGAGGATGATGTAGAAGTGCTTGACGTTCGCGTCGGTTTTCGGTGGGCTAATGAAGTAGTCGTCGTGTTCAATGTAGGATATATCGAGTGTCTGGGGCTCTAGGAAGGACTTGGATTGATCGCATCCCCTGCAACGTGAAGCAGGAGGTCAGTCGACGCCTCAAATATGTCGTGCATGCCCGAAACGTACCTTGTCCATTCGGTCAGGACTTGCGCGAACTGCGTAGCGTAACGTTCAGTCGTCCCAGACAGCGATTGGAAGAATATCAAGGGCTGGATTTTGTCCGTCTGATGATCAAATGCAGGAGCCGCGACCACCTTCTTCGGTACCTTCCTGCCCTTGACTCTTTTGGGGCCCTTCTTCGTCTCGGCGACGGCAGCCACTGCCCTTGTGTTGTCCTCGGCATGGTTATCAACATTGAGCTTGGCAGAGTTGAGCGTCGTGGTGTATTCGGGCAGCCATTCCGGTTTAAGCTCGACGGCGGTCTTGGGCGAGGAAGGAGCGGGTGATACAGAGAGCTTCTCTCTCTGGTCGCGGTCGCGCGCGTATATGACAAGGCGCGCGATGGTCGCTACTACTAGTGCAGACAGTAGGATGGGGAGCCGATGCTCGTGCCATATGAGGAGTACCTCTGCGGTGTAATTAGCTAAAAGCGTACGTGCCGAGCCTCGTGGCCTACCAGCTGGCAATTGGTCCAGCAGCTCGAGTAAAGCCATGGCGCTGCTCTCGATGTTGCGCAGGCGTCGTCCTTGGGGTACGAACTTTTGGCCAGCCACTCGCGTGGGGTCAATTGCCTAGCGCCAGGCGGGGTTCGTGGCTTCCGCCCTAGACCCTGCACTACCATCTACCCTGAAGGCTTCATCATGCTCTCGCACATCACGCCTTTACTACCACAACAGTGCATCGTGTGTTTCGCGCAGATCCATGTTTATTGCATTGTTCGCGAGTCCTAGTCATTATCCCGTTCGGGATACGTTGCCGACTTCTTCATGCGCACTCCTCTCGCCTACAGAGCCTTCTGTACCCTCCTGTACGAATACTGTTAGCGACAGGGATTTATAGATGCAAATACTACTTGAGAGCAGCACTGGTACTATCGAGTATCAACGTTGGGTTGTGGTTCCAAGTCCTTGTGGAACGTTATTTTGTTGCTTTCCTTTTCGCCTTTCACGTTCATCAAGTATCTCTGCCATGCAACTCTCAAATTCATCATACAATGCCCAAGAGACGATTTCGGATTGCTTCTTCTACGTTGTTTCTGTTTCTATACTGCCAACTCCTACATTTTATCATTCGTTTCGCATCCGTCCCGAAGAGTGTTTTTCTCTTCTCTCTGTCCTTCGTCAAGAATACTAATGAAGAACTTATTCTGTGAATTCTAGTCACGGTCACGGACTCGGATATCCTGGTCCCAATCTATATGCCTACAGCTTTATCAACAGCTAGTAGGGCGATATGTTCTACCTGGACGAAGGACTGAACTGATGGCGAATGTCGGGCATGTTTTCTCTTGAGTATCCTATGCACCGGAAATCGTTTGCGGGCGAGTCTTTCAGATGAGTGCTTCTGTTCGAGCAGACATCTTCTCATCTGAAGTTGCCCAGTTCGTCTTTCAGTGGTTGTTTGGTGGTGCACTTTTCACTTCGCCAACGCGCCAGTACTCGACACACGCAGCAGAGCTCTCAAATCATTGCACTTTCAGTTTCACTTCACTTCCCGCTACCCCACCCCGCATTTTCGCGGCGCCGTGGACCCGAAATCACGCATGCTTGGCATTGTTTACATCTGTAGTTTTGAAGCTGAACTTAACAAAATTGCCCGCACTGACAGTGGCAGCTACTACTCGACTAACAGCAACAACACACCCTTTAGGCCCAGCCTCCCCGTCATAGCGACGATCACTTGAAAGTTCATCTGTTCAAAACTTCGACAGCACTAACCATGGTTGGTTTCAAAAGCTTCTTGTCTGGGAAGTCATTCCGCCGCAGCCACGATGGCGACCGCGCCAGATCAGAGCCCAAAAACAGTACGAGCAACGACGCCGGTGTCAGCGCTGGCATAAGCAGCAATAGCATTACTCAAAATCCGGACGACAAGCGCAAGGAATCTACACGTCTTATCGCTGGGTTCCAGAAGGTCTTCGGCAATCATCGCCGTCGAGACCATGTCTCTCCCTTGCCTTCTGCGCCGGCTACACCTACTTCCGCTCCCAAGAGGCTCTATAGATTCCAGTCGCCTAAGCAAAAAAAGGTCAGTGCTGTAGATGAGACCTGAGAGAAGATGTACTAACTTTCGAGAAGCAAACATCTCCCACTCCGTCACCACTTTCGACGGCGGATAACACAATTTTCGAGTCCGATGCTACTACACTATCCCTCATAGTTCCCTCAAGCACTCCACCTACAAGCCCGTTGACGCCGCTTGGCGACGCGCATTCCGCGATATCAGTCCCCGATGAAAGTCAAATCGACGTCACACATATCACACCACTTGCGAAGTTCTCGATCAATAACGCCAGGCCTACCATCGAGAGCCCAGCGGAAAATGATCTCAGATCCGACAACCAAAATTGTACCGATGATAGCCATGTACTTCGGACGACCTCCCGCCCCGCCACCGTCGACGATACCAACATCAGTTCTGATGCTCGTACTGATAGACTCAAGGCGGCCATAGAGGGCATGCGTGCAGCGGAACAGCTGCTGAATCAGCGCCATGCTACCATCAAACCACAGGCGAATACAAGTAAGCGCGTAAAGCCCTTGGATACCATCGGCAAGCATGTGGGACCCAGAGACAGTCATGGCATAGCTCGTCTGCCGAACAGTCTTTCTGCGCTAAACCACCGCCAAACCCATCTAAGAACCGCAAATCAGGCTATCGAGGCCGCAAGAAGGCGCCAGGCTGTCAGATATCTCGCCTTCTACGCAGCAGACGGCTGCCCGACTAACATTGACATCATCGATCGTATCAATGCCCATTTTCATCTTCAAGCCCGCCACGTCGATGGTGAGATACCCGACGCTACCTTCGATGTCAATGGCGTACACATCCGCGCGAGTCAGATGCCAAAAGGCTCTGTTGAGCGTAACTGGATCATACGCTACAACGCTGTAGTCAACAATGCTGAGCTTGTCGAACGTCGGCTCATGAACAGCGAAGACCACGAGATGATTGTCGCGCAGCTCTTCCCCGAGGAGCGCGGCCACATACTGAAGCCAGAGCACTTCGAGATCTTCATGACCGGTCTTGGTGAAGAAGGCATCCTAACAAAAGCGCAGGCGAAGTCCATCGCCACTGTTGCCGTCAGCAAAGAAGAATTCGACAAAGGCATACACTACGTCGAAGCGACTGGCAGCAAACACACTCACCGCCGCAACCACACTGCAGCCGCTATGTTCGATATTCCCCAGCAAGCCAGACGAAGTACCGCATCCTTCTCATCTCGTCCCGCCAACGGTCAAAACCAACACGAACTGTACTACTACCTCCGCATCCTAGTCGAAGCCGCAGTCTACAGCCAAAAGTTCTGGAAAGGCTATTTCTTCCCCAACGCATGGAACAAGCTTAAGAGCTTCTACGACGCTCACAAGCTTTCGCAAGAGGGTTGGCTTCTTCCTCCTCATCTAACAGAATACAAGCGCGACTGGACACATCGTGAGGTGCGCCTCCTACAGCGCGGTCAGCTCATCTGCGACCTACTCAAACAGTACGACGCGGGTGAAGTAACGGACTTCGGTATCATCCGCGCTACTCGCGCGACTTTCGTCGGCATCCCAGCTCAACCGTCGTGGTGTCCTGAGGACCTGGAATCCTTCCTCTACCACCGCATCGCCGATTCCGGCCTTCCCGTCTCCAAAATCCCCGAAATTCTTCTTTTGCATCCAGAGCACGACATGGTCTTCGCCAACCACCGTCTTCGTCAGCACGTCATCAGTGGGCTTCGAGAGCGCGCTGATCAGTTTGAGAAAGAGGAGGCGGCGCGACTGAAGGAGATAGATAAGAGTTACATGACGTTTGAGGAGGCTAAGAAGAAGGAGATGACGAGATTGGAGAGGATGAAGGTGGGGTTGAAGAAGGCGTTTGGGAAGAAGGAGGTTGTTGTTCCTTTCGATCCTTTTGCGCCGGAGCATGGGTTGGAAGATGAGTACGCTGTAAGATCATGACCTTGGTTACAGTATTCCCTTCAGCGGCGCGGAAGTTTCGATGTGTGAGGAGATCGTTTTCAGCTATCAAAGACCTGCGATGTACAGGTCGTGGCAATATGCTGGAAAGTGTCGTTGCACTACTTCAGCGATATGGTCATGATGGGTGTCACGTTTCATATATTGTCTAGGCGCAGAGTGCTTCAAGATACCCACTGTAGCGCTGAGATTTGTTCAAAACTTCCATGGAGAGATTCATGTCTTTTGATTGCTTTTGATAATATGCTACGTCTTTCGGTCCTGCGCTAGACTAATCGCTAGATGCAAGAATGTGCGCGATGGATCCACCGATCTGTTGACATGACTTCAGTTATGGGAGAGATAGCCTTCGAGTCTTTCAAACACGGCTTTTAGAGGCTATCTGAGATCTTGGAAGCACTTTCGTTCGCATGCCAGACCTCAAAGGCTCGCTTCCAAATTTCTCCGCGATCTCCAAATCCCGAGAATATTTGATAAACAGCTCCTTCCATGTTCATCTCATTTGGTACCTTGTCCAAATTGTCAAGGAAGATCATTATCTTTAGACGTGGTTCAACATCATTAAATCCCCAATCGTCTCGTGAGTTATGCCAATTACGCGGTGGGAATGCTGTCCATTTTATCTCTGAGAGCAAGTCACGCCTCTTTTGAACATCCCGTAGCCAAGATACAACAACTGCAGACAAATGTTGTTCGAGTTCGTCCAGAAATTGGCCGACTCGTATTCCATTGTCATCGCGGATATGTGTGAGACGTTTCGGATATCCTGCAAGGTTGGCGTTGGAGCTAGCTTGGGTGATGTAGAGTCCCAAGCCCTTGCATGGCGGCTGAGTTAGAAACATAGGCCGTACCAAGGATGTCAATGTTGTCTGGCTAAAGAACGGAGATCTACTCAAAGGCCCAGGCTGCAAATCAATCTCTATACGCCCATAGTGCTTTCGAAGACGGCAATCGAAAATTTGGGCGAAGTACGGATTGAACTCGACCTGGCTGAGATCCCACCAGCGATTGTCTTCCGGTGCTAGCGACATCTGAGGGACCGGTCCAGGCCAGACAGGAAACAACAGGAACCGGCATTTATGGCACATTATGTGCCATAGATTACGATATGCTGTTTTTGAGTCTTCGGGAAGATTAGTGGCTTGTGACACTCGTGCAGGGTAGTAGACACGGAAGTAGGTGTCTGGGGACTTTGACTCTGTGTCTAGAAGATCGAAAACTTTCTTGCTCATCTCTGCAATTTCTTTCTCGTCTGGTTGCATCCATTCAAGTCCTGAAGGTATTAGATCCCGGTAGGTGATAGCAGGGCAGGGATAAGCCATGCGGAATTGGAAGCCGAGAACTATAGTGACAGTAGCTCGACACAGTAAGGACACATTGTGGACTTCTAGCATCGACTTCGGGTCAAGAAATCCGATTATGCTCGAGAGAATCTCTGGAATGTAGAGCGCATGGTGAGCCGTCAAAGCAGTGCAGGCGTTCACACTTGTTGATCTGGCATTCTCGTGATGCGAGCGATTGTGGATAGTGACCGATAAGTTTTGACCAGGCAGGGAGGTTGATGTGGATGCCCATCCAGACATAAGTTGATTGATCATGCGCAACCGTGGCTGTCGCCATTCTTCGATACTTGCCTCTAGATCGGATCGGGGGCGGGGAGGTGGACGTGGCCAGGGTACCTGTGGCGGAACTCGATGTATGCCGTTCGCGATGTCTTCTTCTGCGGCTTTAGCGGCACGGATCATTTCAGATCGTTCTGGATAACGATCCAGCAGTTCTAAAGTCGTACATTCTGGAAACCATTTCGTGATTAGAACGTCATCGGGATGCAGTCCATCGTCGTCGTTGTCATACCTCTGCTGTGCGCCTTCGTTGGGCATATCTGGGGTGGTCATGTTGCCGCAATCAGGGTTCGGGATAAGCTTCGTGAATTTTGAATGAGGAGTTATGAAGTTGCAGGGGATGATGGATTTTATGTGCTGCGACTTCTCAAGGCAGCAGGGGCACGGGCCGCATCACGTGATCTGCGCCTGCCTACATCGGCAGCACTAGACTCAACAGTACCAAAACACCACTCCAGGCATTAGATTCCCGTGATGGAGCTCGATGCCATATCTACCTATAAAGGCCGGCACATCTCTCTGCCTTCCATGCAGCACCCTGCCAAAGCCACATCGCCATGGCTTCCACTACCCCCGATCCAGAATGCGTGCAATACCACCCGTATGACTCGCTGATCGCGAAACACTTTCCGGACCAAGATCTTAGTTTACTGCACGCAAACAAAACTCAGTTGGGTAACCTGTATCTCCTGGCCCTTAAACTCGATCACAACGGAGTACATCATCAAACGATATGGCCAGAGAAACCGCACCCATCTTTGATGCCTGGAGTGGAAGAATGGAGGCGAACGATGCTGTACACGATCGATGCGCGTTTGCAACTATATTCATACCATACTCCTTCCATGCGCGCCCCAACGTTTGGCACTGCTCGTAAGCTACAGTCAGGCAGTTTCTCTTTCTCTGCTCGGCGTGTATTCGACATTCCTGAATCACTGGAGATGATACTTCGGTATGCAACCACAGACTCACAATACCCAGCTTGGAACGTTGATGTGTCCTGGCGTTAGACAATTCGCTATATTTTCGCGTCTCGATACCACAGCCATCATCCTTGCCCTCCAGTGAACCATGGGCAAACAATTGACAGGGAACTCTTCTGGCTACAGCCCACTGAAAAGGAGATTATCGACATCGAGCATGCGGTCTTGTCGCTACCTCAGGACCCCGCTACTACTACTCCGTCTGTTCCAGCCCGCCGCCAATACTATTCTGCCAAAGTCTCCCAAGCGCGCAACATACCTCAGCTATATTACGAGAACATCCGAGATTGGTATGAAGACGTCAGGTTCAGTCTCCCAGGAATGTTCCCACAGTTTGGTAGTCCGTGTTGGCTTGATCTGAGCCAATTCAGCTTCAATCCGTACTTTCTGGGACTATTTCCAGGGCGAGTGCGGCTACATCTCGGCAGATGCGAAATCATACTGAGCCCATGTTCTTCTGAACGGCGCGTTTACAAAAGACCTATGCCACAGACAGCTTTTGATGAGTTAATCAGCTCTATGTTTCTTACAGAACCGCCGTGCAAAGCTTTGGGTATCTATCTACCACGCCGACGCGCACCAGTTCTTAGATTGGTTGCTAAAATTCGCGATGCTGAGGGGATCCGGGTTGGTCAAGTCTTGCGTACGCTCGAGCAAAACGCGGATGATGCACTTTCTTGCTGGAAAGACGGGGTGGAGGACTTACGAGAGGATGTTGAGGAATTATATTGGACGGCGTTCACTACGTGGGAAGAGAAGCGAAATGCAACTAACTTCGAAGCGTATCCTAAGTTCATGGTTTTCCTCGAATCAGACGAGGACGTGAGTACTCCCATCGCCAAACGTATTTTTCCTCATGGCGTTGAAACTGAACAAATGCGTCAAGAAGAATGGTATGGGGAGTTGAACGAGCACGAATCCGGATAGTGGGCCACAATGACTACCTGCTATGGGTCCATTATCTCGACAAAAACAAGAATACCTATTCTCGGAACGCGATGACAGATTCTTCATACATTCAATCCTATCGTATCAGTACGCGACTCGTTATTTTGTAAAGGACTAGCTACACCCCGAAGTATACATACACATGTATCCCCAACGACGGCGACATGACCTTCCGTACAATCGTCTGACACTGAAGTCAACCGCGAATACCTCCCGGTCCTACCCTGCTTCTCAAGCTATAGACGAATACAATACACATTTCCAGCAAACATCTCGTGTCTACCAGCACGCAGTTAGGTAACTCACACGTGCACATCAAGCTCTAATAATGCTCACCAAAAAAGGGCCATGGCCCTTTCGCGCAAAACATCCAATCATACCACTCCTCCTCAGCTGAGCATGCAGCCAAGAGTCAGCCTGGCAGCTCTCGCCCTTTTCGCTGCCTGGCTTAAAGCAGCGCGAGGCTTCACCGGCGGCAAGTATGTATTACTGATGGATCCCGCTTGCATCCTCCACCAGAATTTCCCGCTTCGCCTACCATCACCGCTTCAGCCTTGCTGCGCTGCTTTACGACTGCCAACACATCAGCTTGAGTGGCTTGCTTCGCCTCTACGCTTTCGGTTAGGCACGCTGCAGCCTTTGTCTGCCTTGCCAATCATGGACGAATTCGAATTCCCGGAGTTCGGGTGAGCTTTTTTTTTTACACTCTGCTAACAAAAAGGGCGACGGTCGTTCAGCCAGGCATCTGCATTTGATCGTTCTGCAGTCAACTCGACGACTGTACAACCGTACGAGTCACTCGTCTTGCCTTGGTCTTCATCACTCGAAGCTTTCCCCTTCAGTCTGGATCACTGTTACGATGGCATGCTGTCCAGTGACCGCATCTTGAGCGAGTCTCATCTCGACTGGTCCAATACCCAAACGTCCACCCGACAATTTGAGGGTCATAGCGTCTCCGACTCCAACGCTACGGGTCGTTATTTCAGGAGCCAGATAAATCTGGACGCTTCCCAAACAAGCCACGATGGGAGGTCAGTATAATGTGGATCTACAGAGAGATTGGCCTTTGACATTGTTCAAGTAGTTTCGTCGACACCGGAGCGAGATGCTTTGACCCAGTAAGCGAGACTACCGATGGTATGCCTGCCCAATTCACATCACAGCAGTCGCCACATGATACCGTCAGTCGAAAATGCGTCATACTTTCCTGTGAGTTCCATTACATCTCACAGTGGAGATACCAGGACCACATGCGATCTGTGCATCAGGACACCTTTACATGCGATGAATGCATGTACGATGGCAAGACGCTGTACGAAATAGGACTACATGCTGCCAGCACAGGCCATGCTTCGTTCATTTGCAGGCATGAAGGCTGCGAGAAGCAATTCTCCCGACTGGACACGTACCAAAGGCATCAACGAACGCATCGAGAGGACTCTAAGCGTTTCCCATGCAAGTATTGCAAGAAGTACCGAGGAAAGAATGGCTTCAAACGCAAGGATCATCTCACACAGCACGTTCGGAATTATCATCATATTGGCGAAGGCGATCAGGTCTGCAAGCTGGACGACCGCAAGTGGTGCCCAAAGAAAGAGTGTCCCGAATCGAGACCTGCTAGCGTAGACGACTGGCAACAAGGTGCTTTCGCGACTTCCAAGGAATGGGTCAAGCATATGCGTACTGTGCACGACGAATCCGGATTCTCCTGCCCACAGGCTGGCTGCGATCGCATCAATGGAAAAGGATACTTTCGCCCTGCGGACCTCCGAATTCATCTACGCAAAGCCCATGGCACGGATGGCTCTTTCGACCAGAGCATTCGGAACGACTTGAGCACTGATCTTTGGTCCTAAGCTCCAAGTGCCCGCTCACTGACCGAACGTATGATATCACGTGTACGCTTTGGCTCGTCACTATGTTACCGGAGAAGACCACTTCCTTGCTCATTCCCTTTCTAGCATACCACAACCCACCAAAAACACTTGGAAAGAAGAGGAGGCAAGCACACGAACACCATCTTCAGAAAAGCCCAAAAAACATGTAACGACGCTCACACATCACCCCTTATCTCCTTTAGAACACACACCAACAGCAACATGCAACATCATCCATGTATCTCCATATCCCCTTACATAAATTGAACACAACCTGTCTTCCCTTAGCAACATGTGCCGCGATGCGCAACGTGACCATGCCCAGGTGATGAATATATACCTCACCGCAAACGTCACTATGATTCCCTTCACTCAACGCACGCATTCAGGACACACCAGCCCTCTACCGTCATGAGTTGCGTACTCTGCTCTTCACCACACCGCACTCTTCACATCAAACCATTCACACGAACTCAAGGCCACAAGAAGTATAAGCAGAAATCATATGTATCTATAAACCACTACATAGGGGTATCTCATGCCATTTCTCCATACATGCACCGACTACTGATGTAGTCTCAGATGAATATCCGTAAAAGACTATGTGAGAAGAACTCCACTAAATGGCAGGCTAATCCTAGCCCGCTGAAGACGAGTGAAACTCCGGATGCCATAGCGCATGAAAACCATAAAGAGAAGTAGAGGCAGTCGTACTGCCATACTGCCATGTCGCTCGTGCACAAATAAAAACTGCATCATGCCAGATGCGGCTATTAACGCTAATCATGTGAACCAAAAAGAAAAGTGTCCGCCGAGTATCTGCAAAAGGAAAAGAAGAAAACCAGTCGTGACACCGGGCGCATGGTGTTGTTGTCTCACTGCAACTTGAACAACGTGACCACAGCCAGACAGCCAATAGCGACCAAGGTACCCGTGACCTCTGGCCTCCTGAGAAATGTCTTGAACGGGTCATCCGTCTTCGTCACATGTCCGATAACAGCGACATTTGTATCAACGAGAGGCTCTTTTCGGGTCGGACTCGAGATCTTGGGTTCGGGGTGAACTGAGGGTGTCGCTTCCGTGCGCGCCATGTCTGTGCCGATCGACTCATCCAGCTCATCTACGAGCGTAGCGCAAAGACGGAAAATGTTTTTCGCTTCCTCGATGATGTCGACGCGCTCGTCGGGTGTGAAGAGGGTCTCCGCGGCGAGGAGTTGGGTTTTGAAATCCGCTTTGATGTCTTCGCCGTCGTGGGGGCCGAGGAAATGCCAGAAGGATAAGCCGCGTTCTTCCAAACTCGTCTCTTCGCCGTCTTGCTCTGGCCAGAAACCTGGAGGTGCCTTCAAGAGCGTCCCTCGTATCCAGCGGCCTCCAGAGAAGACGGCCATGTAGAAACACCACGCATAGCTGACTAGCGTCCACGGTTTCTCGTTCACGCTCTTGCGGATGTGTGTGCAGAAGTCGGCGACCTTGTCTCCAGGGTATTTTGCTAGCAGGATTTCGAGATCTGTGGGGTGCACTCCGAGCAGATACTCCAGATCCCTCTTTAGCCGACTCGACCGTATCAGACCCCTCGGCCGTAGCGCTTTCAGGAAAGCAGCGAGTTGTGGAGAAGGCGGTGTTGGCGCACCGAGTGTTGACGTGAAGAGCGAGGGTGAGTCGTACGGGTTTACGAGGAGATACGACAACAGTGGCGAGAAGGGTGGGGAAGCGGGTTCAGAATCGACTGCGGGGTGTGTGGAGGCGGTATGTGAGGCTGGGGCATGGTCGCGCAGCAGATCCGCCCACAGTGACTCGAAGGTAAGGAAGATGTGGGCGAAATGCAGCAGGCCGGTTGCGTAGAGTGTGGCGTCTGTCGTGTAAGGCGGGAGCGCAAGCGGCAGGCGCGAGGTTATGAGGCGGTTAAGGTTTGTGTGCAGAGAACTGGACGTGTATTATTAGCATCGTGGCCTGGCTCCCAAGTGATACAACACCAGGATCATACCGTGTAGCAGCGTTGATCTCTCCCGAGAGCGAGACTGGCAACCTCGGCGCGGCGTCCCTGGCGTCGTCCCGCAGCGCATGTTGCTGCCTCTCCAGCATCGTGGGCTACCAGGCGAGTGAGTGCAGTGTAGTATGTAGTGGTGATTGAGTAGTCGGGGTCGTGATGTCGATCGATTGCAGTCAATTCGTCGAAAATTGGCGGAAACAGAGAGAAGGCGCAACCTTAAAACCCGGTAAACATGCGTAGACTCTGGCAAGCACGCGCGAGACGCACGAGGAAGGTGCAGCCAGGGAAGGCAGGAGGGCTAGACTCTCTCGTGCCTGTCGCTCGTGTTAAACCCACGCGGAGATGGATCCGCCACGCCCCTCACCCGCCGTGCTTGCCTGTATCTCTGATGGCAGGGCGGACAAAAGCACGCCTTTAGTGGGGGCTCCGAGTGGCTTGCCCGTCGCGCGTTGCGGCTCTCGCTGCGTGCGAGGCAAGATTCGAGGCCATGGTGGCGTTCAATGATGCAATCCGTCCACTGGCGCATGGCCGTTATGCAGGGATCGCCCGCTCATGACCGACTTCCGTCGCTGATCAAGATGCCGATGTTTTGCGAACGCTGTTCTCGAAACGAGGGATGGAAAAGTGAGTTGACAAGAGTGGATTAAAGAGGATCTCGCTGATGGTTATGGGTCAGATGGAGATCATGGGGGGGTTTGTCGTGTCTTGTAGGACCGATTGTGCTTCGCGATCCGCGGAATTGCCGCCCGCAGGCACCGATCGCGAGGCCCCGTGCAGTGCATGAGGCTGAACTATCGTTCTCGACACAAAACATGAGGCTTGTATAGCTCGTTGACAAAAATTGTTTGATTATTTACTTTTTCAACAAGTTTACTGAGTCTTGTATCTAAGAATACCTAGGTACTCCAAGACTTTCGGCCCGACACTTATCAAGGGCTCCAGTTTACTTCTCAGGGTTTAGACGACGCTTGTGTATTGGTTTTGCAAAGACTCTGGTCTCGCCTTCTACTCTGCTCCTAATCTCTCGTGAGGTCACGAGATGTGTCCTCAGATAGCATTCATGCCGGGGTCTCCGGCATCCCCTAGCACAACCCCTCTTCACTTCCGGCATCCCCTTCCTTTCTCCCGTTCCTCTCTTCAACCTCTTCCCCAAGCGCGCGGTCACTTTCTAACTCCATCTGCTCCCTGTTCTCTTTCAGCGTTCTCTTTACTTCACTATCCAGCGCCTTCAAAGCGGCTTCCCTACTGCTTCTCCCGTGAACCCTCTCCAAGACCACCCTATCCACATCTATAGTCAACGTCGCAGCCCATAATTCCTTCTTCCTACATCTAAACCCCGTCGCCTTGGTGTGGAAAGTGCAGACGGTAGTTGATATGTCGGGGTAAAGGAGAAGGGAGTTAGCTTTGATTGAGTCGACGAGCTGTTCATAGTCTGGACTGGCAACTTTACTAAATAGGACGCCAGCAACCGTGCTTAAGAAACCGCGTGTGCTGAGGACTGTGGTCCAAGTGAATGCCGTATCGTTTGGGGGCATTCTGGATTACGATGAAGTCCCAAGCCGACAAAGTCTGGAATCGCTTCATGTTTGGAATACGTTCCTATTATACCGCCTCAAGAAACAAACATGATTGCTGGCCTTCATTCTTTGACGTAGCGAAAGTTGGAGAATCTTCATGATCAGCCCATGACGTCTTTCGCAGTGGCTGAGACAGTAACGTGTGAAAGGGGGAAAACAACTCAAGAAGTCATTGTGTAACCAATCCTTTGCATTTCGTCTAACCATAACCAAGAGGCTACACCATAGCATTGCCCAACAGTATCTCAACATTTGCTAGCATGACCAACCACCTGAATCGGTCATTGAGAAGAGGACACCAGAGGTGTAGTCAAGACCAATGATATGATCAGGCATGCCAGACAAGCGGCAGCACATCTCCAAGTAGACAAAGTATGTGCGAAATGAGATCCGTGGACAGGGTATAGCGCCAAACAAGGTGGTGAGGAAAGAGGACGCTGTCGTGAACATCGTTACACAGGCGGCACGCGAAGCGCAGTGTCACGTTGGAGCGTGAGCGTTTCAGACTCGCTTCCAGTCGAAGTTGACATCCTCGCGCGCCTGGACTTCGCCAACACTGGGGTCACTGCATACAGGCGCCCATACCTGAGCCTCGAACTGCCCAGCCGCAATGTTATTGCCAAAGAACGAGTAGTCTGTGAGTGTCAGCACTGATATCCTGGAGCTACCGCGCGTTGCACTTACAGCAGTAGAAGCGACCCGGCCAATTAACGCCGTCGTCGCAGTGTCCAAGAGCACAGCCAAGACGTGTGCTGTTGCGCCACACCATCTGCGTGAAGTGACCCCATGCTGCATCGAAGTGTGGGTTGTCGTAGGGGTACTTGGTCTCCTCTTCGTGCCAGCCGTGCGTGGCAGTGCGGGCGAACTCGATCCAAGCGTCGTAACCGTCGGGAGGTGGGTTTACGGAAGAGAGGTTACTGCCGGAGCGTTTCTGTTCATGTCAGCTGTGCCATGCCTGTCATCGTGCCAACTACGTACGTGTTCAGGGTCCTTTGGACACTCTTCAATGTCAGCTCGCGCGGCGTCGGCAAGCTCAGTGTCCCAAATGAGGTCTTGCGCACAATGCAATTTGCGCCAGTACCAATGAGCTCGCATGACGGCACTAATGAAATTTGGGTCGTCCTGGTGTGGAGCGTCATCGGCGACGAGATCTCGGTGCTTGATCTCGTGCCTGGGGGCGGCGAAAGCAGTAGCTGCCGTAAGAGCTAGGAGTTTGGCGAAGAACTTCATGGCTAGGTTCTGAGATACGAGGTCGTCGGTATGTAGGAGAATGGCCTAGGGAGAGTGCAGTTGGTAGAGGTGAAAGGATAGCAAGTGCAGCGGAGATGCCAGGCACTGGTCCGAGGCGAATAAATGAAAGGCAATCTAAGGAGCGAAAATAGGTTGAACGAGTGACGAAGTAAGAAGGAAACGAGGTCTCTGGGGTTTATATGGTCAAAGACGTGGGCTGACGTCCACCATGGCGTGTTGTTGATGGTTGCGCCTGGCTTCACGTACTAGCGCCGCAAACAGACGATTGCGGAAGGCGCACCAACCAGCCGGGTGCCTACTTCAAGAGAGGGCAGTCCGGCATTGAGCACCGTCGACGGTGAATGATGAGCAGAGGCAGCAGACCTGCTGCAGCGGTCGTTCGTGTAATCTCAGCCGGGGTAGACGAGAGGTAGGACAAGTCCGTTGCGCTTCGCAGACGCCAAGTGGCGGTACAGGCCTGCTACTCGATTAGTCTCTTCACTGCGTTGCCACTACCCTGTTGCGAACTTACTTGAAGGTATCACCAAACGCTGACCACGAACTGGATGCGTGCGCGCCGTTCACACACCACTACCCCTCTACCGTGGCCTCGTGGAGCCCACTACGCTAGCTGTAATTCCATACATCGTTAGATCAACGCACAAAATAGACATGTGAAGGAGAACGGCAACACAAGCACGCAGGGTGGCGTTCGCGACGAGTGACGGCATCGGAGCCAGATGAGCATACGCAGCGCGATTTAGCATAGTCCCTCTATGGCAGGCTGGGGTTGGTAGAGGAAGTAACAGAGGGCCCAATATGTGGTATGAATGCCTAAATGATGATCTAGTCTAGCACTACCGTTGAGGCATGGCGATAGCATCGCCTCGGTCGTCCGACTCGGCCCAGGTGGTGTCAAGGACATTTTGGTCCTGGGAAACGTCGTACTTGTACTTGGTGGCTGCCGTTGACAGGACGTCTTTCCCTCGTTGTGTATGCGTTAGGGTAAGAGAGGCTGACTTGAATGTCTCAAGTCCAACGCCGTCGCAATGACGCAGCGTAGGTGCCAAAACGCCCAAGGATCCTTTTTGTACACTGTTCTGCTCCCAGTACGAACGGAAAAGCAGTTCCCAAGTACAGACAAGACGTACCATTGGTTTCAGAGCCCATTACCAGGGTTTCGCGCAACCTGGACCCCACTATACCCATACAGCAGGACAGTGTACTCGCACCTGCTCATCGAACGCGTTGCCCCTGCGTCGTCGTGGACCAGTTCATCGACTAATGCTGGTACAGCATCAGATTCCCGCCGTGTTCGTGTCACACCAACATTAGGGCCGAGAGCGTCCCAAGATCCTCACCAAGACGCTTGTGTAAGATGGTGACTCGCACAGAGCCGTCTGCGCCGCCAAGACCGCTGTTCATCGGTCTGGTCAGGTAACACCATGCCGACAACCAGGGATAAATTTGCCGCAACGACTGTGGCAGTACGTACACACGGGAAGCTGCATCGCATCGCCCGTACAGATCACAGCGAAGCACAACAGTGTGGTGTCGAGTCTCTTCATCCTTCCTTGAGACGTTTGGCGGGACGTCCAATGATTGAGTCGTCCGGAAGGCCACTCCTCTTAGTACCTGGTAGACTAGACGTGCGGATATCGTTGTCCTCTTGGCTGACCCTCCTGACGGGGTACTTGATCTTCGAGTCCTCGAAGCAGCTGTCGGCTGGTTTGCCGTGAACGGTGAAGTAGGGATGTGACAGCGCTTTCTCCGCTGTGAGTCGTTTCTGGGGGTCGTACTCAAGCAGCTGTTTGAGCAGCGAGAGTCCTTCGGGTCCAGGTGTATCTGGTCCAGAGCCTATTGGATACTGGTTGTTGTTGAGGGTCTGGTGATACCATCGTTCTAAGCCATCGCCACCTTGAGGACGCGGAAATCGTGCGGCGTTGCCTGAGGCCAGGGACGAGAGCTGAGGATGTTCGGGCATGGCCGTCAGTAGCGGCCACCGGTCTTTGCTTGGCATGCCCATGATCTCGACTATCTTCTGCATCTGGTTGCGCTGGAACGGGACCGTCTTCTTGCTGTCCATCTTTGCCTCCTCTCCTTTGAAGATGGGCCGTAGGGATAGCAATTCGGCAAAGATGCACCCCACCGCCCACAGATCGACTGCAGGAGTATAGTGACGACTGCCGAGAAGGAGCTCAGGTGCGCGATACCATATTGTCACGACGACCTTGTCGCCTGAGAAGAGAGATTGCAGCGGTTTGTAGAACAAGCGAGCAAGACCCAAGTCGCCTATCTTGACTTTGCCAGCACTGGTGACCATGATGTTAGCAGGCTTGAGATCGCGGTGCATGACCCAATTCCGGTGCAGGTAAACCAGTCCCTGCAGCAGCTGATAAAGAATAGACTTGATGGTCGGTGCAGGTATCGCCTGCCGTTGGGGTTGATTATGGTGGTGAATGATCTGCAGTAAGTCGTGTTCGGCATATTCGAAGACGATGTAGATACACTTGTCCTCCAGGATGATCTCTACGGTGTGCACGACGTTGGGATGTGCCAGCTCAGTACATAGCGCCATCTCGCGTATGGCTGATTGCGAAATGCCAGAGTATTGAAGTTCGCCTTCTTTGTCCGGCTTGAACCTGGGCGCATTAGCAGATACGACGGTCAAGGTCCGCTCGACCTACTTCTTGATGGCGAACTCGCCGGTGCGGCCATTCTTGCCCTCGGCTTTGTAGACGCGTCCATAGGTACCGCTGCTGATGAAGCCGACGATCTTGTAGCGCTCTGTGACTCGCTTCTTGTTGTTGTAGCCAGTGAACATGGCATCAACGGAATCTAGCGGGTCTTCAGGAACAGGTTTAGTACTCGCTCTTAGGGGCTAATGTAGAAATGATAGCTCGGAAGATGCAGCAGGGTCCAGCAACGTCAACAGAAGGGGGTGATGCGGACACGAACGGCAATTGCTGACGGCAGGAACGACAATCACGCAGGCAGTGGCGCCAGATGAGGCAACGTGAAGCGACGGTGACTTGAGGGGAGGCTGGACGGGGAAGGACACGCGAACATACAGGAGAGGATGACTGATGGACACGTAGAGAAAGCAGAGGCGTACCGTCGGGAGCTGTCGCAGTGCTGTTCTTGCGCGATGGGGCTCGGGCGGATGCCGCAACAGAAGCCGACGAGGCCGGCGGGGAATTGGAGCGCTGGCTCATGCTTTTGCCATCTGCCTCAGCCTCTCGTTTAGCTGACGTCTCCACGCCCGACGCGGCCGTAACGCGTCCACGGAACTATTCCGGTGAGTCCTGCACGTGTGGGACGCGGTCCGAGACGGCGAGCTTCGGTGTCGATAGATGCGCAGAATGTGTAGGGTGTCTGGCTTAAGGTTTAGAGGGTCTCTGGGTTGAGAAACAGGTTCCAATCACGTATCAATGGAGCCTACCAAGTATGGCTCCCCGCAGAGCCTCAATCTTGGACCCAACCACTTGCTTCGGCCAGTCGTCGTCCAAGCTTCACATGCCACCACCGTGAAACCTCAAGCTTCATAACAGCCCTGGAACCTCCATGTCTATGCGGTGATAGTCAGACCCTTATCGCTCTTATCTGAGCGGTCTGAACAGGTAGGCGCGGTGCAGCATCGTCATGGCGATGTCACGTTCTACGAGGCGGCTGACACGTCCAGGAAGCTACAACGGCGCTCCAAACCTCACACCTCACCTCTACCACGTAACGTAGACCCCCACCATGGACCCGCGTTCTTGGTTCAGCAGCCTGACGGGCTACTTTGTCTACATCCTGTCCATTGCAACTCTCGGCCCGCTCCTCTTCGGCTTTCACCTGGTGGGTCCCAACGTCATGCTTGCCGGCGCATCGCTAACACGCCCAGTCTGAGCTGAACGCGCCCGAAGATGTCATCCGCTGTAAACGCAAGTCCATCACGTCGGCCGCCGCTGGCCCGAACCTCCCGCAATGTATCGAGATGAGCCCAACCGAATGGGGCGTCGTGGGATCGCTGTACACACTGGGAGGTCTGGTAGGAGCGCTCTCAGCAGGGCCAGTGGCAGGCAAATACGGCCGCCTCAGGTCTATGCAGCTATTTTCCATCTTCTTCGCCGTGGGCCCAATCTTCGAGGCGCTGAGCCCAAACATTGGAGTCATGGCGTTTGGAAGGCTGTTGTCAGGAGTCGGTGCAGGCGCGGCCGTCGTCATTGTGCCCCTCTACATCTCTGAGATTGCACCGCCGGGCGAGAAGGGCTTCTTCGGTGCCTTTACACAGATCGGGTGCAACGTGGGCATTCTGATCACGCAGTTGCTGGGTTACTTCTTGAGCCACGACTCTTACTGGAGGTTCATCTTGGCCATTGGAGGCGTCATCGGTGCTGTACAAGGCGCCGGACTGCTGCTATCGGTCGAGAGCCCAAAGTACATCGCAGAGCAGGGTAATGTCTCGCTCGCGAAGAAGACTTTGCGCAAGATCAGGGGAGAAGATGCAGACATTGAAGACGAAATGAACGATTGGGGAGTCTCGGGCTCCGGCAACGTCAGTGGTACGTTGGTCTAAGCCTCTCAATTGATGGACAGCATGCTAATATTTCTCCAGAGGAGGAGCAGACACTACTGAGCAACGAAGATGGGTCGGCTGAAGCGAGGCCCAAGGAGTCGGGCAAAGAACAGACGCTGAGCATCATGCAAGTCTTCCGCCATCCCGACTACCAAAAAGCCGCCATTGCTGTCGTCATGGTCATGCTGGCCCAGCAGTTCAGTGGCATCAACAGCATCGTCATGTACGGCGTGTCGCTCCTAGCAGGCTTACTCGAGTCCAACTCCGCGCTGCTCAACCTTGCCGTCTCAGCGCTCAACATCATCGTCACCGCCGGCTGCGCGCCCCTTGCCGACAAGCTGGGTCGCAAGGTCTGCCTGCTCAGCTCCCTTGCCATCATGGGAACGAGCTCGCTGCTACTTGCAATTGGCATCATCAAGTCGATCTCTGTCCTTTCTGCAGTCGCTGTCCTGCTGTTCGTGTCTGGCTTCGCTGTTGGTCTTGGCCCAGTGCCCTTCATCCTAGCGAGCGAGCTGGTGGGCCCGGATGCCGTCGACGCAACACAGAGTATCGCGCTCGGAGCCAACTGGATCGCTACATTCATCGTGGCACAGTTCTTCCCGCTGGCAAGCGCAAAGTTACACGGATATGTCTACTTCATTTTCGCAGCACTGTCAGCGTTCTTCTTCGTTTTCATTACGTGGTTTGTCCCCGAGACGAAAGGCAAGAAGAACGCAGACGAGGTTTGGGGTAGGGAGCGTCGGGTGGATTGATTCATGCGATGTTAAAGGGTTGACGGGGCTGACTTTGGCGATTTTGGTACAAGGTCGAGCTGCCCGCTACGTCACTGGCAAAGCGCCTTCGCGCAATTTCTTCACAATCCAAGCCAATTCCCTCTCTACGTAGTGGTCATCTCGAAAATGCCGAAGATCCTGAAGCCGCATTCTTGGCCGAATCAGCAATTGCCTGGGATGCACAGAAAGAGGCACTTTCGAACGCAAAGCTGAGGACACTGTGGAGAATGCGTTCGCATGTGAAGGAAGGTTCTGTAGTCAGAAAATCGAGATTCTTGAGTCACATGTTCATCCCGAAAACCAGCTGTGCAATTGCTCCGACCTCACGGGTAGGCAGTCAGCCGAGTCGGGGAAATAATCGTCGGAAGCGTCTACCCCGATTCCTAATTGCTGACACAAGTGGTGTGCTTAGTGATTTTGCGCAGCCGCGGCTAGAAGGCGGCGGGTCCGAGCAGCGGCTTCGGATATGTCATTCAGTCATTCGACCCCACTGGCGCTGGAGAGTACCTCACGCCTTCAGTCTCACTTGCGATGCGATTGCAGTACTAGAGCTACTACCCTGCCCTTTCACTTGTCGTCTGTGCTATTTTATATGCCCGCTCCAACATGCCCTCCTCCAACATGACCGCATTCCCGCCGCATTTCTCACCACACCTCTCGAGCGCCGGCCGAGACGGCTTCGACTTCCAGACGTCACAGCTCGAGGCAGAGACGCCGGAACGGGTCGCAAACGGCGATGAACACCACAGCCCGCCGCCCTCGATAATATCGCCCGCCTTCACGCCTCCAGCGACACCGGGCGTCTCGACCCCCTCGCGGCCCCGGCCACCCCGCTCCATACCCGTCGATACCTCAGTGCGCACCGACACGCCGCGGCCGGACCTGCTGCCCAAGCTGCCCACGGTCGAGTGCGAAGTGCGTGCGCGGATACCCACAACCACGGGGCATGAGATGTGGCTGCACGTGTACAGGAACAGCGTAGACACCAAGGAGCACCTGGCAATTGTCTTTGGGAGCCAAATACGCTCGAGATCGCTGGATGCAGAGCGCCCGGGAGAGACGGAGCTAGACCGCATGACGAGAGGCGCATACGTAGGACGCCTGTACCCTGGGAGAACCAGCTCGCGGGTTGAGCAGCTCAAGAGGCAGGAGGGCGTGCCCTCGAAGCGCAAGCCCGACGCCGACTCGGCGCACGTGGATAAGAGCAACGGCCTGTTGTCGCCAGCCTCTGCATCCTCATCCGAGAACGGCGACGTACAGCCAGCTTCCTCGCTAGAATTACCTATGGTCCGCATACACTCCGAATGCTACACTGGCGAGACTGTCTGGTCTGCGCGCTGCGACTGCGGTGAGCAGCTCGACGAAGCCGCGCGGCTTATGGCCGATCCTACTCTGTCACCTTCTGGTGGTGCTATTATCTATCTCCGCCAAGAGGGTCGTGGAATTGGTCTAGGCGAAAAGCTCAAGGCATACAATCTGCAAGATCTAGGCAACGACACATACGAAGCAAACATCATGTTACGGCATCCTGCAGATGCGCGAAGCTACGGCTTGGCCACGGCTATGCTCATGGATCTGGGCTTAGACGGAGACAGAGGGATTAGACTTTTGACCAACAACCCAGACAAAGTCCATGCTGTCGAGGGGCCGAATAGAGAAGTCGTCGTGAGGGAGCGCGTCGCCATGGTTCCGCTTGCGTGGAAAACAGGCGGCATGAAGGGCATCAAGAGCGAAGAAGTAGAGAAGTATCTTAGTACCAAGGTGAGCCCACGCCAGATTGCGACACTTCGAGATGCAAAATTTGCTGACAATAATGCAGATCGAAAAGTTCAAGCACATGTTAGATCAGAAATAATGGCATTTAGATGGTTGACATCGTATTCCTCACTTTCCGTCGCATCCGATAATGTGATCTGCTAGACGATCAACGGCGCTGACGTGGGGCGCAGACGACCGCTCGGCCGCTCTGAAACCACTAAAATAATCATAACCTGCTTCACCTCACCGCGCCGCATCTGCGACCTGCGCCCCATCCTTCGCTTATCCTTGATTTTCAGACTCTCTTCGCGTATATAGCGGGTCGTCCATGGTCTTGGTTACGGCCATCATCCCGACAGCATGGCGAGCCCGCGAGACGACGCTGCGGAGAACCCCTTCCTCAGTCCAGCGGATGGACGCAGCATGAGGAGCTTCACCGCCGACTCCAAAAGTAAGGCGACCCCCCTGATTTGTCTGCGTGAGATACTCAATTCGGTTAGATAGTTCGAGGAGCATGCTGCCACTTTTATATACCCAAGGCCTACTTGAACCACAACGAAGCGGATATTCAATAACACTACTATTGACGTCATTGTACTCGACATTATGTTCGGCCTTGTTCTTCATCGTCGCCTTGATACAGCCAAAATATGGACACGTCGTATCAGCACGTGGGCGATTTTCCCCTTCTTCGGCGGCGCTATTGACGGCTTTCATCGCCAAGACTGTCGAGCTATCTTTCGTGATGGTATTCTTGGCGTTCATAGGACAGGTCCTGTCGCGAAGAGCTATCCAGCAGAAAGGCATCAACTTGGCTAGTGTGTCGATGCGATCCTGGATTCTGTAAGTTGGCCGCGTTTCTGGCCAGCGCTCACGTTGGCTGATTTTGGAAAGTCAACCAGGGAAATTATTCAGCGGGTGGCACAGCGTCAGGGTCGCTGGCTTCAGTGTATTGGGAGTACTCTCACTGGTTACGGCCATTCTCTCTCTACTATATACAACCGCTGCAGGTGCTCTTGGTATGCCAGTACCCTTGGTTTTGCACCACGAGTCGCTAACACATCTCAGTGCAACCACAGCTACGCCTCCCACCTTGGGAGCATCAAATGCTTGCTGGTCAAGTAGATGGCGACTTCTCCAGCACCTTGAAAGCTGACAAGACTTGTCTCACTGCCTGGCCTGACGTCGGCGACACACAATGGGGTGGTAGCACATGTCTTGCCATGAAGTGGTCTTCGCTCTGTGGCCGCAACTTTATCAAATACATGTCCGCATGGGACGATCAAGCAGCTGCAACAAACCCTGCTTGGATGTCTGAGCGCCTTCTGGAACGAAAGCCGATCAGTGCGTCGCTTGACAACAATGTCACTGTCACCACCGCGTGGCTTGATGATCATGATGTCGCTACTGAGTCTGAAAAGGCAGGCAGGATAAGTACGTGGCCAAAATTCTCTGGACTTACTTCGCTAACCTGGGTATAGTCAACAACATCACTATAGCCGTCCCCCATCGAGGGATACCGGCAGCAGCTCGCAATGTCCAGAATGATTTGCTGCAGCCAGAAGTAGGTAGATCATGTATGCCCCATTCATACCGTACTAACGATCCTAGGATCTCCATGACGGTGGCTCATACTCTATTCACGCTTCAGTCGCCAGCTTCGCACTCAATGCACTTTGCGTCAATGCCAAAGAGGAAGAGCTCGCCCCACTTATCTATACCAATTGGCCTAATGCAATTCCTATGGAAGAGGGCTCGAAGTCAGTCAACTGGTGGCCCATCCTAGGATTTCCAGAAGGTACCAATACAAACAACAAAACTGTGCTTGATGATGTATTTGGGTGGAAGGACGAGACGGAAGATCACTCGCGTGCTAGACCAAGTAAGTCCGATCCTCTGCATGAATGACATTTACTAACGTCACACAGTCTTTCTCAAGTACCCGAAAGCAGGAAACACGGTAAGTGGGTCTGTCCTGATCGGAAGACGAAAGACTAATTGGGTAGATCGCAAACCACACTCAAGTACCGTACGAGCTCGGCGACCGACCAGAAGTCTACCTGCTCGGCAAAGCACCCGATAACACGACCAAAGACTACTTCCTCTGCTCCATGAAAGCTGGTATCACAACTTCCTGCACTACACGCTACAACGCCTCATCCGGCGGCCAAAGCCTCGAAGCCGTCTGCGACGACGCAAACGGAAAGCACAGCGACGACTCCGCCATCCAACCCCTCCGTGCCACCGACGACAGAACAGCCCTAGTCGGCTGGCGCGACCTCGGCTTCAATCTCCTCAACTCCCTCAGTCTAAACAACGGAGTCTTCGACGGCGACGCCTCAACAGCACGCATATTCACCCAACTCCAACTCACAGAACCCAAACTCAACAAGACCTTACCGAGTCCTGCAGAGGCGCTCTTGAGTATGACAACATGCACCGTCCTAGACCTAACCCAAAACTTCCCCTTCCAACCCATCTCCCCCACCTCCGCCTCCGACTTCAACACCCCCCAAATGCAGTACTTCAACGCTTCCGTCCGTGTAGCACAGTACATGTCCGGCGGCGAAAAGAGCTACCAAAAAGCTCTCCTTGTTGTCCTCGCTCTCACTCTCCTCATCAACATCTTCATCCTGATCTACTTCGCCGTGCTGCTGCGCATCAAACTCATCACGGATTTGTGCGAGCCGCTTGTACTGTTTGTGCTAGGATACCATTCTCCGCCGTCGGATGGGTTGTTCCAGGGAAGGCCGCAGGAGGGGCCGCAGAAGAGGGATATGACGGTTGAGTGGATTGTTAAGAGGAAGGGGGAGCAGTTGGTTGTTGTGGGGATGGGGGAGAGGGATGGGGAGTTGGAGGGAGAGGGGAGGGGGAGAGGCGGGGTTGGGGGGTGGTTTAGGATGAGGAGGAGAGGGGCAGGTCGGGAGGATGGGGATGGGGAGGAGGGGTCGCCGGAGGGGCTTAGGCCGTGATGGATGGGGATGTTAAGATACTCCATGTTGCAACACGTATGTTGCTCCTCAAATCAGCTACTTTTATCCTTGTTTCCAGCCCTATGCCAGACTAACACCATTTCGTATAGGCCTGCTGATCGAGATTAGACTAGTCTTGCTACATCTGCTCTTACCTAGTATCAGTCGCTATCCTTACAAGACCTTCTTTGGTGTTGAAGAGACAAAAATACGTCTTGCAACACGGAGTAGTTGCATTACGATTCATTTCTGGGTCAACCAATAATTGACCATCGCAAACCATCCTCTTCATCCTCCATGACAGGTACCAATGATGGAAGAAATGACGTACGGGCTTGCACTGCCCCTACGGCCACGCTTACCAGCTGTGGCTTGCGCTGCGCCACACACTCCGACCATCGTAGAAGCCAGGATATATCACCAGGGCTTGTACACAGATTCCTTCTCGGTTTCTCATGTCATCCCGAATCGATAGATACCGAAAACAGAATCCGTCACTTTGAATACCATCGCGTTTTACTTTGAGCTTTTGGAGGAACGTCTTCAACCTCACTACGCTCCGAATTATTCAACACGATACCTTCCGTCACCACAGTCATTCGCACCCTACGATCACTGCGATGATCATTCCGAGAGCGATTCAACCTGCGCCCGAGTCAATGCAAGTCAGCGGCTTATATGGTCCTGGCAATTGGGCTGCGTGGGTCATTACCATGTTTGCATCGTGGATACCGCTCCTCCAAGGCGACTACACGCACAACCTTCACTTCATCGGATACGCAATGTATACCAATTGGGCTGCGATTGACCTTATTCGCCACGGTCTTCGGCCCGGATCACCAAACCAACGCGATCTTTCAGACCTAGACTGGGCATGGCTTGGCAATTTTGTCGCTTCAGTCGCAGTGATACAGATTGGAGTATACCAAGTCGTTGCGCAGCTATTATTCGGTTATCTCAGGCTACAGTTTGGGGGTATTGCTCAAGCTAATCGTTCGTTAGAAGCGCGACGTTGCTTGATCTTGAGTACTGGAGCGGTGCTTCCACTTTCGATGGGGAGTTATGCTATCCTGCTTTCTTCTGCGTCTGATTCCAGTCGTATTGCGTTATTGACGTGTTGTGTTTCGGGCCTTTGGCTTGTGGGCTACAACGCGTGTCAGGTTTTGAAGCCGCGCAGATTCATGTGGGAATTCACGTTAAGGGAGCTTCCCTTGTTATATTTATATGCAGCCACTATGCTGGTGTGTAGTCTTTCCTTCCTTCTTATGTCTAGTCTTTCCTACTTTCTGAGTAGAAAGATGTACCTTTCTGCTAGTGTGAGACAACATCGGCAGATACTCTACCTCGCTAGCTTGCCTGAACAGTGTTATTTCATTCCTTGTGCGCCGCAGGGTATTGGGGAATGGGACCAAGCCTTTTCTTTAGTAGTTGCTTTGTGCCTTTTCTTGTATGAGTTTGGGTATGAGATCTTTCGCATTGGAAGAGAAGCAGTTCAAGGTATGTGGACGATCTGGCAACGAGCTGTAAGGTAGCTCAAGAGATATACGCACATTTTATCTACACTTATGCAGAGATTTCTTGCTGCCAGCTGTTGGTTCGGTGGTGGCTTCTCCACGCTCTTGTACGCCAAATGAAGCTTCTATACCCTCTTTTGGCTCATACCTGTGTGCGCACAGCCTGAATGTTCTCATGTCTCACGTCCGATACTTATGCGATAACCTAAACGACAAGTTGAACACGACGTCTAAATCACACTATTAAATTACGGCGAGGGAATTACAACCGCGAAGGTCTTATACGCCCTGTCATCTGGCTCATATCATTGGTGGCAGCTAGTGTAGGACTTATGTCCGCAAACCCTATTCGCAAATGGTGGGTGTAGGTCTTTCAGCCCCCACGCTTTGGCGAGTGTGGCTGAGCGCAAGCGTGTTTTCATCATGGTCAACCGCCGCTGGCGAATGTTATTGTGTTTACTCCACATCACCGTCTCCCCCGATTTTTTGCATGTCGAGTATCTACGTTCCCACAGTTTGAGCTTTTCAACGCAAATCTGAGAGATTGGTGGCTCACTCGCGACCGCACCTGCCGAATCCCGACGACCAACCTTGTTATCACTCGCTTATGCTCGAACTGCAGCCTAATCTTACTTCGCGCTGGTCATTGAACCATCTCAAACCACATCAAACTACGGCAATTAAAGCCGCGTTCTCATCCATCTTCACGAGATCCCGAAACCGATAGTAAACTCTGGCTTTCGTCTTTTTCCTGGAAGGCATAGCAACACCGGAACAGTCTAACGCATCCATCGAAATGTCTGAATCCTCCCCCGACTACCCCCAAATCAGCGGATTCTACGGCAGTGGAACTTGGGCAGCATGGGTCATCCTTTTCATCACGTCCTGGTATCCCATCTTACGAAACGATCACACGCACAACCTGCATTTCATGAGCTATGCGCTATACACGAATTGGGCCACTATTGATATCCTACGTCAGTCCTTCCCTTCCACTGGACATCAAACTCTTCAGGAAATGGACGATGCCCAGCTGCAGTGTTTCCGCGCATCTTTAGCGGTGATACGAGTTGGCATTGCCCATGCATGTTTCCAAGTCGCGATATGTCATTGGAAGGCGATAGACAGGGACATCGACACCCGGAAGAATATCGAGCGGCGCCAGCTGTGCATCGCCATTGGTCTACTACTCCCTGTTATAACAAACTCCGTGGTCATGCCATGCTTGCACAACGCCGGGCTTGATGCCGGTTTATGGCCGTTCCTTCATATCGTGCTCACAATACACCCCGCAATGAAGATATATCAATCATTTGGTCAAGAGATAGCTTCTATGAACAACAAGTCTAAGGTAATGCACGTTGGTCACAGACTGGTGCTTCCGTTATATCTTCATCTCATGATTTGGACTATTCTCAAGGATCACGGTGCAGCGCTGAGTAAATGCTCCTTCATTCCGTGTGCGCCGCAGGGGATTGGGGAGTTAGATCAGTCATTTTCTTTACTAGTTGCTTTGTTTGCACTTGTCTACGAGTACGGAGGCCGTTTTGTTAGTGGTGTGAGAAAACCAGTTGAAAGAGCGGCTAAGTGGCTTATATCATTCCTAGTCAGAGAAACCGTGCTCCCAATCTCTCTCTAGCGGTCGGGCGTATTAAAGCGGATTACTTCAATAAAGACAGTCGCTACGGTTGAGCCGTGGGACCAGTAATTACTTGGCATTGTATCTCTCGTTCAACAGCGAATTGAGTGCTACCATCTCATCTTTGCTACCTAGGTAATGACTGTCACGCAACCATCCTTCCAACGATCATTGCTACCATCTAGCAAGGAATGTAGATAGTGCAATAAGTACTCGACACACTCACCGTCCCCGAATCAATATCCGTGGTAACCACACCCTCAGTATCCACCCCGTTATAGGTAATCGTGCAGATCTGAAAGTAGTTGCTCGCGCTGTTGAACGACGTCCTGAACGTGACATCGCCAAGCGTATGGCAATCCGCTGCGGAAATGGTGTTGGTGTTGCCTTGGAAGTTGGTCGTATCGGCGTCGGTGTTGACGTAGATTTTTTCGTTGTTGACGTCGTAGCAGATGAGTGCTCCACTAGTCGTGTTGATGATTGCTTGGCCGGGACCGCCGCCACCGTAGCTGTGGGAGGCTTCTGCTTCGACTTTGCAACGCGTTACGCCGTCGTCGAGTTGGCGGGGCTAAGTGAAGGGTCAGATCGAGGTTCGATTGCTGATGCTTCATCTTGAAAATTACTTACTGCAACGTTGTTGGTGGGAGCGGCCATTGTGGTGGTGATTGCGGTCGCGAGTACCATCGCAAGGGAGTTTACTGAGAATCTAGGCTTGAGTCAGCGATATGCGCTTGGTATGCGTTGAATGCGCAACATACTGCATGACTTCGGTTTTGCGTAGATTCTGTGTTGTAGTCGGATAGTTCGATGGTGTGATGAAGTGGTGGATGAGACGATGTTGTTCTGAGGTATCTAAGTATCTCGCAGTCGAGCACCTACCTTTATAGGTGTTCGTAACCCCAGCAGTTCTCGCAATCGATGATCGGTGGGAGGCATGCATGTAGTTTCGTGCGACCTACGTCTTACTCTCCAGTAAGCTGCCCACTACCTCGAAATCGTACGCGATCTACATGGACTAGGCCTTCCCATCGTAATATCAAGAGGAGAATTCGGACCATTGCCCTCGCAGGTCCAATGAAAGTTGCACGTTGTGGAAGCCGTGTATCAGTGAAGCTCAACGTGGAAAATGTAACCTGTCTGACCTGTCAGAGCGTAGTCAAAATAGTAGTCAGCATAGAGATCTACATGTAGCATACATAATTCGTCCTGTAAGACCATGTACCAAATTCCAAAATCGCTCGCCATCCTCGCGTACCTACCACTCAGATACTAGGCATTCTTGGTGAGAGACTGGAGTCGATGCCGAAGCAGAGTCCTCAACGCGGTAGTAGTGACGCAGTGATGTACACAGTAAGGGCTATAACCACCCCATGTGACGCAGTGAATAAGCAGTAGATTTTCGGGTACTAGGCATAGCCCGTGGTCTTTTGCTTGAACTAATTTTTTGCACTTCCTCCTTTTCATCAGCAAGTGCTCAGTGCCCAGGTGTGGTGTGGACCATCTTACTGTAGCAGACTTGTTTAGGGAGCACTTTGCGTAGGTGCTCTCTACGCACAACACGACTGCTCAGTTCAACGCTCACACGTCGTGACGATCTGTTATTTTATCAAAACGCTTGAAACCCACCCTCTCGGCATCTGTTCTGCGAGTATACGGTCGTATAGAAGGGATCGACCGCCTGGTAACACCGCTAGTGTGCGGACGATGGCCGCATCCGACGCTAACGTGCAACCCAATCCGTCTTTCTACTGCTGTGGATATAAGAAGCATCTTTCGGGAACGGAGCAGCGGTTTCCACACTGCAAATCGTGTAGTGTTTATGTTTCCACAGTAGCCTGGAAATGTGGCGCAGGTACCTACGTAGGGTTATACTTGGCAAACGAAGTAACACAAGTGTCTGGATAGACAAATGGGTTACCAAAATCAGCGTCTAGCTTTTGCAGCAACGAACAGCTGCTGCGCAGCGCATTTTTTAAGGGCTTGTAGAGTTGAAAGGAAAGGCCCTTGAATGTACAGTCTATAATTGGACGCATTGCAGAAAAGCCAAGTATAGCAAGAGGACAGGCGAGCTCTCAAGGTTCCGATATTTCGGGTCTATCCATCGTGACGGTATCTGCGAAACACCTCTCGACCAACACCTCGCGTCTTTCCTGAATTGTTTACCCATGAAATCGCATAACGTCCTGGTTCGAGCGTAGCATAGCTCCAACTGGGCCGAATCGAATACGGGATACGCAGATCCGCTGTAACTAGGTATCTCCAACATTGATCACAATACTAATCAGTGACTTAAACAGTTGCATCTTGGTCGCTTCTGTGGCCGTAGTCTTTCGATCATGGAGACGACGACCCTTCACTATGCTTGGGAGAGGAAGCCAACCACAAACCCTCACGTACACTCCTTAGCAACCTGTCCAAGCACCTTCTCATACTCCGCCACACTCTTCGCCCCCACGCACGTAAAGTCCCTCTTCCTGCCCTCAAAAACAACATACGGCACGCTATCCACCCCATTTCCGGCTTGTTCCTGAATCGCCGCTTTCGTCTCCCTCAACTCCTCATCATTATCTTCTACCACCCTCTTCGCTTCCTCTTCACCCAGCCCAGCCGCCGTGCACGCCTTAACCAACGTTTCGCTACTCGAAGGATGCGCGCGCCGCTCAAAATACTGCGTATACAACTCCTTTACCGCTTCCAACGCAGCACCATCCCCTTTATTATTCTGCAACCACTGCAACACACGATGCGCATGCAACGTATTCGCCACGACCCCACCCGCAAAATCAAACTCAAACCCTTCTGCTTTACCCAAATCACGCATCACATTCATATACTTGTCCATGCGGTCTTCGCTGCCGTCGTACTTTTCGTTCTTGTACCATTCATATTTGTTGACGCCTTCTTGGGTGGCGTCGGGGTAGAGTTGGTAGGGTGCTAGTTTGAGGGTGAATGTTGCTGGGGAAGAGGGGTTGGTGGTGCGGTAGGCGGAGAGGGCTTTGGAGAGGCGGATGAAGGCTAGGTATGTCCTGTGGGAGAGTGAGGGATTGGTCTAAGCGGGTGGTGTGGCGCGGAGGGTGGGTGGATGTACCAGGGACAGATTGTGTCGAGCGTGAAGGTGATTATTGATTCGTAGGGCATGATGAATATGGCATACAAAAGGACTTGGACTTGGTCGCTGTTCGATTCGTAGAAGTCCGCGGCCTGGAAGGATTGCTTCACGATACCCGGAAGATGTTCGTGAGTTAGCAGGGGTTCCACTGCTCCATGTCTCCGGCACACGTCATGCGGGGTGCGGCGGAAAGATCGTCGCCTACTGCGCGCTAGTCCACTCCAGCATTGTATACTAGCAGTCCAGATACAGACAGAGGCATCGCGACATGGAAGAACTGATATCGAAATTGTTGGTACCCAGAATAGGATTGAAGATTAGTCTGAACAATGCAAATACATGTGCTGATCGCTTAAATCTAGCACGGAAGTCTAACGTAAACCCCGAACGATGCTGTAAACGCAACACTGGCGACACATTCTTCAACATGTGTGGCCTCGTAACCGCAAGGTGGGAGATGGGGGACTGAATCCCTAATTCAGTTTGACGTAGTTTCCTGAAGTGTGATCAGTATATTCCCTCCCCACACGAATGAAAGTACGTACCTGGGAATTGTCCCTGCTTCCCCCGTACCTTTCCAATCCACCACTCGTTATCGTTCTGCGTTCTCGAAACGATTTCTATGACGTCGCCAGTCAGGAAACTTAGGTCACCTTCCGCTTGCGCCTCGTAGTCGTAGAGAGCCGTAACGGTTTCGGTCGCCGGGACACCGCTGAGACGTGATGGCTTGGGCTTTGGTGGTGGAGGCGCGCCCTTGGCTTTGGCGGCAGAGCCCCACGAACCTGCTGATAGCGTCGGGGACTTGACATCTCCAGTAGCTGCAGAAGGCCCAGCAGAGTACGGTGGAGGAGGTGTTTCCGTCTCTTCCGATATCGAACTTCGGCCTGCCTTGGCTTCCAGAGCTTTCGTTGCGTATTTTGACTGGCCTGGACGTGCGCCAGCGACACGAGCCCCTCCTGTAGTCTTGAACTTCACGATGGAGATCTTCTCCGCTTCTTCCTGTGTGTCGCCACGCTTCTTCTGGTAAGCAGCCTCGATGTCCAGAGTAAGATCGAAGTAGCCAATGTCGAGCCGTTGCATGCGCTCGTGTAGTGTGTAGAAGACGTTCAGTTGCATGTAGTAGAAAGACTGGAATAGCGGCTTGATGAACTCCCTTTCCAGCGTGAACAGTTTTGGTAGCTCGTCCTTTAGCAGATCATTGAAGTAGTTGTAGTCCTGCGTAGCCTGTTCCACATCGTTCTCGGCCTTGTACATGGCCTTCTCGTCCTTTAACGTCTTGTCCTTCTTCTCTTCGAGCTTCTTGTATGCGGCGCGATGTCTGTCATAGTCGAGTTGCTTGTGGTCGCGCTTGGCGGCGATCTTCCGTACGGCCTTGATGATGACTAGTAGCTCGTCCGCCGGGCGAATAACCCGGGACTCTATCATCTCAAGTTCGGGCTTGAGTGTTTCCTGCAGTTCCCTGACGACTGTCTCGTACTGTTCGCATGCTTCTATGCCTGCTGTGTTGCCTTCGTCGAGGAATGAATCGGGATCTGACATTCGGCCGGAGATGGGCTTGTAGATTTCGGCGATCGCTTTCGAGAACTCCATCTGATGTGAGAGCATGCCTGCGAAGTGGGTTAGGCGGAATCGCGTGGGGCTGCATGTTGTTTACGCACCATTTATGGCTTCGAAGTACCTGTCGCATGTTAGCCAGGGTCGCAACTAGGACTGTGTCGCAACAGGCGCATACTTCTTGGACTCGTCATGGAGCTTCTTGGTCTCCTTCTCCAGCTCCTGAAAGCGGCGTTCGGCATCGGTGTAGATGGGGTCCTTGGTGATTTCGCCCTACATGCTCTGTTAGCAAGGCCCAATCGTACTCGGAAGCAGGCGCGTAGAGGGGAGAGCCCCTGGAGGCCTTCGCAGAATACGTACGAGGTTGAATCTTTGCTTGAAGGTTTGGGGCGCCTAAACCATCATGTTAGCACGTGTTGATGCCCGAAGGCCGTGTGAGGGCGCCTGTCGTACCCGGGTGACGGTCTTTGTTAGGCCTTTCCAACTCATGGTGGGGGTAATTCTGTAAGTCTGCTGGGAATTGATACACAGTAGGGATCAGGAGGCGCCGTGGAGACTGCAGATGTAAGCCAGCAGGAAGCAGCCGAACGATGCGGGCGCCGGCGTGGCTGCTAGAATCGTCGATGACGTCGCCTGTGGCTATGCCAGCCAACTGCCCACGGCTGCCGGATGTCGCGGAGCGCCGAGCGCGAAAACGAGCACGAGTGCAATTACTTCACGCCAAGAGTGAATGATCCGCTGCGGCTAGTGCACGAGAAACCCAGGGCCAAAAGCTGAGAGCAGCGCGCGGTCGCGTGAACGACTATCTTGTCGTGCAGGCAAACAATGAACCATGCATGACGAGTGGACGATGTGGCCGTGAACGCTGGGGGGCCATTTAGTCAGCCGATCCGTGCGCTAAAACTTCATAGCTTCTAATACCTCGGGAGGCAATTTGCTCTCCCAACCCCAACACTCCAATTCTCACCATGTCCAACATTGCACCCACCGTCGCGAGGCAGGCCCTGCGCATTGCCTCTCGTCGATACCCTTCATCTGCTTTTTCCCGTGTCTCGAGCATCCGCCGTCACTATGTCTCAGAGTCCAAGCCCGCGCAGGCGACCGTCTCCAACGCCTCCCATCTCGACTCAGCCATCAAGAAGGAGCAGCGGAGTTTCCTCAAGGAGACGGGAGAAAGAGCAGAGGATGCGACCATGCCAACAACAGGCATGAGCGCTGATGCCATGATGAGTCCCACTGCTGGTAGGCCAGAATTCACGCCACCCCGCTTTCCGCGAAGCTGACAATTTCAGGCATACTCAAGCAAGCAACCGTCATGGATCAGGGCTCACGGCCTATCTATCTAGACATGCAAGCTACGACCCCAATGGACCCACGAGTAGTAGACAAGATGATGCCATACATGACCGGCATGTACGGTAACCCCCATTCGCGAACCCACGCGTACGGTTGGGAGACCGACAAGGCCGTAGAGGATGCCCGCGCGCACATCGCCAACCTCATTGGTGCAGACCCCAAGGAGATCATCTTCACCAGCGGTGCTACCGAGAGTAACAACATGAGTATCAAGGGCGTAGCTCGCTTCTTTGGGCGTAGCGGCAAGAAGAAGCACATCATTACAGCACAGACCGAGCACAAGTGTGTGCTTGACAGCTGTAGACATTTGCAAGATGAAGGCTTCTCCGTCACTTACCTGCCAGTAGGGAACAACGGCCTGATCGACATGGCTCAGCTCGAGGCCGCCATGCGACCCGATACCGCCATTGTCAGTATCATGACTGTCAACAACGAGATCGGTGTTGTACAACCCGTTGAAGAGATCGGAAAGCTCTGCCGGTCGAAGAAGATCTTCTTCCACACCGATGCCGCACAGGCTGTCGGCAAGATCCCAATCGACGTCAACAAGATGCATGTCGACTTGATGTCGATATCAGGCCACAAGATCTACGGTCCCAAGGGCGTCGGCGCATGTTACGTACGAAGACGGCCTAGGGTCAGGCTCGACCCCATCATCAGCGGCGGTGGTCAAGAGCGAGGACTGCGAAGTGGCACACTAGCACCTCCTCTTGCCATCGGTATGGGCGAAGCCGCACGGATCTGCAAAGAAGAGATGGAGGTACGTACTTTCTTCCCTTATCATCACGAACACTATGATTATTTGCTTTACACATGCATGGCTTTCAGAGCGTTAGGCGGCTTCGGTCGTCGACGCGCCATGTTGACACAAGTGCAGGGGTTATGAGTTCCTTATCACACATTGTCTTGGTTACACCGGTTTTGTTCGGACTTTGCTGACAATGGCTAGTATGACACAAAGCGCATCTCTGCGCTGTCGAACCGTCTTCTCGAAGGCCTCCTATCGCTCGAGCACACCACACTCAACGGCGACAGGGAGCGACACTACCCCGGCTGTGTCAATGTTTCATTCGCCTACGTCGAGGGTGAGTCACTTCTCATGGCGCTGAAAGACATTGCCTTGTCTTCGGGCAGCGCTTGCACATCGGCGTCGCTCGAACCCAGTTACGTCCTGCGGGCACTTGGCAGCAGTGACGAAAGCGCGCACAGCAGTATCCGCTTCGGTATCGGACGCTACACTACAGACTCAGAGATCGACTACGTCTTGAAGGCTGTCAAGGAGCGCGTTACCTTCCTCCGCGAGTTGAGCCCGTTGTGGGAACTCGTGCAGGAGGGTGTCGACCTCAACACGATCGAATGGAGTCAGCATTGAGCGAAGTAGTTGTTTGATACCCCGGCGAAACTTGTATAATATAATGACGTACATTCTTTGGCAACAATGCCCACGCTCGTTGTAGCGGTTACGAGAAACACGATTACATAGCAATGTACCATACGCAATAGCTCTACATAATGAAATGTATTGAGCATGTACACATACTCTTGATGAATTCCTTCATGCGTGATGCATGCGCAGATTGTCTAAGTGAAAGATAGAGGGGCAAGTCATTGGGCATTGCCAAGGTGTTGAGGGGTTCACCTTGGGAGAGGTGAGGACCGTGCTCCACTGTCCATCGTCTAACCTGGTGCTATCATCCATCAGTTACAACATGGCCAGCGAGAAAGTACTCAACTGGCTATACAGCGTTCTCGTCAATGTAACTCCCCTCGCGACAATCAACATCGTATGCGCTAATAGACTTCAGGAATACTCAGACGTAAATCGCACATATCACGACGCGGCCGAGGCACTGTCCAACTGTACGTCACATGCGTCGCAGCTTCACGACAGCTATACTAACTTTACACCAACGTCCAGACCCGTCGCTTTCACCAAAGACCGAACCATACACGTATGAGAATGGCTCATCAGCGCTTCTCTTGCTTCTCAGTGGCACGCTGCCGGTCACATTTCGCGGCGCAACATACGGCTTCCCGGTAGCGATATGGGTGCCTCAGTCGTACCCCCGGGAACCACCCATCGTATACGTCACGCCGGCACAGGACATGGTGTTAAGACCTGGACAACATGTGAGCACCGATGGCAGGATATATCATCCGTATCTGGCACAATGGGCAAAATACTGGGATGTGAGTACTGCATGAGCTTAGAAGGCTGCTGGGCGAAATGCTCAACCTTGGGGCACGACAGCTGATATGTGCGCAGAAATCTACATTGTTCGACTTCCTAGCCGTGCTAAGAGGCGTCTTTGCGAAAGAGCCACCCGTGCGATCACGGCAACAACAGCCGCAATACAATGCGCCGCAGCAGCAAGCACCCCCTCCAGTACCCCCGCCGCCAGCCGAATGGGGCCGCTCAGTACACGGCGCTCCAGGCGCATCCTCGTCTCCTGCTCCATCGAACCAAGCGCCAGCGCCCCCTCCAAAGCCGCCGAAGCCACATGAACAAAACCGCTCCACGCCCCAGACACCACACGACCGATACTCGCAACCCCCTCCTCTGCCACCCCACCCTCCACAACATCCGCAGTCACAGCAACCGTATCAGCAATCTCAGGGTAGTAGATACGATGCGCCGCAGAGGTGGCAACCGCAGCCTTCAGGTCCACCATACGCGCCCAATCGACAGAGTGGCTATGGTCAAGGTCCAGCGACTTCAGGCTCAGGTCCTCAACACCCGCAAATGCACGCACATGGTTACCCTCCACAGTCATTACAGAACGGCAGCCCTGTAAGCCCCATGACACCAAACGGTCAACGAACGGCTGCCCAGTTCTCGACATCAGGGCCCCCACAGCCCCCTAACTTCCAGCAAGCACAACAGTACCAGGGCCCACCACCCCAGCAGCAGTATGGGCAGCCTCCACCACAGCAACAGCAGTATCGACAGCCGCCACAGGGTTACCCGCCACAGCAACAGGCTCCTTTCCAGCAATACTCACATGCACCTCCTCAGCAACCGCCACCAGCTCCGAAGCCCCCAATCGATCTTCTCGACGACTCGCTGGAAGTCACATTACCGTCACAGTCTGGCAACCAAGTTCTATTACCAGTACCACCTGTTCCACCAAACCCTGAGAAGGACGCACTCCTCCGGGCCTTGAGCCAAACGCTGGTATCGCAAATCCGACAAACAGTTTCCTCCAACATGGCTGCGGTAGCACCACTTCGCGCGCAACAAGCCGCCTTACAGACTGCATACTCCCGGTTACAGTCGGAATTGGGCGAACTGCAGCAGCTTGACGCGGCGCTTGCGTCGAACGAACAAGTTTTGAAGGGTGCCATGGTTGAAGCAGATAGAGTCATGGAGGATGCTCGCAGAAGAAAGGCACCAGACGTGGATGATGTCCTAGTAGCGCCGACAATCGTCGGAGGGCAGCTCTACACTCTTGCTGCGGAAGAGAAGGGCATTGCAGACGCATTGTTCGTACTGGGTAGAGCTTTGGACAAGGGGCGCGTCAGTACTGAAGTCTTCGTCAAGGTAAGTGCATCTCCTGCGACTTTGTTCTAGTTGGAATATGGCTAACATGATTACAGCAAACTCGAAGTCTGGCTCGAGAACAGTTTTTGAAGAAAGCACTGATCAAGAAGATCGCTAAAGGCATGGCACTAGATGAGTACCAGATGCGTTAAACTCTATTCCGCAAACTCTCAATCAAATGCATGCAATCGAGTCATGATACTTAATCATGCTATGTGCTGAGCTATTTCCAGGTTCTTTCTCTCCGGTGACTGACAATCGTGATGTTGAGGCTGGCTGCCGACCTGTGCATATTGTCGATGTGTTTCGTCACGAGATATACTGGCCAACAAGAAGAATTATGCTGATAGGGGTGTTTGATTATTATTAATATGTTACGCTACGTTCGCTACACTACGCTGGACAAAATCATTGAGGGGTATATCTGGGATCGTAGCCTCCGGAGAGGCATCATATCGCATCGTTACTGCGCTGGTTTACGTGGAGAACCTGCTGGGAGAGTTTCTTCCAAGGTACTTCCTGTCCTCCAAGTCCTCGTAAGAGTCTGGCGACATTCCCTTCTCCAAGGCGACGGCCTCGGCGTCAGTCTTGTTGCCCAAGCCCTTGAGGTCAACGAGGTTGATATCGCTATCAGAGCGCTCCTTCTCCAAGCGGTAGTGCCCGAGCTGGCTACGGGGCGTGCTACCAACCGTAACGGTCGTAGCAGCAGAGATCTTGCTGAGCTTGCTGAACTGGCCGCTACCGTTGCTGCCATTGCTAGCGCTCTTGGAGTTCTGAGTACCCATACTGGAGCCCATCTTCTGGAGGAGAGAGCCCATGGACATCATGATGCTGCCCAGGCCGGCCAAGCTGAGCACGGATCGGATCTTGGGAAGGCAGCAGGCGATGAGGGCGACGTTGGTCTCGACGACGGTCCAGAATAGACCGTGCGAGGTTATGCCGATGATGTCGTAGGTGGGCATGCCCATAATGTACTGTTCGTCGAGGGCGGCGGACGGTGTGTTCTGCTTGATGCAGATGACCATGCGGACAATCGCGGAAGCGACGGCGAATCCTCCGAGTAGGAAGACACCGCACAGTTGGATCTTGCGGACGGTGGGCATTTGGAGACGCCAGATCTGTTCGCGCAATGATTAGCCGTCTGTCAAGAGTGAATCGAGCTTGGGTAAACTTACCCATGGGAGTGGCAGAAGCAAGATGCAGAGATCGAACACAGCATCAAGAACCGTAAAGGTGATGGTCGCCTCGAATCCAAACGGACAATTCTCCGCGATACTAGCAAGAGAGCCCCAATTGGCAGCAAAGTTCAAGCGGCAGTCGAAGATGAAGCCAAAGAAGAAGGCGATGGTGAAAGCCACAGTGAGGACGATGAACACAAGCGAGGTCCACTGGAAACCAGGCCACGTGAAGATGCGACGGTACAGGAACAAGAAAGCGAGTTTCGTGAAGCCGATAGCCAGCGGCTGCATGATGAAAATCATGTATACACACTTGTCGGAATGTTAGTCGAGTGGGAAAGACCAGCCGAGAACAGGGTGACTAACCTTCTCCAAGATTACCAAATCTGGTGTCGTGCTGTAGATCCAGCCTTCGATGTTGCTAGGGTCGTTGTGGCCGCCGATAATGCCCTTAGCAGCGCCTGTAGAACTAGTCAGATAAAAGAAGGGCTTGGGTTTTGCTTGGCTCGAGGCTTACCATAGATGAGAACAGTGGAGACGCCGATGGTTGGGATGAGAGCGAGGAGGCAGAAGAGGTCGTCGAGATGCTTGCTGAGACGCGTCTCTCTGCTTTTTCCGGCCTTTTGTATCGCTACGCCTATTCGCAGAGCGACGAAAAGGACAGTCAAGACGGTAAGAGCGATGCCAGTGGCGAGGCACGAGGTAACGTTGATGTATGTGTAACCCATCTTGGCGGCGGTATAACGAAGGACTCGGAAGAAGTAACCGAAGATACTCTCAAGAAGGAGAGAACTCGCAAGTATGATGTGCTTGAAAGAGAGACTGATGGTTCGCCGTGATGATGAGTTCTACCGGTGGTGATCACGCGAGGTTATGTAGACATGGCATTCACAGGTATGGAGAGGACGGAGGAAACTCCTTCTCAGAAGAACTGCATGTCTACACCCTCACCCTTAGCTAGGTACCCGGTAGTGGCCCAAAGGTGTTCAGCTCGATAGTCGTGCGCAAGGCTGGCACAGAAGCGCCGTTGGGCACGAACAAGTGACGCACATAAACCCCGAGCACATGGCTATTTTCCCAGCAGCGACATGCGGAAGATCTCCCGCGCCTCGGTCTAGATCCGACCCCTGGTGCGCAGTCTGGGGAAAAGCGTTGATTCGCAGACCCACCTAGATCGTGAGGCGACGACTTTCGGTCGTGACGGACCGAGGCCGGAAGGAACTCCTCGCGCGATTGCGGCATGCTTAAGTACTACGCTAACCACCTCGAGGCATCGTCGTGAACCTTAACTGCACGCTGCTTTCGTTAGGACTTGCCTCGTGCATCCTGCGCAGCGCTGACCATCGTGAGTATTTGATATGCAGGTTTCAGCAATGTTTCTCGATCGTTCCTCCACGCTTTCGACAACACCATGTTCGCTCGGTACAAGCTCGTCTCCTCGGCGGACCCGCCAGCCTCGGATCACGCTTCGTGTTCGCATTCGGCGCACAGACGACACTATCCGACGATAGCACTGGTCGTGCTTTCCTTCGCAAACGTCTGTGTATTGGGCTTCTCGATTGCCATATGGCGCACTGCGGGTGTGGCCGCCACGGCGACCCCGGGAGATACGCTGACCAGCCTCGCCCAGTCCAGCTCCCTTGAGGTTCCCAACGACCTTGCTAGGGTAGAGTCTCTTCCTATCGCGTATGTTCCTTTTCATTGGAATACGCCATGGGGTGCGCCCAATGCGACGGAAGCAGACCCGCTGTGGGACAACATCAACACTGCGCATGGTCATATCGCAGTTGACCATGAGTTCGCGGCAGAGAACCACGTGAGTTACCCCCAACCAGGTCTCCGGGAACGAAGACACCATCACTGAGATGAGCAGTGACTGACATCTTCTACAGTGGCCTGCCTCTATGGACATACCCGGCATGCCTGGTAAAGGGATGTATCTTCTCCAAGCCTACCATCAGCTCCACTGCCTCGTACGTCACTCCCGTTGTTCAGTAAACATCAGGTACCTATGCATCTTTTCTAACCACCCCCCTTCTAGCGTATCGTTCGCGCCTCATATCTAGCTCTGAAGCGCCAAGAGTTCCCGCCCTTCCCCTCGCATCACGCTTTGCATTGTTTCGACGCCCTGCGTCAACACATTATGTGCCATGCGGATAACACTCCGCTGTATGGTCACGGCGATGGCATGGCTGGTGATGGCCAGATGCATCAATGTCGGGACTGGACCGCACTGAGGGATTATGCTACGAAGAACACGGCTTGCTTCCGCGATGGTAAGCCTGGTATGACCCTTGCGGATCACTTTGGTGTTTGTGATGACGGAACGGATGGTTTGGAGGCGCTTGTGCCCGTGACGACTGGATTGTAATGTTTTATTCTTCTGTGTACAATACTTCAATGCATATTTTCTTTGTCGCCTGTATACCGAGAAGAGGACGGTACGAGCCGGTATAGACGCAGTAATCGTAGCACAGTTTATTTTCCATGTACTCTAATCTTCACAACTTCGACTTTGTCGAGTCTCTCCTTATCGCGATATGTTACCACGATGTATGAGATCACTCATCAAATCTAGGTACGTGGAGTCCAGACCTCAGTAACTTTGCAACCCTTCCGAGGTTACTTGTTCGTTAGACGAGAACGATGCAGCTAACATATCACACAGCGTGATACAACGCCATATTGTGAAGTTGTTGCATTAGGCAGTGAAGTTCTGAGTAGCTCGAATGACTCTGCGATGATTTGAATGCGTTGAAGCCTGACTCCATCGTCATCACCGAATCGAGACAGTGGAAGACATTAGCCACGATGTACTTAGGTATACTACAATCTAGCTGTTGTATAGCCATGAGGCTAGTCGAGCGTTGGTGCAAGTTGCCGAGGCGTCTGTAGCTCAACCAGCGACCAGGTAAGTGGTAGCGAAAAGGGAGTGCCGTCTGGACAAAAGAGTACTAGTCAAACGTGGTCTGGCCAAATGCGGTACCATACAGCGCGCGTTGGGCTTCGATTTCGGCATTGCCAAGTAGCTTTTGGAGGCGGGTAGGTTTGCGTAGTAATACATGGGTGTGATCCCATTGGTTGAGTCCTAAGTCCCGCATCGCTCGGAGACCACTCCGGCCAGCTAGTGCAAAACCTTAAGTGACCACGCGATAGATCTGGCGTTGCGGTACATACAGATCTTGCGTGTCGGACACCACCGACGTAGGGGCTCGCTTAACGGCAGATCAGCGACGTTAGTATCCGTGCCTGAAGATCGAGAATCTGTAACGGGTGGTCTGGAAGCCTCAGCCGATTTGAAACTTCGTAGTGCGAACATCGTCAGGCGTTGGGTTCTGGCATCGAAATCGAAGGCGCGCTTCGGAGTGCGAACCGGTTGCCCTCAATTAGCACAGAGTTGACGTACGTCAGGGGTTCAACAACAGAAGATTTGAGAAGACGTCGTTCTACCAAGCCACCATGAACGACTACAAAGAGCTGGCAAGATCCCTTCATCTTAGGATCATCAGCTTCAATCATCTCCAGCTCTTCTATCAGCTCCTCTCAGTCATCTCGGCCATCACACTCTTCGGTGTTTCCGTGCTATCAATCGCTTCTCAGCTTCGGATTTCACAATGCAGTTCACTACTACTACCCTCGCTCTTCTGATTGCCTCGGCAAATGCCTCTCCTCTCCTGGGCCTCAAGCTCGGTGGCATCAACGTTGGTGTTGCTACTTCCAGCGCTCTGTTGGATGTGAGCGTTGGTTCTGGATCGGGTTCTGCTGCAAAGGCAAACACTGTGTCCACCATCACCGCTGCGCCAACCGCCGCTTCCACTGGCCAACCAACGATGCCATCGAGCTTCTCTGCCCCAGTCCAGGGTCACGGCGTGCTCTCTCTTGAGAACCTTCCCGCTATGCCGCCTGTCATTGACAAGGTTCTCTCTGGTGTTCTCGGAGCTGCTGTCGGTCTCCGTAAGTATACCTACTACCTCGTCCCCGCCTGATTCCTTTTGTGCTAACAGACATCCTTTTAGTATCTGGAGCTTGCAACACCGACCACAAGTGCACCGTCACTGTCGCAGGCTCTCTCGAGAACCTGCTCGTCGACGGCGACAAGTACTCCATGAACAACACCGTTTCTGCATGGTGCGCTGAGGGCCGCTGCTACGGATCTGCCAGCATTCCTCTTTCAGCTACCGCTCCCTTCATCATTACCTGCGACCAGATCTCTGGCCACAAGGCGTGCTCCGCTACCATTTCGGGTATTGCCCGTGCCATCTTCGCCAACGGAGAGCAAGTCGGTAAGTTTGACGTTCCACGAAACAATTCCACAACAGATGCTAACAGACTATAGAACTTTGGGGCTGGTTGACCCCTGCTGGTTACTGCAAAGACGGTGTTTGCACTGCTTCCATCACCGCTATCGGCGACCCAATGTACTAAGCGCGACCTACCACAGGTAGAGTTGTGATGGCTGAGATGACTGAGATGGGGCACCTGCACTTGTCATTCCTTCTTCCAGTTCGTGCCTGGGCCCAGTATGGAGTTTGATTGCTTCAGGATTTGGTCGATACAGGCTTATTTACGATGTAATGTTTTTTTTGCGGTATCCCGCGACGCGTTGGCGCCGGTGAGCCAACTAGGTAGTAATGAAGTACTTAATATTGAACCAACACATTTTTGATTGAGAAGGACTTTCCTGAGATTGCGAAATGAACAAAGGAGCACGCCTGGGTTAAGCTTTGACAAGCGTGTCGTTACGAGCCGTGCATTGATGACTGAGATGACTGGAGCTTAGCCGGCCCGCATCATCGTTTTTCCGCTCCTGCTCATCTAAATTAAGTGACGTCCAACACCAATGCTGACTAGCCTCAGGCACCCAATGGCGCCACAAACAGCACGATGGACGCATCCAGGCGAGGTTCTCTCCTGTTGCCTGATCGTCTTCGCGGTCGTTTGTGTTTGTGAAGATTCTGTCTGACCCCATCCCACGCGCATGTCTCTGCGCATCCACTCGCTTTCTACTTAGTTAATACTTTAATAATGTCTTCTTCTACTCAGCCGCAGCCGCAAGCTGTGCCGCAAGCGCCTGACGCGATCTCAGGGGGGCCTCCGTCTCCAGTCCCCACGCCCCCTCCCAAGTCCGCAGCAAGACTGTCCGACGCGACGAACGCGAACTCAACCTCGTCTGCGCACGCGAACTCGCCCAGAATGCCTCCCTCGAGCAGCCCTGCGCCGGGTGTTCCCACCATGGCACCCCCGGCGTCGATCCCGCACACGACAGCTCCACAGGGCGCCGCGACCGAGACCGAGGAACGCCTTTCATACAACGACAAGCTCAATGCTGCCGACCGATACTGGAAGTTCAAGTTCGGTCTCAAGGCCGCTGCCATCATAACAGGCTTGATCGGAGTCGGTTGCTTTGGCTGGCTGATGTCCACAATGGATAATGAATACGACCCGGATTCCTCTTATTCAATCAGCTACGAAAGCTACTGGTCTCTATGGCCCAGTCTGATTACTTGGGCTGCCTCGATAGTCTGGTGTGCGCTCTGCATAATCGTGTTCCTGCTGCGCAAGCGACCTGTACATCCAGGTGTCCGCGTAGCGATGGATCTTCTTCTGTGGCTTGGCTTCATCGTAACGGCATTGTTTTCTCTTATAGCCCTCCGGTACTTGATGAGGTGGGGTCTAGACGGATTCGATACGTGGGGTTGGGGGTACTCATACAGCAGCGATGGAGAATACGTCCTGGCTTCCAACAACACATGGGTATGGGAACAGGACACGAGCTACATCGAGACTCCTCGAGACTGTTCCCGATCCAGTCAGTTTGACAGCTGTGAGGAGCAGGACGCCTTCGTCAACAAACTTTGGGCCGAAAAGGATCATCGCTCAAACGTCACTTTGACCGGCGTGGTATGCCAGTTCTTCGGCCTGGTCATTCACTTTGCGCTATTCGTGTGGGCTTGCGTTGACTGCCATCGCCACCGCCGCCGCACAACGAGCAAGGACGCCGAAAAGCTTGCTGCTGAAATCGTGCAGAACATGATCAGTAATGGTGCTGTTGTGCCGCCACCAGGACAGGCACACATGAAACCGCAGCCGGGCCAGGTCATGTACTATCAGATGCCGCCCAACCAGCAAGGGTACCCGAGCCAGCCCCCAATTCAGCCCCCGTATATGCAACAAGGACCGGGTCAGATGCAGCAGTTTGGGCAGCAGTTCGGGCAGCACCCACAGATGACGCAGCCGGTTCAGCGCATGGCGCCCGGACAGTACCCAAAGGGTCAATCTAGCATGGCAGCCTCGGATCTTCCTGAGAAGATGGCTGGACCCCGTTACGCTTAAGCGAAGAGGTGGACATGTAGTACTATTTTCATTGATGAGGTTGAAGGAAGTGAATTTTCTTGGCGATATACCCCAGCGAAACCTACCTAATAGTGTAAAGTCTATTCAACTGTTGACATCCATGTACCGCCCTCGCGATGCCTTGTGCTAGTGCTGCAATACCTCATCCGAAACATTGAAGACGCGCAAGGTGGTGTCATCACTTGCTACGGCGATCTGTTGTGCCTCGCCATCTGCTCTTCCAGGTCGCCAGACGATCTGGTTGATAGTTTTCGCTGGCACCAAGTCTGCCTTGACCATTGATACTTGTGCCTGATCCAAAGCATCTGGTGATGCGCTCGCGACACCTATTTCTCCTTTCTCTGTACCAAAGGCAAACATGATCTTTCCATTCGATCGGACGCCGTTACAAGCTACAGCGGTAACAGCGGCGTTTGCTGATACGGTAGCCTTGAGTTGCACGTCGTTCTCGGCGATCTGCCAGATCTTGACACTCTTGTCTCGGCCAGCAGTCATGAATGTAGGTTGCTCGAGAGGTGTCCAGGCAGCACCCAGTATCATACGTGAATGGCCCTTTGGATTCGAGTGCTTGAGTGCATATAATGACTGCTCTTCGCTGCGCTCCCAGATGACCCATTGTCTGTCTCGTCCAACACTAAGAAGGTATTTGTCGTCTGGTGAGAACTGTAGCGCTGTGACGGTGAGTGAATGCGCCTTGAGTGCAGGCTTGACTTCTAGCCATTCTTTCGTGTCGTACAGCCGTATGACGGCGTGGTCGATTGAGCTGGCTCGGCAGGCCGTTGCAACGAGACTTCCATCTCGGCTCACTGCAACAGCAGATATCTCATAGCCGTGTCCGTATAACTTCTCTGTCTCCGGCCATAGTAGGTGGCGGGCCAGATGATCCTCGAATGGTGGGTGACTGAAATCTAGTGTCGATTTGCGGATTACGGAGGAAGGGTCGACGGCTTCACGCTCGTCTTCGTCGCCGTTCTCGACTGGCTCGTCGTCTCCCACAGCTTGAATAGCCTTATTCGATAAGCCAAGGACGGGGATGTTGGCTGCATCCGGAAGCTCAGCAGTAGTTGACGCCTTGATACTGCAGAGATTTTGGAGCATCTCCGCTACACCTCTAGGTTCGTCGAAAATACGTAGCAACTTCTCGTCTGCGCCCGAGACGAATTGAGTGTTGGAGACCGCGTCGATGCAATTCAAGTCGTAGCCGTGGATTTGGGGCCGCGAGAACTCATGCCATGATGCTGATGCGCCTTCTCGTTTCCATTGCGAGTAGAGCCGGCTGGTTTGATCGGAACCAGTGGAGAGCATGTAAGACCCATCTCTTGACCAGCTCACGCCTTTGACCTCGCGCACATGCCCTGTGATGGCGACTTGCTGCGTCCACATATCTTCCGTGGCCGAGTACGTCCACTTCCTCCAGCTACCAGTTCGTCCTAGTGATACCACAGTGTTTCCATCTGGCGACCATAGACCAATCCAGAAACCTCCAGCACTTCCAGTAGCGCTCGTCGAGCCCTTCTGCGCACTTATCTCGCCTAGTCTGGTGATGCAAACCCACACACCGGAGTTAGGGTCCGACTCCCAGATGGCGAGTGAGTTGTCTTCCGAAGCCGTGAGTAATTGGAGCTTTCCCTCGCGATGTCTCCAGGAGGCCTGGTATATCCAATCTTCATGTCCTAGTAACAACGCTTCGAATGTAATGGAGTACTTGGAAGTAGCAGAGCTAATCCAATGTGCTTTGTTCGACAGGGACTTGCCTAGTCCACCTAAGGCTGGATCGTTGAGGGCAGTACTGGCAGCGGGAAGCTCATCTCCACGGTGGAGACGCCAAAGACGGACGTACTTGTCTTGGCTTGCGGATGCCAGCAATAGATCGCTGTTCGGATCAGACGTTTCTCTAGTGAATGCAAGAGCGCGTATCCATCCTTCGTGACCGGTAAGAGTTGCCGAAAGCTGGAATTGGCCTTCTTGTGATACAAAGACTTGAATGGTGCTACGTGTGCCCGCAACTGCTAGCACTGTAGATTTTTCGTCCAGAGTCGCAAGTGCCAGGTTCAGAGGGAAGTACTTTGGTGATAGTGTGATGGTTTGTACAAGCTCGACATCGACGGACCCGAAGTCTGTATCATGAACAAGCTTCCAGATCTTGACAGTGCCATCTGAAGATCCGGTTGCCAAAGTGTTCGAGCCAGGCAGTACAGCTATTCTGGTGACTGGCTGAGTGTGATCTGAAATCGTCTTGACACAGTCGAAAGATTCGCCTCTTCGGCCTCGCCATATGCGGATCGTATTATCCGCCGATCCACTGAGCAGGACTGAGACATTGGGCAATTGTGTTGGAAAGAATTTGACAGCATTCACAGCTTTGGTGTGCCCACTCAGAATTGCTTGCACGCCACGAAGACTTTCGTCCTATCTTGGTGAGTGAAGGTTGTGTCATTGGCCAGTCACGACTCACCTGAGGATCCCAGAGTGCGATACAGTTGTCTGCGCCGAACGCTAGCAGTTGCGACCCGGCCTCATCCCAGTCAGCGGCAGCGGGATTTCGATTGCCACCTGCAGCGATGAACTCAGTAGATATGTTCATTGTTGGGTCTAGGCGTTGCGTATGCGCAGGCACCGCATCTAGTCATCGCCGTAAGGATTTCTTTGGCGCTAGCCTCGCTTAGCTGCATTTGGCTCAGGGCTGCAGAGCAGGCGCAACCGATGTCGATAACATCCGAATCCCTTACAACTCTAGCATCTTACAGACAAGCAGAGACGAAATGTCAAACGATGAGACGATTCCAATAACGATAGAGTTCAGGTAGGTTGGTTGTCCTGCGAAATGGCGATGTTCCTCTCTAATCTTCTACAGCGGGGGCCTGGAGATCCTGTTCGCCAACCAGAAAAAGTATGATCTTGCCCTACCAGCGAAGGATGAGTCTGGAGAGCCAGCAAATGTTGCATTCCTTGTCAGATACCTTTGCGACAAGGTCATGAAAGATCCGCGGAAAGAACTTTTCGTGCTTGATGATACTGTGTATGTCCCTGCCCCAAGAGAACAATGACATGCTGACATTAGCTCCAGACGACCTGGAATACTGGTCCTCATCAACGAAGCAGACTGGGAGCTGGAAGGCGAAGACAAGTACGAGGTTCAGAGAGGCGATCACATCATGTTCGTGTCTACGCTACACGGAGGATAGTCAAGGACCGCCAAAGCCGAAATGATATCCGCGTTGGAAACCACACTGCAATGTACCGAATCACACAAACATATTGCATGTGATAATGTCGCATTGCAGCTGGAAGGACGAATATGAAAGGGCGGCGTATACAAGTTTGCGGGAGCCCGGAGGCGGTCCGAATGACACCTCACCTTTACGGACTAACCATAAGCGCTACTTAGGCTCGTGATGACAGGGGCGCCACCCCTCACGATATATGTTAAACTCCCTTATACTGCGCATTCCACGTCTACTCATCTCTTCTCTGATCTAAACTCGCAATTATGGGTCGCCTTGACATCTTGCCCGCGCACGTCGACCCCACCATCTTCGACGCGAACGATGTTTTCCTCGGCACTGGCGGTATCTTGTACACCATCTGCTACGCCCTGATGGCGCGACAGTCCATTCGCGACCGCACATACGCTATGCCTCTCTTCTCGCTCGCCTTCAGTATGTGTCTCCGTACGAATTGCATATGACACGTACTGACCCGGTACACCACTGTTCAGACTTTGCGTGGGAGATTGTATTCGCGATATACGTTGCCGATGAGCTCCGGGAGAAAGCCCTCTTCGCCCTATGGGGACTCTTAGACATGGGCATCGTCTATGCCGCTGTCACATATGGCGCGAATGAATGGCGACATGCGCCAGCAGTTGGCAGGAATATCGGCAAGATCTTCGCTGGCATGTTGGTATGGTGGTGCATCGCGTTGTATGCTGTGAGCTCATGGTGGCTTGATGTCGATCACCCCGTCAACCCAAAAGTTGGAAAAGCGTACCGCGGCAATCTGGGCATCGACAAGGACGAGCTTGGTTACTGGACTGCCATGGTCGCACAGGTTGTGCTGAGCGTCATGTCATTGGCACAGCTTGTGGTCAGAGGAAGCAGTCGCGGCTCTTCGTATAGCATTTGGGCGTGCCGTTTCATCGGCAGTGTGTCGGGGTTGACGGTGAATTACGGATATGTCTGGTGGGTATGGCCGGAGGCACACGGCTACTATGTCAATCCGATGTCAGTGGTGATGATGGTTACTTGGATCCTGGCTGATCTGGGATACTTGGTGGTGTTTCGCAACGTGCAGCGGACGGGCGGGGTTGTCGACGGCAAAACCAAGTGAACGACTGTTGTAGAAGATATGAGTAGTCTATATGGGAGAATAAAATCGTTTTAGGCGCATCTTCGTTGGTGTAACAGAGCAGGCTGAGCTCAAAGCCGTGATGATCCATATAGGTTGCCAAGCCTTGGTCACATGCTTTCGCGACAGCGCGTTCAGGCCCCGAGGGTCCTGCCATGCCGGATCGCTTCCGCTTCTCAACGAATCTGTTTGTTTACCCAATCACCAACATTCCATAACAACCACATCTTGACTCTTGGACACATGGATTCTGATGATGAAGATCTCAAGCTTGCGATGGCAATGTCCTTGCAGGCGAATTCGCCTCGGGCTGCACGCGACAGCGCATCGGGCGATAAGCACGAGTCAATCGACCTCACATCTGACACTGAGGACGAAGATGACGACGATCTCCGGCGTGCGATTGCCTTATCGATGCAGGAAAGCGCAAATAATGACGTGCAACAGTCATCGGCTTCGAGCGCACCGCCAACGAGTGTGATCAAAACAGCAGCCGCCGTCGACAAACCTCCAGGTTTCATGGGTATGGATCGGAAAGCCATGGAACTGGAGCGTCTCGCAAGGCTTGGCAAAAGGAAGCGGGAGGTATCTCCTGAGATACCTTCTAAGCAAGTTGTAAGAACGCCTGCCGCCAAATGTGATTCGGACGAAACACCGTTACAATACCCCAATGGCGCGATCAAGCGCACTTTCGCGTCGAAATACCCACGAACCGACGACATCACTATTGAAGAACTACTAGAAGCCGATAAAGTCAATACCGCAGTCATCAGCTCATTTCAGTACGATTCGGGATGGCTATACGAAAAACTTGATCCGACAAAGGTCAAACAGATCTGGCTGATGACTGGCAAGCACAGAGGCGAGGACGTTCAGGCAAAGCGCATACAAGAGTGGAGGGAGTCTCGCGTACCGAACATGAAGCTCCATTTCCCGCCTATGGGTGGCATGATAGCCAGCATGCACAGCAAATTCATGCTCTTGTTCGGAAAAGACAAGCTACGCATTGCGATTCCGACTGCAAACATGACACAGACCGACTGGGGCGAGGTCGCAAACGACTGGCAGCCCGGCATCATGGAGAACTCGGTGTTCTTGATAGACCTCCCTCGCAGACATGACGGTACTGTCACGGAGGCGAAAGACTTGACACCTTTTGGTCGCGAGTTGGTATACTTCTTGGAGCAGCAGGAAGTGGGTCCGCAGGTCATCACCGGTCTGTTGAAATGCGACTTCTCGAAGACTCATCATTTGGCCTTTGTGCACTCCATGTATGTCCTCAACTATGCTCATTAGGGGCCAGTACTAACTCAAAATAGTGGCGGTTCGCACAAGACCGAATCAACCCATCCCACAGGTCTCCCTAGCCTCGCACACGCTGTAAGAGAGCTCAATCTAGGTGAAGTCGAGCATATTGAGCTTGATTACGCAGCATCCTCGCTCGGTTCTATCAACGATGCCTTCTTGTCGCGCATTCGCCTCGCTGCATGCGGCAAGTCGTTCGGGACAAACACTGCGCCAGAGTCTAACGTACGCGATTGCTTTCGGATATATTTCCCTACCAACGAAACGGTTGAGAAAAGCATGGGCGGTCCTGACGGTGCCGGTATCATTACGTTGACAAGACAGGCTTACAACGCACCATCGTTTCCAAGAGAATGCATGCGAGACTACGACTCGATGCGACGGGGGATGCTGTCGCATAACAAACTGCTCTTCGCGCGAGGTCGTAGAAAGAACGGGAAGCCCTTTGCTTGGGTTTATGTTGGCTCTGCCAACATATCCGAATCAGCGTGGGGAGGGCAAAAGGTATTGAAGAGCGGACAAATGGGGAGTCTGAACATCAGGTACGCAAACACACATTTGGTTTGCATGTGAGACAAATGCTAACTTAGTATAAAACATGACAGGAACTGGGAGTGTGGTGTTGTCATGCCTGTGCCAGAGGCAAAGCTTCAGGGTCTCAAGCAGGATGACGTACCGTCGATGAGCGTGTTTGACGGAACGATTGAGGTCCCTTTTCGAGTTCCTGCGGACGAATTCAAGGGCAGACAGCCCTGGTTCTTCAGGTCATGAGCGTAGTTTAGTTGCATCGGTGCAAACGGCGACTCCGAAATCTTAGTTCTCCGGGCGGAACCGCTGGATATTTAAGTTGTCTGGTGCACATGTGGTGATCGGAGACATTTCCGCCCACCATGAGCCTTTCTGGCTGCACGCAAACAGGGGGTCCACGCATACTTCAGTCAAATAGAAATGAGTTCTACCCATATAAAAAGCGACGCAGGGCTTTGCAGGGTCCTCATGCAGACCGTATATGCCGTATTGCAGTGCACGTGAAAGGACACAATGCCTGGTGTCGATCATCAGCCCAGGAGTGAACCGAGTCTTCCCGGAGCAGCCGGACCAATGCGGGCGCGCTTGGTGGACGAAGCGGACATTCGGGCGTCTGAGCAAAAGTTCCGACGCGCCTCGCCAGCACGACGTATGAGCCATGATGACCGTATATGCATGCGCCATGAAGCTGTGAGTTCCGCCATGATAGTACGGACCCTTTTTTGTTTGTATCACGCATGTGTCCCCTTGATCTAGCCTCATGTCGGACCCAAAGCGCACGCGTCTCTCGGGCGATGCCTTGTTGCTGCAAGAGGGTAGCAATAGAGCCATGGCCGCGCCGCTGCACACCTGGTTCACTTCGCCCGCGCGGACGCACAGCAACTTAGCGCAGGCGAAAGAGCTGCCCTTGCACCTGATTCAGCTCATCCTCACACACGTACGTTGGTCTGCGCCCTGCCACGCGACGAGCTGCCCCAACCGAGCTATACTAACACGCACGGAAGCTCGACGATGTCGGTGACCTCGCGCGCATCACGCGCACGTCGCGTCTGTTCTACTACATGACGCTTCCGCGGCTCTACGAGACGGTCACGTTACACTCGTATGCCGAGATACGATACGTAGATGGCAGGCCAGAAGGCTACGGCAATGGCAGCCCGTTTGCCATGGGCCTCAACACGCTCGTGTCGCGAAACTTTGGCGACTACATACAGACGTTCCGGGTCAAAGGCGATTGGCGAGAACATGATACGGAGGAATACAAGCAGGGCCGAGTGCCGGACAACAGCATGATACTGCAGGTTGTCATGCGTGCCGCCATTGACAAGATGAAGAACCTCAAGGCTTTCGCGTAGGTGTCGTACCAGAATCATATCGGACAAATGCTGATATGCCCAGTTGGGAGCTGAGCACTCCTCCTTTGTATACCGTCTACCAGGGCATCGCAGCCAGGACGACGCTTGTCTCGCTCACCCTTCGGTGTCAAACCAAACGAATACCACGGCCGACCACCATTATACCTCCGCTTCCGAACCTGACCACTCTGATCGTGTACGATATCGATCCTCTCTGCTACCCCGACGATATCTCGCTGCTTCTGTTGGGTTCCAAAAAGCTCGAGCACCTCACATTACACTGGAGTCCGCGCATGCGGGCTGTAGGCGAAGAGTCGATTTCGCTGCACTCGTTATTCGGACGATGCATGTCTGCCAAGTATTCTATACCTCTTAAGCACCTGGGAATATACAACATCTACACTCGCTTCTCCGACGATGGCTTCCACCATGTTATCCGCCCCGACACCAATACAGAGCTCACCCTGATCAACGCCATGGGCTCCTCGGACCCTATGACCGTTTTTGCCGACGACTCTTGGAGGATACACAGTAATCACCCGACGCCTCACAACCTGAAGGTCATGCGCACCGATAATACGGATAAAGAGAGCGCTGTCATGCTAGGCAAATTCAAGGGCATGGAGCGGTTTTACATTGTGAGCAATAGGCGAGGCAAGGACTCACCAAGATCTACCAGCGCTGCTGCAACCCCAACAACACCGTCCACGATGACGCCAGGTGTCATCGGAGTCTCTAGCGCGAGCAGTACTCCAAAACACACGACCGACCAACGCTGTCGCAGCATCGGGAGTGAATTTATTGCGGCCATTCAAACCAATCACAACCACAGCATTCGCCATCTCCTTCTCTCGGATCGCTGGGTATTATCCGACGATGCCCTGTTCAGACTTTGCCAAACGTGCTCTAATTTGGAGCAAGTTGGCTTCGCTTGCTCAGTGCCACCGCTTGAGTCTCTGCGCCAGGTCTTTGCTCTAGTGCCCAAGCTCTGGGCCGTCCGTTTTCTATTCCGCCCAAGCTCTGACACAAGCGAGGCGCCGTATCAGATCACAGATGCTGAGATGCATGCCTTCGCGATTGGAACAGAGTTCTGGCGACCGGAGTATAAGAATATCAAGTACGTTGGCTACGGCGACAGCATCGTGCTCAAGCTAGGCGACGTTTACTACCCATCAAAAAACGAGTCGACACCGAACAGCCAGGATAACAGCATGAACGCGAAAAGAGCAGGACCAATAAGAAAAGTAACGGTTGTGAGAAGGGAGGACGTAAATCACATCGAGATTTGGGGAAAGGACACTACGGAGTTCGATCCCTTGAACCCTTGATGCGGACATGTCAACATGACAAAAATTCTATGTTCATCGCGACGAAGCAAAGGCAGCGCTTCCTTCGCGCATCCTCTACATCCCGGAGGCTCCTGGAGGAGACCGGACTCAGCCCCAGTAGGCGCCGATGCCGCCAGATAGGAACCATGACACATTCCCCGTCCACCAATGCCAAGAGGTGTTGACAGCGGTAGTCTGACTTAATTGTTTGGATGAGACCTTTGTTGGAAGCCCACTTTGCTTGCCAAAAGCAAGCCAACAATGTATATTAGTACGAGGCAGTCGTGGAAGATGCGACTATGTACAATACGACCCATAGGACACCTTGGGCACTTATTTGATGCCTCAAATTGATAGAGTTCACTACGCTTCTTACTCCTGATTTATTCTATTGTTGGCGCCGCTTCCTCAGCTCCGTTACCTGCTATTCGGTGTTTCGAGGTGACCACGGATATTTGCTAGATCCTAACAACGACACATGAACACGGTGAGAAGTCTCAGAACCTACAAGACAATATGGCTGAACAGAGCTAGACGTAGTGAATGGTTCTCCAGCGTTGCTTGTTGCCTACCGCAGCATCGCATTCGCTTCTTTCACTATCAGTAGACCCTGCTCTTGGGCGTTAATACCCAACGTATTCATCACGTAGACTACATGGCGATTCTAGCCTCGAACCACCCTTCGATCGACGCATACAATGAGCGGCGTACACTTCTGCAGCAACATCTGACGACGACATGAACCCCAAATCAATCTACAAAGAGACTAACGAGTTGTACACCCCGATCCGCGAAGCAGGCAAAGGTACGTGCGGAAGTATCACGTTTTGTGTACGCACACCGTCGGCTGCAAGCTCATCCACAACCAGCTTCGTGGCGCAGGGTGCAGCCCTTGTCGCCGTCAAGATGATCAGCCGAGAGATGTGTCGCGACAGGATAGCTGATGAAATCCTCGCTCTCGAACGCGTTCGCAGCTCTCTCGTCACTGATAAAAACAACAGCGTCGCAAAGCACTTTTCCACCCTCATCGACTATGATCCGATCAAGGACGGCGGATCGGGCTGGCTGGTCGTCAGCCCCGTCTGTGGTTTCGATCTTGAGCGGCTGCGAGTCGTGGTCACCGCGATAATCCAGCCCTCGTCAGAAGACGATGCTCCGCGCCGTTTTCCCTTCCCCGCGATACCAGAGGTACTCATACTACACGTCGCAAAACAGCTAACGGAGGCGGTTGGGTGGCTCCACGACATCGCCAATATCTCCCACAACGACGTCTTTGGCGGAAACGTCATGCTCGACGTATCCGCCTCAAGCAAAGGGCCCAACTTCACATTACCGACCATCGTCTTGATCGATTTCGACCGCGCCACCCTGGACCCCGACAACATGGCAAAAGGCGCCGACCGCTCATACACTTACGAGCTCATATACATGCTCGACAATGCAGGTCGAGCGCCATCACAAGAGACGAACGCATTGGAAGATGTGATTGTGCCAAAGGAATCGATGACCTGGTGGGACGCGTTTAGAAACTTTCTTGTTATTAACAAGGGCCAGTATCTCCAGGATGAGTCGGCGAGTTTCGCGAGGTTCTGGGGAAGGTTTGGCGCGGATATTGATCGGAGGTTGGGGAATGTGACGGGGGAGGAATGGGGACGGGTGGAAGAGCTGATTGATGTGGTTGCGAAGAAGGAGGTAAGGTTTCCAGGTGAGGAGAGGGTTAGGGAGGTGCTGGGGGAGTAGGAGGATGGATGTTTGTATGATGATGTAGGAGATAGTTATCATAACATAGAGGCGTCTGCTGTTCAGAAAACAAGTCGTGTTCGCCACATCCGGCCACTCTACATACGGCTGCCTTCCTCTACCACCTAACATATTGCTACATACACTTCTACTCCTTCAGAATTGCACCAAAGTCAAGAAGACGTGGATGCACACCAAGCTCACACTTCTCAGCAGCATCACTGCCATCCCGACTACACCTACCATAGTTATACCACTGAGGGCAGACATCCGTCGAGTCCGTACCCAAATCACTAGATTCAGTCCGCCAATCGTCTTCAATACCGCTACCTTCCAACAGCTCCACATCAAACACTGATTCCAGGGTCTGCATGTTTTCATTCGTGGAATCCTGCGCTGGCATATGAATCCCGTGAGAGAGAAGCAAACATCTCAACTCCTGCTCATCTTTCCTCAGCCTCTCATTCTCTTCTTTAAGAACCTTGTTCTGCGCTTCTGCAGTCTCTAGCTTGGCCTTGTAGTACACGTTCGTATCTTTGATCACAAGATCAAGGGCGACAACCTGCATGTCTGCGCTCGTTTTCGCCTTTTCGGTGTCTCGGAGCTTAGCCTCGTATTTGGTTTTGTTGGCTAAGAGAGACGCGATCTCAGCACGAAGGCCGTTGTGGACGGTGTCTGAGTCGATTTGCCTGCGGAGTCGAAGGTACTTTTCTTTGTAGCTGTTTTCGGCGTCAGCTTTTATGGAAGCGAGGTTCATCTTGTTGACGAGAGAGGCGAAGCTGTTGGGGTCGGTGGTATGGGTAGGTCCTTCGGGGGAGCTTGTTAGCCACGAGGTCAATGTCATGGCTGTTTGTCTGGAGTTGTTCAGATGTTGTGCGGTGTGCTTGGTCTTGATGATGTCGATGGCTGGTAAGACTGAATCGTCGAATTATCGGGTGAACCAACGTGATGAGATGGGAATAGCTAAAACTTCAAAAAATATGGCCTGGTTTCAGACAGTTGTGAGCTTGAGACACGGGCATTGTGAACATGAGTAGAGGCCCCGCCTGACCAATAATGTGAGCACACGGCGATGCGCAATGGTAAAGCAGTGTGTTTCCGTTCTCTTACTTGCGAATGTCTTGTTTACTCGAATTCGCATGTACAGAAACATTGTGCGGTCAGGTATCGTCGTCATCAGGATCAGCGTCTGTCGAACGGCTTAAACGAATCGACCGAACTAGCAACTCTCTTCGCGAACGAGGTAATTCAATTATTACTAGATGATCAAGTAAGGCTCTCAGCATCCTCGTTGTGCATCTTAGTAGTCTTCTCCCTCTCTAAGAAAGTCTCCTGCTCAATCCTACTCTTCTCAACGTCTACAAAGAAGAAAAGCCAGGCGCAGCTGACCAAGCTCAACGCAAACAAGAAATAGAAAGGACTGCTGTTGTTACCAGTATCATCGATAATGGCAGAGCTGACCAGTGGGCCGATAAAAGCACTTGTCTTTCCCACGATCGAGAACAAACTGAAGAAAAGAAACTCTTTCCCTCTCGGTGTAACTTCGGAGATCATGGTTTGCGAATAGCTGTACCACGGACATACAAGCAGTCCATAGAAGGCCTGGTATACCCAAACCTCCCACTTGTTGTGGAAGCCGAAGCGTTGCGTCCAGATGCCGATCATGCCCCAGCCGTCGAGCAGAACGATGCATATGGCGACGACCATGAACATAGTCTTAGTGGATAGACCGTAGTACTTTTGGATGCGCCAAAAGGCGCCAATACCAACTGCCTGGGCAGCGATGCCAACAATGAGCAAGTAGGTAAGCTGCAGACTGTTGTATGCAACAATCTCGTTCTGCAGGGTACCAATGACCGTCACGGTTGTGTTGAGACTGTCGCCGAGGAGGAAGTAGCCGGCCAGATAGGCCAGACTTTGGCGCAGTTGCCAGATCTGCCGCATCGCATAGCCGAGCTGTTTGAGGCCTGCTAAGACAATATTCGCGCGTCCTGGATCCTGACCTGGTCGCCTTTTCTCGAGGATGAACCATGGAAGAGCGCATAAGATCCAAACTCCGGTAGCAAAGGCGATTAGTACGGAAAGACCCCAGTTGTTGTTCTCCGCGCTGTCATTGACGTGCAGACCGAACATGATGCCCACGATAACAGCCAGAATGAGGATCTCAAACACAGATTGAACATAGAACGCCGTGTTGGAGAGCTCGTTTCGCTTCATCATATCGGCAAAATCGTACTCTGCGCGGGTAATCGTTCCATCGGCGAACTCCTCGGCTTTGACTCGCAATTCCTTGGTGTTCCTTGCCAGCCCAGGGAAGGCAGCAGTCCAGAATGTGATTGTCGTTTGGTATGCGATAAGACCGACGATATAGAGACCCACACCGGCGTGCCATTTATCCTCGGTATGAACGCCTAACCAGCCAAAGCCGATTCCGAAAGCAATGACGGACAGCCCTATCAGGATGTTGGGGCGCCATGTACCAAAATCGGCGAAAGAACCGAGGATCAAGAAGACGAGGACCTGGATGGCGAAACTGATGCCGTTGCAGAGAAGCACAATGGAGTTGATGGTACGATCTCGGCCCATGAAGTACAGCACCTCGGAGTCTCCTGCAGCTTCATACATGAGATTTTGGAAAGCCGTCGGACCGAAGTTGAAAAGAGTGAGGCCATTGTCTCCGACGTAGTAGCTGTTCGAAAATACGATGTCAGCCTCAGCGCAGTCGACGTACTGCGCTCCAAATCAGTCCCTGGGCTGGAATAGTTTGCATACCAGTAATACGACCAGATCTCCCACTTCGATGTCTCGTAACGCTCGTCGAACTGGTCCGGTGCGACGGGGGTGTCTGTATCGACGGGTACGCCAACAGCTCCCTTGACAGGATCTTCAGCCGGCGCACTGAGAGGCGCAAGGCCTGGCTCGTTTGAAGCCATGAATGTGAAATGAGATGGACGTAACGTCTAAAGGAACGCAAAAGATTTAGAGTCCAACATTGCGCGACTTAAAGCTTTTTCAGCCGGGTAAGTAGTCGCTTAGCGTACCCTTGCGATTCGTCATGGTCGGAGATAACCTCCTAGCAGTGCATGGGGTGAAGGTGCACCATGAGCCTAGGCCTCTAACGGCGCGGAATGTCGGAAGGATCGCGGTCGCAATGGATACTCCGCATGAAAAGAAGTGCCGATGATTGGAAAGAGTGGAAAGAGGCGCGAGTAAGACATGCAAGCTATAGCCAAGCCGAGCTTGGTTCGTCGATGATGTGGGGTGAAGCTTGAAAACCCTGAATTTCTGATAAGCTAGATCGTATCTGGAATAGCGCTTGTCCGCCACCGGCGTAGGTGATTATCGAAGCCCCGCGCGCGGCGCGCAAACCTCAGTGTATAACATCGCGACATCTGGTACGCTTGCGATGATATTGCTACAGTCGATATCGCGAGCTGCCACCGCCATATTCGATTACAATCTGGAGATGACTCCCATACTACAGTCCATGAGAATGTTAACTCAAAAGAGATGGTCTCGAAGACTTTCTCTTTTACCATAAGCGCGAGACTGCATGCTAAAGGGTGGTCAAGGATTCGAAGTGCACAGGGTAAAGCGCATCATCAAGGTTCTACAATACTACGAATCTGGTATATGATACGGTTTCCAACCCACCTTCCAACCACCGAGACCACCCGTAGTAAGTCGCACAAAGAAAACAATAAAGAAAACACAACGCTGTGAGCGACCCAAGGCCAGAACATCCACCCCCACCCGGCTATGTTCAGCCCTATCAGAGCCTGCCCTTTCGGGCGGCTGGAACTCAACAGGGCTGTCAAGCCAGGGTGGAGGGGAAAATACCAAGGATAGCAAACTCAATCCAAACAGCAATAACCAACTCCCTTCAATGTCGCCAGAATGCAACAACCATGCGGAGTTGCGGGCAAGCATCTTAGCCCTCAAGATATATCAAATAGGCCAAGCATCCTAATCCTGGGTTGGCGGCGGCTTCGCTTCTGCCCTCGTACCCAAACGTGAAGGCCGCTTGCCCGCCTTGGTCTGGGCTACGAGGAACTCCTCGTTCTGGTAACGCTCGTCTCCTTCGTGTACGTTGGGACACTTGTTGCCCTTGTCGCAAGTGCCGGCAGCGTAGTTAATGCATTTCTGCCGCACACATTTTGTTCCTGATGCAACACAGTTTGAGCATGGCTGGCCTTCGTCGCATTCGCCTTCCCACCAGTGACGGTAGCAGTTCACACATGGAACTTGAGTCGGCTCCGCCGGACCTGGTGTCTTGCGTCTCGATCGTCCAGAAGGTCCAGAAGGTCCAGGTGTAGAGCGGGAAGAAGCTCGAGTCGCTCGTCCCGGAACAGAAGGCTGGCGTGAACTGCTTCTGCTAATTTCCATGATAGGCTCATTCTGGAGGCTCTCGGACCCGTGAGACATGTCTCTTGAACCACTCTCGTACGGTTGTGAATGATTGCGTGAATGGGTTTGGTAGCTGCGCTGTTGAGGCTGCTGGAAGTCGGCTTGGTGCATCGGAGGCGTTCCATTCGAAGGGAGAGTCGAGTTGAAGGCCGTCTGAGTGTTGTTATCTTCTGTGGGAAACCAATCGCTGACATCATGTGCGTCTCCGAGGTTTTGCTGAGAACGAACGTAAGCAGCACCAACATCTCCCGTAAGTGCGTTAACATCGAAGGTAAAATTCGAATCCAACTCTTCCATGATGGGAGCGTAGTTTCCCGCCACTCTCTGGTTCGTACCATTTGTTGATAAGTTCTGCTGCTCAAAGTTCTGCCTCATATTCCAGTTTTGCCCAGTTGGGGGTGCAAATTGACTCGAAGAGTGTTGCGCGACGTGAGGTCGAGGCGACGCCACAGAAGAAGCTGAGCCGTACGAAGGTGTACGTCTCATAGACCCATGCGCCGGTGTCGACATCTGTGACCGGATTTGCGACTGAGCATCTCGCTGCATCTGTTGCATCGATAAGTCCCCGTCGTACGAGTTCATGTTTCCGGCCTGGTTGGTCATATGCTGACCACTTCCCATCTGTCGACCGACCTGCGGAGATGTGCGCATCAGGCCTAAGTTATGTTGAGGGAATCTAGGTGATTGGCTGCCGGCGTTACCCGCAGCCAAGTTCTGCATCAAGTGTCGCTGCTGCTGGGGTGACATGTTGCTGGGTGTGCGTCCTGGAGGCGCGGCCATCATGGCACCAGGCTGTTGCGAAGGACGCCGGGCGGGTGCCATCTGCCCTGCTGAGCCAGTCGACTGCTGTGACGAGCTTCGTCCATGCATGCCATTCGGTGCGACATGTCGAGCTTGCCTCTGCATTTGTGTGCCGCCCATCATGGTATCACCGTTCGTCCATGGGGCTGACAAAGGGCTTATGGCATTTGTGTCGGAGGGAAGCGAGTTCGAGTGCGCACGGTGAAAGTCTGGTGTAGTGATACCGGCAGCACTGTGTGTATTAGCGATAGCTTCATCCATAGAAAAAATGTGGAACTTACCCAGCTGCGTCAAGCTTCCTTCGCTTGTTAGAGTCGAACGCTCCCTGCGAAGAAGTCGGCTGGCTCCGTTTGGGAGGCCTCTGAGCATCGTTTGGCACAGGGTGCGATACTGATGCTGCTATAGGCCGTTGCTGGGCTATCGCAAGCTTGGTATTGGCAGCACTCAGCGCAGCTTCAGCTGCAGAAGCCCTCTGTATGAGACTAGTCTGCTCTGAACGCCATTCAGCCTCTCTTTTCTGTACGTGCTCTTTCGCTTTCGTCTCAATGTCCTTCTTCATCCATGCGACATGTGCGGTCGCCTTTTCTTCTATTGTCTTTCGGTATACGGCGTTCTCACTCTGCTTTGCTATGGTGGCTTCTTTGAACCCATCAGCCTTGGCAGCAGCGACGCGAGCCTCGATCTGGTCCATGGTCGACGCATCGGCTGCGGCTTTCGATTTCTCTTTCTCCGTGGCGATTTCTTGTCGTAATTGTGCGATCACGCTCTTCAGATCCTTGTTGACGTTGCCCTGCGTGTCCCTGTCGGATTTAAGCTGGCCAATGATCTTATCAGACACCTTTTTCTCCAGCTCTTTTTCACGTTTCTCCTTCTCTTTCTCACGTTTCAACTTCTCCTTATCACGTTCAGACGCGAGGTAGCCCTGTTGAAAGACATCTACCTGCTTTGTGAACTTCTCAATGAGTTCTTCTTTAGAACATTCTCCACTAGCCTTCTCTTCCTCGAGCTTAGCTATCATCTCGTCGCGACCCTGAAGAATGCTTTTAACACCAACAATGAAGTCCGCACGCTCCTTGTCCATCGTATCGATCCGTTTCTTCAGATGACGGTTCTCGTTGTTGGCGTGCACCTTCTCTGTATAGCGGTTTTGGGCGCGTGCCTTTGCTGCTTTCGCCTCGATCTCGGCGGCAGTGGCACGCTTCGCGGCATCGATGACTCTTTGCTTTCCATCTGCGACTTCTTCGACAAGGTGCTTCTTGGCTAGTTCAGACTGAGCAAGGCGCTGCTTAAGGGCGAAATTCTCTTCGGAAAGTGAGACCGTGGGCGAGGTAGCTTCCCGGGACGTTTCTGGAGTGGGTTGCTGTGGCTTTGCGGGTTCGGGGATCGACGGGCTCCCTTGGGAGGTGAGAGCCGAGGGCGCCATCACAGTAAGAGCGTTTCGGGTACGGGTAATCGGTATGAAATGGAAATGCACGATCAACGCGCGGGGTAGCAATGTGTGACTGATGCGATGATATCGTGGGATTGTGTTGTGGTGAGTAGACAAAGGTCGAGGTGAGACGTAGGTAAATAGTGCAGGAAAGTGCGAGTAGAGGTGGTATTTTGGCGCTAGTCGCAATCTTGTTGCGGAAGTCGAAGTGAGTGTCGGATTGAATGCGTCCAGTGAAGGTGAAGGCGACTGCGCTGCTTAAAGATGGCTTCGCCTTAGGATTGGCAGAGGTCGGCTGTAGATGTGCTGCGCTGTCGAGTCGCGAGAAATTTTGTGGTGCTGGTTGGAGTACCAAAAATGAGAAAATCGATTGTGTTGTTGTTGTGGTGCGCGGAAGCGATGGGTCCGTCCTGTGGTTGAAAAATCGAAGGTGGCAGAGGATTTAGGCGGCGCACAATGTCCAAGATCGCGACTCGCGGAGGGCAGCAGCCATACAAGTTAGCTTGCAGTTGAGGATCTGAATTATAAATGCGAGCCAGGTAAGCGCGCAGTAATGGTAAACAAGGCAAAGCTGTTCCGGTGAAGGCAGCAGGATGTTGGCGGCGATGACGACCTCGCAATGCCGGCCATGTGACCTTGAATTAGAGAGAAGATTCCCCCCAGGTGCACTACTCACAATGCCACGATCTCCTCAACATGAAGTCAAACGTGCGAGAATGCCATGTGTTTTCTCGCATTTGGAATAGTTAGTTGTCTTGATGTCCTTCTGAAGACGACTGCAAATAACCCAACCACTTCAAGCTTTACGATCTCAAGAGAGCATTCGTAAGCAGATTCTGTCAGAAAGAGACATGAGGAGTAGAAGAGGACAACAAATACTTTGTGAAGTAGTCCCTACCATGCGTGCACGGCGCTGTGCAATGGATTGAACCCAGCATCACCTGAACTGTACCGCTACCATTACGACATCTTCAGCGTCTGAACGCCTACACGAAGGAAAGCCTCGTGCTCCGAGGGTCGAAGTGCAAAGACCTGCTACCCGGGGCCAATAAAGCCCTTTTCGTCTCCGCCATCAAGATGTGTGAAGCACCTGCGAGAAGTGAGAGCCGAGCTTGCATCGAGTCACATACTCTCCGACGTGGCTCGCAACGCGATTTTGAGCGCGTAACGCGATGTCGCAAGATGACATGCATGCGCACAGTAAAAGACCTGCGCAATAATCTTGGCCATGATACTTCGACCGCGTGCGATATCGTTCGAGATCTGTGCAGCCTTTGAGGCAGACTTCGCGTGCGTTGACAACATGACGTCATGAGCATTGCATTTGTTCGCGTGCCGCCAGTCGGGAAATCCGTGAGTCATGATACATAGCGAAAATTGAGAGCGAAGGCATGGTGTCTCAGGAAATAGAAGGGATGCAGGATGGGATTGAACGTCGGACGTGAGAAGAAGCTCGCAACACGCGACCCGTGGACGCGACTGCCAAGGCTGACTACCTAGGTAGGTTTGCCGATCCCTTTCCCTTCCCCGCCACTCCCCTATGCGCGTCATTCCGACGGACCCTTCCCATCATGACAGCTTCGTAGTATCAACTGCGGTCTTTGTACGCACCCTCTTAAACCGATTGTTTCGTCCTCTTTCTCATCCGTCGACCTCTAGATCATGGTTTCTGGTTGAGTTACCGAAAACGTAACGCCGACTCCATGCTTGATGCAGCCAACCCCAGAGCCTACGGACAGCGCTGCATCACGGGTTAGGAGGCCAAGACGTCTGTTTGACCATAGCGCATTATCCTGGGCCGTCAGCATATGAATGTTCACCTGGGCACTGTCCAGCACAACTGCATTAGCTATACGAGATTCGAGCGCCACGCGCTTGACCAGCTCACATGTTCTGACGTCCATACCAGGCCCAGAACAAAGACGACGATAGATCTTGACGAGAGTCTAGTGACACCGTGCGAAAATGGGTTCGGAACTGGGACCTTACGGGCTGTAGTGTGCATGCGGTCGAGCTGATCGCCATGGGTGGGTTCCGACAACCGCATGGCGTCTCCAATGAACAGTGAGTCCGATATCAGTTATACAGTCGAGCTCCCTGTCAACACGGCTGGCGATGGTAGGCCTTACCTCTGCCGAGGTATCGGTGACAGCTATTCGCCATGTTCCTACGTTGCTGACGGTCAACGGCGTGGTAAGCTTACGCCCCAATATAGACCCCGCTTCGTCACGTCTTCGTCTACTCAAGTTTGGACCAAGCGCTCGAAGCCCTATATGTACAAGTATCCATCATAACATTTGTCCTTCGTCCCTTTCACTAGTCACTATACTACTCTTTGCGCGATGGCTACCAAACGCCCGATTAACGAAGCAGACATCGCAGAACTTCGCGAATTGCTGAGAGATACAGACGCCCAGTTAGTGACACCGAAGGAAACTGAGGCATACACAAAATCCATTCACCGATGGTCAAGCGCTGCTGTGAAGCCAGCGGGAGCATGCCTAATCCCCAAGTCGGCAGAAGCAATCTCGATCACCCTCAAGTATGCTTCCGAACACAATCTTGATCTCGCCGTCAAAGGAGGTGGTCACTCGACTGCTGGCGCATCATCAACGGATGGCGGACTACTTATCGACTTGAACACACACATGCGTACTACCGACGTCGACGTCGAGGGAAGAACGATCAAAGTCGGCGGAGGTGCCGTCTGGGGTGATGTCGATGAAGATCTTGCACCGTACGGTCTTGCAGCAGTTGGTGGCACCGTCTCAGATACCGGCGTCGGTGGTCTCACGTTCGGTGGCGGCTTTGGCTGGCTCACAGTCAAACACGGACTGGTTGTCGACAATCTCATTTCATGTACTGTCGTGTTGGCGGACGGCAGTATCGTCAAAGCCTCTACCGATGAGAACCCAGACCTATTCTGGGCTCTGCGCGGCGCGGGACAGAACTTTGGTGTCGGCATTGAGTTTGTATTCCGCACCCATGAGACAGGCGATCTGTGGGCTGGCTTCATGATGTTTCCACCAACGCCAGATATCATCAAGAAAGCCGTCGAAGCATGTAACAATATCTTCACGCCGAACGCAGATGGCGATTCAAAAGCTGCGGGGAAAGCAGCGAGTGCTTTCGGTTTCGTCAGGCCTCCACCTGCTGGTGGCCAGGTCCTGTTCTTCGTAGCCGCGATCTACCATGGCTCGGAAGAAGATGGCAAAGAGCTATTCAAGGATATCGTTGGGTTGGAACCTTTGATGAGTACCATGGCAATGATGCCGTACGCCAAGGCAAACAAACTCATGGATCTACCCATCGGTGCGCGTGTCTCTATCAAGGGCGCTGGATTCGAGCTTCCTGTCCGTGGCGACTTCGTGGTATCCGTCTTGGAGGCGTACGCCAAATTTACTGACGAGACGTCCGATGCAGTCGGCTCCCAGGTTATGTGGGAGCTGCTAGACCCGACGAAGATTGTTGAAGTTACCAACTCTGACATGGCCTTTGCGAACCGCGGAAGACACTTCAACGCGGCAGTTGCTCCATTGTGGTGGGATCAAGGTAACGATCAGAAATGTAGGCAGTGGTCGAGGGATGTCGCGCTTCTGTTCAAGAACGAACTTCAACGTGGCGGCGCTGAGGCAGGCGCGAGCAACGATGGGTGGATTGGCAAGAGGGGCAGTCATGGTGCGACAATGGTATATGGGAACTACGACCGTAAGTACTCTCCAAAGCGTGCACTCCTCACTCATATAACGCGCATACGGGAAAGATATTGTTATGCAACGGTATGCTAACGCCGAAATAGAGTACGAAGAGAAGTCCAGAGACGTCTTTGGCAACAACTACGAACGTTTGCAAGATCTGAAGGCCAAGTACGACCCACAGAACATGTTCAACAAGCTCTTTGCTGTAGAACCGAGAGCGTTGACGCCCTAGATGTACTTGGATACATTGTTGCCAACCTCGCTAAATGTAGGTGTGCAATGATACCCAGGACGTGACAACTCATGCGCAGGATCATTTCCATCAACCGAAAATCACTTGTCGCCTCCAAAGCCATCTTTCCTGTCATGTAACACAGCTCAAATTGTATATTGTATTCCCAATACTGTGTTATCTCACATCTCTCTCGACGTTTCTCATGCTATGTAGTACTAGCGAGCTATCGTCCGTCTACCAAACACCCATCTTGTCGAGCTCGACAGGACTCAGCTCACGCCCATCACCCCATACATCTTCGGAAGGATCGAGGCGCTTGTATATCTCTCCTTCATGTGCAAAGCGGCACTGTTTGTTCTTGCATATGCCCTTCTTGTAGTCTTCGCACGCAACTCGCCTGCAACCTTTCTTGATGCCTCGCATCGAGCAGTTCTTGCATAGAATCCCGCGGTCGCAGTCCCAGTTGTGTCGCATGCACTGGGTGCAGTGTGCGAAGCGTTCAGATTTGCCTTTGAGGTGCGCAGGAACGGATCTAAACAGAATTAGCCATGTAAGTAGTAAGGGCTGTCGTGTACTAACGCAAGGCCTTTTGCAACAACGGCGTTGTCAGATGACTTGAGTGCGTTGGACTGGAGAGCAAGCGCATGCTTCGCAGCGTCGGCCAGCTTCTTCGGTAACTCCGCCCTCTCGTCCTCGAGTTTCTTGACCAGAGAATCGTGCGCGTCATACATGACCTTGAGCTCCTTGGCCTTGGCATTCACTTCACTCTGAAGTCGCTCCATCGTGTGGGTGAGTGTCTCGATCTCGGTCTTATGCTCGTCGCGCATTTCTCCAAACAGCTTGCCGCAAGCGTGAATCGTAGACTGAAGCTCTTTCTTCTCCCGCATGAGACCATCGACCTGGATACGGAATTCAAGCTTTAGGTGCCACATATCCTTCTCGTGGTCCAGCTTCATCCTCTCTAGCTTTTCCTCATGCTTGGCAGCTGCTTCTTGTGCTTCTTTTCTCAGAAGATCTTTCTCCTTTGAACGTTCCACAAACGATCTGTACTCCTCCGGTAAACAACTCTCACGTGGTGCCGGCTCGTTCTCCTTGCGTGTAGTCGGCGGGTTGTTGGTGCCAGCGTTTTCCATCTGTCTCGGCAGCACGTGCCGGCTTGATGGCGTTACGAGGGCATCGCGCTCAGCCATGATTGGCAACTGAAGGAGGGTTAGCTGTGCTGATACAGTCAATCGTGTGACTGCGCGGCGAGGTTCGGTCGTGGCTGTTCAGTGTTGTAGCTCAGACGGGCCACGAGTATTTCGTGCCGGGTGCACCTTCACTTGTGCGGCCCTACGCGCAAGCGAGCAAACAACAAACAACAGCCGGTGAAAGTGAAAGAGAATTAGGTCGCGCCTTGATAATCCAAGACCATAGTCCACTCTCTTCCGCCACCACCTTTGCCATCTAACGTCTTCCGCGGCCGTTCTTGCCAGCGACCACCCAGCCGCACCTTCCCCATACAGCTCAAAGACAAGGTATTCCTCCGCTTTTCACCCAATTCGAACGATGTCGCTAACAGCAAGCCCTAATCTCAGCGCCACCATGTCCCTCCCCCAAAGCCCAGTCGATCCAGTCGCTCGCCTCGAAGCAGAGCTCGCGCAAGAGAAAGCCGCTCATGCGCGCACGAACAAGAAGCTGGAAGCCATTACTCATCTCCACGCCAACCAGGCCATTACTATCAGTTCCCAAATCGGCATCATCAGGTCGCAGATCCAGAGGCATCCCGAAGATATCGCGGACATCCAGGTAGAAGCCAGGAAAGCGGAGGATGAGCGCCAGCGCAGGACATCGGAGGCGAGTGCGATGGGAAATGGGCCGTAGAGGGCGAGATCGGATTGTGAGAAAAGGTCTCAACGGCTATGCGCATTATCTCATGAGGCATATGTAGCGAATTGACGGGGGAATTAAGGTTGGGCTCGTCAACGCGCGGGAATGATACAGTATAGTAGCAACGACCCAAACAATCTATAAACACATACTGAGTATCGCGCTGCAATTTGGAGAGCTTGAGTACTACACTAAAGGAATGCGGTCATGTGCATGCATGCCAGTGATATATCTCACGTGACAAAGCTACCCGCTTTCGTAGCATAATGGTTGGCTAGCATCTTAGCGCAGCGTTCTGACTCCTCGGTTCCACGCTTCTTTGACGCGTTCAATTACATATGACCAGGGAACAAGAATACCTAAGTATGTACTTAGATCGTACGACTTACTCATTCCTCTTCTATCGTCCTCACCATATCCAATCTTACCGACTCCATCACAACGTAATCACACGATGGACCGTAACGAAACAGATACTACCGGCTACATAGCGCCAAAGCCAGTCGCATCCGAGGAGGGCAGCCTCGACCACGTTCTGGACGTTCTGGCATCGCATCAACATCCTTTCCTACTCGTTGGATGCGCGGCACAGCGATGGATGGGGTCTGCCGGAACAATGACAGATGTATGCGAAATTCTCATCCGCCACAACACGCTGAAAGCCGTCGCATCGGATCTTCTAGCCACTTCAAGATGGACACTCAACGAACAAGATCCAGAAGATATTTTTGGCAATGACCCAGTATCGAATTGCGACGCCGATATCGTTCTCCGGCAAACATTCACCGAAAACGAAGACGAATTCCGCTACCTAGCTCTTTGGTCCGACACCGCATATCATCTCGACATAGATAGCTGCATCACTATCGAAGTCCCCGACGTGTACTATTGGCAGCCTATCCTCGTCGAAGAGACCTGGCATCCAGCTCTGCACCGAGAGAATGGATGGTGGTATGGTCCTCGTGTGCATCCAGATACGAAGGTGCCAGATTCGCCTCTTGGGGCGCATCCCCCCGCCATCTTTTTCCCCGGCTTACCGCGCGGCAGAAGCGCAAGCCACCCAAGTCCCATTTTGGTCCCGAATCTTACTACCTATCTCGACTCGCTGATCTACCATGCCATCCACTACAAGACTAAAAACCCGGGCCTTTGGGCCGTGTCGTTGTGGCAGCTGAAGAATCTGACGAGATATCTGTATTTGGAGCTAGACCATCAGCAGCTACCGCTGCTGATTGAGCTGGACGAATATGAGTTCATGGAAGCCTATCTAGGGAGATATGTGAGAAAGCCAAGGTTTGTTTTTCGTAAGGACGAGAAGGGAGAGTTTGAGGCAACCAGGGTGAGGGAGTGGGATCCTAAAAGCTTACCAGAGTGGTGTTGGACGAACCCGTGGACAGGTACCTAGGTAGGCATTGATAGACGAAGTCTGATAGCCTTTGAGGCAGCGCGCTTACAAAGATAGTCCATTTGCTATTACTCAATAGACACCATAACTTGTGCCGTGTGTGTGCCTATAGGGAAAATAGAAAGGTAAGCCGTCACCGCCAACGGTCCGAAGACGCGCCTCCGCATACTCAACACGATAAGATAACCGCATGCCGATGAGAAGCCTTTGGCGAATGTCGAGGATGTAGGTAGGAAGGATAGTGCGGCATGCGCTTGCACTCGGCCATCATGCTGACGGCACGTGACTTCCTGCAACTTGGGCGCTAAGAGGTTTTGAGCCGAGAGTGACGTCACTAGGTATCATCGACTTGTGCCTTTTCCCCAGGACCATCCAGCATACAGCCCGTGATCGGCCGTCGTACATCGGACATCGTGTTTCGTACAATTGGTTTTCGAGGGAATGCATTCCAAGGTTCGCAGCGTTTGTTATAGCGAGAATCGCAATATGCATGGCCAACCCTCAATGCCTGCCCCTACCCAGGAGGTAATGGAGATACTAATCACGCAAAGCATACTTGATGGAGAGCTGTCAAGATGTGTCAAGGTGGTTACTAAACGCCTGAGGAAGGTTTGATTTGTGTGCGTGATTACTCACATGATCTGAGACGTAGCTTCACGACAATCGGGCCTACCATGATAAAGTGCTGATGGTAAAAGGAAGAGGCATCGTAATCTTTATGTCGCTTATCGGCCCTCAGCACAATCAGTTTCTCCCGAGATGCCTCCAAGCTTTGATCTAGCATAGTCCTTCTGCGGTAGATCGGGAAGATGGTCACAATGTGCTGAATGCTCTTATGAATGGTTCTCAGAGATTTAATTACGATTAACAAGACATGCTAAACGAGTCTCTATTCTACAACAACTCGCACCTTCGGGTATCATCCTCTCATCAACTCAATTAAAACTACATGATCGGATCTATAGCGGAGGAGCGTTAGGGTCCATCATGCACTGATCGACACGCATAAGCTGCTTGCCAGTAGCCTTGGCGATCTGAATGAACTCCCGAAGGTAGCTGACAGTGCTAGGGTAGAGGTAATGGAGAACCACAAGGTTACCACCCTTGTCGACGTCACGCTGGAAAGCAACCTTCTGCTGCTCAGGGGTGTCGGTCTCAGCCCACAACCAATCCTCAACATCGACGCTCCAGTTGACAATCTTGGCGGTGTTGCCGACGGCCTTTGTGAGGCGCGAGCGCATGCGGGCACCCTCGGTACCGAAGGGAGGACGGAAGTAGGTGGAGGTCAAGCCGTTGAATTGCGACTTCATGGCCTTGACGTCCTCGTTGTACTCCCAGTCAATGGATGCGTAGTCGGGGAGACCTTCCATCTTAGGGTGAGTGAAGGAGTGAAGGGCGAGCTGGTGACCCGCGGACATCATCTCCTTGTAGACGTTGGTCAGGTTGGTGGAGGCGTCGAGAAGGGGAGCGCCGACGGTGAAGAAGGTCACCTTGACGTCCTCCTCGCGGATGATCTTGAGGACTTCCTGGGCGAGGTCGGGTTGACCGTCGTCGATGGCGAAAGCGAAGGAGTTGGGGCGCTTGCAAGCGAAGACTAGGTCACCAGTCTCGTCCTTCTTGGGAATGGTAGTACCGGCGGGAACAGAGGAGACGATCTCGATAACGGAGAGGGTGACAGACTCGCTGCTGTGGAAACCCTTGAGCGCGAAGCCGACGACGCGGGAGAGGTTGATGTTGAAGTGGCTGATGGGGATGTAGATGTGTCCGTTCTTGGCGTAGCGGCCGGCCTCAGCGGAATCCCAAGTCTCAGGGAAGGGAGCGATCTCGGTGTTGCACTGGCTGTTGTGCTGCTGGAAAGCGACAGTGAAGGCAGTGGTACCGGTGTAAGCAATGTGGAGGTACGATCCCTTGTACTTGGTGAAGTCGGCACAGCCACCAGACACTTGGGTGTAGTAAGAGTAGTCGGCGTCGGGGGACTTGATGGTGAGCTTGCCGCCAGCGTACTGGAGAGACATGCCCTCGTCACCACCGTGCCAGTTGCCCATGGCGTTGGTGTTGGCGTTGGCGAACTTGTCAATCACGAGGCCGGTAGCGGATGGGTTGCTAGGAGCGGGAACGGTAGCAGAGGCGCCGGGGTCGGCAGAGGTAGGAGGCACAACGTATTCTCCAGAGTTGCCGCAGTAGAAGGCCATGGGACCGAAGGAAGTGGTACCAGAGAATCCGGAAAAGAGGATAGTGGTGAGCTTCTCGGTGTTGAGGCCAGCGAACTTGCTGAAGGGAATGGTGTACAGCTTCTCAGTTCCATCGAAAGTCCATCCAAGGTCAGTTGCGGACGCGTAGGTGGACTTGGGGTTGGTTGCGTCACAGTTGTCCGAAGAGTCGAGCTGAACGGACAGGGTTGCGCCCTTAGGAGCCTTGATGCGAAGAGAAATACCGGTGTACTTGTTCTTCTTCGCGTCGACGCAGGGGAACTGGGTGTAGAAGTACGAGTCGGCCTTGGGAACGAACTCGACGTGGTTAGTAGACGGCTTTCCAACGGTGATGGAAGTCATGGAAGCATCATCAGAGGTAGGGTATCCCATGGCGTTGTAGAACAAGAAAGTCAGACGCGATTGAGAAATCCAGTCATCGATCAACAAAGGAGAGCAGGTTCCAGCTGAGGCCGTGGGAGACGAGATTGTTGTCATGGTGCTGCGGACCGAGGAGCTCGAGGTGGTAGCCACCCTGGTTGCGGAGACGGAGGTGCTGCCACCAGCACTGCTGCCGCAACCAAAGGCGATGTTGCTCATCTGCCATGTGTCGGTGGTGGAAGAAAATCCAGCCCAAACGAAACCGGTAACAGCATTGGCGTTGGCACCAGAGAACTGAGACAGAGGGATGTTGATGGTCTGAGTGCTGCCAGTCAATCCAGAGATCGAAACGTACTTGGAAGAGTACGTCGTAGCCGAGCAGCTGGTCTTGGTCTGAATCTCGAGGGTCGCGGAGCCACCGGCAGGTCCCTTCATCTGGAAGCTGATAGAGTTGTATCCATTGGAGCTAGCTGCCTGGCAAGGGAAGGTCTCGTAAAAGTAAGAACCTCCAGCTGACTTGGGCTTGAAAGACAGGACACCGCCGCTGGCCGAGATCGAGGACATGGATCCGTCATCTGCGCTGATTAGCCTTTCTTCATGTGCAGGACTTCAACCGGACCTACCACTGGTCCACTCGCCCAAGCTGTTCTGGTTGGAAGCCTTCTTAGAGAAGTCGTCGATCTTGAGGGGTGCGCTGCAGGCTGCGTTGACAGTCTGGCTGGCAAGTCCGGCCAGAAGGCCTATTAGAGTAGTAACACGCATGTTAAGCGTAATAAAGCGAGTGTGTTGCAAAAGCGAATGTACGGAAGTCTATGACTTCCAAGAGTGATGAGTCTCTGCACCCCGAGTTGACGGTAAGGGCGATGAGTGACAGGCGATAACTCGTGAAGATCTTCCCAGGCGCAGACTCTCCCTAGATATATCTTTCTCTCCGACGCGGCGGCGCGAGACCTGACACGAGCGAGATTAGTCTAGTGGCCTCGGCATGCACGTCTTCGCGCAGCAGCCCTGTCGCTTCTACTATAGTAGGGCCACACGGTCTATTTCGGGTCAGCAGAACCTGGGCGTTGGTAGATCACCGGAGCGCTTGTGCTGTATCAAGGATAGGTCGGCTTACTGTTCGGCTCGGGGAGCGGCTAGGACATGGCGACCCCTGAACTCGATACATCGTTTTCTAGGCGTTTGTGGAGCACGGCGTCCCATTGTATGGTAATCATCGCTACTCATGGTGGGTATACACTGTTACGACCGGTCAACGGGGCGCCCCCCGTTCCTTTGCGATGTTTGTGCTGCGGCGTTGATGGCGTAGGTTATTGCTATGACGTCCACGGTCTATGAGACACAGCTCCAAAAACTCTCCGCGCAATGAATTTGGTTCGGGCTCGGCTGAAACAACCAAGTTTACTGCAATTCTAGTCCGCGCCTCAGGCTCAACGCAAGGAAAGATATTCTCCAAGATACGAAGGCCAATACTTGGCCTCGCGAAGAGTGCGAAGGCGTACTTGGCCATTACCTATGCCGAGTGTGCCGTGCAAAGACAGCAGCGGGGTGGAGTGATGATAGTTTGCTGGTGGCTGCAGGAACCGAGAGACGGCGCGCGCCACCTCCAGGAGGAAAAGGAACTATGCCCTACGCAAACGAGCATTGCCACTGCCGTGACAGAGCCTGCAGCTCGGGTCAATCGACAGAATCAAAGAAAATCCACGAGAAAAGGAACAACCTTCGCAGTTCTAGACCATGATGCAGGCAACGTTGCGGATCTTTGTAGATTCTACAACCTCAAGCGGTTGTGTCTATCGCCGTCAGCACCGCATGACATGAAAACAAAATGGCCTGAGTAAGGATGCATATACGAAGTGGGACAGCGCACAGTTTTTTTCCTGTTGTGGTGGGATGCACCGGTGATGCTGGTAGGATGGGGTTCATGCCGCTTGCTGCGAGTCGGAAGCACGGCGGAGATTGACGGCATTCGAAGCAGCAGTCAGGCCTGCCATTTCCACCCAACACTCCATGCTCTCGCAACACAACATTTGCACCATGCCTGCCAGTACAGAATGCGATGCCCAAATTGCCGCTGGATTCCGCAGCTGGATGCTGACTATGTGGCGTTGCAGCTGCAATCTCCCCCTCGGTTCCCCTGCCAAGGCGTCGCGCCATCCAGCCGCTCCGGATTGTTTCGCGTTTAAGAGACAGGCCTCGAAGCAGTTAGCACTGGAGATATCGGAATCACGCCGGGATATGTCTTGGCTTTACATGACTAGTGTTTGCTTTTCGGACGGTAGCTGGGCGGAGAGACCATCGCTCCACTCGCTGCACTTGCGAGGCTGGCGCGCTCCGACAGCACCGACCATAACGAATCTTCATCTCGATCTGCGATCCGTGGTTCACCCGGTCATTGTTCTCCAGGCAACCTTATATGTTCAGTCAATGATGTTGACATAATGGAGGCTTCTTTCCATCTTCCGTGTTTATGGACAGCTCGCCAGCAAGAGCAAAAGACAGCAATAGGATATGGCCATATGTATAGCTTTCCGGATATTCGCCGACTTATAAGCTGGAATAAACACGTAACGGGAAGGCGACTCCCGTGCATCAGCTGCGCCGTACAGCAATACATTCGCCTTTTTTCATTCACGACCCATCACACCTTAGCACAGGGATAGATGTGGTAGGCTTCAGATTTCCGAACCCAGTCGTCATTCAATTGAGAGGTATGGGAGGGTGCTGGCGAATAGAAGAGTCGAACAACGCAAGAATGGGTTCGGCTTCGTCGCAACTACAGATCCCAAGTCATCAACGCCCTGCATACGGTCTCACGTAACGTACTCCACTTCTTTCCACATTGGAAAGAACACTGTCCCTCGCGCAATGAACTTCACAGCAATGAGAGATCAAACACATATGATGGAGATTGTATGACGGAACAAACTAAGTTAGGAAGTTTCCTGCCGTGAACGCCGTTTATGCTTCCTGGGTATCGTCGCCATCTCTCATCTGTCCACCAACACTCTGGAATGCAGCCTGGATTATACACTCCGTCCGTCTCATCTTTCGATGTATACAGTCCACGTAGAAGCAACAATGCGTTCCACTCGAGTCTCAATCATCCTTGTGGAGACGTCCGCATGCACCGCCATAGCAAGATGCTGCAGGACGAACGAACAAGTGGCAACGAGGACGTGTACGTTCGGCGCCATTGCGAGTGCACTCGGCGCAGCTGTCGCGAGTGCTATCGCAGGGCAGACCATTGGAGGCACAGTGCTTGCGCTTGATGACGCGGTTGTATGAGCTCGAAGAGCCATCACCGATGCTACGACAGCACGCGTGTTAGCGTATGCATTCAATGTGGTGTGAAATATTAGTGGCTTACCTGGTGCCTTGCTCGCCGATTGCGATTGCAATAGGGGCGACATCGACTGTACTCGGACGCATGGCGACCTCGTTTGAAGGGACAGAAGAGTGGGATAGGGCAAGAATAGGATCGATATCCGTCTCAACGACAAGTGTGAAGTCATTGACACGAGTTGTGAAAGAGATATCTAGTAGCTACGACGCGATATGAGGTGATGGGATGACTGCTGGTATAGGTATGAGACCATCTACTTGTGTCTCAAAGTACGTGGGTCTAGAGAAAAGCTATCAGAATGCGCGAAATCTCCATGTTACTTTACCTCGCAGGACACATTACGAGGGGAACATTCATTCAAGAGTAGCATATGGTCAGGTCGAACGCAAATTTTTATGCATACATACTAGGATATGTACGTATTTGTAACGACCTTGTCACGGCCCGGCGGCGATATCAGTATGTCATCCTGCCCTCTGTAGTTCCAAAATGCCCTGTATGTACACACGCGGTCACTTGTACTCCATCATCTCGACCTTCTCCCCGGTGTTGGCGACCTTGACCTCATCATCTACGTGCATACGGGTGCAGCTCGGACGACAATGAGCACGAGGCTTGTCGTACAAACCACACTTAGCGATGGTGGGCGCCCTAATCTGTTAGCAAAGTCATCCCATAACATACGGGAAGATGAACATACGGAGTAGCGGTGGCCTGGGTGTCCAAGCCGAGAGCCTTGAACCCAGACTCGAGAGCAAGGATCTTCTTGTCCTTCTCAGCCTGCATACTGGCCATTTGCTCCTTAAGCCTGGCGACCTGAGCCTCAAGCGTCTTGACCTTGGCGGCCTCAGCCTCAAGTGTGGTGATGTAGTTGCCCATGGACTCTTTCTCCCTACGGTCGACGCGGAACAACTCCTTGGTCTGGCTGTGACGGACATACTCAACGCCAGCTTTACGATCGGACTCCTCTGACTTAGCCTTCCACTCGGCGATAGTCAGGGGTGAGCTACAGAGTCAGACACGACCCTACGATGTAGGGAGTTGTGGGGAATACTTACTCATCTTGACGCATCGGGGAACCCGTTGGGGAGGGCGAGTCGGCGAGGCAACGGCGGACCTTCTCCTCGTGCGTGAGCTCACGATCTTGAGCACCCGACCCATCGTCGTTGTAGTCCTCGTAGTCCTCGTAGTCATCGTACTCCTCGCCGTCGTAGTCCTCACCCTCATAGGCGGCTGAGTGCGGGGAAGTAGGCTGGTTTCGCGAAGCCGATCGCGAACGTCGGGGCGAAGCCGAACGAGCGCGTGCAGGGGAGCGGGAACGGGTCATGGTCATTGTGATCCTGTTCGAAGTCGATATAATGAAGTTGCGACAAGTGGTGTAGGAGTAATGAACAGTTGTCGCAAGGCAGATAAGTAGCCAGAGAAGGTCCAAGCGCTACTAGCTTTCTCTCGCTCGTGCGGTGTGTCACCGCGTGTGTTGCCTAGGGAAGTTTTTCAAGAAATGACGCATTGGCGCTAACCTGCTGTGCAAACAGAGCTTCATTTGAATCAATCGAGACACGAAGAGTGCGTCTCCATAGCACTATCGCTCACTGATCTTTCCTTCCCTACGTCTCGACACCACGCGCGACTATCAGACTACAACAGTCATGAGCGAACCGGCGCAGATTCCCGATATCACTGCGGCCCAGGGCGACCCTGTGGTAGATCCAGCGTACGTCGATGCCTTCCATGCTGTATTCAATTGGTTCACCGCGCTGACAAGTTTTGAAGCCAGTCGTCCATGTCATTGCCCGTCCATACGGAGGATTCGCAGGCAGGCGACCAGATGCTTCGCGAGGAGGAGCAATCGCCGCCGGCGATAGTGGAAGGCACTTCAGCGACAGGCACCTCAGCGACAGGCAGCCTGACCGACGAAGATGAACCTCCTACTGCTTCCATGCCCGTCCTCCGAGTCGGTTACAACCGCGTCATCAAGTGCGTAACATGTCGCGCCAACGACCTCCCGTGCGACAACCTCGACCCTTGCAACGAGTGCTACAAAAACGAGACCGATTGCGTTCGCCGTCGCTGCGGCTTTGCGGCTAAGGAGATTGGAGAGCGCTGCGAGCTGCTCTGCGACCGTCTTCACTTCAGCGACGTGGCTAAGGAGAGCGAGGCAGACAGCGACAAGATGAACAAGCGCAAACGGGAGGTAGAAGACAGTGGCGCGGAAGAGAAGGGCCCAGATAAGGCAATGAAGGACGCGGTCTTGGAGGAGAGGACATCGGACGAGCAGGCAGAAGGATGTAACAGCCTGGAAGAGATGTGGTTGGCGGCAAGGACCACTGCAGAAAGGGAAAGGATAAGAGATCGCATGATCGACGAGCAGATGGCAAGAGCGAAGGAGGAAGTGGCTGCAAGGATGGCAGCGGGAGAGTACCAGAAAGACGACGTGACAAAGGGTGAGGACAAGAAGGCCAAGAAGTCTGCTGTTGCCATCGCATACGCGTATCTCGCAGATGGAACCAGAGTCGCGGCGCAGGATGTTGAAGCTATGGAGTCAGCTTTGTCGTAAGGATGAGCATCGCTTGTGGCGATCAGGCGCGACGGCTTCAGGGATGACAGGGCGCCTCATCGCACTCACGATATCTTCTGTAGACCGTCAGGCCGAAGTATCGCCTAGTCGTCGATCGTGGAGGAACGACATATTGTATGCCGCGGCGACGTTTGGAGTAGGTATCTTGCGATAGAAATCCGCTGAGATCCTCCTGGGGTGGCTCTGAATGTACGAAAAGATACCATGTACGTGGTTGTAGACTGTATCTTTGTGATTAGTAGAGACGGTGTCTTCATTGTGGTTGTGTGGTTGGTAAGCTTCCGGCTATTCCTACCAATCAGCACGGCCCCGCTTCCGGTACTAAGGTAGCCTACATCATCACCAGTTGACGTCTTCCTTCCTATGTCCACACGACATTTCCTCAACATCGTTCGAGATCCGTTCATCTCCAAATCTTATCGCAAATCCAAGTTGATACAAAAGACACCCAGGATGGCAAACACCAGCGAGTTGCGTCTCTACCGACGTCCCACTATGCGCCAGGTAATGACCAGCTGACAAATGCAGTCTAGTACGACTAGCACAGAGACTCGTTCGAGATGGGCCTTGCAGGATAGAGCATACAGCACGTCGCGTACGAGGCCTTCTCAACGGAAAGTATGCATTCGACACCCTGAATGCGCATCATGTTTGGGAACTGGAGTTGCGTTACCCACAGTATGATCAACCTTCTCACCCGTATGCTCTTACTGTGCTGAACATACAAGATATTTCGTACCAATCTCAAGCTTCACTCCCCACGCCAAACTATCGCGAGGCTCCGCTGTTGACGGGACAGATGGCGGCGCACACCTAGCGAGTCTCACAGTCGGCAATCGCAGTAGCAATCGCATCCTCATCTTCAACACCGGCAAGCTCAAAGATCTTGTAAAAGTCGACTTTCGCGCTGTTGATCAGTGGTTCGAAGAAGACATGGAGATATATGGCCATCCCAAAGACCCATACAAGCGCATCGATATTCTACCATCTTCCCGAAACGTCAGGGTAGCTATCGACGGCGTTACACTTGCTGAGAGCTCAAGCGCCTTATTCCTTTTGGAGACGACGCTGAGGACGAGGCATTATTTGCCGCCGACGAGCGTCAATTGGGAGTACCTCACACCGAGCGACACGCTGACTTTGTGTCCGTACAAGGGTCGCGCGGAGTACTACAACGTCAGCGTTGGAGGCAAGCTGTTTCGGGATCTTATATGGTACTACAGATACCCGACTGCGGAGAGCGCGCCTATTGCTGGACACATGTGCTTCTATAACGAGAGGGTGGAGGTTTATGTCGATGGTGTGAAAGAGACGCCTTGATAGCGGCTGTTCACGGTCTGCCAATACCGACAAAGCATATCTGTAGTCATTGCATTAGCTCTCTTCGCGTCGGAAATACAGGAACTCTCCTTCACGCAACAGATAGAAAGTAAACATCTTCCTCAAGCCTTGCCACAAGGGAAAGGTACTCAATGAAAATAGTCCATCCCGCGATGCATACTCATGGCTGACACCAGAGCTACAGGCGACCGGAGATGAACAAGCCCGTGTATCAACTCATCGCTTGCGAACAAACGACAAATCGCACATCAAACTTGCCCACCCAATTCAGGCGTGTAAGTTCTCGTGAAAACTAACCTGAGGAATGAACTGCACTGCGGGTGAGACTCCGATCGGGCTGTCAGACTCGAGTCGAAGTATGAATCTCTGGCGAACGTTCCAAGAAGCTTGGTCAGTTCCTCGCACTTGCCCCCAGCACAACGACGCACTCAAGATCTCGTGAAACCTTGATATGTGACATTCGAAGTGACTCATCAGTAAGAGAATCCCTTACGATGAGCCCAAGCCAATGAGCAGTTGAGAAGGCAGTAAAGACAGTTGAAGAAGAAAAGAGCAAGTTGGAGCTCATATGGATATCAGAGCCCGCCAAGAGCTTGGCGCGCTAAGGCGCACGTGACGTCCGTGCCCGGGTCATCCGCGGGGATTAGTGACAACGAGGTGAAGGAGGAATGTACATATAGAAAACTGGGGAGGGAACTTGATACTCTGAGTCACTGTGGTTCCCGTGACGCGGAGATTTAGCGCCGATTTCGCCTGATTGCCCGCACTTGAACTGGCCATATTGATCGACCTTCACTGCCACATCTGCTACCGACATTCCAAGATTACATCACAAAACCATTTGCAACATGGCTCCTTTGACCGCACGAAAGCACCCAAACCTCGTCCTCACGGTCCTTGCAGGGGTTCTCGCCCGCAACCGAGAGCTCACCGACCAAGTCGCATCACTGTCGGCTGAAAATGCTCAGATTCAAGACGACGCTGTTGCCCACGACCGAGAGCTCAGCGGTCAGATCGCATCACTGTGGGCTGGCAAGGTTCAGATGCAAGACGCAATGGCCGAGCAGGACCTTCAACTTCAAGCTCTCGAGCAGAAGAACGAGATGTTGACCAGCGAGAAAGACCAGCGGGATTTCGCCAATCTCGACCAGGAACTAGCGGATTCAAGACACAAGCTGGAGGCAGAAGAGTCGGCTGACCATCACGCCTTCGTCTCCTTCGCCTCACGCCGCAAGTCACACACCAAGAGTGCGGTGAAGCTGTCCCAAAAGCGCGGACATGAGGCTGACAAGTAAGTCGATTTTCACTGCTACGAGGAAGAGGACTGACCTTACAATAGTAGCCCGGCCAAGCGCATCAAGAAGGTCAAGCACACCCCCGCAGCGGTGTGCATTGAATGCTTCCACTCCAAGACCACCAAACATTGCGACGGAGCCTCCACCTGCTGGCCCTGCCAGTTTCGCGACAAGGACTGCAAGCGCATGAAATGCAAGAACTTCGCCACCGGAACATGTCGTATCGTCAACTGCACCTTGGCCCACAGCGACAGCGGTTTCCCCAAAGAGATCTTGGAGGAACACCACCATGTCCCGCAGTCGCTCGAGCCTCCGCCCTTCATCCCGCCGAAGAACTAGCCGACTACGAAGTGAGTTGCCGCGTCGCGCGAGGATGGCAAAAGAGCTATGGAGACTTTATACTGGTTTATGATGGATGGAGGAGCAGGCCAGAAGAGGATGTATACGCATGACAGCACTGTATCTGGTCGAATGTGATCGCAGGTCTCAACGACAACCTCCTGGGCATATTGATGGCAGCGAGATGATACAGTGTTGCTGCGACGTATTCGGCAAACCATCGTAGAATAATTGATACAAGATACTGGAAACGTCCTCTTTTACACATCTGTGACTACTATGAGACGAAATCTTCTCACTTTCACTTAAAAACAACGCCATACTCATTCCACCATATGGGCTGATTCCAACCCTGAACCAGCGTCTTCCCACCTGATCCCGTACACACATTACCCTTACCAACCTGTTCGTTCACCTGATACTTCCCATCATCGGCTCGCCCATTGTCCCAGGTGACCGGCAGTCCAAACCCAATGTGACAATAGCGCCGGGTAATAGGCGCGAAGCCGCGGACTTCGAATGTTACAGGGACAGAGATATCGGGCTTCTTCTTGTCGGGGTTGGGCAGCTTGAAGGTGTAATCGGCGGTAAGAGGCGGCATGATGGGCATATTGTGAGGATCGAAGACAGGCTTGGGCAACATCGGTGGCATGGGAGCGTTGGCGCGGACGTGGTCGTCGCACCATTTCTTTGCTGCCTTGTGGAAGTCTTCGAGAGTTGGGTGGGGCTTTGATGAACAGGATTGCTTGTCAGCTCGCTGTACGTTGTTGGTTGGCTCTGCGACTGGTGCGGCGAGGACGAGGCTCAAGAGGAGCGAGGCGGAGAGAAGCTGACACTTCATGATGGGATATGATAGCTGTATTTCGACTACTTATGTGCGATGCTTTGGTTGCTGAGTAAGGTGGATATGTTGCTGGTGGCTGTGTCAGTGGCAGTAATATGAAAGTATGGTCTTCGGGTTGAGGAGTAGTGCAGTAACGGAGCACACATTATATACCTCATGCGAGTCACATTGCTACTGTGAGTATCGGGAAAGGGTACGAAGCTATTTTTCAACACCATGATTTCCACTGTGTTTCCTCTCCCACGCCTTTATTTCGATACACTGTGTAGCTTCGGGAGTGGTATTGCAACGAGATGCTCGTGAAGCGGAAGGTCGTGGCAAGACAGCTGTCGAGTGTGATCGTTACGGTCGGTGAAATCAGGCGCGAGGAACGAGAAACGTATTGCAAGCGGGAGTCACGGCGGACTTGTGAAAGAAGCCACAAATGCGCTATGACAGTCGATCTCTTATACTACACCGCAATTACTCGAATTTAGTGCAACACTTTACTTTTCAACCAGCGTTATGATTAAGTCGCGGATATCAAGCTTACCGATGGGCAAAGTCAAACATTTCTTTCGTTCGCTAAGTCGTCGACTGTCGATCTCCATGTTCAAAGCGCGTGGCGATTCCATAGGGTCGCGCGAATCAAGCCCTTTCTCTTCTCTGGCGCAACACGACACCGACAGCAAATCTATCTCGACAATAGAAACCCAAGCAACGTCCCACAACGAAGCGCGAACGTCGCCGTCTACGCCACCGATCGCGCCAATCGACCGCACATGCCCCGAGACAGTGAAGCGGGGTGGAGCGTCCATCGATAGCGCTCCGAGAAAGGATACGGTCAATCAGCGTATAAGCGATTTGAATGCGTATGCAGGTCTCCAAGTCAATATTGCGATATTGCGTTTCGTACACAGGCTACCGCTGGACGAACTACGTATCATTGGCCAGAGACTGACGCTGTCTTCGTCTTTTGCTGCGGGAAATACATTTGAGGAAGATGATCGGCGTCTTCCACGAAGCGTCGCGCGACCAAAGACTATGAGCCTTGCCAGTACAGCTAGGGACTTGAGTAGGTCTTTCGTATGTGGCCCGGATAACAGGATTGAACGCAACCGTACTGGAGACGAATATCGACACGATCAATGTGCCGTACACGAAAGGCCGAGTCTCTATTCTTCGATGATGGACATGGAATCCCATGCGGACGCAATAACCCTTAGCCTCACCAGTCAAGAGAGCGCCTCAGCATGGTCGTTCGCGTGTTCTTCGGCGCAACTCATCGAGCGGGAACACGCAACTCTGCAGCGTGGAGTTGCGGACATGGAGCGCGCGCCTTCCTTCACAACACGATCGGCCGACTCATGTGATCTCTTCCTGGTATCCATTGGCCTTTCGATGCACCCAGACAGCGATCCAAGGACAGACCACGACGACATTGATGACTCTGACATGGACAACTTACCAGACTGGTCCGACGTGGAGGACGACCCAGAGTACAACCAGTTTGAAGAGCGGTCATTCCACTGGACGGATACGGATAGCTCCCACTCTTCCAGGAAGTCGATGAGAATGGCGGACACGTCATCGCCAGCATTCTACATGCCCGCTGTAGATGTCGACACTGTTGCACCTAACACGCATGGCGACGTCGCACATAGCAATCACGGGTGAAGGATGATGAAAGGACTGAGGTTTGCAGTTGGTTGGAGTGATGAAGCGACCAAGACACAAGGGGAAGACCAAGCGCCGGCGGCTAGCGGGTTCGCGTGTCAGGGAGCCGGCCTGGATTCGCAAGTCGCGCAGGACGGCGGCTCAGGGCCAATGCGCCATCATCGTCGTCGACACCTCCACATCCACCACCCAACACCAACCGCCTGCTCAATGTGCCACGGTGACGTCGCCCGCCTGCCCATCGCACCTTCCTCCTCATAGCATCGCTTCCTATCGGCGACTCCTTAGACCCCTAGCGACCGCCCATCCCCCACGGCCGCAGCGACAGCAACATGCTGAAACCGCTGGCTGGCCGTTTGGCACGGCGGCCATGGAGATTTCTCTTCCCCGGCCTCCTTCTTTTCTTTTTTGCATACACACTCTCGCATCGGAGAGGGTCACATCCCCAGGCGCCCGTACACAAAGCGAAGACAAAGTCGTATTTCCCGCCCCTCGAAACCAAAGCCGCCAATTCAATCGAGCTCGACTACTGCCAGAATTTCCCTACAAAGCTACTGGAAGAGGTGCAGGTTGTCCTCAAGGTCGCATCGGATGGGGCACATGAGACGAAAGCACACCTCAGCACAGTATCGAGCTGCATCACGAACCTAATCATCGTGGGCGACCGGGAAGAGCGATTGGGAGACCGCCATGTCATCGACATCCTCGCAGAGCTTCCCAAGAGCTATCAGAAGGACAATGTCGACTTCCAGATCTACGTCGAGCACAAGAAGGCACACGAGGGCGGCGAGACGGTCAAGGAGCAGCAGCGGTCCTTCAAGCTCGATCGCTTCAAGTACCTGCCCATGGTGGACAAGGCATACATGACCAATCCCGCAGCCAAGTGGTTCGTCTTCATTGAGTCGGACGTCTACTTCTTCTGGGACACGCTCTTCCGCCTGCTCAGCCAACTTGACGCCTCGCAGCCACATTACCTTGGCGAGGCGCACAAGGGCTCTGAAGGCCGCCACTTCGCCTATGGCGGCGCAGGAATCGTCCTCTCCCAGGGCCTTGTCAAGCAACTCATCCCAGGCAAGACTCCTGGCTCCACCGAGATCCCCCGCGAAAACCGACTAGGCGTCCGGTACGAGAACTGGGTCAAGGAGGAGCAGCGCGGCGACGCTGTCCTTGCCTACGCCATCCAGAACGCGACCGGCCACAAGCTCGAGCCCATGTACCCTACCTTTGCTAGCGACAAGCTCAAAGATGTGACCACCACACGCGACAAGTGGTGCGTGCCAATGCTCTCGCTGCACCAGCTCAAGCCACAGCAGATGGAAGACTTGTGGAGGTGGGAAAGGACACGGCAGTACAACACGGTAAGCATCCTCCAGATTCAGCCCCTTCAGGCAACCTGACTAACATTATCGCGCAGAAACCATTTACCTACTCGTCATTCCTCTCCTATACCCACGGTTTCCTGTCTCAGGGTCCCTCGAAGGAGTGGTGGGATAACCTTTCGCAAGCGCCCGTACCGAACGATCGTCCCGCACATCGCAACGCCGGCTCGTGCGGTTCTGAGTGCGCTAATGACGGCAACTGCCTCCAATGGTCTTACTCGCAGACCGTATGTCGTCACGCCGATTACATCAAGCTTGGCGATGCTGTCGACCGAGAAAACGGCGGTCAAGGCGAGTTCGTCAGTGGCTGGGACACCGGAAAGCTCCGCGACATGGGCTTTGGTGTCGAGGGACAAAATGGCCAGAGAGAGTTTTACGAAGGTTGCGTCGAAGCCACCTGGCTGACACCTCAAGAGATGTAGAAACACTCATACGTCAGCGTATAGAGACGGACATGTATTCGAGACCAGTGACACATAGGGAGGCGTTGCGGTTGCTTGTACCACGTTCATGCATGGCGTTCTGGGTTGGCACATCATTTTGGATATGTGGAGCGTCGCAAACAGCGCGTTGAGCAAGCGTCATGTTGACAGGAAGATGGACATCAGGCCGATGAGCTTCTTGGGCGAATATGTAATGAACAGAGTTTGAGCATAGACGCAGGGCATAAACTGCGAGGCGGTATGATACCGCGGGCGTTAGACCTGTATATGATAATAGCACACATCTTCACATCTACCCGACGCGCATTCGGCCCTTGAGGTACCCTCGTGGTATGTAGATGGACGATTTTGAGTAAATTCGTCCAGAGCGGAGGCTTAACCTTCCGCTGCCGGTGGGTGGAATACAGTTGTTCCGCTTGGACCCTCTGCGCGTCGCCGAACGGCTGCTGCCAACTCTTGACACCACTATATCCTCTCCATTTCAACATTATGCCCAGCATCGCGAACGACTCTAGAACCACATTCAGCCCATTGCTGACAGCCATGCTTGTTCAGATCATTACGACTCGGTCGCATTCCCGGTGTTGATGAAACTTGGCGGCGCCGGTGTGTTTGACGGCCTGATTCGGTCGCTTTCTGAAAATGTCGGTTGTCGCTGCTGCTCCACGCATGAAATTGCGCTTTGGGCAGTGAAGGCAGTAGGTCTCGTTCGAAAAGGATCGCAATGTGATGAAGAGTTGGATTGGGGTGGTGGACGGTAAAAGACCGTTCTCATCTGAGGTATAACAGTCGGCGCGACTCCTCTTCTTAAGACTCCCAGGTTAAAAAGCAACGGGTTGCCGGTCCGTCCGGTACTTGACCAGCAGCCGTGCACATTACCCCACATCCCGGTTAAGGAGCCTCATGACAGCAGCGTCTTTCAGCTATATTGATGCGGCCTTACCCTGACGTCGTCGGGCCTACTATAGAATATTCCATCACTATTCTCCTGCCCGTGCCATTGGTTAGCTGTCTACATTCTGCAGTACGCCAAATGAAAGCGCGGGTATCCCTATATTTCGGCCATGGAACAAGCCGGACGCGTGGGCACCGACATGTTCATCTAATATGAACCGTGCTCAGATGGACTTGGGGTAAGGAAGCGTTCTGTGACGCGTTTGAGAATTGTATAAAGAGTGTCTCCACCCACCCACTATTGTTGTCTCATCCACATCCAGCGCCTCCACAGTCTCTACTACATTCTTTTGAACCATCATCATGTTCACTTCTACGCTCATTACTTTGGCCTCAGTTGCCTCCACTGCACTGGCTGCACCCGCCCTTCACCCCCATGTCACTCGCGCCGCTGAGCCCAAGTGCCCCATCGTCTTCGACGGCCGTGTCCCTGCCAACATGACACCCGTCTCCTTCGACACCCAGGCCACCAACACGCTCTTCAACGCCGACTTCGTCAAGGGTAACAACCTGACCTGGTCTCAGATCCTCAAGTTCCCCAACGAGTCCTCGCGCTTCGATGGCGACAAGTTCAAGGCTGTTGAGGTGACCATCTCCGATGAGTCCATCTTCCAGAAGCAGCTGGGATTCCGCCGCGCAGGTCTCCAGTTCCTCAAGGATGCCCCTGACGGCGAGGGTGGCAAGGGTGTCAAGACCCTCCACTGGAGTGTCAAGCAGGACTCCGCCAGGCCTTTGAACCTCACCCACGAGTACCTCAACGTCTGGCACGAGGCTGCCGATTTCAGCAACAACCAGATTCAGTTCCAGACTGGATCTCTCATTGGAAAGAGCGACGCCGACAAGGACCAGTTCAAGATTCTTGACCGCGCCGGCAAGTGGCTCTGGAACGTTAAGATCGACCAGACCCAGTGGCAGAACTTTGCTATGACCCTCGACTACACCAAGAAGTACGTTCCTTGTCACTCCTAGTCAAAACCATATACTAACAACCCTCCAGCGAGACAACCATCTTCTACTCCGCCGGCCAACAGGAGCTCAGGAAGGTCGCCGGACCTTTGTCCGTCAACCTTGCTGGTCTCGGCCAGTTCCAGATGGGTATCCTCAAGAAGCCCACTGGTACTGACGATGTCGCCAACGCTGGTTTCCAGGAGGCCAACCTTGATGAGGGCCAGATCTACGGTGGTCTCTTCCTTGAGGACTCCAGCTCCGGCTGCGTTTCTCTCTAAGCGCATTGCCAGAACGAGCTGTCATGTTGAGAAGAAGGGGACGATGGGACAATTGTACATAGGAGGAAGACAGTGGTTGTATATATGGAACGTGTGTTTTTGCTTTGCGTGGGCGGTAGCTTTGTTGAATTACACGTGCTTTGCTCCATGATCAAATGTGCATTATGAATCGTGATATATTCCTCATGCATTACAAATCATTGCGATGTTGCATTACCACCAGCACGTCCGTCTTTTGTCATGTGTGGAAATCAAGGGAAAGCCTTGAGTCTACTGTTCAGGCTGTGATGTTGGTGAGCATGCGCTGCGATTTCGGAGTTGCGTGATGACATAGCGCCGCGGAGCATGCCGGCCCACCATGCACAGCTGACCCTGTGCTAATAAACCATGAATGATAGTTCGAAAAGTAGGACAAAGTTGAAAAAGCTGAGGCTGAGACGAAGTGCCGTCAGGGTCTAGGACGGTGCCTGCCTGTTCGGGCCTAGTGCGGACCCCAGCGGAATGATGGCATCACTCATGTCGACTTGGAAGTCTAGCCCACCGAGGTGACTCCACCGTAAGCTACCTACAAAATGTAGTCTCCTCCCACCACCGGTGTAACAGCCATTATACACGCAATCCCACGCTACAATGTCGAACACAGCCAACACCAAGGAAGTCGCGCCGTCAATTGACGTGAAGAACCTCTGCTATGCCTTCCCCGATGGCTCGAGTGGGCTGAAAGATGTCTTCCTTGACCTGCCACCCGGCAGCAGAACACTTTTGATCGGAGGTATGCAACATGTAATGTCAGCTGTGAGAGTCTCGACTAACGGACCCAGCCAATGGCGCGGGTAAAACCACGCTCCTCCGTCTCCTCTCCGGCAAGCGCATGGCCCCCTCCGGCACCGTCCACATCGCGGGCATCGACCCTTTCAAGATGGGCCTAGAGGGCGTGACCTACCTCGGTCTGGAATGGGTGCTCAACCCCATCGTCCGTACCGACATCGACGTGCCCACGCTTCTCTCCTCCATCGGCGGCGACCACTACACCGAGCGCCGCGACGAACTCGTGCGCATCCTCGACATCGACCTCAGCTGGCGCATGCACGCCGTATCAGATGGAGAGAGGAGGCGTGTACAACTTGCCATGGGTCTGCTGAGACCGTGGACTATCCTGCTGTTGGACGAGATCACCGTTGATCTCGATCTGTTGTCGCGCAGCAACTTCCTCAACTTTCTGAAGAAGGAGACGGAGGAACGACCTTGCACAATCGTATACGCGACGCATATCCTGGATAACCTCGCAACATGGCCCACACATCTCGTGCACATGAGCCTGGGCAAGGTGAAGAAGTGGGGCAGCACCGAGGACATGGATGTCAAGGTCGAGCAGGGCGAGCGCATGTACACCGGAAACAGCCAGCTGGGTGAGCTGGTGTTGAAGTGGCTGCAGGAAGATCTGACAGAGCGGGGACCTAGGAATGGGAAGGGTGAGGGCGCGTCGTATCAGAATCTGGAGGGTAAGGGCGGTTATGGGGCTGAGAAGAGGGTGGAGAAGGAGTAGGGCGGATGAGTGGGAGAGAATACATCTCGGCACGCTTCAACAATGCGTGTCGATGGAGTTTCAACAGGCGTTTGGGCGGCACTCAACGATGATACCCCATCATATTCAACAACTATATTTCATTGCACCTACACTTCGCCCATATCCTTACACGATACTCGCTCGTGAACGATCCAATTCATATGCAAGCCTGGCAAAAGTATATGAGACGATATCAATTATCAAGCATTTCGCTCACTTTGCGTGGCATGAGGATTTCTGAAAACTTCAGATCGTTGTGGATAAGACACTTCAAGTTGATCGATTGTCCCAGTACTGCGCTATCGCCAAAGAGGGAAGGCGCACCCCGCTTGACGCTAACCAACATTTTCGGACATTCAGTCATTGGCAGCCCTCTTCCATCAAATGCATGTTACGGTTCGCAAGGGCATTCAGTAGTATTAAAATGGCGCAGGCGCCGCGGAAGCCTCTAATCACAATTGTTGGTGCGACAGGGACTGGCAAGTCTGATGTAAAGCTCAGGTTGTTCAGTCACGCTTCATCCTGCTGACCACAACAGGTAGTTGGCAGTAGAGATCGCGCGAAAATGCAATGGCGAGATCATCAACGGCGACGCGATGCAACTGTATCGTGGATTGCCTATTATTACGAACAAGATTACGCAAGACGAGACGAAAGGCGTTCCTCATCATCTATTAGGCTGCATCAGCGTTGAAGAAGAGACTTGGACTGTGGGGAAATTCGTAGGCGAGGCTTTGAGAACAGTAAGACTGAACTAAGTTCAAACCAGGTGATTACTGACATGGCCAGATCGATGAAATCCGAAGTAGAGGCAAACTCCCGGTCTTGGTTGGTGGCACTCACTACTATACACAGTCACTCTTGTTCCAGGATGCGCTATCAGATGAGCCCGAGTTGAATCTGAATGAGAACACCCAGTCTCTGCCTATACTCGAAGAGCCGACCGATGTCCTCCATACCAAGCTGAGGGAAGTCGATCCTATCATGGCCGATCGGTGGCATCCAAACGAGCGACGTAAAATCCAACGTTCACTGGAGATATATCTGAGAACAGGCAAGCCAGCTTCGCAACTCTACAAAGAACAGAAACTTCAACGGGAGGCCTCTGCTGCCCAAGCGGATGGCATAACATCGGATAGTCGGTCAGGTCTTCGTTTCGAGACTCTTGTGTTCTGGGTGCACGCAAACAAGGACGTGCTGCATCGCCGTCTCGATGGCCGCGTTGATAAGATGATCGCCAGAGGTCTACTTTCTGAAGTACAGGAACTAAGCAGTTTCCGTGAACGACACGAAGCCGACACAGGTGCCAGCATTGACCAGAGCCGCGGCATCTGGGTATCGATAGGATACAAGGAGTTTCTGGAGTACCAAAGCGCGCTTTCAGACAGCTCACGCGAATCATCTGAGCTGGAGACGCTTAAGATTCTCGCGATCGAGAAGACACAGGCAGCCACCCGTCAATACGCCAATCGCCAGATCAAATGGATACGCATCAAGCTTCTCAACGCACTGATCACTGCGGGCCAGAAGGATAACACTTTCCTAGTCGACGGTTCCGACATATCTCAATGGGAGGATAACGTCGTCAAGCCCGCCATCACCATTACCGAACAATTCCTCTCCGGCCAACCACTACCATCGCCCTCTTCACTATCGCCAGCAGCAGCAGAAATGCTGACACCGAAGCGCGAGTACGATTTGGGGCAGCGACCAGACCTCTGGCAGAAGAAGGTCTGCGAGATATGCGGCACGACGTCTATCACCGAGAACGACTGGAGTTTACACACCAAGAGCCGAGCGCATCGCAAAGCAGTAACAACAAGAAAGAAGCAGGAAAACGCACACAATATGCGGAACAGTAGCGCGAAAAGCCCTCAAGCAGAAGTGATTGACGTTCTCGAACACTACCTAACTACCTTTCCTGAAAGCCAAGAGCCCAAATGAGTGGTGGGCGATACAGCGGAGTTGAGAAGCCGCTTTCGTTCGCATTCCTCTTGTATGCTCAGCAGCTGCACGCGCCGCCACACCCAGCACTAGGAATGAAGTTGATGTTGCAGGCCGCGTCGTTCTCGCAGGTCACCCAACTGCCTTGGCCCGCATCTGCAGCTTGCCAGCACCATTCTCCTAGGTTGCCACACTTCTTCCAGCAATAGCCGTCTTCACAGCCCCAGTCGCGGCTGGCGCAGCTTTGCGCTTGGGCTTCTTCGAGGGGCTCGATGGCGATGGCGGTGGTGGCGCTGATGCCAATGAGGATTGTGAGGGTGGTGATGAGCTTCATGGTTGCGGCTGGACTGGTTGGGGGATTGGTTAGGCTTTCGGAATTTGCGATACCATGGGAAGAGTCTTACTTTCTCGGTATGTCGGTCGTCTTGGATTCTGAAGTTTGATTGACTTGTCGGTCTGAAGGGTGTATTCGAAGGAGACAGTGGGAGTTTGTCCTGTGCTTGAATCATCTTCCTGTATTCTTCTCGCCTTTATACACATCTTCTGACACTATCGTCGGACTGAAAGGGGAATGCGACGCGTCAAGCGCTTACTCTACACCGAGTTCAGTATCACCCGAATTACTGCACTTGGACTCCAGCGCAACGGCCATGATTTTCAGCGAAGATGGTTCGAGGTCACATTGATGATGTTTTGATGGTGTTGCTCGCTCATCGGGAATGTGACCGTTGCGACTTGGCTGCATGCTTACATCTGCGAGATCTACCGAAACCAACCAGCGCTTTTTGAAGCCATAGACATAACACATCGTACGATGTCATCTTCACCGCTGCGGAATTAGCTGCGATAGAATTTGGACAAGGATACTCGGATCCCAGGTCATCTCCGGGGTCAGTCTTCATGTCGCGCGATGTTCGAGCGCAGTACTTGGTTGATGTGAAAGCTCCTGCCAGAACACCGACGTTGGGACGTACGCGTGTGAGACTCTATTCATGAAGAAAATGTATATGACTACGATCCACGAGCCGTAGTAAAGCTGATGTACTGTTTTTGATGTTGCGTGGAAAAGGTGTCTTGCGCGGGTCGAATGAAGTTGGCCGAACGGAATGTAGTTGCCGAGGTACAGCAGGAGGAAAGTTCAGATGACGGTGGTAACATTGTAGACGCCCGCAATCAACGGCTGTCCACATGTTGCCTATTTCGGACCACGCCAAGCAACGCGCACCACCATCCAACCCTTCTGGAAACGATGTTTAACCAACGTATACCTAGCGAGGCAACCGTACATCAACCACTGACCCGACATACAATGCAGCCTCCAAGAACTGTATCTGCGCTTCGACGGGTTCCCGACCCTTGTTTTCCGGAGAACCGCCGATGATAAACTTCCCTAGCGGGTCACGTCAAACACGCGTCCCTGTCTCGCGACGTGTCAGCATTCTCCTCCACCGCTGTGAATCACAAACATCATCACGTCTTCCATCCTTTGCAATCCTCCAAGTTGCCCGAAGTCATTTGTGCTTGTGTGCTCTTCACCTATCGTCGTCCTACACCTCTGATCTCTTCGCTACCGCGCCGCGCCGATGGACGATGATGTAGTCATGTCTTGGGATGGCCCGAATCAGGCTGCCCCCAATCTTACTACATTGCCCACTGAACTACTCGATACAATCTTTGGACATCTTCGGCCAAACATTCGGCTTTCCAATCTGCCGAGACGTTGTGACCAGAGCTGGCTGAAACACAACGACGACGACCGTGCGAAGAGAAAGGGCTTACATAGTCTTTGCCGGACGACAAAAGGGCTCAGAAAGAGTGCGACACCTCTGCTCTACACAGATATACATGTCGTTGGCTGGAGAAAAGAGAAAAAGATGAGGCAAGCGTTTGGGCCTGAAGCACCCTTTGAGTTCGAAATGGACGAACAGGGCATCGTTCGCCAATTGACGAGACTCCTCCGAACGTTTAAAGAGCGATCAGAATTGGCCAAATACATTCAAGTCATCCGTTGTAATCAATCGCTAGCCCGAAGAACCAAGGAAGATGGCCTTGATGAACAACACGATGATATGGTGCTAGCGATAGAGGAAGCAATTGATGAAGGCCTGCCAACCATGGTGCAAGGTCTATTCAATCCTATTGTGGCAGGCATTTGGGAACGCGAATTTAGGGGGGCCCCAGAGAAAGCGCAGATGACGCTCTTGCTTTGGTTGAGTCCGAACGTATCAGAGCTGACTCTCGGTACCTACAGCGGCTCTCTGAGCAGACTTCTTGGTCTTGAACTTGGATCAAGCAGGCTAAGTCAATTTGCAAAACTTGCTACGATCAACGTCATCACAGACAGTTTCATTCTGAATGATGATCATATCGGAGTACGCTGTTTATATCCGGAACCGGAGTCATACGATGATTGCATTGCGACCTTTCGGTATCTTCCAGCTTTGGAACATTATCGTCACCGCGAACCGTACGATATACAACGCGCTCTTCTCGGCCCCGAGGCTGTACGGCTTCCTTTCGAAGGAGATGGGCTCCGAAATCTCAGCACTCTTCATCTTGTCGACTGCCATCTATCGATGCAACAGATCATCATGACCGTAGGATCGTGCTACCGACTACGGGAGTTTCGTTTCGAACTGGGTTTTTTATCAAGCTATGACGAACCTGACGACACTGAACTTGTTTTGGACTGCGGCGGTATCTGCGAAGCGCTTCTTCAGAGCAAGGATACGCTGCGATATCTTTCGCTCTCCCCAATTGACGCCAGGTCCAGCGACCAAAGCTGTTCCACTCTCGCAGTTGGTACTCTTAACAAGTTCACGAAGCTACAAACTCTGTTAGTGCCCGCTATGATTCTCACAGAAACGCCTATAACGATAACGTACACCTCGGAAGAAGCTCACTGGGATCCGACTCTGGACTACCGGCTTCAAGTAGTTGAAAGCTTACCCACTTCGATTACCTTATTGGCACTCAGCAACGACCAACTCTCGAGTCCTCATGATGGCAGTTGGCACCTAGAAGTCGCGGACAAGGCCAATCGACAGCTGGCCATGGGGATCGGGAGATTGCCCAACCTTCGAGCAGTATATCTTCTACATGGAGCGCCACATGGAATTGTGTATATCCCGGACCTTTGGGATGCCTGTCTGCAAAATGATATTGAATACGTGGTAGAGGCCGGCCTGGAGTTTGACTCGATTCTCCTCAAGCATTATGAGATGAACACTTAGTATGGGAATGTAGATATTGTCATTTCACCGTCCGTCGCATGCTACTTTTCCTCTTTTTGTATGTCGTAAAAGGGTCGCGTTTGTCAATGTATTTACTTTACTGATAGTGCGCGCTTTACCGATATTGCGCGGTGCACGCCGTAAAAGCACTTATTCTCAGGCGTCCAGCACAAATGACTGCTTGTCTCGTCGAGACCCAAAGACAGGTCGAACTAGTAAAGTGTCTATGTTTAGCAATCACTCAGCTACAGATATTGTGCGAGAAAAGAATACACCAAGTTAAAATCATGCGAAGTAGATACCCCAACGTCAACGTAGGTTCTAGGATGTCCACTCTTTTCTTTGAAAATCAAGGTGGCCTGCAGCCTACATCAAGATGAAAACACGCAATGTAGCGAGCCTCACGTCAACGTAGGCTGTTAGGGTGTTGGCTCTTGTCTTTTGAACGAGGTGGGTTGAGAGAACTACGTTTTGCGCAGGTGCGGAAGAGCCATGCTTCGATTCAAATGCTCATATTTACTACACCGAGCGCCATTACATGTACCTGGAATCGCTGCACGCGTCACTGTTTTTGCATAAGGAGACACCCTTGTGAACTATCATCGCTTCCATGCTGTGCTTCTTCTGTTTCTCAAGTCCAGTACCGCATCCATTCTGGCTAACCGTATTTCCTGTCTCTAGTTTTAACCGACAGCTGGAAGAGGGCACTGCCTGCTGCATCTCGGGCAATAGAAGTGTGTGCAACCTGCCTTGCGCATACCGGCTGCGTCAATGTTGTGATTGGCACGGCAGCCGATACACCAACCAGCTGTTAATGCAGATAGTGCGTTACGCTGTAAGTTTAGCGCAACGTCCGCGGCGAAGGTGGGATGCGCAAGCAGCAACTGTTCGAAGTCTTTCGTCCGGAGAAGGTCTTGGTGATTTTCCAATACAACGGAAGTTATGAGACGTCCCATAGCCCCATCGACGTTGACCTCGGTACCGTAGTGAGCGCGGATTGCAGTGATAAGCATCTCTCTGTCTTGGGCAGCTTCCACAAGTACAGCCTTCACGTCTTCCGCAGCTGGCTCGTAGAGCTTGGCGACGTCATATTTGTCAGCGATGGCGTGCACGCCGACTGGAACAAGAACCCGTTTGATCTTGTCGTCGCCTGCAAGTTTCGCGATCTCGTGTTTGTTGTACGCGCCGGTATACATGAACTTGAGAAGGAACTCAAAGTGTTCGGGATCGTCTTCATGGAGTTCCATGATGCCTTCTGATGCTTCCTAGAGATCGTTAGTAATTTCCTTCCACCCAGCTCTGAACATCTGCCAACCTACCTTGAAGTTGCCAGTGAAAGCATTGAGAAAGTAGTCGGACTCTAGACATAGCACGGCCTTATGCGCATAGTACTCGCGCGTATGGCCTTCGTGGATTTGCTTGATCTTGACGTCGGATAGCGCGGGGTTGTTGAAGAGCCTGAGATCACGTCAGTACCCATCTAGGGCTAGAGGAGCGAGCATGCCTGGCTTGTGACTTACTTAGCAGCCGATCGCTTTGATTCAGACATATCGAAGACCTCGCGAACAAAGCGGATTGCAGTGCGAGTTTGCAACAATAATAGAGCAGTGAGGTTGGCGCGAGTAAACAAGGTCGCTGCATGTGCACTTGAGCAAATCGGGTTAGAGGATGGTATCGCCGTGTGAACGCGGCAGGCTACCCCGCCAATGACGGACCCAATGAAACGCGGAAGGTTGAAAAAGAGGAAGAGGACGGGCAAGAGATATTCAATAGAAAGTATAAGTAAAGACGGCCAAATCGGCCAGGGCAGCCAATAGATTATTGGATTAACTGGATCAGCCTCAGCAGATAACATCTACATGTTGTCTCCAGTAGACTGTTTACCTCAAGGCGCACCGTTGATCTGGCAGCATGCTCACAAATCGTCAATGAGCGGGCTGAGACCCTGCGCAGTACCAATCCTAACTTCATAAAAGTCCCTTCGCCTCTCAACGTGACCACGGTCTGCCATAAACTCAGCAAACGCAGGCGCATCCGTACCGGGCTGTTGCAGGATCGTCTCGGCGCCTTCTGGTGCTGGGATATCCTCGCGAACGCTCCAGCCACGGCTAGATTGGTTCTCGTCGCTGAGCATGAAGCTGTGGAGTAGCTTTGCGCCTTCAGGGTGGGGTGCTTTCTTTAAGATTGCGCCGGTCTGAGCCCAAGAGACGAATTTGGCGTCGCTGGGGAGCGCGTACTTGACTGGTGGTCGGTCTGCGAATGAGTAACCCGAGCTGAAGGTCACCGCGCTGCTGCTGTTGGAAGCCTTGATGAGCGTGCCGGGAGTTGCGGTACCGCGCACCCAGCGGGGGTTGTTGGCGAGCAGGGCGTTGAACCATTCCTCACCGAGCTCTTCGATGCTGCGCAAGTCGTTAGCCAATGATTAGGCATATGGAGACGGGAGGGGAGAACGTACATTAGTTCGAACTGGTACAAGACGGCATCATCGTCATTAGGGTAGGTCAGAACGATCTTGTCCTTGTATTCGGGCTTTGTGAAGTCTTGGTACGAAGTCGGCATGGTGCTCGTCTTGTTCATGTTTGCAGAGATACTGTTGCTCATTAGCGTATGTAAGTAGAGGCATTACCACGAATAGCATACCCCCAATCAAAGATAAGCAGTCCACTGTAAGCCGCTTCGGCGTCCTTGAACACAGGGTAGATCTTGTCGAAGTTCAATGGTGCGTAGTTCATCAAAGCGCCTTGCTTCTTCCATCGTGGGTAGTCGTGAAGCGTCTGCAGGATGATGCTGTCGACGTAAACATTGTCCGCAGCCAGTTGTGCGTCAAGGTTGACATCATGGTACTTCGACAGGTCGACGGTGACATTGAGTGTCATATTAGGGAACCGTGCCTCAAAAGCACTTTTCAGACTGTTCTGCTGAGTCTTCTCATCGCCGCCATGCCAAAGAGTGACAACGCCACCTTCTGCCAAAGCTGCCTGGTAGATTTCATCGAGGCTGCGCGTCTCCTGCTCGAAGTTTGTAGTGTTTGGCAAAGAGGCTGCCCAAGAAATCCCGGCAAAAAGTGCCAAGCTAGAGTATTCGAAGCGCATGGTGGCTGATTCCGGTCGATTAGCTGTAATAGAGGCGCAGTTGTTTCATCAGCCATCGAGGTATTGCACATCTTATATCGGCGACTACTAATCACAGACCCACGCGCTACAGATGCTATCGCTACAGATTGATTACGATCATTGCTTCCACTTCCGATTCCGACTCGGGCCTTTAGAACTTGTTTAGCGAACAAGAAGGAGGCTGAGACTTCACTGGAGTTACGCGGCCTCCAGACAGAATGGACGACATTGTACTAGAGGATCAAGGCGCACGCTTCCAGCGGTGTCAGGAGCTGCAAGCACCCGAAAGTAAGATGGTTGGCACGCGTAGTCTGTTCGATGCAGCATCTTCAGGAAAGTGTTGCGAAATCGACACTTTTCTTTGGCAGGGACCGTGCGGGTGTTGTGGGACTGAGCACGAACGCGCTCCCAATCCGTATGGTCTACGGCCGTATCAGAATGAAGCTTTGTCGCGTCGATTCAGGGCTTCCAAGAATGAGAGGGCGAGTGGGCCTCGTAGAAGGAGAAGACGGGTAAACTTCGGGTTGAAACAGGTCAACGGTGGTCATGATTGAGTGCTGAGCTGACACGGGAGCGGCTCTAATTCAGGAGAAATGTGGGCGGGGCACAGACTTGGAGATGGAGAGGGTTGGTCACGTGGACGCTTCGCCTGTTCTGGTAAGGCGCATCCCCCCTTATCGCATGCCCCCGGCAATCGGCACCGTCATCCAGGCCTTCGCCCTGGACCGCGTGAAGGTATGCCGTCGCAACAAACATCACCGCCATTGCTAGCGGAATCCAAGAATGGACCGAAGCCTGAGAAATACACCCGATGGACAATGATACAGAAAGTTCTCCGCAGGAGCCGCCTGCCAAAAAGCAACGAACACTAGCTTGCCAGCGATGTCGCTATCGGAAACAGAAGTGCGAAGACAGCCGCCCGTGCCAGAATTGCGTCAAGGGAGACGAAGAATGTCTTCCTACGCAGCCAGCGCCTCGGCCGCATGTTGAGAGCGAATATGTGCGCATTCTGGAAGAGCGTGTTGCTGAGCTCGAGGCTCGAGACCCGCAGCAGAGCCTTGATCATCTAGCAAGAACCCAGAACAGGCCTGATCACGACATAGATGACACGTCCCCAGCAAGCAGCGACTTGCCGGGTGATGGGATCACAGGGGGAGCAGTTGCTCATTCGATTCGACAAACCCTGCCGCCGCGGCGGTCATCTATGCTTTCCGGCTCATCTTCGGGTTATGCAATAGCTTCGGGCACAGATGATGAGCCCGACTTGAATCATCTCATCTTTGGGCTTATCGCATCACCCTCAGCGCAGTTTCCAGCTCACGATGCTTCTCGTACCCCAACAACCGCACGACCGGCACAGGTCGAAGTGCATAGCGCGCACACACTGTTGACCAGCATCTCACCGGAACTCGAAGAATCATTGCTCAACGCATATCGCGAACGCGCTCAAGCCCAGTATCCCTTTTTCCACTGGGACACCTTCCTCACATGGCATTCGGAGTGGAAGCACTGTTTGTCCCGTGACCTCGAAGAACGAGCATGGCAAGGGTTCTTCATCAATCTTGTGTACGCGACAGCTTTAGTACTGTTGCGTCAACCTTATACGGCAATGCTCAATGCTCGAGAGTTTTACGATAGTGGTATCGCACTCCTGCCGGCTGTGCTACGTCAACCAGATAGAATCCTTCAGGTGCAGGCATATCTACTGCTGTCCGTGCATGCACTACACCAGAGCTCTACTGAGCGCATCATTTCTCTCGCGTCCACAGCGATACGACAATGTGTCCTGCAACAATTACACCTCGGCGAGACGGAACCACCATCAACCGACGTTCACGCACGACTGGTAATTCAAGTTCGACGGCGATGCTTTTGGTGCGCATACCTTCTTGATCGGCTGGTCATGTCATCCTTCGATCTTCCTCCGTCTGTGCCGGACTATATGATTACCGTAAGGCCTTTCGCTAACATCGAGGATCATGATCTGTTAGGAGCCGCTGCCATCACATCGCCTAATCATGATTTGACTGACTCTGAGAATTACACATGTAACTCCTCGGCGCTTCATATACTGCAGTGCAGGCGCATACAATCCGAAATCAGCGCCGTTACGCTTCGATGGGATTACCAAGCTCAATTTGAGAATAGTTCAGACTGGCGGATAAGAATACTTGCGGAACTGGAGAACTTCAAATCTAGGGTACAAAACTTTTCAGATCCACAGTCAAAAGGTTATACATCACAACGGTGGCAAGCGATGATCTATCACTATACGTTGCTCATGCTTTATCGACCGACAAAAGCCAACGTGATCGGATCTGCCGGCGATTGGTCGGTTCAAGCCAGCAGCCAGGCTTGCTTAATGTTTCGTAGGACTCAGATTGATCGTCAAATCGCTCAGCCATGGCTTGCAGTAAGCAATCCCACGCACTCGATGACGCATGCGCTAATGCTAGCAGCTCCTCGTGCAATTCCAGTCTGGTATTACACTCTTGTACTGCTTCTGGGCTACCCCACCGCAACATAGAACCGACAATTACTACTCTCTCGATATCTCTGACGCGCTCCGCGCCTGCTCCAACATTCTAGCGATAATGGCAGACAGGTGGGCGAAGGCAGAATGCCTGCGAGACGTCTTCGAGCTACTGGCGCGCGAAATCCCGCTGGTCGACCGACCCAACAAACCACCGACTCGGCTGTCAGAGAAAACCGTTACGGCAATCCGAGAGCACCTTCCGCAGGTTCGCGCGCTAGTAGTGCATCGTCCGGTGTTGCGCATGATCGATGAGATGATAAATGAAGACTTCCCTCGCTCTGCGCAACCTTCCCAGCTACCAACGATTCGTGGCATGCTTGCTCCGAATCACCAGGAATCTGAGGAAAACTTCAACAATCAGCTACAGCAGATCAACGGAAACTTCCAGATGCCATTTGCCATGCAGCAGCCATTTGAGTACGGAAATGCAGATTCTGGGCTTGAGGATATGGCTGTCGACTGCCTGCTCTCGTTTCCTGGTGTGTTTGATTTCGAGGGCTGGGCATGACAAGTCGACGAAAAGAGATGTCATTGGGACTAGTGTACTCATAATGTGGGCTATCGACGTCTTTTCGACTACGCTGCTTTGCCCTTGTCTACAATAGACTCCCCCGCGACCGTCTCGAAGAAAGCATCCGCCAAATATCCACCGCAGTAACTCAACTTCTCAAACCCATCAGTCATCGGTTTTGAGCTAAGAGCCGGGCCTTGCACCGACTTCAAGTAGCCAGCGATACCTTGGTCCTGCCACATCTTCGCAAATTGCTCCGTCACCATGTTCAGACCTTGCAGACTCCAGATCGGCTGGACCTGCCATACGATGCCTAGCTTGGCAAGATCGAGATGAAGGCTCTTAACCTGGTCATCACTGAACCCGGCTTTCGCAAAGTCGTAGTCACCGGTGTAGCCAAAGGCAAAGAGCCGTTCTGGGTACACCTTGCGAACTTCGGTGTGGAACTCGACGATGTCGTCCCAGTTCGGAGAGTCCATACGCGCCCAGGTCACGTCTCCGAGTGGCGCAGCGGCGATGGCACGCTCGACGATACCCTTGACACAGCTCTTGATCATGTACTGTCCCATCGCCGATCGCGATAGCTCCCAGTCGAAGAAAACCTGTTGTTGGATGGTCTTGCTCGCGATATCGCGACGGTCTGAGAGGGAAGCGACTTTGCGACTTGAAAGCTCCATCTTATAAGCGGCAAACTCTTCTTTCGACGCAACGGCCTCAACAGCCTCATCGAAAGTCTTGATCCCTGCTTTGGCCTTCCACTCGTCCCGCGCAGCTTTCAAGTCTTGCCCCTTCATCTGCGCAGCCGCGAGACACTTCTGCAACGGCTCTATCTTCTTCGTCGCTCCCTGCACATACTCGTGATCGCGTTCGTCGACAACGCTGGTGATGAACTCGGCATGGTCCGTGTCGCAGCGGCACAACAGTAGCGTCTCCGCACCCATGACATCGAATTGCATCCGCACAGCTGTCAAACGATCCAGGTACTCTTGAGTCGGCACAATAGTACGCCCTTGGCCAACAGTGAACTTCTTCATCCCGATAGCAAGGTCGTCGATGTGTATCATTGCTACACCAGCGTCCACGAACTCGCGCGCCATCTTCATCGTACTAGTCAGGCTACCGAAGCCCATATCGCCATCCGCAACGATCGGCGCCATGTAGTCCCAGTTCTCCAGCTTTCCACGCTCCTCAATCGGATGTCGTAACCGGTATTGTCGCTGACGCTGGTCGTGCCAAAGCTGGCTTTTGAAGATCTTGGAGACGACCTTTGGCACGGTATCCCATGGGTAGTCGGCGTGGTCCATTCCGGGGAGTGCGACTTCCGAAAATCCGCATAGAGCACCGGATACGTAGACAGTCTGCTGGTGTTTGGCCATCTGCGAGACTGCAACCGGGTCGGTCGTGCCAAATGTCAACTCGCATGTGCCGGCTTTGTTGTGGGCATTTAGTTGCTCCCAGAGCTTGATGGCCTGAATTGAGGAGGCTTCCGAGGGAGCGGGGATGGAAGTACGAAGCGCGGCTATAGTGCTTGCAGTGTATGGTCTGGAGGCAAGGTCAGCTGGAACCTATCACGGAGTTGATCTACTGCTAAGGACCTGACGGGGCTACATACCGCTTCAAATGCGACTGCCTTGCAGAGCTCCATTGCTTTTCAATAGCAGCCACATCAGCTTCGAAAGCCTTCTGCTCATCTTGAACGGATATGTCGAGTTTAGGCATCGTGTCGAATGCAAGAAAATGTGATATGTATTATCGTCTAGCCTTTCAGCTCGTAGGATGAAGTGTCTCGGTCAACGAGGTGCCTCTGACTATTTATCAATAAGAAGCATTCTTCATGTCGCAGTGACCCTAGCTTGACACCCGAGACGCGTAGCTATCCTTGTCACTCGGCATATGCAGGGTATCTGCTTTCTCCACTGCAAAGATGCGCGGAGGTCTCGTGCATCTCGCAGTCTCGCACTTGCAAGTCCGACAGAATCCGCTATCGGAAGATAAGCGAACCTGAGGACGGGTCCACTTTTGCGTGCGGAGGCGCACGCCTGGTAGCTTCGCGACTCTCGGGTGTTGTGAGGGCAGCTTGACACGTGCAGGGTCTCTACTTGAATGTGTAGCGCACGCGATTTGGTCATGGGAATCACCTGATGAAAAGCACGTGTCGGATTATAGAGGAAGAAAGTCACAGGTAAGGCAATGTGTTCGCAATCGAATTGTTCATTTGGATAAAACCTGTCGTAACTACAAACTCTGTATCAAGATGTTGCCAACTTCTGTCACATCTACCATACGTATCGAAAGTGCACGTTTTGCTTGTCGGTCAAGTCGCGGAAGTCAGTATCTGCGTGCACCCTTCCCCCCTTATCAGAGTCGATGCGGTCTCGCCTGCGGTTCTCATACCAGCAATACATCGCATACATAGCGATGGTGATCATCGATAGGACATAGCTTCCCAGCACGGCACCCATACCAAGTGGGTAAAGTGGGGCTTGATCGGCCTTGAAGAATTGCGGCGCGATGATGTTGCTGATACAGTATGCGATAAAGACCAGGGCATTGACGGTGACTTTCTTGGTGTGACCCGCGGTGTTTGCCGTATTGATACCGAGGGCAACGATATAGGGTCCTAGGTAGAAGTACGAGCAGTATAACGCTGCGAGACGCCCGTTGTAGTTGTCGAGCGGAAGGACGTATAGGAAGACTGCTGAGATCATGCCGACGATGATGCCAAACACGACCCAGGCGGTTCGCAGCTGTTTGGCAGGAAAGTACTTCGCAGTCAGAAATACTCCGCCATTGCAAACGTAGGACGCAACAGTCTGCAAGATACCCGTAGGCATTGTGAGGAGGGTCGAACGCTGAGACGTGTAGCCGAGGCCTTTAATGATGAGAGGCGTGAAGTTCGTCAAACCTCCGTTCGGAACTAGAGAACGTCAGCCTAAACTTGGAGGTGTGGCACATCAGGTTTACTCACTACTGATCCATATATGAAAGAAGAACATTAGCCACGTCTTGGGATCGAGGAATGCTTCAATCATCTGGTCTTTCTTGAAAGTCTTGTTCTCCACTCCCGTCTGATCTTGCCGGATTTTGTCGATCACGATAGCCTTTTGTCGCTCGCTGACAAACTTTGCCTTGACAGGATTGTCGGGTAGGAAGATACCGATCACACAAGCCCAAACAATGGTCATTGCGCCTGTGATCCAAAACATGGCGCGCCACTGATGTTCGCCTGCTAGAAATCCGATACCATATCCGATTGGGCCAGTGAAGCACACAGAAAGACCCGTATACATCAAGCCGGTTCGAAGAGGCTGCTCACGTCGCGGGTACCACATGCTGATGATGAGGAAATTGCCGGGTACGATAGGAGCTTCGAGAGCTCCAAGAAGGACACGGAGTGCGATTAGTGTAGGAAAGTTGTTGGCGAAACCCGTCGCGATGAGAATGCAGCCCCAGAGCAGTTGGACGACAAACATCAATTTGGCGATCGGAAAGCGCTGAAGGAGGCTGCCACTCGGTAGGCACCAGAACAGATAACCAAACTACACGCATTGTCAGCACCCCAGAAGCGATGGTAGGTAGGGTTACTTACGTAGAATGCACTACCAACCCAGCTGTATCTATCTCCAGTCAAGCCAGTATCAGCTCGGAAGCCGTACAAGGCCGCTGTAGCTGTCGTCACTTTGTCCATAGCGCCCAGCGTGATATTGACTGATAGGACTATTAGCGAGCGCTTCTCGTTATCTCGCTTTCCAATCACTCACACCAGAGCAATGGCACGAGACGAAGATCTAGCTTCCATCGCAAGCGTGTCGCTTCTTTTCTTGTGTACGCATTCTCCCCCGTAAGATGATGAGCATAGGCAGCCGCCACATCAACGTTGGCTGAGGCAACTTCTCCCATCTTGACGGAATGTGTGTCCTCAATGTCGGCGGACGACATGACTTTGCTATCGTCGGGCATGGTAGCAATGAGTGGGGTAAGGATGGAAAATGCAAAAAGAGTCTCCCAATGGATGTCTCGAACACCTGATTAGATGCGTGTTTTATACAAGACCAAGACCAAGAATCATATCAGTAATACCTATCTTGATATCTCGTTGAGTGTCGCTATCTCTAGCTAAACAGCGGCTGGACGGGATATGGAACGTCAGAGTCCAGCTCGATAGGACGAAGATTGCGCTCTTGACTCGCGAATGTTGTCGTTCTCCGCATTTTGGCGACGGCAACGATCAACCGGTTTGCATGCCCATGTTCGCTGCCTAGGGTCGAGGGATAAAGAGATGGTTCTTCGGACTCTCATGTCCGATGGTGGCACGGTGGGTCACGACCAATAGTGGGCTGTCAGGCCCTCACACCATGCCATGGCAGTGCTAGTATGGGTCCTGATACCCGACTGCTAGGATCCATCTGTATAGACGACATGCGCCATGGGAAAACGGGCGATAGGGGCTTGCTCGAGGGTTGCTGCGCGTACAGATATGGCGTCCTGCAGCGGCGCAAATTGTCCGCCACCTTTCGTCAGCAGAATGTTGTAATCATCCCGTATCGCGTAAAGGATACTTTCAACCATTGTGAAGACGTCGTCGCGTTGGTGGGTATCAAAGTAGGCGAGTTCAGTAGCCTTGTGTAGTTGGAGACGTGGCAAATCGCGAGATAGTCGCGACAAACGTCAACCGCTTATCGGCGGCGATCACGTGCATCGCCGAATGCGGGCATCCCGAAAGCGACATCCATAGAAGACAGACACATGGCTTGAGAAGACTTTATTCAGGAAGGATACATCAAGTCAAAAGCTCTCTCACTCAATTTGTGCAACCATGGCACAAAATTTACGCATTTGCATGCTCAATGCTGATGCGCCGGTGCCCGTTGTTGCGGCCGAGCGCGCCCCCACCTATGGGCGTATCTTCCACCGACTTCTTTCCTCCGCAGCTGCCAACACGAAGTTACCACACGCATCCTTGAACCCTACCATTCAGGTCACATCTACGGACTTCGACGTCACGAAGAACGAATATCCCAGCTCGATAGCAGAGTTCGACGCTGTCATCATCTCCGGCTCCGCGAACTCGGCCTACGATGAGCTACCCTGGATACGCAAACTCGCAAGATGGACGAAAGAAATATATGAGAGAGAGCCCAGGGTGAAGATTTTCGGCAGCTGCTTCGGCCACCAATTGGTGTGTCAAGCTCTACTAGGAGATTATGGTGTGAAGGTGGAGAAGCATCCGGAAGGCTGGGAACTAGGGGTAAAAGAGATCACACTGCAACGGCAATTCCACACCGAATTCTTTGGAGATGGTGGAGGCGGGGAAGATAAATATGGCGAAAAGATGAAGCTACAATTCGTGCATCACGACCACGTGGTTGTTCCAGATGTAGAAGCGCTGCCGGGCTCCTGGACAACGCTGGGAAGAACTCAGCACTGCGCTAATCAGGGCATGTACGAACCTGGTCGTGTCCTTACGTTCCAGGGCCACTTCGAATTTGATCGTTTCATCAACAGTGAGACAATCAAGTATTTCTTTCCGAATTGGCAGCCTAAGGTCTTGGAAGAGACGCTCGATGCTATCGATGCGGATGACGATTCTGTGGCAGCAGCTGGAGTTGTCTTAAAGTTCTTCTTGGACGACAGTGCTAAAAAGCATGGTCAGTCACATGCTGTCGTTGGGGGTTTACTCACGCCACCATCAAGAGAATGAGCCTGCATTTTACAACCGATCCAATATGTATCAACTACATGTTCTAGTTTTAGACCTATTTACTACCTTCCTTGATCAATGCACTTAATCTCTTTATACCTTCAAGAATCTCGACCTCCGTGTGCCATGCCCATGATAAACGTATGCCATTTCCATAGCCCTTTGCCGCACGAACGGCGGATGTAGGGTCCCCTTGCACTTGCATCATGTCGCCATATGCAAACTTTACGTTGTATTTCTCCAAGCCTTTCGCAGCCAAATCGGCACCCTTTCCAGCCAGACCTTCTGGCAACAGTAGCCAGATGAAGTAGCCTCCAGCTTGGGCAGAAGACTCCTCAGGAATAGTGTCGGCGCCACTCGCTTGGCCAGAAATCTCATTGTACGGCTTCCCAGTAGAGATAGTGACACCCAGTGGTACCAGAAAATTTTCTATGCCTTCCAGCATAGCATAATAGCGAGCCTGAAATGTCGGAAGAACTTTGGTTTCAAGATGCTTGCGCAACAACCCAGATTCAAGCACCTCATGAACAAACGAAGCAGCCATGTGTGCGGGACAGCCTCCAGATCTGGTCGCGCCCACTTGCGACAGTGCAAGCGTGAACGCAGGGGTCGCTTCTGCCCAGCCTACTCGTACACCCGGTGCTATGATCTTCGAGAACGAACCATTGCTCATAGCATTACCCCATTCGTCTTTTGGGCCTCCTTCAAGTGTGCGATCGATATCGACAATTCGTGGAGGTACGTCACCGAGGCTCTCATAGCTACCGCCTTTGTCCGCTGGCCAGCGTAGTATGTCATACACATCGTCGGTGACCACAAGGGCGTCAAATTCTCTTGCTAAGCGAATGAGTTGCTGCCTTCGCCCAAGCGACATGGTCTTCGCGCTTGGGTTTGAGAACGTCGGCACGCAGTAGATGATATGCCGATAAAGCTTCTTATATCTTTCACCCGTCTTTCGCGTTGATGGAGCGGGTGTTGTCGATTTATCTGCGTCCGCGAGACTTCGTCGTAGGAAGTCCACATCCAGCCCTTCATCGTCTTCCGGCACACCCTTCATCATCCCCTGGAACCCGTTGTCCATGAAAATTGGACAGGCCAAAAAGTAGCATGGTTCAACCATCCATATGTTGCGTGTATAGCCTGGCTCGGTGAAGCGTGCAAGGACGTTATCCAAGTTTCCCGACGCTCCATTCGTAACACAGATGCGGTGGGACGAAAGTTCCAAACCACGTCCGTACGTAGAAGTGAGCCATGCTGCGATGCTGCGTCGAAGTGGTTCGTAGCCAGCATCTGGGCCGTAGATGAGTGAGGCTGCGGTTTTTGCTTGCGAGTTGAGTACGCTTGACGCGCCGTCGAGAAGTTGAGCCGATGGAAAGAGTGACGGTGACGGCCACCCCAATTGCAGGTTGATGCTTTCGGTCATATTGATAGGATCCAGATGCGATAATGATGGTGTTCTTACAGGCAGATCACGGCGACGCTGCCATGAACAGCAGTCGCATCAATTTGCAACCTCGGCATGCGCGCTGCAAACCCATGCTCATAATCCCATAGCCACTCAGCATATGGTGGAGAGCGTGATATCGACCCCTGCCATTCTTTCGGACTCTGGGGTCCGATGGAGAGGAACGTCGGAACTTCGAAGGATTCACTGAGGGGTTCATTCGCGCCGCGCTAGTGAAGTATTAGCGTGTTTCCTGGGAAGGGATCGGCAATCGCGCGTCATCCTCATCCTGCCGGAATGCGCAGCAACTCCACCCTCAACGCGACGCGATAGGCATTACAAACCCGCGCTGCCATGCCTTCGGAACGATATGCCCTGCGGCATCGGTGTCGTTACAGCCAATGGCGCGTGACGAAACAGCTGACCAGGCGTTGCCTGTTTGGGGTGTTCATACCTTGATCTATCCTCTGGCACGAGGGTGGTCTACTTCAATTCCCAGTAATTGTAGGACAAATAGGAGCTTTTGGCTGTCGGAGACCGCGGTTCACTTTTTCCTCGATTCATTCCCCTCTCAATCTCCCACCAAACATGCCGTTCGTTGAGCAGCCGCTGCAGGGTGCAGGCATCCGCATCGCTATAGATCGCGGCGGTACCTTCACAGACTGCTTAGGTATTATACCAGGGAAACCAGATGTACTCGTCAAACTTTTGAGTAACGATCCAACGAACTATGCCGATGCACCCACAGAGGGTATCCGCAGGATACTCGAGCAGGCCTTGAACGTATCCTTACCACGCGGCGGCAAGATTGACACCAGCAACATCGAATCGATCAAGATGGGAACTACGGTCGCGACAAACGCTTTGCTGGAACGAAACTCCACAAAATGCGCGTTGGTCGTCACCAAAGGTTTCAGAGATCTACTACGCATAGGTGATCAGACCAGACCGAAGCTGTTTGATCTCAACATCCGGAGGCCTGAGACCTTGTTCGACGATGTACTAGAGATTGACGAGCGCGTCACACTCCACGATTCGACCGAGGACAAGTCAACACTACGAGACCCTGACCGCAACTCCTATAACCTGGAAAGGGGGGTGGGCGGCGAAGCCATTCGCGTTTTGCGACCAATTGGTCAGTATCTTGACGTGGAAGTAACTTCCTCGCTGACACTTCAGTAGACAGCACACACGCCCGTGAAGGTCTCCAGGCCCTGTTCGACAAGGGCGTGCGGTCCTTGGCGATAACGCTTATCAACAGCTATACTTTCCCGAACCACGAGCTTCAAGTTGCCGATATCGCCAGAGACATCGGCTTCACGCAGATATCAGTCTCATCACAGATCTTCCCCATGATCAGAGCCATTTCGAGAGGCTACTCAGCAACAGCAGACGCGTACCTTACGCCTTTGACGCGCAATTACATCGACGGCTTTCGTGAAGGCTTCGTAGGCGGCCTGGAAGATACCAAGGGTGCTCGTTGCGAGTTCATGCAAAGTGATGGAGGACTAGTGGGGTGGCAGCACTTCAGCGGTCTCAAAGCTATCCTGTCAGGTCCGGCTGGAGGTGTTGTCGGATTCAGCAAGACATGTTTTGATGTACAGCGGAGGAAGCCAGTGATAGGATTCGACAGTAAGTCTAAAGCTCGCGAAACATGTCGGAAGTATGCTGACAATTACGCAGTGGGCGGAACCAGCACTGATGTTTCGCGGTATGCGGGAACACTGGAGCACACCTTTGAGTCGATCACGGCTGGTGTGACGATTCAATCTCCACAGCTAGAGATCGACACTGTTGCTGCCGGTGAGTAGCACTCGAATCAATGGATCTGGATAGTTACTAAAGTTTCTAGGCGGTGGAAGCATACTTTCCTATCGCAACGGTCTCTTCCTCGCAGGCCCCGAATCAGCAAGCGCCCATCCAGGCCCTGCAGCATACCGAAAAGGTGGACCTCTGACGGTTACAGATGCAAATCTTGTCTTGGGACGTTTGCAGGCTGAGTACTTTCCAAAGATCTTCGGCAAGCACGAGAATGAACCTCTGGACTATGAAGGCGCAAAGCGAGCCTTTGAAGAGTTACTCGTTACGATCAACGCGGACCTGTCACAGACTAGCGGAAAGACGAAGACTGTCGAAGAGCTTGCTCTTGGCTTTTTGGAAGTTGCAAATGAGACAATGTGTCGGCCCATACGCTCTCTCACTGAAGCCAAGGGGCACCGAACCTCTGATCACGATCTTGCGGTTTTCGGTGGTGCAGGCGGACAAGCTGCCTGCGCTATTGCTGCTAACTTGGGCATCGACCGCATTTTGGTTCACCGCTATTCTTCTATCTTGTCAGCATATGGCATGGCATTGGCAGACGTCGTTCGCGATGTTCAAGAGCCCTGCTCAGTATTGCTGAAGTTCTCTTTCGGTGAACTTGACGAAAGGCTATCGTCGCTCGAGAAGAACGCAGCGGAACAACTCGCCAACGACGGGTTTTCCGGCCAAACAATCGGTTTCGAGCACTTTCTCAACCTCCGCTACGAAGGGTCTGACACAACCTTCATGGTTTCGCGCCCTGATCAAGGGACGTGGGACGACGCGTTCGTAGCTGAACACAAGCGTCAATTCTCTTTCATCATGCCCGGACGCGATATCCTCGTTGAGAACGTGCGAGTTCGAGCGACAGCCCGAAGCCCATCGGTCGAACCCGAGTTCAACCTCGATCAACAGCTCACCGACTGCTCCCCATCCGCCGTGTCGACAAAGAAGATATCGGATCATGTCCCCGTCTTCTTCGAAAATGGCTGGACTACTTCCCCTTTGTATCACTTGACAAAATTGGCAAAGGGTGATATCATCGATGGGCCTGCCATCATTCTGGACAACACACAGACCATCGTGGTTGCACCGAGCTCCAAGGCAACCATCCTGGACCGCCATGTTATGATCGAACTCGACCGAACGACTACCCTACCAAGTAACGAAGCTGTTGTAACTCGGACTGTTGATCCAGTCGAGCTTTCTGTGATGGCTCATCGCTTCATGAGTATCGCTGAACAGATGGGCCTCGCATTACAGAAGACTAGCGTTTCAGTCAACATCAAGGAACGTCTTGACTTCAGCTGCGCACTCTTCAGTCCTGAAGGTCGCCTTGTAGCCAACGCTCCTCATGTGCCAGTTCACCTGGGCTCCATGGAACAGGCAGTCATGTACCAGCACAACAAGTACTTAGGCCAACTAAGACCGGGCGACGTCATCGTCGCTAATCATCCCATATCCGGCGGCACGCATCTTCCGGACATAACATGCGTGACGCCTGTTTTTGACGATGCGGGAAATACCATCATCTTCTACACAGCTTCAAGAGGCCATCACCAAGAAATCGGTGGAATACTCCCGGGCTCAATGCCAGCCGGCAGCGTCGAATTGCACGAGGAGGGTGCCATGATCGTCTCAGAATACCTTGTCCGTGACGGTGTCTTCGACGAAGAACTAGTCACGAGGGTGTTACTCCACGATCCCGCCCAATACCCAGGATGCTCAGGAACACGTAAGCTCGCCGATAACATCAATGACCTCAAAGCACAAGTATCCGCGAACGCGAAAGGCGCAGCGCTCGTGGCTGACCTCATCGCCGAGCGAGGTCTCTCAACCGTACATCTGAACATGCATGCAATCACAGCAAACGCTGAGTCCTGTGTCCGCGAATTCATGAAGCGTACATATCAACAAACTGGCGGCAAGCCTCTTGTCGCACTCGATTTCATGGACGACGGCACACCAATCAAGCTCGCCATAACCATCAACCCAGACGATGGGTGCGCCCACTTCGACTTTACGGGTACAGGCGAAGAGGGGTACCACAGTTTCAACGCCCCACAAGCCATCGCCAGGTCCGCTACACTCTACGTCCTACGCTGCCTCATCAACCAAGACATACCGCTCAACGAAGGCTGCCTCCGTCCTCTCACCTTCACCATTCCAGAAGGAAGTATCTTAAACCCCTCGCCATACGCCGCAGTATGTGCAGGAAACCCCATCACATCCCAACGCGTCACCGACGTCGTCATCCGCGCATTCGAAGCCTGTGCCGCAAGCCAAGGTGACTGCAACGTCTTCTCCTTCGGTATAAACGGCGACCGCGACGACAACGGCACACCCATCCCAAATTCCGGTTTCGGCTTCGGAGAAACGATATGTGGAGGCAGCGGCGCGGGACCCGGTTGGCACGGCACGTCCGGCGTACACATCCACATGACGAACACGCGTATCACAGATCCAGAGCTACTGGAGAAGCGTTACCCTGTGCTTCTTCGCGAGTTCAGTATACGTGATGGGTCGGGTGGACAGGGGCGGTGGAATGGTGGGAATGGGATTCGCCGTGTTTATGAGTTTTACCGCGATATGAATGCTTCGATTGTTAGTGAGAGGCGGGTTACTAGGCCGTATGGTATGCTTGGGGGTGAGGATGGGACGAGTGGGGTGAACTATATTGTTAAGAAGGTTGGAAGGCGATGGTGTAGGCTAGGTGGACGGAAGGACTTTGCTGTACAGAAAGGGGATTGCTTTGTTATTGATACACCTGGCGGGGGTGGATGGGGGATGAGGAATGAAGAGGAGATGGATCAAGTGCATACTGCACAAAAGTCGGTGGTGGAACGGAGGTTTGTTAGCCAGTTTCAATTGGCGCAGGAAGCCAGCAATTAGACATGCCAGATGTTATCTCCAAAAAGCCATCGTAGACAACTACATAGCTTCGTTACATTCTTCACATTCTTTACAATAGTCTCACCACGCGCCCTCTCTGGCTAGTACATCCCAGCCAACGAGCCGCCAGATCTCCTCCTTGTACCAGGTCTCCACATCTTTGTCGTCGATTTTAGCCACATTTTGTAGTGAGCTCAGCCGCATGGCTGGCAGCGGCTTCGTAAGAACGTCCAGAAACTCATCATTCGTGTTATTTCCATACATACATGCAACGAGTGTTCGTTGCAAGCGATCTTTTGCAAGCGGGCTTAGGCGCGCCCTGGTACTCGTGACGGGAGTTTTGGTGCTCAATGTACGGACCGGACGGTTTGACGTCTGGCTTGGACGAGCATTCTGGGGATTCATATGGTTTGGAGCTAGCCCCATGGCGCGTTCAAGTATCAACACAAGAGCTTTGACTTCCAGGCGCGTTCCAAGGGCGTCGGTATCTCGTCTTGTCTCTTCTGTCTCATCTCTCGGCTCAGGTGGCGGTAAGATGTTGCCTTCGATGGATGTGCTGCGGTGCTGTCCAAATGTGAAGTAATACAATCTCTTGCCAACACGTTCGAACAAAACAAAAACGAAGCCATCGAAGATCTTCTGATGCACGGGATCGGTCTTCTCAAGGAATCCAAGGAGACTGATCAGCAAGTGGGCGACTGCTCTGGCCGGCGGCGACTCTTTGATGATAGAAGGCGGCGTCTTGGTTTTCGTCTTCTTTGGCGAGTGTGGTTGCGACAAGAAAGTTTGCGCTGTCCTTCGCGCTGAGGCCTCAATCGATTGCAATCCGGCGTTGAACATATCTGCTACCTCGCAAACGATCAAACTCGCGAGGCGTGCATCTGCTTTTGTCTCCATGAGTTTGTTGGTACCGACAAGTAAGGACATGAAAGCTCTTGCGCAGACGGATAGAGCGATGGCGAAGTCGGATTTGTCTTGGTCCAACGACATGGCTTCCAGTGTCCTCCTCCCTCGACGTGACAGTTGCTCGTAGTTTTGGGCGACTATGCATATGACTTTGCCGATACTCGAAGCAACTCTTACTAGATTGTGGCACAGTGTTTCGGCGTCCGGCTCTTCACTCCTGCATAGCGAGTGTGTAGTATACAAAGCTTCCGTGAGATTCGAGCCGTCTTTACCGAGCACATCCAGGAAGTCCATATCATTATCGATGGTCTCCTGGGCAGCAGCGGCCGGTTGTAGGCACTGTTTCTGTGCTTGTCTCGATGGCTTAGATCTCTTTGGCGATGCAGTCGGCGCCATCAGCATGCTTGTATCAACATCGGAGACAGGTCCGGAGAGGCCCGACAGTAGGTGATTTGATCGTTCGAGTTTGATGTTGATACCCCGAAGCCTGCCGCATTCGTCCTCGGCCTGTTGACATCGCTCCTTCCAGTAGGCGACCTGATCAACGTAGCATTCGGAATCGTCCCGTTCCCTCGGGTCTGGACCAGGCCTGATTTGAGCACGCAGTTGCAGGACGTAGTCTAACGACCGTTAGAAGGTGTGCATGATCTGGGCAGTCGGAAATTACCTCGTATTGGTATGCCCGCCGGCTTACTGCGAACGATGGCAAGGGCAAGCGCTATCTGTTGTTGGGACGGAAGAAAATTTGGAACGGAAGGTGCATTCTGCGTCATGATGGGCGTGAGTGCGGCACCTGGGACGAGTAAAGGAGATAAGCGTAGTTGAAGCGACGATTGGAGATCTGTTAATGGCGATTCCTGCGGTTGTCAAGAAAAACAGGCAAGGCATGTCCGGCAGAAGAAAGAAGGGTCGAGCTCCAAGCGCGCGTGTATGAGGCAAGGAAGGAAGCATCCCCCCCGTACGTGAGGTTGGAAAGAGCGGCCACCATCAAAGGCAGCCACTGCGCAACATCCCACGCGGAAAGTCAGGGCTGGTAAAAAATGCTACCACTTCATTGTCGCATTCAATGCTCTTGTTGTACATATCATGCTGACAACTCGAACTTGCAGCTGTCAGGTCATCGTATTGTACATATGGCTTACATGACTACATGCACTCACTACGTGCAACCTCATCCACCTCACCGCATGCGCTCAGTGCGCCTCTTGTAGGGCAGTGGCTCCACTCTCTTCCTCTTGAACTCTACAGCAATCTGATCCTTGAGACCATTACGCTCCATGACCTCGGCCATGCTCTCGTCCCACTTCGTCCTGAACAGCGTAGCAGTGATTGCGCTCAACTTGTTCGAATCGGCAAAGCTACGAAGGTTGAAACCCATGCGCTTGGCCTTGTTGATCTTGGTGACGTCGAGCGGCTGGTTGTCATGCTGCTCGAAGACGAAGATACCTAGGCGGTGGTAAGGCGCTCCTTTGTGAGCCCATGGTGCTAACCAGGGTAGTGCGATCTTCTTGGCACTGAGATCCTCTGTCTTTTGGTCCTCTTGGGCGATACGCTGGAGTGGTATCGAAGTGCTGTTAGGCGAGATGGAGATGTTGGAGGCGATCAAGTGGCATCGGTAGGTGAAGCTGTCCTTCTCTGGAACTGGTACATCTGCGTCTACTACGACCACAGTGACGAGCTTCTCACCGGGTGTGAACGTTTGAACATTGAGTCGAGGCATCTTTTCGCTGATGGCGGAGTCTACGAAGTCACCGGGCGCGACTGGCTTCCGTCCGAAGCCAAGATCGATGTCTGCGACCAAGTCGAGAGACGGGAGAAGATCGGGGATGATGGCAAGTTGCGTAACACGTTGTTCGAGCACAAGACGCTTGTACTGGCGCCACTTCCGGTCGGCAAGATATCGGTAGATGGGCTTGTTCATGTCACCTTCGCAAGTCAGTCACGTCGCCAGAAAGCAGATTGGCATAACCTACCCTGTCCGTCCTCAAACTTCCGCTTTACAACTGGGTCGTTGATGTCCGCTAAGATGATCAGGTCATTCAGATGCTTCCTCATGCTCCGCAGTCTGTGCTCCTTGGCTGCTGGGCCTCCACTGATGCTTGCGTCTTGCGCCATTAGGTTCTTTATCCGCTCCTGCTGAACCTTGATTTCCTTGATCTTCTCCTGCCTGTCTTCCAACAAGACCTTCCTCGCCTCTTGGAAACATTGGTACGGCAGCTGTTCGAATGGGACCTCGTCGGTCTTTTGCAGGGTCGACCGACGAAGGGCGGCACGGCGACGCCGGGATCCAACGGGTTGCACATGTTCTCTCCGCAGCAATCGGCGCTCCTGCTTCTTGTTCTCCACCATCTGGGGGTCTAGCGTGCCCCATTTCTGCATGTATTCCGGGGTATCTTGGGGACCGGCCTTTTGAGCAGCGCCTTCCGGAGGGTTCGACGGCGGTGGAGGGGGAGTCGCATTCGTGGGTTGTGTCTGCACCTCTTCACGGACGGCCGCCGAGGTGGAGAGGAGTCGGCGGGTGCCATTGGCGCTTGGCAATTGTCGCACGCATCTCAGACACGCGCTGAATTGGCGCAGGGCGGGCGTGGAGGCCATGGTGTTGATGGTCTCGACGATGTACAAGAGCGATAGTGCCGCTGGAAAATGTGGTGATGATCACACTAGCGCTTTTCGTAGGACCTCCGCCTCCAACTCCGACGACTGGAACAATTGCACCACGACGACCGGCATGGCTTCCACGAGGATATCCGCGCCCATGCGTGGCGCCACACACCAATTGAGAAGGCTGTCGGTGCGGCCAAATGCGCTATGCACGCGCTGTGCCGTATGTTACCTCGCCGTCACTGTATGCGACATGCTAACGTCGTCAAGAAATCTCTATGCACGCCCACCACCCGCTCAATCACCACATCTGCGCCCTCTCAGGCGACACTAGCTTCTATAAGCACTCCCAGATCCGGATCCGGATATGTGCCCGTCAAACCTTTTGAAGAGCAGTCTGTGCTGGCGACCATCCACCGATTCCCCTCCCTCGAACCGCTCCGATTCGAACAATACCCTGCAAACCATCTCTACCTACCCACCCGACGAGACATATTACACCGCGCGGTCGTTTACGAGGGCGATAGTACACGGTTAGGTACGGCTTCTACCAAGACTAGGTATGAAGTCAGAGGTTCCCGCAGGAAGGTTAGACCGCAAAAGGGAACAGGTCGCGCTCGTCTGGGAGACAAGAAATCGCCCATGCTAAGGGGTGGAGGTGTCGCATTTGGTCCCAAGCCTCGCGACTTCGCAACCGAGCTGCCCAAGAAGATCTACGACCTCGCATGGCGGACAGCACTGTCATACCGGTTCCGAAAAGGCGAGCTGATCATTGTGGACAACGCAATGGAGATTGAGAGCCCGTCTGTGAGGTTACTAGGTGACACCCTCAAGTACCACGAGAAATTGCTGGGCAGGGGCAGGAGCTTGATGGTAACACTCGAAGAGCGACCCTTACTAGAGCAAGCATTAGCGGAGATGGATCGCGGCGAGCAAACACTCACATGGGAAGAAATCGACGTCAAGAACCTTCTCGAGCTGTCCCGCGTCATCATCGAGCGCGACGCCCTGCACAACATCCTCCTCTCCCACGAGGAAGACCTCACACACAAGGCTCTCCAGCCCTGGCACAAGAGCCTCATCCGAGCATCGCCACCCACGGAGCTTGAATCGACCATCGGCTGGGAAGAATTCCGCGAACTCTCACTCTCCGACCCCAAGGAAAAGGACACCATCCGCGCCGATATCTACGAGAACGTAGCAGGAACCCGCTACGCCTACGCCGAGTCCCTCCCCCAAGGACCCAAGCGCAACGAGCTTACCGTATCCGCCTACAATCTCCTGGCCGAAGCCAAAGAACTGCAATTCGCTGAAAGGACCGGCCACTCTTTCGCCGATTACCTCAACGACTCCAACACTGAATCCTTCCCTCGTCTGCAAATGTTGACCTACCAAATCAACACAAAGCAAGATCTCGCTGGGCCCGGCGGTACTCTGGAAACCTCGCCCGTAAAGTCTGAAGAACTCATGATCGAGGTCCGTGAGCTCGAAGTGCAGAAACATGAGGTAGAGTACGAGGCCGCACTGCTCGCAGCCCAAATCCACGAGCACCGCTCTGCAGCCTTACGCCTCGCCGGTAATGAAGCGAGCGCGGATGAGCAGCTTGAATTGGCTAGTGATCAGAGGACTTATGTCTCGGACGCTGAGCTGTTGATTCTGGAGGCTAAGCTTGAAGTAGCCAGGCAAAAGAACACTGTCGCTACGCTCAAACGCGATGTTGCTGGCCAGAAGAAGGCAAGGGAAGAGATCAGGGTGTGTGAGCAGGTGCTCGAGGCTAAGAGGGCGGAGGTAGCTGCCGAGACTGAGGAGCTCGAGGCTGTTGAGGATGAGATGCCAGAGGTTGAGGTTCCAACTGAGGTTGAGACGAAGGTTGAGCCGGCCAAGGAGGAAAAGAGGATATGAAGCTTTTCATCGTGTTTACTGTACAGTGTATCTATAGATGTTCATGAATCGTTACACCACGTGTAGGTGGGTTGTGTTGTACAGTATACTACATGGCGCGGAAAATGCTCACGTGCTTTTCCTTACCATCGCTTCTTGCATCTTCAGCCCACAATCCCATCATCCGCGGCTCGGCATTTGCCTCGGGAGCACATGGCGAGGGTTTCCCTAGGTTTGCTTGTCCATCTCATCTCGACGTTCTCTCAAGCCGCCTCATCATCACCCTCCTTCTTCTCCACCTTCTTACCTTCATACATGACCGTCATAATGCCGCCAACCTCGCCCTCTCTCTTCGTCTCCCGAGCTCCCTTACAATCCGCCACCGCGTTCTCAATTGCCTTGAAAACCGCATTCGCTTCTTGCTCTGTCGCCTTCCTGCCATGCTTCTTCGGCCCGAGCGTAACCTCGACCTTGCGCCCCTCCTTCAGAAACTTCTTCATAGCCACCAGCCTGTGCTTCAGGTCGCCCGCCGCTATCGCCCAGTTCAGTTCTAGCGACTTTGTAGCAGGCCCTGTGCCCTGGCCCTTGGCTTGCCGTCGTAGCGTCTCGAGCTTCTTTTGGTGCTGTGCGCGGAGATCGATTTTGGAAATGACACGGCATGTTGGTAGGCTGTTCGGGTCTAGGTTTCCATCTTCGTCGTATTTCCCCGGTGTCATTTGTACGAGGTGGTGGGTGACTTTGTTGAAACTTGTCAGCGCCTCGTCGAGTGGGACGTTGTTGTGAAAAACGCCCTCTTCGTCTACGAGGTTGATGATGTCGGCTTCGATGGCTTGGTCGATGACGTAGTAGTCGGAGATGGCATGGCGGCGTGTGTCTTTCGTGTACTTTATGCCGCGGGTGGAGGTCCGGCTCGTAAGACTGGGTGTGGACGAGGAGAGGGAGGTGGGAGACGATGTCGGCGCAAATGCTGGGGCGTAGAGAAGTGGGATGGAAGTTGTGTTGCGTAGGTTTGGCGCGATGAAGACACGGTACAGGGCCCGCGAAGTACCCGAGATGTGTGTTGGTGGCATTTTGAGCGATTGACGGCGGGTCGTAAGAATCAATTGAACGGGAGAGAAGTTTGACTTTGTTGCTGCAACATGCGATATTCAAGACCGAAGCTTCCCGAGATCGACGCTAGCAGGGGTCGAGTCGAATCGGAGCAGTGACGACCTCCGCAATCGTCCATGGTGACCATCTTCAGCCTGCTCACGTAGCAAACCACCATGATAGCGATAGAGACGCCTTGTACATTCCTTGATCTCGCGCAACCTTATCTGCCGCCATGAGTAGTTCTCTGGCGGAATATTTGTCTGCACTCGATGCGCGTGACGCGAGAGAGAAGGCGCATGAGCAGTACATCAACGCCTGTATGTTATCTGCCCATGAGGGACGCGCAGTGCTACGAGAAGATACTGACATCGATAGATACTAGACTCGCCGACAACACTGCTCAGTTGTCAACCCAGACATCCTCCGCGGAGGAGCCCGCCCCCATAGCCAGCGCATCTACCAAAGCCATCCCGTCAAAGGGCAAAGGCACAGCGACAACCGATGTATCTTCTCCGTCCGCTGTCGCGCAACTCCGCTCCGAACTTGCCATCACTCAGCGCACGCGCGGTGATCTCGAAACGCAACTGAGTACTTTGACTGCTGAGCTCAGCGCCCTCAAAGCCTCGGACACACAACAGAAGCAGCGCATAGAACAGCTTGAGAAGGCGCGAACAGCACTGGAAAGGCGGGGCAAGGACAGAGCGGAGGAGCTCAAGGGCAAGGGGAGACTTGTGGAGGAGGTGCACGATGAGATGGTTGCACTGAACCTGCAACTCAACATGGCGGAGCAGGAAAAGGAGAAACTGCGCAAGGAGAATGAGGAGTTGACTAAGCGGTGGGTCAAGAAGATGGAGGATGAGGCACGGAGGATGAATGAGAAGTCGGGGTGGGAAGATCAGTCGCGGCGGAAGAAGTAGCGATGATGGACCACCCTGGCATCAGTCTTATTCTATTCCGTTGGCCCTTTGCGTTATGAATCTCAGCGTTTAGCGCAATAGACTGTTTTCACTTCATCTCCCTTCTTATGGACTGCCCGCTTGCTCGCTGATGCCTTGTATCTCTTGGCGCTAGAGCTCCCCGCCGCAAGCATACAGCTCCCTCGCCTCCCCACCAAAACACCAAACTCACCCAAACAAGCCTACGCTGTCTTCAACCATGGGGACCGCATTGAAGACCTGGGGTAAGATCGATCCGCTTCCATTTGTACCGTGTCTATCTTTATGATAATATACCCCGCATCTGTCGCATGGCTAACAAACATCCCAGAGCTCGAGAACTCCGTCAAGCTCGTCGACCCCAGCAAAGACGCCCTCTACAACTACTCAGCCTCCGCACAGAAAGCCATCAACGACGCGCACCCATGGCGAACCGACCCCAACTACTTCACCTCGGTCCGCATCTCGGCCATCGCCCTCCTCAAGATGGTCATGCACGCGCGCTCGGGCGGCTCAATCGAAGTCATGGGCCTAATGCTAGGCAAGATTGAAGCACACACATTCGTCGTCACGGACGCATTCCGGTTACCAGTCGAAGGAACAGAGACACGAGTCAACGCACAAGACGAGGCAAACGAGTACATGGTGGAATTCCTGCAGCGCGCACGAGAACAAGGCCAGATGGAGAACGCCGTCGGCTGGTACCACTCACATCCCGGCTATGGCTGCTGGCTTTCAGGTATCGACGTCAACACACAGAAGACGCAGCAAATGTTCCAGGACCCTTTCTGCGCCATCGTCATCGACCCCGACCGAACCGTCTCCGCGGGCAAAGTCGAAATCGGCGCCTTCCGCACATACTCCACAGAGTACGTCGAGAACCAAGCGAAAGCGGGTGGCGGCTCCAAGAATGTGAGCGGCGCGGAGAGCGACGGCTTCGAGACTATTCCGCTCGGCAAGATTGAGGATTTCGGTGCACATGCCAATCATTACTACTCCCTGGAAGTCTCGCACTACAAGTCCTCGCTCGACGCCAAACTCCTAGAAGCACTGTGGAACAAGTACTGGGTACAAACACTCTCCTCATCGCCCCTCATCTCCAACCGCGACTACGGCACCAAGCAGATCTCCGACCTCGCCCGCAAGATGCAGCAGGAGAACAACGCCAGCAAGCGTTTCAAGGGCGGAGCGGGATACGCGACGAACAACGAGAGCAAGAACCAGTTGACCAAGCTGGGTGCAGCAGGAAGCAAGATTGCTCGTGAAGAGGACATGGGACTGCTAGCGGCAAAGGTCAAGGATAAGGTGTTTGGTCTTGCGGATGGCGGGGAGGTTAAGAGCCAAGAGGTTGAGATGGAGACTTCCTAGACATGACAACATGGTCAACTGTGGAAAGCATGGCATGGCAAGGCGTTCAAGGGCGTAAATGAATAGATCAGGGTGGGATGATATCACGAATTGAAGTCAATGAGTTCATTGTAGCAATGCAAGGAAATTCACTAACACGTATCGTCATGACTCGTTTCTTATACACTATTGTTACACTTGCGCAGTTACACACCCTTCTAATTGACCAACAACCCCAGTCTCTTCAGCGTCTCCGTCCTACCCAGGATAACAAAGATGTCGTACAACCGCATACCCTGCTCCTGCCCCGTAACCGTCTTCCTCAAATAATGATACACATCCTTCGCCCCCTTCTTCCCCTCAGGCCTCCCATCAATCATCTCATGCACCTTCTGCATCAAATTCTCCTTATTCCAATCCTTCTCCTCGATCTGCGCTAACATCTGTGCGCGCATGGGTATATCGGAAGTCGTCGACATGGGCGGCTGCTTATCAAATGGTCGTAGGGGCGTGAAGAAGAAGGAGTTGCGGTACAGGAATTCATTTGCGTTTGTGTAGTTTTCTGCGTCGGCGATTATGATGGATCGGATGTAGTCGTCGGGGAGGGGGCTTCCGATTATGGACTTCCAGTCTTGGTAAGGCGATTCGGGGGAGGTGAGGAGGCGGGAGACGTTGCGGACCATTTCTTCGAGGGCGGGACCGCCGGTTGACGCGCGTTGCAGGGCGTGTTTGCGTTGGAGGAATTGCATTTTGCCGAATGTCACGGTCGTGTTGCCTTTTGTGAATTTCAGGCTGAAGTTATCAATCAGCGTCTTCAAGTCCATGACATCGCTCTTTTCCTTGTGGCTCCATCCGAGTAGCGCGGCGAAGTTTGTGAGGGTCTCGGGGAATATTTCCATCTCTTTGAAGGCGGTGATGTCGGTGTCGAAGTTTCGCTTGCTGAGCTTGTTGCCATTCTCGTCGACGAGCAGGCCGACGTGGGCGAACTCTGGGGGTGTCCACCCGAAGGCTTGGTACATGGCGATGTGCTTGGGGGTGCTGGGCATCCATTCGCTTCCTCGGATTACGTGCGTGATCTTCATGAGGTGGTCGTCTACTACGTTGGCGAGGTGGTATGTAGGGAGGCCATCGGACTTGAGGAGAATTGGATCTTCGTATGCGGATTCGGTGACATGGCCGCGTCTCTTGAGGGGCCTGAAAGTGCCATAGATGCGGTCCTTGTATGTCGGGTACTGGTCTGGGACTTTGAGACGTATGGTGTGCGCCTCGCCCTTGTGCGCTCTTTCGTCACTCTCTTCCTTGGATATTGCGGGCGGGGCGCATGTGCGATCGTAGTCGGTTGCGATGCCGAGCTTGTGTCTGTGTTCCGCCAACGCGTTCAAGCGCTCGGAAGAACAGAAGCAGCGATATGCGTGGCCTGATTCCAGCAGTTGATGCGCATATTCCCTGTATATCGCGCTCCTCTCTGACTGCTTGTACGGTCCATACGGTCCCCCAACCTCTGGCCCTTCATCCCATTGCAGTCCTGCCCATCGTAGATCGTCGAACAGTCGCTGTTCAGCGTCAGGTATTGTGCGTTTTTGGTCTGTATCTTCTATCCGGAGTAGGAATTGACCGCCTGTCCGTTTCGCGAGAAGGTAATTGAACAGCGCCGTCCGGAGCGATCCAAGATGGAGGTAGCCGGTTGGTGAAGGCGCAAAACGCGTCCGTGCGGGAGATGTTGGTACGGCGGCCTTTGCATCGGCTTTAGCTGTATTTTCTTTGATGTGATAGGTGTTCGAAGAGATCGGACGTCGCGAGGCGCGTGAAAGGCGAATTAGACATGACCGGCACGTGTACTGCGATAGTTGTGGGCGGAGTAGGGAAAACGACATGGCGGTGTTGATGCGACGCAAAGGGTTCGAGTTCGCGGTTGAAAATGACGTGCAGGGATTCGACGTTAGTGGGGGCGCCGCCTGCTAACAATTTGGCCCGCATTACCTGCCTGCGATCGACAAATCTGGAGAAACTTTGTTGCCTTCACTCCCACTGGACGAGGCCCTTTACGTCGCTGTATCTCGCTTTATTCTTGTACATACTTTGGACCAGTTTGTCTGCTTCCCAATTACCCACGCCCAACCCAACAACAACACAAAAGTTTGTACCTCCAGTCTACTACGACACGACTCTCACTAACACGATGTCACCTCCAGTGGATGAAGAAATCGACCTCTACGGTACGTAGACGTGTCTGTACATTTGAAGCACTGCTAACGCGAACAGAGGTCCTCGAGATCGAAAAGGGCGCGAGCAAGATCGAGATCAAGAAGGCATACCACAAGGTTCGTGAGCAACAACAACGCAAGGGCGACCCCATTCTGACCTTGACAGGCTGCGCTAGCACATCACCCCGACAAGGTCGCAGAAGATGACCGCGCAGAGGCCGAGACCCGCTTCAAGGCCGCGAAACAAGCCTACGAGATCCTCTCCGACGATGACAAGCGACACATGTACGACACCCACGGCATGGCTGCCTTCGACCCGTCCCGAGGCGGTATGGGCGGCGAAGGCCCGGACATCGACGACATCTTTGCGCAAATGTTCGGCGGAATGGGCGGATTTGGCGGAATGCCTGGAATGGGCGGCATGGGAGGCATGCCCGGTGGACGAAACGTGCCACGGAAAGGACGATCGGTAGAGCAGGAGTACGAGGTCAGCCTGGAGGAGCTGTACAAGGGCAAGACGACCAAGTTCTCCAGCACCAAGAACATCATCTGCAACATGTGCAAGGGCAGTGGAGGAAAGCAGGGCGCCAAGAGCAACTCTTGTGCTGTCTGTAACGGACGCGGTACGTCGCTATTTCATCTCGCATCATCCAGACATACTAACTTTCCCAGGTGCCAAGCAAGTCCTCCGCCAGGTCGGCCCCGGCCTCGTCACCCAAGAGACCGTTCCTTGCGGCAACTGTTCAGGTTCCGGCCAGGTTATTCCCGAGAAGCATCGCTGTAAGAAGTGCAAGGGAAAGAAGGTTGTGGAAACCAGGAACGTTCTCGAGCTTTACATTCCCCGTGGTGCGCGACAGGGCGAGCGCATAGTGCTTGCAGGAGAAGCAGATCAAGTACCCGATCAGGAGCCAGGCGACATCATCTTCACGCTTACAGAGACGCCACACGACGTCTTCGAGCGCGCAGGCGCAGATCTGAGGGCTGAGTTGAAGGTCAGCTTGGTGGAGGCTCTCACAGGCTTCAATCGCGTAGTCATCACTCATCTCGACGGACGGGGTCTCAAGCTCAACGTACAACAACCCGACGGCAATGTCCTGAGACCAGGACAAATCCTCAAGATCGAAGGCGAGGGTATGCCTATCAAGCGCAGTGACGCTCGTGGCGATCTCTACCTAGTAGTCGACGTCGAATTCCCCGAGGACGGCTGGCTGAAGAACGACGCCGCAGTACAGAAGCTGCGGGACGCTTTACCAAAAGACGACAAGCCGGAAGAAAAGCACGAAGAGGTGGAGGAGGTAGACGTCGAATGGGACGCCGACATGGAGGACTACGGTGCCGGCAGTGGAGACCCACGCGCAGGTGGCGCTGAGTGGGAAGACGATGATGAGGAGGCTGAGGGTCCTCAATGCGCGACACAGTAGAGAGTCGCATAGTATGATTGACGAATGCATGTCTTGGCGTTGGGAGGGCGACGTTCATTCCGTATTTATACACGCGCGGAGCCGTCGCGGTTATAGATTGGCTTGCATGGCTTCTAGGGCTTATTCATTTTTTTTGCGGCATCATAATGCGTGAGCATAAAATTTCCTTTCCAAGGCTGCATTCACCATTCGCCTTTGCACAGTTACATACCACGAACTTTGTAGCGATATACGATTCGAATGCGGCTCGGTCTTCGTAGTACACTGCCATGGCATTGCGCAAGTATGCTATTGCAGTTGCCTTGTTGTAGGTTCTATCTTTTGTCTCGCGCAATCCTTGATCGAAGGATTCTCTTCGTCAAATCGTTGGTCTCAGATCTAGTAAGACTTGTTTGCCTAAAGTCAGTACCAAGATGGAACGCGTTTTAAAAACTTGTCAATACCGAATGTTCTGCAATGATGAACCGATGACAGAACTGATAACTCGAGGAAGCGCAGAACAAAACTGAGACCTAGTCTGAGTCGAAGGTTCGAAAGTCGTTTAGAAATCATGTCATCCAGTGCAGACAAGAACAAGCATGGAGTGCAGACAAATACCGGCAAGTGGTTCGGATGTAGTCGCAGCATCCACACCACGGATTCCAGGGGATCTCTCGCCTTAACCGCAATCTTGTATGTTCCATGGTCACTGTCAGCGGTAAACAGGTCCTGCAACGCCACAAGCCATGCGTGGATGCCATTTTAGGACACGCACATATCAGCCTCGTGCATTCTCATTGGTCCGCTCGCAAAGTCACGTGTAGAGTGGGTCTTCTCCTTGGAGACGACTAAGTTGGGTGGGTCCCTCGAGCACCGCTGACCAACCAGCGTCCGATGCGGAAAGGCGCTATGTCGGAAGAGGTAATGTACGAAAGGTGCGGCCTGTGCGCACGTATGATAACGGCAATAGAGGATGAAGGGATGATGGCAAAGCAGTGGCTTGGTGGAGTCAATTGTTTTGGAACGGGGCTACGCGTCTGTTGTTTAAGTGCTGTTGCCTACTGCTCATTTTTGTTCTTTCACTCTCATTCACTCACTCACTCACTTACTCACTGCCAAACCTTGGAACACCCCGAGGTCATACTGGACGGCACTTCTTCTGTTTTTCGTCAGCGTCTTCAGCGAAACAAGCACAGCCATCTAGAGGCACTATACGTCCTCGCTCCGCCGTTTCTACTATCTCCGTTTGATTCCTTCACCGTTATTACACACCCGTGGACGTCTTGATCCCATCCAGAGTGGCAGAGATCGAGACCCTACCCGACATCCACGGCATCCATACCCTCATCGAAACCTCGAGCAACTACGTTCAGCATCATTCAAGCCATGGCATCCCCAGTCACAACCGCAATCGTCCTCTTCACGATCCTCAACACCGCAACCGCCTCTCCCCTCACGAAGCGCGACGCCGGCTACGCGATCCCCGAGGGCGCCATCATCATCCTCATCCTGTTGAGTGCGGGTCTACTCGTCTGCATGGGTTACGCCATACACAAGACCTTTGGATTCAGAAGAAACCCTAATGAGTTCAGACACATGAGCGTGGAACAACAAGAGTACATGGCCGAGGTGCGGGTCAGGAACATGCAAGGACTAATGGCGGAGGGAGCGAAGAGTCAAAGGGGTGGTCCACGACGGGGGGAGGTGGTGTATGATTAGATAGCGGGGGCTATAAGGTCAGAGAGTTGGAAGCAGGTTGGTGCGAAGATGCGTAAGTATGCATTGGGTATCATATGTTTGGACTGCCTATCTCTCTTCGGCATACACCGGCGGCCTTTCTCCCCTCTCGTACTTTGGCACAGGATCTCTGTCTTCCACATTGCGTTCGTCTTGTACTACGTCTCCGAAGAAGACATCTGCGACGTCAACCCATAGAATCACTCGCTTCATGCCTGTTCTTAGACATCTTTCTACTTTGCCCATTCTGCCTTCGTTCTTGCCAATCGCGCTGTTTACCGCATGGACCAAAACTTCCTTTCTGATCTCTTCGTAGTCGTGGAACTCCAAGACGACTTGGTCTGCGTACGTGATGTTGGGGTCCGACCATGATGGAAGAGGTGCATTTGGCGTGTACCTAATGGCGAAAAGATGGCGTGTGTATGTGGTGATGATGGTAGGTGGAGATCCTGGTGCTGTGTTCTGCCGTATTGGTGTCGCTGTGTATCTGGCTTCTTGTAGTTTGTTAGTACTACTTCTCGTGTCATATGACCGTATTGGGGTTTATAGTGCACACTAACCAAATGAAGCCACGCCATCGATGACATCCTGTACCAAATCACCAGCCTTCTTCACTCTGGCGTCTTGCGGTCCGAAGCCGCCCTCTCCCATCGATGTTTCAATTTCAATGCCATGGGGTTCTCTTCGCTGCCTTCGTTTTCTGCGGACGGCTTCGGTTGCCCATATTTCCATCAGCTTCGTCCTCCGGCTTCCACCGCGGTCCTTGCGGTTCATATGTTCCACATCCTCGCGGGATCGAATCTCAGTGATGTATGCCGAGTCTGCGGGGTGGTGGTCGACACGATGTCCCCATGCAGCGAAGTCACGGGCTATGAAAGGTACAGTCGTCAAGAAAGGGCGAGTATGTTGTGTAGTGTGGATAAGGTAAACCTTTGCGCCTTGAGATACGGTCGACATGTTTGATATGAGTTTGAGATAATGATTGCAATGTCTTTATCGGAACGACCGTCTTTATAGAAAGCTAGGCAATGGATGAAGACTTTAGAAAAGGCCGAAAAAATCTATTTTGTTTCATACCCTCTCACACAGACAGCGTGTTTGACATGAGTACGACACCACTGCAAGCAGTGCGGCCGGCATGTCAAGGCGTCATGGTCAGAGCGTTCGGTGAAGTGAGGCGTTTCAGCACAGCGCTGACTTATCTTTGGGCTCTGAAACGGCCATCACGACGTAGCTGAACACGCAACGGCCGCTGCTGGGTGCGCGCGCCACGATAGAAGCCCAAATTGGAGGTTGGCTGGAAGTGCACGATAGCACATTAACCAAATGTCGATCTGACATAGCAACAGTGCTGAAATGGCGTGCTGTCTGAGAGGCGAATAGGAGAGGAAGCTGCCCAGCTGCCATGTGTTAGACGTTACTGCGTGCGCTAAACCTTCAGCTTCCTCCAGGGCTGCAGGGTACCCATGGCGCTTCTGTTCTTCCGCCGACGAATCCGGAGATGGCTCCTCAGCCTCCTTCCCCGCGTCTACCGAATTGAGGTGCGACAACCAGTCAGCCACGATCGTCCTCGTGTCGCGACTAATGCATCTTTCAGCGTGTGTGTAACATAACGATCTTTTCTGGGAGTGCGAAAGTTACCGGTTATGGGATTGCGAAGTCACTGATTCTAGAACGTTGGCGTGGAATTTGGAATGCCACGCCATTTAGGGCTTTTAGATCATTAGCACCGCACGGACTCGCCCGGCATCCTTGACATCCTCTTGAATCGCTGCATCACATTTCAATGCTGTCAGGGAAGAGGCTGTCACGATAGGGCTGTCATGTTTCTGCGTTCGACCTGAATATGGGGCGACCTCAACTCAATGGCACGACAAAATTCGTGTCTAATGCGCAGAAGTTTATTCGCACGCGCCCAATGGCTACTACGTTCAGAATGAATAGAGTGCGCCTTTAACTCAGACTGCGGTCTGGTCCTTCGGACAGGTCATCGAGATGGCACTTTAGTATACGGTATGATTGCGATAGCTTTGATGAATGGCTACTACGTCCAGCAGCGCAGTGTTTCGGCACATTCACGCTCTCGTAGATTGACACGACCCATGATCACCGATGCCTTCACATTGCTCATTATACGTAACCCCTCTTCACAGAGTTCACACATCATGTTTGCAGCAAGCACTTGCCAAAGCTCGCGCTCCTCATGCCGCACGCACCCCGATACCCATGCACACCACCCTTACAACAATGCTCACCTACATCCACCATCCAGCAGGCCCAGTCGTGATTCGCACAACGCACCCCTCCATCGCGCTCTGCTACCAGAAACGCGGCTGGCTAACCACATCATCGTTTGCCCAAGTCCTACGTGACCACCCAGAATGGCAGTCCACCTCTATTACTTCGACTCCGTCTACTGAGTCTGGAGAGAGCATATTCGCACGTATCGCTTCCACAGTACTATCCTCACTCAGTGCCACGATAGCCGTAGTACCAAGTTATGCACCCACAGGAGTGCGGAGTATTGCGCCTCTATTTGTAGGTGAGGTTGGAGATGATGTAGACCGAGAGAAGCGGGAGGAGTTCGTCAATAATGGAGGGCCGATACATTGGATGACGGCGGTAGAACGGACCTGGTATCGAGATCACGGATTGCCTGTTCCGACAACAGGCTGGCTAAAGTGCAGTCGAAGGTGTGAAGCGATTGAGCATAGACTTGAGAGCGGCGAACTCGATATCGATGTTTCACCACCGGGGTACGAGGCAGCCATAAGCATACGCTAGGATGCATGTCGATTGATGACGCAGGATGCTCTGATTAGTGATCGACGGATACGAATGGTACATGAGCATTCTAATCGTATTGTTGGCACTATGGTATCTCGCGAGCTGAAAACAGCTAAAAGGAAAAGAGCGTTTGGTATCTTTTGGACGTCACCCACACATGCAATAAATCATCCTTTCCTCGTACGAAAACACCATCCCAATATTACGCCTTGGTATCCGGTCATTCCATCCTTCTCTTTGTACAAATAAACACATTATCCCATGTATATACTTGGCACTCGCGTTCTCGAGCACCTATCTTATGTACTCTTCGCTTCTTCTGGCCATCCTACAGATCCGCACTCTTGGGATTCACCAGGTAAATGTCAGGTACCTTTGGCACCTGGGGACTCTTTTGTAATGCCAGTTTGATCGCGTCTCTTGTCTTGGCTCCTTCCTTGTTGTCCCCACCGCCGCCAGTCAGTCGCCTCATGCCGCTCCTAAAACGACTCCGCGTATCGTGAGCGACAGGTTTGATAATATTCTCCAGACTAAAGGTCCCGGCTTTGTCTGTGCTGTTCGAACGACCAGCCGAGTACTCGTCGTCGGAGAACGGCTCGTTTTGTTCGTCAAGAGTGGTGGACGAGAGTGAAGGTGAAATGCGCTGTGGTTGGTTTGGAGCAGATGGCGACGTCACTGATCGGGCATGTAAATTAGGGCGGGGATGGCTTGTTGGGGGTAAGGTACTCGAAGAAGAGTTGGCAAAGGAGCTGAAAGCGCCCGGGGTCATGACACCAGGGTCCCTAGCCGGGGAGAGCTTGACATCAGAGATGAACCCCGACTGAAATGATGTAACGGATGCGTTCCGCGTAAGAGATTTGTGCAGGATAGGCGCCGTTTGCTGATCGTATAGATTCTCACGCATATCGTGAGCAAACGATCCATTCGCGTAACGCCCCGAGGACGAGAAGTTTGGTAGGTCTGTCAACGTCTCGGCGTCATCATCATCCTCAAAGAAGTCGTCCAAGCTGTCTAGTTTCATGACCAGTTCACCAATGTGACTGTCGCCCCGAGTATCTTCTGAAGTCATGGTCGCTGTTCGGTGGTAGTCGGATAACGGGCTGAACGGGAATTCTTCTTGGCGGAATTCTATCTTGGGTGTCTCGGTGTCTGGCACATTCATCTCACCGAAATTTCCGCAGGTGTAGAAGACAGCGTGGACGTTGGCCCTCGTCAACTGCGAGTGCAGGGCGGGGATCGGAATTGACCAGCCGCTTTCTTCAGGGATACCGTACAATGACTGTGTTTTCTCGAACTGTTTCTTGTACCCTCTGGTGGAGTGAGAACCTGCCATACTCATTCGAATATGCTGCTTGTCGAACGGCGTAAGAGTACTAGTCATGTTGAGATTGATGACGAAGTCCAGAACCCTCAGAGCCTGAGGGCAATACGCACTCTGTAGTAGTCGTAGAAGAGGCGAGAAAAGATCGGATCCTTTGGAGGCCATCTCCGGCTTGCGCATATCGATCTCGGGTAACAGGACGCAGAGGACTTCCATTGTGTTGATCTTCATCCAATCGATGTTGTTCATCAAGAGACCGAGCAGGAACACGAGGCTGCCGAACTCATGTTCTGGGAAGAATGTTGAGCGGATAGCGGACATTGTCTGCGCGAGAAAATCCTTCTCTTGACGATACCTCTTCATTGCGAAGGCTGTCAACGCTTCGGACAGCGATGTGCATTGGTAGTGCTGATCGGCAACCTTTGCAAGCACTTCGGCGGTGGCTCGAACACTAGAATCTTTTGCTGTAGAGTCGAACGAGCGTAGGAATCTTGGCAGATTCGCGAGGATGGCGTACATTAGTCGGCTATCATCGCCCACGATGCGGCTGGAAGGTAGGACCACCAATCTCTCCAAGATTCGTAAAGATCGGTCCAGACATGTGCTCGACCGGATACCCTTGTACGTCAGTTGAGCAAGGCCTTCGAACTTGCCTTCCCATTTATCCGGGCAACTTTCTTCCAGGATTGCCAGCACCTCTTCGTCGCCCAGATCAAGCTTGTCGAGGAACTTGTCTAGCATCAGCAGGCTCTCCATGAATTCGCCTTCGTGTATGGTATCCAAGCATGCGCAAGTGGTCCAGAACAATTGAGGGTACTGTATGAGGTCGTCCGGTGCTAGTGCTTCGATGATCGTTCGTAACGTCGTAAGTATTTCCATAGAGAATGTCTGTATATCGCTCTCCTCGTCTGATATGGTATTGGAAAGTCTTGCAAGCATGTCGGAAAGCATCTGCTGATCGAGCGAGCTCAAGATGCACCGGAAGAGTTGGAATGATCGACATGCAATATGTCGGACCGGACAAGACGTGGCCCAATTCAGTGCGACTCGCCCCCACGCTTCTCGAAGCCCAGGGTACGCGAATGAAAAGAATCTCATGACCTCGCCAGCAACATACTCCATCGGCTCGGGAACCTTGAACGTTGAATCTGCAACGTCTTTGCCATTCTTGTCATCGTAACTCCATACCACTTTGGCGTCATGTTGTCGAATACCTTCAATGAAATCTTCGATCGATCTTTTGTTGATGCCTGGCGTATCGTCTTCAATCTTGGAGATGACTAGCTCGTGGATTAGATGCACAAGCATCTCGCGAGACTGGTCCTGAACTACAGAAGTATAGTGATCCCAAAGAACCAAGACCACCTGTAGAAGCAAAGGAATGTGCTCCTTGGCTACCTCAACTGGAGATACCATAAGATCAACCAACAGGATGAGGCAAACTTGTCCCAGAGCGAAGCCGGACTATGAGAATTAGCGCAGTTCATTCCAAGTTTTACTTTATGCTTACCTGCTTGTTACTACTTGGTAGGACCTGAGTGAGATCGGCCAAGTATGGTAGATTGACGGCGTCTGGTGGTGGTGGCATAGGCTCGCGCTTTTCGCTTACCATGGACCGCGGGTTGATCTGTAGGAGCAAGAATTCGACCACCTTCAGCCCTGCAGGGGTACTCGATAGATGGACTACGATCTGCTTGGAGTAGTCGACGTAGTTTTGTTCCCGTTTGTCTAGGCAAAGGTTGATGATGAAGTTCAATATTAACTGAACATTTCCACCGTACGGCCCCGTTGCTAGCGCTTGCCAGAGCGCCTGAATCTCATTGTGTAGTACGTTGCCGGCCTTGTAAGTGATTTCAAAGAGATTGACAAGCAGCATGTAAGAGTTAGCAGTCGGTCCTCCATCCGGATTTACTTGGAGTTCGACGGATTGCACCCAAGGAAGCATAGCGGCAACCATGTTGCGTTTGTGGTCAGGCTTGAGATCTTTGAAGTAGTAGGAAAATTGCGAGAAGACCAGGAAGGCGAGTTCAGCATGCTGCTTAGCGAGCCTCCGTGACGTCTCGAATTGCGCCAGCTTGTAGACAGCAACAGTCTTGTCAGAAATGCTGATATCTAGATCTTGCAACTTCGAGTTCTTGCCCTCGCGAGCTTCAAGCGTTCGGAGCAATCGCGTTGATTTGGTGCGTATCTCGCTGTTCTCGTGTCCAAGCGTATAAAGACCAGCGCTGAGTACTTTCCAGAATGGCAACGTATAGTCCTCATGTTGTGTGAGGACTTGTGTGACAACTTCAAAGTAGCTTTCCAACGCTTTGCCAGAAACTGCGAGGTAGCACATTTCGATTGCCTTGTCCAGCAAGTATGGATGCTCGCGGTTGTGCAGTATAAGGTTGGTGAGTGCTCGGCGACCAATCGCGTGTGTCCGATCGCTCGGGGTTTCGAAGATGCTCTGGATCCACGAGAGCATGCGTATAACATCGAACTGAAGCAGAACTTTGCTGTCAGTGGTAATACTAACAGGCCCGCCACACAACGCCGCCATGGCACTCAGCGCTGCGGTTCGAAGATCGCGTTTTTCGATCTCAAGAGCCGCAGTCGCGTTGCCTTTGTTGTTTTTATCTACCTCTCGATCAAGCATGGAACGGCGCATCTGTTCTTCACGCTGGCGGATCTGAGACTGGTTTGCCGCATAGCCGCACCACTCTTCCATCAATGTGAATGCAGCTTTGCGGGCTTGGAAAGGCATCCAATGCAAAGGATCACTGGTTTTGTTGATGCCCTCAAACAAAACCTCCACCAGTCCACAATAGTGCGTACGTAGCTTCTGATAGCGCGCTTCGAGTTGGACCTCCGTATCACTCAGGAATATTCTCAGATCCTTGGTGTAGTTCATGAGATTGTTGATTATCCATTCGTCATTGTGAGCCTCAGGGAGCTTGAGAAATTGCTGAGAGGTCAGCTTGTAGACGTGTGTAATCTCAGTCCGAAGATGGTCAGTTCGATAGTTGATTGGGCGAGGACTGCTGATCGTCCGGTTGTGATTTCCCAAGCGCATCTTCGCCTCCTCAGCGCAAGCAGCCACGATCCCTTGAAGCGATTCGAGCAGTGTACGATAGAGGTTGAGGTTGACGGAACCGAGGCCGATGACCGCAGCATCCCGAATGGCGACATTGTCCACTGACAGGAACGGAAGGACTTTGGAAAACAACTCGGTAGCAGTATGTTGCTTGTTCGTGCTAATTTGTGAAGATTTTGAGCTTTTACGCGAGTGATTTCCTTGCGTGGCTGATGTGGCCGTCGGACCGAGACTTGTCAATGTCGTGAAGGCGAATATGAGGTACAACTTCCACTGTTCGATAACGACTTCTGGTGATGTGGAAGCGAGGCGGCCACTGAGCTTGCTACTCCCGGGCTCGAAGGGTGAATACGGCGTAGAGCGCTGACCCTCGGCTAAGGATGATAGAGTGCGATACATCTGTGCAAGTCTCGCACAGACTATGTCACGAGTGAGAGTCACGGCGAAAGGACAAACCTCAAAGCTGATTCGAACCAGATTGGGGAAGATCTTGAACCACAGGGTAGCGTCGTACGGCACGTCGCTACCACAAAGCTCAACAAGGGTACTCTGCACATTGCTCTTACGCATGCCGCGTTGCAATCGACTGCGCTCAGCCAACGACAACTTTTCATCGCTAATGTCGAGAACTCTCTGGGGGCTGCCCTCCATTACCCGGATAACACGTGTATTGGAGCCTCCCAGAGCCGTGTCAAATTCAGTTATGAGGCGTAGCACGGTGACAGCGTACGAGCGGACGCGACGTGAAGGCGAGCATAGGAAGAAGAGACCATGGGACTCAACTTCGTCAACGTGCGCCCACACTGAAGACAGATCAAGAAGAGCCGCGCGATTACCAGAACCGTCATCTGGCGTATCCAAAGCTGCTTTACGTGTCTTGCGCTTGATCTCTTCAATCCATATCTCTAGTAGCTCCACGTAGAGTTTCAAGGTGTTCTCGATGTGCCCAGCCCCAAGCATGCCACCATCAGACATAGTGGCATAACGGTCGTCGAAATTAAAGATGAACCGTGCAAAGCCAATCGTGACTTGCTGTGCATGTGATTGTCGGGCTATAGATTTGAGTGATTGAGCGGATGACACAGCGATGTTCCCCTGTACGTGGGCTGTCCCGGTGCACAACAGGTTTACCAGTGAATTGAATGGTATATGTGGAGACAGACAGCGGGGTAAAGCCTGAACAGCGACATGCAAGAGGTCATAAAACCCTTGCCGCGGATCTGTGGTGGTCATGTAATCTTCACGAGGAGCGAAACTGAAGGCCGCCGCCATAGGGGTCTTTGGTGTTTGCGAAGAGAATTTCTCGTCGAGTACGGCCTGGCCTCCGAATGCGTTGTCGCAGATGATGGTGATCTCCCCCAAGATCTTACAGAAGCGGATATAGTACTCCTTGGCCACTTCGGCGAAACCGGCGAAGTTCACAGGGCGCGACAGACGCTCTTCCTTGAGAAGACTTGACTTTATGGGTAGAGGCTGTGAAGGCCGCGGACTAGAAGGAAGAGCCGGGAGCTCGTTCGATACCGCGTTTGGATCGTAGTCGAACGTAAGTGGAAAAGGCGGCTGCTCCGTGTTTTCGAGATCAGCCATGATGGCCAGAAACGAGCGGATACCAATGACCATACGGTCAGGCTCTAGGTTTTCGACGCGCAATTCTCGGCCCGACAAGAACATGTCGGAGTTGAGCAGGGGAAAGATGATGGTCTTGAAGCAAAGGTCTTGGTACTTGTAGCCGATAATGCGTGTCAGTTGTATCAATGGCTCAGCGATGGCTGGTTCAGTTGATAGGTACGATCGCCTTCCGGGTTGGAACACCATTCGTATGATTTCTTCCAACCGGCGAACAGCGACATTTGGTGCTTCGGTTCCCCGCCTGTATATGTAAGTCCACACTAGCCGACAAATGCCTCGAAGGGCGATGGCTCTGGTTGCGCGCTCTTTGAGTCGTGGCTGAGTAGACAAGGCGAGCGCAAGCCATTGGGAGAGAAAGGTTTCGGTCGGAGAAGCACATAGGATGGCGGCCATGAGTGGGAAGGCTTCGTGCCAGTGTTTCGGCTTGCCCAGCAGTATGGCAGCGCGCTGCTTCATCATGTCGATCACAGTCTTCCATCTAGGAGCGTTGAGTTCAATGGTCGCTTTAGAGGTGATACGTAATAAGAGTTCCCTTAGGACTTGGCAGTACGCATATTTAACCGGCTGGCCGTGGGCACTGGTGAAAAGCTTTGCCATGGAAAGCATGAAATCACATGTCCGGTCCCAGGTGTCTTCAGGATATGACTTCACTTGTAGGTGCCTTAGAGCGCGAATGAGCAGGGCGCCCTTGGCTTCATGGTCTCGGTTGTACTGATTCTTGATGGCCAAGTGACCATCGACGATCTTCAGGTCGGTGATGAACTTGTCTTGCACTTGCTCAAAAATGAGGCCACTCAGCACACCGAGCAGTTGACTGTAGATGGTCCAATTGGCGAGGTTGAGAGGGGATATGTCCACGAGGTCAGGGTCCACGGTGCTGAGCTGGCCGTAGAAAAGACCAAGAAGACGGTCGGCCATCTCAAAAGTCAAGTTATGGAGGTCGGTTTGGGTCATGATCTCGATCAGGACGCGGCAAAGGATGTAGGTTGAGACAGTCGAGCGCTGTTCCGCTTGTGTGACAGTCTGCTGCAGAGCGACGATGTGGTCGGGGCCAGATGCTACAGAGGCTGCGGATTGATTATCCAGTTGTTGGACCGGTTCAGTATTACGTCGAGATAGCGCAGGATGGAGTTGAAGCCCTGGGTTGGCTTGTCGGGCAGTAAGTAAGTGAGTGCGCTGCTTGGACGCCTCCTCGCTCTTGGCTTTGCGCCATAGCATGATGGTGTCTATAAGCGGCTTTGGCTTGTGGCGCGCAATATGGCCCAGGGCCGCGATGAGCTGGTCGAAGGTAGGGTCTACACCAGGTCCACAGACACCCTCTACGCGGGCCTCAGGCTGGCCTCTCTCCGTCATGCACTGGTTGATCTTCTGCTCGGCCTGGCTGATGAAGGCGTTGAAGAGGTGGTGCAGGGCATATTCGCCAACCGTCTTGAGTTCGTGGGGATGCGGCGGGTGGCGCGACTGGGAGCGGTGGTGATTGTGGCCCTTTCGCACGGATCTGGCACTCGGCGCCCGCTCAGGCTTGCGGTGAGAAATGCTTCCATCGCTGGATGCCGCCTGTGGCCCCACGCCGGCATAGACGTTCCCTGTGCCTGCGCCAGGCTGCATGCCGTTGGCGGCGAAGGCGTCGGCTATTGATTCCTGCGACATGAGGGCTCCATCGAGGGTTGCCCCGGCGGCGGCGGCGATGATCTGGGGGCTCAGCGGGCTGGTGGCGGGGGAGTTGACGAAGCTGGTGTTGCGCGAGTGCTGGATGCCGTGGACGATGGACGTGTTGCGGTTGTGGGCGTACGAGCCCGAGGGCTTGCGCTCGAGCGTCGTCAGGGTGCGGTCGGGGCTCGAATTGCTGCTGGCAGCCTTGACGGCCGGAGTCTGGGAGCGCGAGGCGATGGTTCGTGACGAGGCAGTCAGCGCACGCCCGCGGGTCTGGCTGGGCTCACGCGAGGCCGACGAGGGGTGCTCTATATGGTGCGACACATTCCCAGCAGCTGGTCGAGCTTGCAGGAGAGGGAAAGCAGCTGCATTGGGCAAGGCACAGGGGTCAGCACAGTTCTGAGGCAGCGCGGAAAAGCGTCGACGTCAAGATAAGGCTTTGTCGCCATGGCACCTGAAGAGCCGGCACTGTCAAACTCCAGGCCGCGTGGGGAGTGCGTTTCACAGCTGAATGACGACGGGCCTGGGGCTAGGGAAATGCTACTCACACATGCCGCAGGCTTCGCGTGCAGCATCTTCCGTGGCGCGCGGAGAATACTGCAGCCTATCTTCCAAGGCTCAAGACGTAGAGGGCGCCGTTAAAGGGTCGCGACGGCTGTCATGGATGTCTCGAGGTGGATGAAATGGGTACGTAGCGGTGCCCTGTGCCTGACTAGCCGCCGTCTAGCCTGATTCGAGGCAACGATCATCCATGGCGCCCGGCATCAACACGGCTCTGGAGATCGATCCGAGCCTGGAGATTATTCAGTCCCACGTGGTCTGCCTTTCTGGGAGCTGGGCATGGCAAGCTATCGATAGGCCTCGAGAGCCTCATACGTAGGTGAGGGGTTCCTCCCGTGTCAGTATGCCTCCTAGGCAGTTACTGAGAGGTACCTGATAACGGGCGCTTCTATCCTAGATACCTAGGTAGTGCTCAGCTGACCTTGATCGGAAGGAAGAGTATTGGTAACTGCCGTACGCGATGCTTCTCCATCTGTGATTTGTCGTTCACCATGCACATGTCTATTCGTACATGAGAATAGTAGGCTGACTCATTATGACACACGTGCAGTAAGGCTGGAGATGCAAGACTGTAGACGTGGGAGTTGCGACATCTTAAACGCGCAGTGATGACAAGACTTAGATATCTGCATCGGGATAGGCGCCTCTTTACCTCAGTCGATACTGCCACCTGCACCTGCTCTGGCTGCGCATATATATGCACTTCCAGGCTTCGCTTAGTCTACGGTCTTGGTGCGTGAAGCATCCATGAGATGATACCAGGAACACCCAGGAAGACGGCTGGCTGCCTTTGAGCACTGGGCAAGACGCCTCGTCATCTTTGCGCAATCATACGCGAAAACTCTACTTTAAAGCGAACTGTGAATCTATTGTCAGGGCGGGAAAGTTTCCTGCCCTGGAGTTGGCCATCACATGCTTACTGTCTCTATCATCGCCTAGCCTTGCACGACTGTCGCGTGCATGCTGCATCTTTCTTACCGCCGGCTTGACGCTGCTCCTCTGTAGATTCGATGCCTCCATCTGCCGTGATTCGCACGAGGTCGTCGTATGTGTGGCCGCAGTGTGCCCCACAAAGGTACCGAAGTGCTGGCGGGGTTCTTGGTAGCCAGGGCGGAAAGGCCGCGAGGGTCGGGAAAGTCAGGGTCTCACCTGAGGCCCGCCGTCGTTTCTGAGCTGCCCCAGCGGAATGGCTGCGGAACGCTTCGGCTTCCGATGGGCGTCTGCCAGTCAGTGACGGCACCACTTTTGGCCACTTTACCCGTGTCGAGGAAGCGGTCAGAGGTGTGTAGAGTCTAAAGGCGAGATTATTGTTTGGTGTGCTGTCTCAACAGCCTGCTTGCGGCTCCGTGGCCAGATCTTGATAAGATTGAGTTGAGACGCACGGCCACTTGCCATTCCGATCCTCCGTTGCGAAGCCGCATACAAATATTACCGTGTCGTTTCCAATCCCCTTCCGGACGGCAACTTTCTACCGTGTCCATGTCAGTCAGCCCCTCATTCTCCCGCCGACTCTGCTAACGCCCCTCTCAGCACCATGGCACAACTCGACACCTTGGACCTTATCGTGCTGGCCGCCCTCCTGGTCGGCACAGTAGCCTACTTCACCAAAGGCACCTACTGGGGCGTCTATGGAGACCCCTACGGCAGCTCCATGGCCACGGCCAATGGCGCTGCAAAGGCTGGCAAGTCGCGCAACATAATAGAGAAGATGGACGAGACGGACAAAAACTGCGTCGTCTTCTACGGTAGCCAGACGGGCACGGCAGAGGACTATGCCTCCCGCATCTCCAAGGAGGGCCATTCGCGATTCGGCCTCAAGACCATGGTGGCAGATCTGGAGGAGTACGATTTCGAGAACCTCGACACCTTTCCCGAAGACAAGCTCGCCGTATTCGTACTGGCCACCTACGGCGAGGGCGAGCCCACCGATAACGCCGTCGAGTTCTACGAGTTTATCGGTTCTGAAGATGTCAGCTTCTCGGAGGGTGGCAGCATCGACGACAAGCCCCTCAACAAGCTCAACTACGTCGCATTCGGTCTCGGTAACAACACATACGAACACTACAACTCCATGGTCCGCAACGTCGACAAGTACTTGACGAGGCTCGGTGCCACCAGACTGGGTGCTGCTGGTGAGGGCGACGATGGCGCTGGCACCATGGAAGAGGATTTCCTCGCCTGGAAGGAGCCCATGTGGACTGCTGTTGCCGAGAAGATGGGTCTGGAGGAGCGCGAAGCCATGTACGAGCCCGTTTTCGAAGTCAATGAGAAGCCAGAGCTATCTCCCGAAGATGACACCGTTTACCTCGGCGAGCCCAACAAGAACCACCTTGAGGGCAACCAAAAGGGTCCTTTCAACGCCAACAACCCCTTTATCGCCCCCATCGTCGAATCTGCCGAACTCTTCAACTCCGACAACCGAAACTGCCTACACATGGAAATCAGCATCGCTGGATCCAATCTGTCATACACCACCGGTGATCACATCGCCATCTGGCCCAACAACGCCGGCAGGGAAGTCGATAGGCTTTTCAAGGTTCTCGGCAAGGAAGACAAGCGCCACACGGTTATTTCAGTCAGAGGTCTCGACCCCACCGCCAAAGTTCCATTCCCGTCGCCAACTACGTACGATGCCGCCGTCCGCTTCCACATTGAGATCAACGCCGCCGTGTCGCGTCAACTTGTCTCTGTCATTGCACAGTTTGCGCCAAACGACGAGATCAAGGCTGAGATCGTGAAACTCGGTAGCGACAAGGACTACTTCAGGGAGCAGGTTACCGACCGCAACCTCAACCTTGGCCAGCTGCTCGAGATCACCGGAAAGGGCGCCACATGGGACAAGATCCCATTCTCATTCCTGTTCGAAACCATGGTCAAGATCCAACCTCGTTACTACTCCATCTCCTCGTCGTCTCTGGTCCAGAAAGACAAGATCTCCATCACTGCTATTGTTGAGTCCATCGAGAAGCCCGGCGCACCATACGCTTTGAAGGGCGTCACCACCAACTACCTCTTGGCCTTGAAGCAGAAGCAACACGGCGACCCCAACCCGGATCCTCACGGCCTGAACTACACCATCACCGGCCCTCGCAACAAGTATGACGGTATTCACGTCCCGGTTCACGTCCGCCACTCCAACTTCAAGCTTCCTTCAGATCCTTCCAAGCCTATCATCATGGTCGGACCCGGTACTGGTGTCGCACCCTTCCGTGGTTTCGTTCAAGAAAGAGCTGCACAGGCAAAGGCTGGTCAGAATGTCGGAAAGACCATTCTGTTCTTCGGGTGCCGAAAGCAATCAGAGGACTTCATGTATGCCGATGAATGGAAGGTAAGTCTCATGATGCCATGTCAACCACTCATTCCGGGCTAACACAATCTGCAGCAATACCAAGCAGACATGGGCGACAAGTTCGAGATGTACACTGCTTTCTCGCGAGACGGTCCCAAGAAGGTCTATGTACAGAACAAACTTGAAGAGGCCGGCGAAGAAGTCAATAAGCTGCTCGAGCAGAAGGCCTACTTCTACGTCTGCGGTGACGCCGCGCATATGGCCCGCGAGGTAAACACGCTTCTCGGCAAAATCATCTCCAAGTACAGGAACGTGCCGGAGACAAAGGGTGAGGAGATTGTCAAGGCCATGAGGGCGTCGAATCAGTACCAAGAAGACGTCTGGTCATGATGCGTCAAGGAGCGGGGAGATTGTTTTAGAAAGAGCTTTTTGAGCATGCATTTTCATGGTAGAATGGTGTGAGCGATGGCGTTTGATCTGACGAAAACATTTCGCATTGGAGTATATTGGCTCTAAATCTGAAGCCTGGATGGACATGTACAGTTATGTGACCACCATTTTACATAGTCTGCAGTGTGGGACCAGCTCATTTGATCAATCATAAATATCAAACTCTTCTGATTCACCTCTCACTCAGCTGATTGTGACATGTATCAAGAAAGACGTTGAGCGACCGCAGCCTAATGCTGTGGTGCGCTGCTGTGGTAGGCAAAACGTGCGCTAGTTCACACGGGCAGGGTCCGGCCATGATTGGTCGATGCACGTGCGCGCGCGGTGCCTGCCGCGGGGATGGCTCCCATAAACCTCGTCTATAAGCATCAACGCCTCGCATGCATACACACTGCTTCAAAATAGTTTCGTCATCTGCCGTTCCCGCCCATCAACTGCGCCGCGATAATCGACGAAGGGTCTTCTCCATCACAAGCTCGAGTTGCGGCCCCCAATGTCTAGGACGCCTACTCGGATCATTGCGTGGCAAGCCTTCATTGCTCAGAGGTGCAGGCACGTCTCGTTATAATAGACACTGCCGTCATGCGTACGATAAAGGTTTGCACAGCAGTTCCGGCTAAGTATCATCTTCTGGATTTACCTGGTCGCGCGTCGCATGCTGAAAACCTTCATGGCAGGATGACCACAGCCAGTCACTCACCGCTACAACCTCAGCATGCGGGGCATCCGCTCGAACCCTTGAGGAAAACGCAGTGTCGCGAGATGCAGCAGATCCTGGGGAGTCTTATACGAAGCTGCCTTCTTCCTCATCTGCTCTTTGTGTCACCCCGCGGATGCTTGTAACGAATGCCGATCCGCCCCGTTTCTCCCTCTCTGCGATGACGGTAGCGAGAGAATCCGGAATCCAGGTCCGAGGTTGAGCTGGGTAACGTTGGAAGAATCGCAACGAAGCATCTCTCAGGCTGCTCAGTACAGAATGACAGAATTTGGTGAGAGGTGCAGCCCTGGGGGGAGAGAGGTGCATATTTGCCCGGCGTACGGCATGCACGACTCCTGAAATGACCTTACAGGCAGGCATGCTGAGCGGGATCGGCCAGCCATCGCATAGCAGGGCGCCACCGAACATGGACCCTGGACGCATCATCCACCTGGTAATTCTAGGCACTGGCGGATGTTCTCTCACCGTGTCGGCACTGCCACGAGACCAACAACAGCCGCTTCAAGAGCCGGACAACCGATCGGATAGCTGCTTCGCAACAAATGCGACACGGTAATCAGTGCGCTTGCGCCTACGCACCACGCGAGGAAGCGGGCAAACCTCCATTCGTGAAGTTCGTATCACCCACACGCCATTTGGTCCTGTGCCTAGCACCTGAGGAGTGGAGTCCAAACATGATGCTGGCTGGAATTGTCTCTCTCACTAGACTTGGAATCACCGGCTGGCTCAGTTTCTATGTGTACCTCACTTTTGAATTTGAGTATCTTCAGAGGGACGCCTTGCACACGATTTGCTCCCGACGCGCTTTTGCTTGTATGAGAGTGACGTTGCTCATATTACTAGGAAAGGTGGGTCAGGCCACAGGCTTCGGACTTGCCCCTTGCGTCTGCATTACCGCTGCAGATGGTCAAATATCGTTTACCCTGGTGATCTCGCCAAAGAAGGTGCAGTCCCCCCGGTTGAGATACCAAAGACGTCTCGCATGAAGGCGCACTCCCAACGGTATTCGAGCATCGCGCATCCATCTCAAAACCGTGATCTACAGAGTTACAACCGGCAATGGCTGCACTGCGCCGGCTCGTCGCGCAGGTTACAGGTGTGCAACAGCGCGCCGCTCCGTCAGGTTACGAAAGGTCTATTATGGCATGGCGGAAGTCTGGCTGCAAAGCGCTGTAAGAGTATCCCCCTGTCTGTGTAGCCCTACTAATCGCAAAGCAGACCAGACAGTATTCAATCAAGACCTGCGCATGTCTCGAGTTGTGTCGTTGCGTGTGCCCAGTTGAAGTGTGGAGGTGAGGAAACGACAGGTCGAGTCCCCTTGACAGAAGCATGCGCGCCAGAATCATCGCAACTGCCCCGGTTGGGACGTTCACGTAGCAACAGACAATGACGTCTGTTGCCCAACGTCATTCCAAGATACTGCTCAGCCTTGCTGCAAGGGCGATATAACTGCATTGGCCGTTGTCACGGTGAAAAGTTGGCTGCAGCAAGTGGCAGCTAGACTCCACACGAACGCCTCGTCATTTGTATGCTACACACACTGCTCCGAGAAAGGTAAGGCTGCATCCTGAGGAGGCGCGACGAGTACACCACTTGATGCAGGATGTTATGCTTGCAGCGTTCGCCATACCGTACTCTCGGTGCATCCATCCAGCATGTGCGTCCTTGCTTGCAGTCGATGTATAAGTGCAGTGCTCTTCCCATCACGGCGACGGGGACAACCCAAAGCCCCGTAGCTTCGCCCGCAAGCCTGATCTGACATCACTATTCCAACAGCTTTTTCACCATATTACTAGGCAATTTCCAGATAAAGAAGCGACGGTATCCAAAGTGCAAGAGTTCGGGTGGCGCTGTGTTGTAGTGCGTCTGTTCCTCCTCGAGGCGGAGTCATTGGGAAGGTGAGCCTCTCTGTTCGCCGTCATGGTTCTTCTTCGCGACTTCCCTCTGTCAGATTGGGGCTTCCTTTCTCACGTCGCTTGTGGGTTTCCACCGACGTCCCATCGCGAGTGCTCTTTCCCTAAGCTGCTACGCCCAGACGCCATCTTCGGGTACAACAGCTTGCCTCATTCCGCCATTCCTCTCCTTCTCTTCTTCACTCTTCTTCACTTTTCTCACCAATACGCATCAGTGGCCACATTCTTTGTAGCTTTTCCCAGGTCAGTCATCCGTCCCGACGCCGTCCATCATTCTTGTGCAGCACACCGATACTGACGCCTCGGCAGCTTTGGAGTCACTACCAGTCCCGCACATTGCGAAAGTTTGATATCTACGACCCAGTAAGTCCCTTTCATCATCCCATCTTATTCTCTCCACTCCCCGCCCGGACACCGCCGCATCCAATGAGCTCCTCCCCCGCAATCGCTTGCGAGGTCTGCTTTCGTCACACTCATCGATCACCGAGCAAATTTGCTAGGCCGTACCCCAGCCTCCTCTAATGACAAAAGTTAATCTTCTGAGCAGAGCAACGTTCCTCTCTGCATCTCAGTCTGTCGTCGCGTCCGTTGTTGAGACCCTTCGCCGCAACCCTCCTCAGGCTCGTACCTTTCGGCCTGCGTACTCTTGCTCGCGACTTCAAGCTTCGGTCCCGGATACCTTGCCGATCTTTTCACTCGTCTTCTGATCAGTGTCACTTCGAAGCTCACTGCAATGGCTACCAACGGTCGTCAGCAAAACTACGCGGCCCCCAACGCGGGCTACAAGGGACAACACATGCTCAACAACTACAACCAGCACGGCCAAGGTCATGGGTCCGCCCAATACCTCCCCCGAGGTCTGCCCATGTCCCCCCACGGTGATAATGGTATGCAAGGTCTGACGGGCAATATGGCAGCTCTCAACATGCACGCCTCGTATGGTTCGTCCGCTACCTCCAAGTCTGCGAGCTCCGCTCTGTCAGGTGGCTCCTCCGACTACGGCAACATCCCTCTCTCCAACGGTCAAGGACTTTGGGTTCCCAACCAGCAGGTCCTTGGATCTATGTACCAGATGATGCCTGGTGCCCAGCAACAGACTGCCATGGCGGCTTCCCCAAACATGTACAACCACACCGGTGCATACGTCCAGCAGGCAGCTTACCAATATGGCCAAGCTGTCATCGACAACAACGCTATGCCACCAGCATGGGCTGCTCGCATGTCCTCTTCCGAGATGCCATCTCTCATGACGCCACGCCGGGACTCCATCTCCTCCAACGAGAACGACAACCCAGGCACGCCTTACGGCAGTGGTGGTATGTACCATCGTTACGGCAACAACACCGCCATCATGGACCGTTCGCCAAACGCCCTCTACTCCAGCAGTGCTACCCCTTCGCCTTCCCAGTTGGCCCATCCCTACCAGGTCATGGCGCCCATCCCGAAGCAGCAGACCATGCCCACGTTGCCTCCCAATCTACTGGCGTTAGTGCACCAGGAGCCCCCCATTCCCCGGGCTATTCCCGCTCCTAGCTCCCCGCACAAGCCACTCGACCGTAGCCTGGAGAACAAGACTGGCGAGACCAACGTTTACATTAGAGGTCTGCTTCCCGAGACCACAGATGAGATGCTTCACCTGTGGGGCAAGCGTTTTGGAGACATCCAGAGCTCAAAGTCCATCATCGACCTGAAGACCAACCTGTGCAAGGGGTAAGCGCTTCACTACCCATCACAACGTTTCAATTACTAACTATGCTTCGCAGTTTCGGCTTCATCAAGTACCACAACTTCGAAGACGCTGAAGACTGCATCCGTGGCTTCCACTACCTCGGATATGAGGTCAGCTTTGCTCGGGTACGTTGCAGCCACTCTGATGCACGATGGCCTGTACTGACTCTTCCCAGGAATCCTTCTACTCAAAGCTCAAGAAGTTCGCCGACGAGTGCAACACCAATCTTTACGTATCCAACATTCCAAAGAACATGAACGAGCATGTATGATACTTCGCCTCAACCCTGGTGACAAGTCACTTACAACATACAGGAACTCGCCTCCATCTTCGCGCCTCACAAGGTCTGCTCGAGCAGGATCCTTCGTGACTCTTCTGGTACTGGTCGGGGTGTCGGCTTCGCTCGGTAAGTCATCGTGGTGTTGCCATTTTGATCGTTGCTGACCATCTCTAGCTTCGAGTCCCGCGACATCTGCGACGAGGTCATCAAGGAGTTCAACAACACCCCTGTATCCAAGCCCGGCGGCGAAGAGCATCTCATCCAGATCCGCTTTTCCGATACTCACGAGCAGAAGATGCTCAAGCAGCAGACCGCAGCTGGCCGTGTCTTCCGTGCTGCGGAGTACGAGGTCGGTGTTGCTCAGGCTAGGGCGCTAGGCACGCCTGACCGATACCTCTCCGTCTCCCCGATACCTGCGGGCCACGCCAACGAGTTCGAGATGTTCATGCGCGGCCAGCGCCAGCCATGGTCACCGCCAGTGCCATCCACCCTCGGCCCTGCCCGCTCATACTACATGCCGCAGGGTGGACCCATCAAGAGCGAGGACGGCGTTTCTGAGAGCGGCCTTGACGTCAAGACCAACCCCGCCACTCCCGTCAAAGCTGATGACAAGTCTACTTCACCCAGCCGCAACGACTAAGCGTGTACCGCCCTTTCCACGTCGACCTTCGATCTACTCGTCGTGCACGCACTATTCTTCATGATCGCTTCTTCAACATCCTCCAGCCACATCTTCTTGGAGACTTCTTTTGGCACCGATCATATACTTTACGAAGGCCGCACTATATCAACACGCTACAGCACGATACTCTTGTCGTTCTTTCCTGCCGCTCGCTCTGACCTTCATGTCTTTGGGCCCTAATACTTTGTTCTTGGCGCCAACACCCTGAACATATCCTTCCCATCGACACTCCAGTCTCGCGTTTTCCTTTCGATCGATATATTTGGGCGGCTTCTTTCACATTTTAGAAGTATCTGTTAGCATCTGGGCAAGCCAGCGAACCAAAAGGATCTTAGTGGGTTATTCAATGTATCTCTTTCTCATCGATGGCAAGGGCAGGTTTCAGCAGTGGTGGCTAGGTCTATGGTCGGATTTGTCGTAGTTTCGATAGTTCGTCGTATAATAGATCTTCTTCCGGCTCATATTCATGTTCGTGTCTACTTCTCTGCTGTTCATGCAATGCTTGCCTCTCAACCCGGTCGTCTTGGTACGTCTTCAAAGTAAAGAAGGTAACGAGGCTGACCTTGCGCTACACCCTGTTTAATCGCCCAATCGATCGAAGAGGGCTGCGACAGAGCACCTAGTCCAGTGGTAAGACGTCCGCGCAAGATCTTGACAGGCTTCCTAGTACTTGACCGTACTGCTTTGTGGAAGATTTCCCATCGCTGCATCTGGGTGCTGTGTCTGCAGCAGGCTAGGCACCTTGATTGCGGAAGACGTGTGTTCGATCCACACGGTGCTTGTAGATTTTGATCTTCTTTTTAGACTCGCGGCTATGCGATGAAGTAGGAGAGATAAGTATAGGAGCGTGTCATGAGATTCGGATCAGTGTACAGGATGAAATGCAATAGCGTGAGAACGGCAATAGTAGTAGTAATGATCGTGGCCACGCGGTGATGGCCGTAGAACGGGGATAGTCAAACATCTTGAGTCTAACTTTGTGCCTAGTTAAAGGTAGGAGGATAGATAGTACGTGCGTTCCGACTCCATCACTACTGCATACATTCATCCGGAGTGGCTGGAACGAGACTTTGTATGAATGATTTCATTTCAGTTCATTGCTCTTGCACATCTATATATACAACGGTGTACCCCTTGGACTCCTTGTCCTATCAGAACAAGGGTTGAGGCAGTGACCGTAATGCTATTAGAATGCCAAAATCCTTGGTGCAGGCCCTCCCTATGCTCTGCGGGGTGTCACTGACGACGCTTCTTTCTTTCCACCTTTTTACTGCAATCGTTCAGTCCTCCCACTCTGGGTTCTGCATGTAATGTTAGTACGGCACCCTCAAAGTCATGTATATTAGAATATCATACCTTTCGCAAGATGACCACACCCTCCAACACATTGGTCAGGCTGAGGTACTTCTCGTCTTCCAACTCCGCCCGCTCGCCGTGCGCCAGCAGTACCGGCGTGCTCTGTGTTTGCCATCCAGTGATGGTCTTCGGCCGACCGGCTTGGCCAACAATGTCTACTGCTTGACCAACACGGACGTTGACTGTCAGCGGCTTCAGGTCCTCGTCGAGTGTGATGAGGAAGCGCGGCGATATGGCGGTAGCGAGGTAGTAGAGTAGGTAGTGTGAGTCTCCAGCCACAAATGACTTGGCGTCGATGAGAGACACAAGTACGGTGAGAAGACCCGACGCTGCCACACGAGACAAGACCTGACGGTCAGTGTGAAATGGGTTGAAAGACAGCGTGCCCTTGCCTGCGTGCAGCAGACCTTGAGCTATGCGAACCATGAAAAGAGCGTTGGGATCACGGTGGTAGTAGCTAGCCAATTGCCGGAGAAGTTGTGCAAGACGGGCGTTGTTGGTACCAGCACCGCAAAGGCCCATGGCGAAGATGGCGTTGATGGCGACATCGTTGTCGTTGTCGTGAGAGTAACGGGAAAGAGTGTCGTAGACCTTCATTTGAGGGTTGCTAGGGCTGATGAGACCTAGAGCGAGCGGCACAGCCTTGCGGATGTTAGCCTCGCCGTAGTGCATCAGGTGGCCGAGAGTGCGGAGGATCATCTCTTGGCCGACGTCCTCGCCCATGGCGACTAACGATAGACCGATAACAGCGTAGGACTGGAGTAGCTCATCGCCCTTCTTCTCCTCGTTCTCATCCTCGATGTGCTCGTTGCAGATGTGGAGCAACTGTTGGATCTTCAGGACAGCACCGGTACCTGCCCATGCGCATACCTCGGTGAGCACAGAGGCAGACTTGGCCATGGGGTGATCAAGCGCCTTCAAGGTCTCCAGAATGACATCGACTTCTTCTTGCTGACCGAAGAAGAGTAGCGCAAGACCAAGGGCCATGAATCGGGTCCACTTGTCCTTGAGCTGCTTCGTCCGGTCCTCGTCCAAGAGCGTGTTCATCAGGGCATCAGTGACATCTCCGTTGGCCGAACCAACAAAGATCATACCAAGCGACAGCGCCGCCATGGCAGAGAGCTGCATGTCGAGGCTGGTGTCGCTGACAATCGGCAGCAGAACGTCCAAAAGGTCTTCCTTATTAGACCCGGCGTAAGCAAGACCGAGACCCATGATAGAAGCCAAGCGGATGTTCTTGTTCTTGGAATTGATGTTGTCCTCATCACCCAAGAGAGCCATGGCAGGGTCTGAGTCCATGCGCACACCCGAATTGAAGATACCGGTAGCAAGCATAGCGCCAGCCTTGACCATGTCGTCTTCGACGTGTGTGAAGGGGTCGACCTTATCGAGACCCTCTTCTACGTCCCAGAGCATGAGCATACCCAGAGAGGCGGTTGTTGACAGCATGCCCTCCTCCTTGGTCTTCCACACCCAGCTCTGCTTTGTGTTCTCGTTAAGCATGAGCTTATCATTAGCGTAACCGGCATTGACAAAAGCGTTGACGAAGGCGGAGGCAAGGTTGTGTCTGGCGGAATCGGTATTGGTGAGGCCGGCCGTCCTGCTGCTCTCCAGATGTGTCTTGTAGATGTCGTCAGGGGTCTTGGGGTCGAGAATGTTAAGCTCCTTGCCCAGCGCCTTAAAGTGGTCGGGTAGCCGCGTGTTGTTGATGCACTCCTGGAGCTCGGCATCGTCGTCCTCGGAGACGTCGAGCCATATCCGTTGGCGGCCACATAAGTAGGCCATTTGTCTCCGGATCGACTTGTCCTTGGTGGCGTTGAAAGCTTCAATGATGAGATCGGTCTCGTGTAATCGTATCGCGATGACGATTGCCTGTGTGTACTGCTTGTATTTGGCGTAGATTCGGTACGTGGTACGGAGGAACTTGTCGTTGTCTGGGTAGGTGAGTAGGGGCACGTTGCTGCTGGTGTTAGTGTCGGTGCTGCAGGCAAAATGCGGGCATATCCTACCTGACCATGTATAGAGCTACCCTCGAGTATGTGTTCTCGTCAATGTACTGCTCAATCTGATCAATCATCTCCAGCTCAGACAGGATATCAACGGCATCAGCCTCTGCGTTGTGCTTGAGGAAGAAGGGGACGAGGTTCGAGGCGAGGTCGGTGACGTCGTCGGTGGATTTCTCGTCATTCAGGCGGTTCTGGTATTCTGTGCCAATCTCAAGCGCAAGGTGGCGCATGTACTCATGGCCCCATGAGCCGAGATCTGTGGAGGGGGCCTCGAGGCGGTATTTGAGGCAGTCTAGGCGGTCTTCATCCGAATACGTCATTCCCAGAACAGACATCATGTCGGCGAGCGAGCGCTGTGTTTGTTAGCATGGTGGCGTGTATAGAGAGTTATCGGGTCTGCGCACCTTGTTCTCGCCTGCTGGCCATGATGCGTAGGCCTTCTCGAGGTTCTCGTAGTGTGGTCGGAGGAACTTGAGCGGCTTGGGCACGGCCGTCATGGAGCTCGTCGATGTCTTGATGAACTCCTTGATCTGTTCGAGGGCGGGCTTGTAGAGGCTGGTGTCGGAACCCTAGTAAACACATGAGGTCAGCGCATGTTGCGGGGACCAGCCATCGTCGCAGCAGCTTACCAGTATCCGCTCAGCCAGCATGTCAAGGTCACTCTTCAGCTGTTGGTCTTCCTCGCTGAGCTCCTCTGTGGTTTGTCATCAGTGCAAGTCCATGACGATAGCCGTCGGCGCTGTGCCGGGGACCAGACATACCGCCAGTTGTCGCAACACCGCCCTTCTTGTCCTCAAGATCTGGCTTTGCGTCCTTGCTCTTGTCCGCGTCATTGCTCACGGGCGCCTTGCCCTTGCCCTTGTCTGCGGCCGTGGGCTTCTTCTCGTCGTCCTTCGCCATGTTGATGATGTGTAGCTAGGGCAAGCGGCGAAGTGTGTCTATGTGTCGGGACGAAGCGGCGTCGATAGCGACGGTGGAAGGAGATTCGGGGTGCTGAGAGATGTAGATGCGGCGCTCAAATGGGTCGGAAGAGCGAGAGGCAAGTCGAGTGGGGAGTGGTAATAGGTTGATGTCGATGAGGCAGCTCTTGCTTCGCGTACCACTTCCGCCGCGCTAGGGCCAAGCCCCGTCCGCCGATGATGAGCGCCCGCTCCCTCAGAACCTCCCGCCAAAAAATATTGTTGCCGCATACAACCCCGAAAATCAACACCACACGACGCCCATAGGCCACCCAGGCAACTACCATGAAGCTGAACGTCAAGAATATTCGGTACCTCTCCGCCGATGATTGGCGTGTTCTCACTGCGGTATGCGCCCGCCCGCAGGCTTTCCGAACGTAGTGGGGGACTAACGCTGATGAAGACGATAGACAGAGATGGGCAGCCGCAACCATGAAATCGTGCCAACCCCCCTGATTGCTCAGATCGCCGCCATCCGCTCTGGCGACGGCGTCCACCGTTGCATCTCCAACCTCGCCAAGATCGGCCTCATCGCCAAAGTCCGCAACGCAAAGTACGACGGCTACCGACTCACGTATGGCGGTCTCGACTACCTCGCCCTCCACACACACCAAAAGGCCTCGACCGTCTACTCGGTCGGCAACCAGATCGGCATAGGCAAAGAGTCGGACATCATAGTCTGCGCAGATGAGACGGGCAGGCAGCTGGTGCTCAAAATCCACCGTCTGGGTCGCATTTCTTTCCGTACCGTCAAGGCGAACCGCGACTACCTGCGGAATCGCCAGGGTGGTTCGTGGATGTACATGTCGCGCCTCGCTGCTCTGAAAGAGTTCGAATTCATGAAGGCCCTACGAGCAGAGGGATTCCCTGTACCCGAGCCGATTGGTCAGAACAGACATACCGTCGTCATGAGCCTCATCGACGCCTTCCCGATGCGCCAAATCTCAAAGGTCGGTAACCCACAGGAGCTCTACGGTGAGCTGCTCGCCATTATCGTTCGCCTCGCGCAGCACGGTCTCATCCATGGTGATTTCAACGAGTTCAACATCCTAGTTGAAGAGAGAACAGAAAAAGACGGCAGTTTGTCACTGGTGCCAACCCTCATCGATTTCCCGCAAATGGTCTCCATTGACCATGCCAATGCCGAATACTACTTTGACCGCGATGTGGCTTGCATAAAGCGCTTCTTCGATCGCCGTTTTGGCTTCACGAGCGACGAGCCGGGTCCTTTCTTCAAGGACGCCACAAAGAAGCTCGTCAAGCGGTTAGATGTCCAAGTTCAAGCTTCCGGCTTCAGCAAAAAGATGGCCAAGGAACTGGAATTATACATGAAAGAGCATGGTATCGATGGCGACGCTGGAGATGTCGCCACTGGAGCAGACGGGGAAGAGGTGGACGACGACGATGACGCTGATGACGCAGGCGATGATGAGGAAGTTGAAGATGAAGAAGACGGCGGTGTTTCCCTTGAAGGTGGCCCAGTAGGCGACGATGTGTCTGCTCCCAGCGATACGATTGCAGATGGGCAGTCAACACTAGCTGCACAGATGACTATACTGGAGATAAGGGATAACGACCCGTTACCAGATCTCAAGGATATCAAGCCACCGCCACCTTCGGAACCCACCATGACCACCAAGGCCGCTAAGAAGAAAGCCGGCTGGTCTATATAGGCCTGCCAACTACATCATCTTCTGTTCCTTTGTTTCAGCGATACCCAGATCCATGTCTCCTCCCGGCACTCGTTTCATTTGAAGGCCTAAAATATACAACACATTTCTCTACATCAAGATTCCGCTGTGATAGGCTCATCCAACCCATCTTTCTCCTGATAATCTTTCTCTTCCCGAGCATCTATCTCCCCCTTAGCCTCATCCAACCCGTCATCGCTCCAGATATCAACCTCATCTTCATCACCAGCCGCTATTTCCGTGCATTTCGGAGGCACAACCTCCCTCTTAGGCCCAGACCGTATCATACGCCCAACAAAGCGTAAATCCGGATCCACGAACCCTTTCCGTATGAGCAGAGACCGTATATCTGCTGCAAGGAGATCACCATTTGCAACCTCATGATCGATCAGAACGTTACCATCGTCAAGCTCTCGTATGCATGAAGTGCTGATACACGCTGGAAGCGTGCTACCTTCTGTGACGCGGCCCAGCCAATTGTGACGCTTCCTTAGGACGTCTGCTATCAGAGGGTTGGATGTGGTGAAGACGACTGTCCGACGGGGTGGGTGGATCAGGTATTGTATTTTGTGTGAATGGCGGTTATTCATTTTGATTGGATGTATGAGATTGCCGAAGAGTGTAACTTGTGGAAGTGGGTGGACAAACGTGAGTACGTGTTAGAGATTCCATGCAGTCTCTGTGCGTTTACGTTCGGAGTTGGTGGCTTCAACGCACAGTGTACTTTCACTCATATAGTCGACCTGGGCCTGCTAATATTGGAAAGCCGCAAGAGGTCACACATATGTGCGTGAATGCTCCGAGTGCGTAACGAGAGAGAGCTCTCACGATCTGGGCATTCAATCGGTGAAGGGTAACATTTCCCTATACCTTTCGTTGTCCACCGTAACACTTTAAACCTCAGTCCCTATCTAAGTCCCCTCTATCCATACTCCCCTACGAAAGCAAACCCCCCAACCTCAAAACCCCACTCACAACAACAACCATGGTCCTCATCCTCAAAATCCCACCCTACTACCGCACCACCTCCTACGTCCTCCACTACAACCGCCACCCCACCACAACAGCCCAATACATCCTCCTCACCCCCGCCTCCACAGAAACCCTCACAACGCGCAACGCCGCCATCGCAAAAGACTGTGCGGCATGGGGCTGGCGCCTCTACAACACCGACCGCTCGCTCCCCAAGATGGAGAAATGGTTTGCCAAATACGAAAAGCTTGCCAGGAAGAACACCTGGGACGACGATATCTGGGTTATTTGGCAGAGAGAACATGGATTGAGGATTAACGGGGAGGATGAGAGGAAGAAGGCGGAGGCGGAGGCGGCTAACGGGAAGAGTAGGCTGGAGAGTGTGGTAAGGGGGGTGAAGAAAGCGCATTGGAATGTTTGGGGGAAGGATGGGTGGGTTGGGAGTGATGAGCAGAGATTGAGGATTGAGCACGGTCCTAGAGAGGAGAAGAGGATGAGGAAGTGGGCTGAAGAGCAGATGAAGGAGATGTCGGGGATGCTTGATCCTTTCTCGGATGTCCATGAGGTTATAGGAGAAGACGATGAAGATGAGGACGAGGAGCGTCCGTCGGGAGGGCTAAGAGGCGGTGGTGCTGACGGTGCTGATGCGAAGGCGACTCCGGGTGGAGAAACTGATGGGATGACTGCGGTGGTGCTTCCGAGGCATGCTTGGTTATCTCGAGGCTGAACCACACCAAAGAGCACTTAGCGATAGACAATGCCGGGACAATATTATGTTACAATACCCCTTCCATCCATCGCGTCTCAACACCTCAACCTCCAGCTTTCTCCCCATCCACCCTCCTACCTCTCCCCTCCTTCCCGCTCTCTTCCCCCCTCACCCTCTTCATCTCCTCCACTCCCTCCGTCAAATCCCTATGCACAACTCTAACCTCCCAACTATCATCCTCGCTCCACTTCACCTTCCCCAACTGCTCCGCAAAAGCCACGCTTCTGTGATGTCCACTTCCACATAGACATCCTACTCGTACTATCGCTACTTCCTCTTCTCTGCTAGCTCTTACATCCTTGATTTCCATGAGCCGTTTGATATCCTCTTCGGCGCGAGCCACTGTGTCACTGAAAGACTCGCGCTGCATGAGCTCATCTTGTAACGTTGAGTCGAGCCCCGTGCATGTCTTTCGTATTTGGCGGGATGGGTTTTCTGTTACGCGGCAGTCGTATTCTAAGTCTGGTTTTGGGGATGGTGGTGTGAAGCGGTCGTAGGAAGTTATCTCGAGGATTGGTCGTTGTCTTTTTTTGGTTTGAGAGGGAAATGTATCTTGATTGTTTTCTCTGGCTGCGGATAGTTCGTCTTCGGTGGGTGGAACGAGTCGTGTGTTTTTGACTTTTGAGGCGATGTCTGATAGTATGGCCATGTTGTTGATGATGGATTGACTGAAGACGGGAGCGACACCGGATTCGCGGTCACTATTGTTGTTGGTGGAATATGTGTAGACAAGGCGGTTCTTCTATGGACGACTGCGTATATGGTTATAGTGGAAAAGACTCTATGGTGCAGGCTTCGCGTCCTGTTTCGGTGACGCTCTTTTAGGTAAGAGTTCGCGTGCTCGGCTGCGGACAGGCTCAGGGTCTTCTGAAAACTCCTGCTCCATTGGCGCATGCATATGACGTTGAGCGCTGTGGATCCACGGGCAGACCCGCGAGTGCCGTGCAAGGTGCGTCATCGCCAGACACAACCGCATTAGATATCGCGATGATTCGCTAATACTTATACAGGCCTTTTTTGTCTGTTGGCTTGTCTGTCGCTACGCCAAGAGACTGATGTTCTATCTAGCTGAGCGTCTGTTTGAGAGACGAATTGGACACTTCACGCGCATAGTGAACAACCGCCGTATCAACTGCATTTTGGTTCACATTAAAGAGAGACTGGGAGACCATCAGAGGTGAAAATGTAGTGTGTAGAAGTTTGAATTCATGTGTACAAGACATGCCCAGGTGTTGATCACAACACACTGCGTCGACGTCTTGCTCGCCCAGCTCCATCTCCTATGCAACTTCTTTCTTCCAATGAATTCACACGCCCAAGATCATTTGTATGTAACGCACGTTGCTTCGTGGGCCAATTATTCGCGGCATTCTCCACCGACTGCACTCCTACCCCGCTGTAACCCAGGTGGTGTAGTCGTTGATCCATGCGCGCGCCTGTTTCCTGGCCCGGACTTAACCCAGTTGTGTCCAATAACTTCCTCGTCGAGAGATCTTCCTGCCGGCTGTGGCGCATATCTTGAGGGACCTTTTTTAGGGGCCTTGTAGCCTTCTCTCATGCCCGAAGGAGTCGTGTGGAGCTGCTCGTTGGACAAGGGATCTTCCGCAGTGCTTTGGATATGGTTTGCTACGAAGCCGGGGGCGGACTGAGTTTCGTCATGAGACATCGGTGGATGCTGTACGGCAGTGGAAAAATGTGACTTTAGTCGTCGAACACATGACTCGAACGTTGGCTTGTCGTCGGGTGGCGTTTGGTCTTGTGATTGAACGACCTCATCTTCGTCGTGAGACATCGGTGGATGCTTTACGGTAGTAGGAGCGTGTGAGTTTACTCGTCGAACAAATGACTCGAACGTTGGTTTGCCGTCGGCTGGCGTTTGGCCTTGTGACTCAACGACCTCGTCTTGATAGTAGAGACCATCTGTTTTGTTGAAGAGAGCACCCGGAGGTGCCAGTTCGGAGATACCCGCCCGCCAGTTTATGATGGTAGAAAGCGAAACGACTGTTATCCTGCACGCCATTGCGGAGGGCGTAGTTACATAGCGATACTTCACTATCCGTCCCGGTGAATCTACCCGGTACTCGCGGTAGAAAGCTTCTATAGGTATCTCAATGGAAACGGGATCGAAGGGGACGAAGTTGATAGACGGTCTCGGCGGTATCTGCTGACTGGGCAGATACTCCGATGGGTCGCAAAGTGAGGGCATTTTCGGATTGGCGCAACAGTACGCTGTTGTGTTTTGTGATAAAAAGGGAACTATAAATGGATACCGCCCCCGTTGAGACTAAAGAATGTAAAAGCAGTATAATGTGGTCGTCAAGCGTGTTGTGTTAAAAGCGCAGAAGGTTGATGATGTTATTTACTACTTGATTTAGCACGGCCCAAAAACGAGAAGGTGAGAACGTACCAAACATGGCGTCCAGTAATGAGGGCTGCGACTACCATGAGGATCCACCAGCTATCAGAGTGCACCTTCCTCCCGGTCGTTGATCTTGGACAACACACTTTTATCGATGTCATGCTCCGCCAAATGCTCGACGGCGGCTTCAGTTGACAGTCGTTTGCCCTTCTTCAGCGAGTCAAGTGCTCCCTTCGGCTTGGTTCGTCGCTCGAGCTCCTCTATCCAGTAGGCTTCAAGTTGGCCGCGACGTCTGTCGGACAGGAACTGCTCATCCTCGTCTTGCCGGAATGCCTTGCAGAATGCATCGCGGAAGGGTCGTGATTCGCACACCCACTCGAAGATCTTGAAACAGTCCATATAGATCCTCGGATCGTTGGTGATGTAGGGTTGCAGGACTCCGGGCACATAGATGATGTACGGCATCGAAAGTTGCGGTTGTAGTAGTATTGGTTGTCGTAGTTAGTAGGTGTAGCTTTGCCAGTGAGATACCTTGCGGCCTTTTGATTGCTAAAAGGTAAGCGTAGACGAGTGTAATTGATATTTTGCTAAAGTGAGAGCACTATCAGTGAGAAGACCGAAGTTCGGTAACTACGTGTTGGCGTTGAGTGAGTGTGGCTCTTCAAGTAATGTACAGTCACAGCGGAGGGTGATTTTGGTCAACGCATCTTAACATAGCGGGCCATGATCATCGTTATGGGTGAGTGGCATCCGATGATTGCAGATTTCGTAGCAAACGGAGCATTACACGAACCGCGTCATATGAAAGCAGTGAAGGCGATTGCGGATGGATCCTTGCCATGGTGTTGAAGTGGGTAAAGGCAGTCGTCTGGCAGTTCCTAGATCTACAGCAGCAGGGTGTGAGATGAATACGGTGAGACTCATGCAGCAGTGTAAAGTCATGGCAAGAGTGGTTTGGCGCGTCGGAGGGTGAACGCCTGGGGAGGAATGGCGAGCTAGCCCCCCAATCTTGGCGAATGACTCAATGGCGAAGCACCCCTCCAAAATGTTGCAGGCCAAAAAGTTGACGGGACCGACACGCTGCAGCCAACCGCCAAGATGAGCACCGAATCCGGAGTCAAGACACAGTCGACGTTCGACATCGTAGCGACATACCGCCGCATCCTCAAGGATGACCCGGAACTCACCATGCCCGTCGCGGCCATCGAGGCGCTCGTAGAAGCCATCGCGCAGAGCTCCGTCTCGACCGTCGCAGAGACACTCGACCTGCTCGAACGCCACACGGCCGCCCTCAAGGCCTCCATCGCGAATCCAATCTCCCTCTCCGCCGGCACAGATCTCTTCCAGCGCTACCTCATCACGACGCTCAACCGCCCGGCGAGCCTGAACCTCGGCCCCGACGACGACTTCCGCGCGATACGCAACCACCTGCTCTCCAACGGCAAGCTGTTCGTGGACCGTGCGAAACAGAGCAGGGAGAAGATCGCGAGTTTCGGCAAGCACTTCATCCGTGACGGCGGCACGGTGCTCACAAATGGAGGATCGCGAGTAGTGGGTGCGCTACTGCGAACGGCCGCCGAGTCGAGCACTCTCCGGTTCAAGGTCATATACGTCTTGCCCTCGTCAAGCTCGTCAGATGCGAAAGAGGGCCTCCAGACTGTCGCCGACCTCCGAGAGCACAATGTACCAGTCGCCACAATTCCAGATTCGGCCGTCGCCTACTCACTGGGTAAAGTCGACATGGTCATTGTCGGGGCTGAAGGCGTCGTCGAGAACGGTGGCATCATATCGCGCATGGGCACGTACCAGTTGGGCGTCCTGGCTAAGAGCAAAGGAAAGCCCTTCTACGTGGTCGCCGAGAGCCACAAGTTCGTTAGGCTATATCCACTCAGCCAGTTCGATCTGCCCATTGAGCAGAAGGTACTCGACTTCAAGGTCGCAGAGGAGCACAAGGCGGAACACAAGCCCAAGAGCGACGAAGAGCAACGGAATGTCTTTGACGAAGCCATCGCAGACATGACTGCGAAGCAAAAATCGACCGTCGTTCCGCTCGACGCTCATGACGCTGTCGACTTTACGGTACGCTCTGCTTACATCAATTATGACCCCATGCGCTAACCTGAACTAGCCACCCGACCTGATCTCCGGCATCATCACCGAGTCTGGCGTTCTCACTCCGTCTGCCGTGTCAGAGGAGCTGATCAAGATATGGTTTTGAGCCCTCCCTGAGCATCAACTCCTCACCCCACACCAAATACAAAGGCTCCATCGCGACTCATGCAACGGGCATATACGCGTTTGATGGATGCTCACATTCGTGATAGGAATTATGTGGAAAGCGAATCTGTGACTCTGCAACCTTCACGCCTTCGCCGTAATCGGCGCATCACGTCCTGAGACTGCGGACCGCGCGTTAGAGGATATCGCGCACCTCGAACCCTCGCTTCAGAGCGTCTGGGAACTGGCTCTATCGCATAAGAGGACTGAAGAACGAGGAAACGGCCAACGATAACGACGTCATGGAATAGTGTTGCGCCGACGATAACAACATATGATACCCAATAGACATATTCAATGATAACATGTCTTCGCCCTGTTGAACATTCAAGGACTGTCCTTCTGGTAATGACATATCTGGAGTGTGAGAATGTTGAGCGTGAAGTATGCGAACATGTTGACGATAGTAGCCATTTTACTCGACCATGAATGCGGCCGGAAGCATAAGAAGCTTCCTGTCCTCCTCTTGTTTCCCATCAGTACGCAACGCTTGCAAGAAAACATGCCGTATCTAGTTCAACCACCCGCGCAGTCCATCGACGCCTACAACCCGCTGTTGACCTACACGCTCGCGGACCCCCTCCCCGCCGAGATAAGCATACTCAAAGACCTTCAGAAATGGGGCTGGCAAATCTCCGTGCATTTCGAGGACGAAAAAATTTATATCGATGCCGCAAGAGAGACCGAGAAAGCAATAAAGAAGATGAGGCGCAGAACGCAGATGATATATGGCGACGTGGTGGGGGACAGTCCGAGGTTGACTCTAGAGGAAATGTGGCAAAGGGAGGCGACTAAGAAGGAGGAGGAAAGACAATACGACACCAAGGAGAAGGAGGAAGTTAACGATGCAGCAAGCATGATGTCGCGGATGACAGAGCAGAGAGCTTGGGTGCGTTGGGCTGATGAGGAGGCTGGGTTGGAGCCGGAGAGTCCTAACGTAAGCGAGTCTCTGATATGTGAATATCAGGAAGAGACCAAAATATGCAACTGATGAACCCAGACAGGTAGATAAAACCACCGATGAACAGTCCTACCCGTCGCACGCTCTGAGTTTAGAAGACTATGAGGATTCAGTCATCGACGTTTACGAAGGGCCTGCTGGCAGCCCCAGTACGAGCATACATACTTACAGCGCATCTCGTTTTATTGAAGAACACGAACCCGACCGGCATACATTTGTACCACGTCACTCTACCCAACGCGCTGCGCATCAGCCTGCAGGTCAGGCACCCTCATCATCCTCTATGTCTTCTCCAATCTCTCCTTCTTCAGAAGCCCCATTCGGTCTCATGGGGATGTCAGGATACTGGTGTCCGCCCGTTCTTCAAGCCCGGCCGCAAAAGAACCCTCAATCTCAATCCATCGCACCAAGCGCTGTGGTTCCACCACGAGACTCGAAGGAGACTCGGAAGCTCAAGAAGAAAGTTACCCGCCGTGACTCAGAACCTTCGTTGAGGAAGTATCTGCCACTTGGGTTTGTCAGGCCCCTGTCTTGGGTGAAAGCAAAGCGAAACGCGAATGAAGGGGCCAGTGCAGACGCAACCGCACCAGATGAGCAACAAACCACCGCTCGATCAGAGAGCTCCTTTAGCCCTTATCAACGCACCACCCCCACGCAATCTGTTCCGAACATTCACCTGCAAGAGTATTCCTCTACTTTTCTTCAACCTGAACCACGTAACATATCGCCCGCCTTTTCTACTACCTCCAGTCTTATCTTCCCTGGCCGTGAGATAACCCCCGAAGCCTACTTCCAGCGCACGAACCGACCCCGGAAGAATCTACAGCCCCGCCAGCTCACACCTCCACCAGGACTGGAGCCAGAAAACGATCCCTACATGTGGCTAGCGTGGCATCGCGGCCTTAGAAGGCAGCAGGACAAGACTGATCGTGTGCTGGGCAAAGACAGCATACATAGATCAGATAGCGGTAATGCTAGTTGGTATGATGGGTTCCAGAAGATGATGAAGGAGAAGGAAGCAAAGGTGGCCAAGGAAGAGAAGAAGGCTGAGAAGAAGGCGAGGAAGCAGAGGGAGAAAGAGGAGAAGGAAGAGCGGATACGCAAGGAGAATAGGGAAAAGGAAGAGCGGATACGCAGAGAGAATGAGGTGAGGGAGGCTTTGAGGAAAAAGGGTGATTTCGCAGGTGGGTACTTGCCACGGTATGCGTGACCGCCTCTACTTACGTGCATAATGTAGGCATAATGAATACCTGGGCAGGTTGATGCTCGCAGACGGTAGGACAACGTCGTCGCGGTGGTTGTTCATGACTCGGGACGTTTTGATCGAGATCACGGAGGAGTGCAACATCTAGGACGATACCTTACAAGCCTTCGCATCTACGAAAGCTTCTTCATTTGTCCTGTCTCATGTATTTATGGATATTAATATACGAGAATTATCCCAAGAGCAAAGTTCAGTCCTATCTAACCAGCTCGTAAGAGGTTAGTGCCGTTGTTGCCTTGGGCGTAAGCGATCCTTCGAATATACCTAGGCAAGCATAAAATCTGCGCGTGCCGCCAATCTACCAATTGACTATTTCTTCCAACATAAGCACCACATATCTGACCCCGTACCCTTCTTACCAATACTATATCGTATTCAAACACAATGATCCAGCAACCCGAAGACATCCTACGAGACCTGATCATAACAACGGACGGCCAAGCCGAGGAGCCGTACTCCTATCACAATTGGGGCTACACCATCTACCGCACATGCTACACGCCAGAATCTCAATCGCAATGGGAATCTCTAATCGAATCCATCCAGCTAGGGGTCGAAAAATCCCTCCCTGGGTCGCAAAACGATGAGCCACCAACTACTTCTCAACTCCTACGCTCTCTCTTACATCTAGACTTCCGCTCCGATGCTTCCCTGTACGATGGTCTTACTGTCGAACAGCTTCGTCAGACATATCTCCATCCAGCAGAAGATTCTGCACCCCCATCACCGAACTTCTACAGAAGCGAGCGTCTCTTCCTTGTCGCCGACGCAGACGTTTTGCTGGATCCCTATTTTCTGCCGAAAGAGAACGAGACAGCAAAAATGTCCAATACTGACAATGTTGGAATTGCTACAAGCGACATTGCAACCACGCAGAGTGTGCAGAAATGGCAATATCAACACCATGGCTACAGCAAATCCTCCAGTACCAAGCGACGATGGCTCAAGTGTGTCGAGGTGGACTACGTTGCTGCGGATCATCATCCAAGGAGAAGAGGTCAGGGTCTCGGGGACCGTTACTTTGGCTGGTTCATGATGACGGCGGAAAGTGTGGTGGAGCTGTGGGAGGTGTTGCTTGATCAAGACGTCGAGGAGATTAAACCTAGGTTGGTTGATGTGATGATTTGTAAGTGCATCATGGCCTGTTCGTGTGTTGGTGGTGAACAGGTGTGCTAATGCTTGGACAGGGGGAGGGTATTGAGGCTCGATGGAACGATGAGCTCATGATGGAAGGCCTTCTGTCACTTTTGCGGCGCTGTTGGATTCTACGCCATCAATGTTGATATATTTAGGTTGCTAGTAGTTATGAAATCGGAGGCAAAAATGCGATAATGTATACATTCATATACCCGGCTATCGAACGTCACTACGTCCACACGACTCCCTTCCTACATGAGGTCATGTTTGGGCTGATCTACATATGTAACCCTTTAGGAGCAATACTTTGCGCCTTCACCAGGCTTAACGATACCCATATCGATAAAAGCCGAGTAATTCCAATAGTCCCCTTGTACTCCCTCGCCAGCTACCGGCACATTCCCAGAGAATTTCGCAGTCCAGTAAGCGCTACCCCTAGTGTACTTTGCAAAGGCGTACAGCCCGGTGTTCAGATTCTTCTGACGGTTTGCAAATTTGTTGTCCGCCACCGTCTCGATTGACCATTCACCGATGAATACAGGAAACTTGCCATCTCCTGCCGATGCCTTGGCATCTGAGCATATGTCTGCGCTCACGGTATCAGAATCTGTTGGGCGGCCAGCGAAGTAGTAGTTGTGTACGTCGAAGACAAGATTGGTGGACGCTGGGAACTTGGGAGACCAGAACGCTTCACCTCTGAAGCTGCCTTGGAACATTACGGGTATGTTCTTGTTCACGGCTACTGTTTTCGCAATAGCCGCGTCAATGTACTTCTGTACCCATGCGACACCGTTGTCTGTCAACGCGGCTGGTGTGCCGAAGGTTGTGATGTCGCGATTGTCCACCGGTTCGTTGATCGGCTCTAGAGTGTATGATTGCGGACTGCCAGAGGATTGAATAAAGGCCAGTGCTGCATCGACAGCGCGTAGGGAATAGTCGAGGTTCGTGGCGTTATTGAACCAACCGAAGCGGCCTTCGCCTTCACCAAAGCCCATACCGTTCACTCCACCAGGAAGGGAGTGAATATCGAGGATGATGTGCATGCCGTACTTTGCGATTGCGTAGGATGCGATGTTCTTGAAGAACCGAGTTTGGCCGCCGCTGTAGAAGTTACTGCCAGGAACCTTGACCCATGCAGCGTAGGTTGTGGGGATCCTCAAGACGTTCACACCAGCAGTGGCTAGCTTGTCGATATCGGCGGGTGTGATGAACGTAGCATAGCGACGCTCTAGTACAGGGCCACATTGCGATCCCAGTTTGGCACAGCAGGTCCACTCATCGGTCGTGGTACCGCAATTCTGCGACCACCAGGCTGGGTCAATAACAGCTTCTTGGGCAAGCCATCCACCAAGGTTGATGCCATTGGCTTTGAAGGTCTTCCAGTTGAGGTAGGTAGGTGTCTGGCGCCCTGTTGGACTACCGGTGGTGAAAGATGAGAAAGAGAGGAGGGATGCGACGATGGTGTTGAAAGCGATCATGGTTGATGTTGTGGTGTCTGCGTTCCTGGCTGAGGTTGGACTCTGTTAAACATGTTGTTGCTGGTCTTTATAGCTCATCAGTACACCCCATGTTGTCCTCTCTGTCCAGCACAATACACACCACGACCTCGGGTCATGGCGACGTTGAAAGTCGAGCGTAAAATGTGGAGCCGGTCGACCTAGCTACCTAGGGTTAAGAGCCAAGATATTAACATGATCAGGCATAGCTATCCTCAAGCCGCTTCAAGACATAGCGTCGTTGATGGCTGTGTTACTGACGAGGTGTTTACCCCAGGTTCCACCCCGGACTTGACCCTAGACTTGGCGCCGTCTTGTGGGTGCATAATAGTGCCTTAGGTCTTCTAGAAGAGTTAACCCGAGCTGCGACTACATGGTCAGTTACTATCCGCATGGGTCGCATTGTCCCGAGCGACCTGGGCTCCACGTCGGGTGGTGTGAACGCTACGTGGCCCACATCCCGAGGTGTGTATCGGCTTCGTTCTGTTTGCGTACCTAGGTACCAAGGGGAGGCTTACGTCTTTGACGATGACACAAATGACAGCAACATATCGTCTTGAGGTGCGATGACACGCACGTAGACGACAGTTGATCTAGGGAAGCAATTACGCGACAGCTATTCGTCGTTGCATAATTAGTCCTGCGCTCGCGGCGTACCCCTTGGTCAGGTCTCGGCGCCCGAGAGGAACGAGAATGCTCATGATAGTACTGTTGTATCGCAAGTGCTCTGCCAGCGCTGTAGGTTGTGGCATCAGGGAGTCGACGGACTAAAGTTCGTCCATAATGACGAGAGTGCCTTGGTGAGCCGTCCGTGCGTTCCAAGGCTGTCTGGGTCGCTCAACCGGCCAGCAGCCCCTCTAGCCCTTCACATCCTCACCCTCTCCGTTGTATTGATGCTGATGGCTTGTATGTCATTTACATCCTCTGAAGCTCCAATTGCACAAGAAAGGCCCTCGATGATCAAGACAAAGTCATAGTACGTGACCGCGCGGCCTGTCTGTCGAGCGTCGGAAGTACAGCTCACACAGCGAATTCATCATCGCAACGGACAAGACCGAGAAACGAATGCTTCACACCCCTGGGGAACTGGAAAGATTCCAGTTAGCTCACAAAATCCACTTTAGCTATCAACAATGCATGCAACGCACCACCTCATACAAGGGAAAAACTAAACAGGTCTGCAGACTACATTAGCATGAGTACATGCAAAGTGGGTGTGTTAACATTGATGTAGACCCTAGGGTGTTCACCTTTTCCCTAGGTTGACGTGGCACTGCCTTGGAATGCTTCCCTGGTGACTACTTCCAGCGCATACCTAGGGGTCCCGGGGTAGCTTCCACCCATATGCCCTTTCCAAGTGCGAGAGAAGAAACGATCCACGCGACGCTCTTATTCTGCATCCGTACTAAGTTTGATCTACAGATCTACAGCTATGGGAAACCAAGCTTCGTCAGCACTCGGTCTTGTACGCCCAACTGCAGTCGCGCAGCCGACACCATTACAGCTGACCGGACAGATCAGTAAAAGGACGCACCGTTGCTCGAATAAAGATCATATTACGGAGTCGGCACGACGATCGCGCACTGTCTCGAAGAGTGTCCCTGTCGATCTTCAGAAACACAGCTTGCTTAGCATTCCACCGGAGTTGCGCAACTGCATTTACGCCCATCTGCTAAAACCCCGAGACTGCATCGTACTATCTCCTATGATACATACGAAAATTACGGGCATTGCATTACTGAGAACATGTATGCAACTTCACGATGAAGCTGCTAGCTTCTTCTACGCAAAGAATTCATTCCAGTGCTACATTCGTAAAAGCGTACTAGCACAGTCAGCATCGACAGCGAACATCGAATTACCTCACATAACATCTCCCATATCACCCAGGTTCTTCCGCGATCCACTAGCCATGCAAGGCGGTATCTTCTTTCCCGCGCCGCGGTACCATCGGTATCTCACACGGCTAACCATCTACTTCAAGGTATCCATACGCGACCTAGCTTTCCCAGACCCGGAAAAGGGCGACTGGGGAGACGCACCTCGGGCAGACTTGGACATGAATCAGTACATTCGCCGACCTTGCGATAACACCGCCATCACATCCGCGGATATGGGAAAGATACAACAAGCGATTCAGCGTGAAGTGTTACGTGTGTATCTGAAGATGAAAAGCCTCTGGACAGAAAAGGAAGGTACGTGGGCAGGTAAAGTGACGATGCCAGCAAGGTCCACGGCAACGGATGACTTGGAGTTTTGGATTGAGCTTGCGGCAGATGAACACGTCACGCACGAAGGATAATATGGGGAGCACCTCATACCAGAAAAAAACTGAACAGGTCTAGAGCCTACATCGACGCCAGGTCACCTGTTTTGTAGGTTTTCATGTTGATGTAGGCTGCAGGCCTGTTCAGTTTTTTCCTTGGTTGACGTGGGAGTGGAGACGAACACGGGGAGATGATCTGTCGTATGACTATGCATGGACGCGCCGGTGGTCGTGGAAAAGGAAGCACTTGTTGTTCCAAGTTGTATTAGCTCAGCCAAAAGCTCGTTCTGGATGAGTGCACTACCTGTTTTCCATCTACGTTGATTGCAAGTTTTGTGAACATCTCCAGAGCAAATTAAGTCTATGTCTACAATGGTGCAGGAAAGGTGTCCTTGGATGCTGTCAACGTATTGTCATCTGTTGGCTCGGCACCACTACTACTCTTCCCCGTCATCGTGATGCACATAATACAGGACACGTCTCACATGCACACCGGAAATAAGAGATATGCAAGAAAGAGAATATCACTTGTACTTGCTTTTACTATCCCAAAGTCAATGCATGCAGAGCACACGCACGCACACCGCAATTCACAATTCACATCTTCATGCAGCACAGAAAAGATCAAGTGACCAAAAGTACCACAAAGAATTAGTTAATAGACATTAAGTAACCAAGACTACCGATCGATCCATCCCAAATCCCCATGCCAAGCCAACGCGTGCCTGCCTGCCCTGTCCATCTCCGATCGGCACCTCCCCAAGCTTCCTTCCAACTCCAGCCAAGCCAAAGATCCTCTCCTTGCTTGCCGTGTTCCCCACACGCCAACTCCACGCAATGTGAAAGTTTTCTCCGGTGGCATCTCGGCACCAACGGCACCGACTGTCGTCATTTCGGAAGAAAGGTTGCGATTGCAGTGAGGGTAATGGGGGCGATGATGTCAGTCCTCCCTGAGTTTGACTCGTGGGGGATTCGAGGCTGCGATTAGGCTGCTTGGCAACGACGTCCGCTGCTAGCTAGTTCCGCCTTGCTGGACTGCAGACCAGTGCAAGGCTTGCCGTCATTTCTTCGTCTTTCGTGCGTCGCCTTGGTATATGAGTTTATTACTCGTCGGTGTCGTCGACGCTCTCCATGCTTGGCGATGGTGACGAGTCGCGGACGTATCGTGAAGAGAGAGTTGGGCTGGCGATGGGCTGTTGGGCAATGGAGATTTGGCCCTCGGCTTCGACGTCCTCGATGGGGATCCTGAGCATCTGTCCGCCAACGAGGTTGGGGACGTAGACGTATTGTGTTGCGGGTGAAGACATGGTTGTTGGTAGGATGGCTTGCATGCGAGGTGTGTGATTGTAGTCGTGAAGTGGTAGTGTCTGATAGACTAGAGTAGATGATAATTTGATGTATTTGGTATCTGGGGGTCTGATACAGGAAATCTGCGATGTTGTGTGTCTCCCTTCATGTGGGGATACCGCCTGCCTATATACTGTCGCAGAATCCCACGGCTCACCTGAGAATGCCATTGCTCATGCGGCATCCCAAACCCCAACTCCACCCATGCACCCACCCAGGCCACCAACCCAAAACCCTATCCCCGACACCCAAGCATCGCATGGCCCACCCGTCACTCCCGCAGCCAATTATAGCACGCTATCACACAAGGGTGCCTTAACGCCAGCTCCGCCGTGTCAGCCCAAGGCGCTGATTCGGCCTACGATATGCGCAACGCGTGGCAAGTCTCCCCGAGCAGCTTACCATGCCGCTCCGTTGTGTCCGACGAGCGGCGATAAGTGGTCGATACGTGCGTCGACAAGGAAGCCCCGCACCAATTTCCTCTCCGCCAGCCGGCCAAGCAGCGCGTAGGCGGCGCTACTAGTAGTTAGCCAGACGAAGACGCCTTGCCCGCGGGGTCTAGACCATGCGATGGTTATCGTTGTGTAATTCTAGCCAGGCGCATGATGCATGGTGTTGAAGTGGAGGGTGATAAGGAATTAGGTATTGTGAGGGACGCTGAGTTTCGGAAGATCGGCGTTCACTGATCTCGCGATTATTCACTTTTTAGAGTTTAACATTTATGTCCGGCCGGTGACTAAGGTCGCGTTCGGGACTTGCATAGCACCGACAGTGTAATATTGACCGAGTGCCTCGACAGTCGATGTTTGCAGCGATCGTAAACATGCGGACGACCATGTTGTGTGCACGGTTTGCGATGACGGCTGGTGGTGTTTTCCCGTTGAACGCCTCGGCTGGGCAATCCCTGGGCGCTTCCGAGAATGCAGCCGAGACCTTCTGTATGGTTCTGTGCAGTTCTGTTGAACCGTGGCACTCGGCTAGAACGACTCACCACACATTTTGCCTCTGGGAAGAAACTATCAGCGTTGGACAGAATAGTTCACGATAACGAGTGTGCACTAAGCGTGTGCACATCTTGGCAGTCCTCCGAGGGGGTGGAACTGGGTACCAAATCTGGTCCCGCAGGCTCTGATGGCTCTGGAGCGTTCGGATAAGGGCATCATAGCTTTGTAATGAAACGTCACTCCTGTGGAGGAGGGCTATCCACTGTCGTAGCAGCAATGAGGGCGGGAATCCTTGGATCCAAGCAATCCCGCTCGACTCCAACTGTCCAATACGAGGTCACATGGTAAGTGCACCAAGCCTACTAGACGAAGCCAGAACGCGCCAACGCACCCCAGATGCCGAACGGCCTGGATTATCCAGTCCCCATGGTCCACATGGTCAGCGGCGTAAACAGTATAGCTTGTGCACCTCGTGTTGTGAGCCCCGATCTCGTGAAGCTTGTAAAGCCCGATTTCATAGACAGCTGGATCAATTCACGCTTGCAGAACAGTTCGCAATTCGAAAGGGTATCATGCTATATTACAACGCTCCAATAACCTTACGCCACGCTCAATGAACACCATTGTATCCAGCATTCAACATTAAACATTAAGGCCTGATCTTGCCAGCCTCTGGGTTTCCCCTGTTGTCCTGCCAACCCCATGCCAACCTCTCCATGGTCTTGTCCTCATCCTTTCCTGGCCACAAGACTTGTCCAAGGTACACGGCACGAATGCAGAAGGCTGCCACAACAAACCACATGATGACCAATAGAATAGTCAATGCGCTCGCGACACCGTTGATAGCTTCGCTGCTTAGCACTTTTCCTGCTTGTATCGTTGCAAGCGTGAGTCCTGCATTCGGGAAAATGAATGCCCACCAGTTTAGCGAGAACGACATCCTACGTGATCCCACTATGACGGCGATCGTTGTTATGATGAAGAACCAGTACGCGAACAGTATGATAAAGAGACCTGACATGATGCCAATGATTCGTACGATTTCGCCGTCTGGGACTACGGTATTCGTGAAGTAGTTTTCGGCAACGAGCGACGGCGCTTGATTTGCAAGGGAGAGGAGTCCGGCAGCAGTGTAACCTATTGCTGTTAGAATCTTCCAAGGGAGCATTCATCTATCGGGTATGGACTTACCTGCTGGACCAACGGAAACATACATTCCTGGTCGCGTGGTAGGAGAGGGTAGAGAACTCGTCATCAGGCGCTGCATGTAGAGCCCATACAGCAGGAAGGAGACGACCCACGCGAGCCCCTGAAAGAATATCGCCCCGATGAATATTTTCCAGCTGGGATTTTCAGGTTGGGCAGGAAGTATAGTGCCAGCCAGCGTGCCTACAACCAGCAAAGGGTATATTGGGAAGATCCAAGCCGGAACGGCATCGCCAACGTTGAGGCGCTCGAGACGGAAGAAGAGGGAGTACTGGATGATGCCAACGAGGAAGGCTGCGGCACAGTACATCCAGTAGGTGATCTCAAGCGCTTTGGTGAGCCATGACCCGGTCGATGGGTTGCCGTAGATGTACGTGCAGTTGAGTATCAGGGCGACGGAGACCCAGTACGTGCCGAAGAAAAGGCCCTCGACTGGATGATGTAGCGATCCGAGGAGCTTCCGAGGGACGAGTAAGAACCGCGCGAACATGCATAGATTGAAGATGGCGAAGAGTACGAGGTCGAAGATGAAGACGACCTTTCCGATGGTCTGTAGGCCAGTGAATTTGTTCGGGGTGTTCCCGAGAACGACAGCTAGCGCTCCTGTCGACATGGTGCATGCGAACCATGGCCTGCGGTATTGTAAGTTTGTTATCCGAATGCTCTCGGCGCGTCGACATACCATGTGAAATGTACAATGCGATCGCGCAGCCCGACTTCCGCTGGTGGCTTCTCATCCTCGCTCTCGTACGTCGTGTGGGTTCTATCGCGGAATCGCATTTTGGTGATAGCTGAAGGACGCGACTAGGTGTTGACAATGCTGGGGGCCCTGCTTCGGGTAGTCATTCCAGGATTCGTGCCATGACACCTTCTTCCCAAACATTGCGGAAAGAGTGCCGGACGCATTTCGTCATACAGGTAATTAGTGGCGATCCTGGCATCTACGCGCCTAATGAGAGAACGACGGGCAGCCCCGTAGTTAGATCTCGGGAATTCGGCACGCAAGCGTCAAGCAGAAAATGTGAGGTTGAGGCTGGGCGCACAGATAGCCGTGACGTCATGGGTTCTTGTGACCGGCCTCGGCGCAGCGACTACGCGTATCTATGCCAGTTCTTGCTCAGTCTGAAAAGATTTGAAGGGGACGATGTGAATCGGATGCCTCACGAAGATCGAGACGTGGAAGTCTCAAAGCCTGCAGACGCCATGTAAGGGTGACTTTACTGGAGTTGTGCGGCACGGTCGCCCGTCTCCATCATCCTGCCGGAGATTCGATGAACATTGCCGTATCCGAAAAACCATGGCATCGCGATTCCCATGTCTGTTGTCTCACTTGCACAACGGTCAGCATCACGAGCCAAGAGTCATACGATTTTACCGCCGAGTAAAGTCATAGTGCAATGTGGTCTTCCAAATTTGAGTAACCAGAATTATAACTACCTTGGTAATGCTCCTTGAACTGCTTCTAGAGAAACAGCGCATGACGCTTATCATTCACATCAGCTAGCCTGCATTTTCACTTTCTGCGCCGATAGGTATCCCGCGATAGAAGGCCTGATCGTGCACTAATCACAACGTACAAGTTGGACGAATGCGCTGGAAGTATGAAAGGAGCTTTCAGCTACCGGTTGTAGCACCTCGCCCACAAGGACGATAGCGCCAACGTCAAAGGAAGTAGTAATCAAAGCACATATAGATGTTAGGGATACATTGCTCCCATCACCTTACACAAGAGATGTTTTAGATAAGCCTGAGGCCCACGTTAGAACAACAATATGCGGATAGAAAGATGTAGCGTCGATGTAGGCTGTAGGGTATTGATTACCCAGGTACTGAGCAATTCCCTTGAAGAGGATGCCAGCACTACAAAGGCTGCTCGCGAATACAACATTCGCTTACAATCAAACCCTGGAGACGTGGCTTCCGCATTATCTAAGCCGGCTCTACCAACAGCAAATCTCGCGCTCATTCAGACATGAATCCATGTCTTTGCAGTCCTTTGACCAAACCGCAGCTACCTAGGTACCTTTACCCTTCTTTATTTCACGCCAAACCAACTATAAATACACTACCCATGACAGTTCCGAGACTATGCAGGTACCTTGGCCTGCATAAAACAAAGCTGTTGTTACCTCCAGGACTGCCTCTGGCAATCCCTTGCCCCGAGCTTACCGAGAAAAGTCAAAACGCAGGGCGTCCCACGATGCTCGCCACCAACGCCGCGCGCCAGAAGTGGGCGCGGCAACGGTACCTGCTGCAACCTCCGATCCCGACCCCGCGGTTGAGGCAGGAAGCCTGAAAAGCTTGGTACCTCCATATCTCCACTTGCGTCTCACGACGATCTCACACGAGGCGTTGGAATACAAGTACGACTTATCTGTTTTTTTTCGAAAGCTGTACGCCCGTTTGAAAGGGAACAATGATCATGAAAGGGTATCAGGTATGAGATTTGCAGTTCTAGAAATCTAGAATCTAACTATCAGGGTACAGCGTGTGCTGGCTTTGATGCAATAGAAACCGTGTATATACACTCCAGGCGCCGTCATCGCACCTATATATCCTGTTCCAAAAAAAAAAGAAAAACGTCTTTGTGTCGCGTGTCATTAATGATCCCCGTCCGCATGACCGATTAATCCAAATCCCAGATGAAGCAATGAGGCGGAGTATCCTGACCATGAATGATGCGGATGAAAAGCCTGCTATCGCAAGAAGAACGCCGTCATAATGCATATGCAATTCCATGATGCTTGGGTTGATTGACAAAGGAAAATATGGCTCGCTACACCTGCCATTACGCGGCGATGAATGCCGCCATCATGGCCAACAGACCACTTATTATGGCGTAGTTGGCCCCGCCGGTCGGGGTCGAAGCAGCATTACTCTTCTTCGCCTGCGTGCCGTCTGGTTTGAGGACGGCGTTGGTGCCAATCTGGGAGCCAATGTTTGCTACTGCAGCTTGGCTGTCGCGGACGGGAACAGATATCCTGCCGTTGCCGTCGGCTTTGGTGGTTGTGACAGTGTTGTCAGTGACTGAGGACGCGCCGGTAATGTCGTCGTACTTCATGCCGTTCCATGTGATGTCTGTCTGCGACTCTGCGCCAGGACCTGTGAGGTAAGAGATGAAGACATCCTTGTTGGCGTGTGCAGAGCCCAGGTTAAGGTTGAATGTGAAGCTGCCCTTGTCGGATGAAGACGCATTGGCTTGTTTAGCGTTGATCATAGTGATGGACTGCAGATGATCGTTTGCGTAGGCGGCGTACGCACGGATGCGACCGTCGTACGCAGCACCTACGTTGCTGGTAGAGAGAGCTGCAATCTGCGTGGTTCCGTTGCCGTTGCCGACAATCTGTGCGACGGCGGCATGGGCGTAGTACTGCGGTCGTACGAACGAGGTTTCACGACCGTACATGGGGATGGGCTGCCAGGCACTGGCGTTGGAGTTGTCGGTCATGTGCATCTGGACCGAGGAGATACCAATGGAGGCTGCGTAGAGGAAGAAGTTGAGCGTCCAAAGGGAAGCACCGAGGGTATCACTGACGCCGGGCATGCCTATTGGCCCAACGGAGCTCATCTCGCGCAGCACGTAGGGGTGGTCTGTCTTGAGGGCGATTCCGACCTGCTTCTCCCAGTACTTGAATTGGGTGTTGGTGGCATCGAGGTCCATGAGGTCGTCGAGAGTGAGGGGGGTGGGGGTCACTCCGATGACTGCAGCATGTTAGTACAGCATGTGGATTAGGGGGAAGGAGACATACAATAGAAGTAGTCGTGCTGATTCCAGGTGGCCAGGAAGTTATCGCCGTTCCTACCCTCCATGATGCCATCGTCGACGAGTTGCGCAATCTCGAAGGTTGTCCCGATGGTGGAGGCGGTCGCAGGAGATTCAAAGAAGGATGACGGCAGGTTGGCAGCCTTGAGCACGCGCTCGTAGACGACCTCGGCGCGGTCCAGCCATTGGGAAGTGTATGTCTTTCCGTCCCAGGGCGCAGAGCGGAACGAGTTCTGGAGCCACAGGTCGGGCTCGTTGCCAATCTCGAACGAGTACAGTTTGACGTTCTTCATGCCGTCGACGGCGGCTTGCGCCAGTGCGGTGATCTTATCCTCGTAGTCGTCGTCCATGTAGGCCATGTTGAGTCCAAAGGTGACGGGCGTGTCTTTGGGAAAGCGCTCGAGCGCGGCGAAGTAGTTGGGTCCGATGATCATGGAGTCGGCTGCAATGGCACCCTGTGCCGTCGAGTCCGGGTTCGAGGTCCAGCCATAGTTTGTGTTGCTCGACTCAAAGACCATGTAGTCCTGCGTGTTTCCTCCCAAGCGAATGTGCGGCGGCGCGCCCGAGTAGTCTGCGAGGTTCTGGAGCAGCTTGACGGTGAATTGGTTGGGCTCTTCCTTGCCGGTGAAGGAAAAGAGGTTCGAGGGCTCGATGCCGAAGCCGGCATACGAGGGGTCGAGGTAGTCGGAGGCGCCATCGGGCGGGCTGTTCCCTAGCGATATGGAGATGGACTGGGCGAGGGCAATGCGCACGGCGGGTAGCGAGAGTAGGGCTAGGCTGCGGGCAGATAACGAGGGCAACATGGCGGCAGAGGGGAGCCCGAGCGGAGCAAGCGAATGCAAAGAGTAAAGAAACAGCGGAAAGTAAAGTCAACTAGCAATCAAGAAAAGCGAGCGCAGGGGAGGTTATCACAGGAAACGAGAGCGAGGGACATGCAGGACATGCAGCCAGGGTCGATGATGAGTGGACGGCGGCGGCAGCGTGTCAACGCTTTCAGACATGCGTCACTAACTGGGCCAAAAGTGGCGCCGGCCCGAGCGACACCAGAGGACGCGCCAGACCACCAGACTCAACAACACATGACATCACGAGCCGCCGCGCTCCCGGACGCTGCGACACCAAGCAGCCCCGTCTGAGACGCCCGACCTCAAACGCTGCGGTGGGTCGCTGGCCATGGCTGCTGGCATGGCATCCCACGTTACTCGCTCATCCACCCAGCAGCGTTGCGCGTTGTGCTGGGAAAAGAGGATTTACGCGTCAGCTCTTCCGAGCAAGTGTCCGTTTCTAATTGTGGTGGCTGCCTCAGATCTGCACCCACGCCAATCCTGAGCGGCTACCGAACCCTTAGCCACGAATGATCCGCCGCAGGAGGCTCAATAAGCCTTGTTTCGCCATGGCTCCGAATCCGCATCATGATCCTTCCCTCGATCCTGTGCCGTCTTACCCTCGAGCCAGGCCTCGTCATGGCCCTCCACCTCGATCAAGGGAAAGACGTGGATCTTCGCGGCAGCTTGACCACCTTGGAGCGCGCCGCACGCCTCCTACGCACTCGACGCCCCGACGCACTGCGTCTGGGTAATCGTATTTCGATAATTGCACCCGTGTTCCGTCCACAGCCACAGCCCAACCCCTGCACCCGTTCGCTGCCTCCATATTGGCCCGTTGAGACGACGGCTCTTCCAAACCGGAATGCTTGATTTATTGCCCAGCCTCTTCCAGCTCTCCACCCCAGCCCCTTCGTCACAGCCGTATGCTCTCACCTACGTCTTCCATCTGTCGTCGCGCTGGAGAAAAGCTTTTCGATAGCACGTTTGCTAGCCCAAAGTTTGACACGACTAGTATCATCTGCCATCATCTAGCTCTCTGCACCTCCTATAATAGCATCGGGTCTCGAGCAGGTCTACCGGCCAGTCTCGTCCACCGTTGCCCACCACCTCTTGGCTCCAGCCGCCGCATCCCGAGTCCTCAGCCTAAACTGACGCCATACTCGGTGTACACTTGCAGCTGGCAGAACGGATATCGCGGTCTTTGTCAACGTAAGCCCATGCCAATCAGGATGCTCACAACACACATGTTGGGGTAGACGTCGCTTGCGACGACGGTCAAAATTCCCCGCGCTGGGCAGTGTCTCTCCACCCTTGCACACACAGCACACTACTGGAATACGGCATTCTAGCTGCAACTACCAGATGACCATTATACGCACTCTACGCAGGGAACTCAACTCCGCCCTTCTGATCAAGGAACTTGGTTGCATGGTCTGGTTGAAAGTGCCGTAGTTCCGACACGGCATCGATCGGGATGACGTACAGAGAGCACTGACAAGGAAGGAACTACATCGTGAATCAAACCTAGACAGCTATACATATGTCATAGAGGCGCTTGGCTGTGGAGTGTCTAATGTCTGTGCACACTACTACACACTCTCGCACAAGCATGCTAACACCTCATGCAAGAAAAAGACTGAACAGGTCTGGACCCTACATTGACGTGTGGTTACCTACTTTGCATGTTTTTATCTTGACGTAGGCTCAAGAGTGATCGGATATCTCTATGAATATGGTGCTGACGTGTTCCAACGTCCAAGTACAATGAGTATGAACAATAACTCAATCTTACAAGAAATGCAAACTTTACTACGAACTCTCGTCTCTCAAAGTTTCACTCCTCACAACTTGCCCATCATCAAGTTTCCAATCATCTCCCGCCCAGTAACCACGGTAGTCCTCCACAACGTTGGGAAATCCAACGTACTCGAAAAGGCTGTTATCCATCAGTTAGTCTTGAACTGAAGAGTAAACTGAGATCGGAGTAATAAAGGAGAGAGAGACTTACTATCAGCATACCCAAACCCAAGCATAGGCGGAATCCACCCCCTCGCATACTCCAGCGCAAAGCATTCACCCTCCATCTTATACTGCTTCACATCGCCCCTAGTAAGATGATGCACACTCCCCTGCGGATACCTCTCAGCCGCATAAACGCCCTTGCCAGGCGCATAAGCCACCTGCTCGCCCTTGAGAATATGGAAGTAGTCGTCCGCGGTATGCCGTCCCGTGTGGCCCTCCGTTCCAATCGCAGTACCAAAAATAATCAGATACTCAGTAATGGACGCGTGGATAATGTACATGGCGCCCATGGCACCGCCTGCGTTGTTGAAGATCCATTCTTCGTCGAGGTTGATGTGGGGCCCGTGGATTGCGGAGAGGGAAGTGACGATGTGGGAGACGACGGATGCTGTGTCGTTGCCGTGTAGGGCAATGGCTTCTTGAGAGAGGGTGTGTAGGCCGGAAGGCGTGAAGATGTAGAATTTCTCCAGGTGCGAGTCTAGCGTGTACATCAAGGTGGTTAGGACACCGAGGATGGCGCCGAGGGCGAGGAGGATGCGCATTTCGGCGTTGTCGTGTTCCTCTATGGAAACGTATTAACACAAGAAGTAGAAACTGAAGGAGTGACCCAGTCCAACTATGGACCGTTTGCGAAAGGAATGTGTTTGGCTTTTTCGGTTGGTACTCTGCACTTTGCGAGGATCGTGAGGTTTTTCTTCATTATCAAGACGCACGTGCCAGCCGGAATAGGAGAAGTCCGAGACCCCGGATCGCCAGCTCATCTAAGATACAGGGTGGGCTGTTGTTTGCTGAAAGCCTTCCGTCTTCCGAACGGGTATAATCAAATTTTGGCTAGCCCGAATACACGCTCACCTTATGCAAGTGATACTGGTAGAGGGCTATATCAGACTTGGACACCTTTTCGATGACACCCAACGGCGTATATATTCATGTTAATCCTTATACAAGAAACAATGTAAACAGCTCTGCAGACTACATTAATACAAAAACTGGCGAAGTAGGTGACCTTACATCGTCATAGCCTCCAGGGTGTCCAGTATTCCCTAGGTTAACGTGCGTTAGTATTCGTATTTCGAGCGTCGGTCATTGTAAAGGGGTATGTGAATATTTCTACAAGCAGAAAGCTGTCTACAAAGTCGAGTATTACCTCCTCTTCGACCCCCATCATTACCCTTTGAAATGATACGAAATGATACGAAATGTGCGATAAATGACGATGCCGCGACCTTTTGCCATCCCAGACAACGCCCCAGCCCATGCAGAACGTCGTGAATCTCATGCTATACGCCATTACATAACCAATATACCACAACACCGTGTGTACGAATAGGGACTATCTTTCGCATTACCACCCCATACAAGAAGAAAACCTGAACAGGTCTGGAGCCTACATCAACATGAACACACGTAAAGTAGGTGGCCTAACGTCGATGTAGGCTCCAGACCTGTTCAGCTTCGCAGGTTGACGTTACCACCCCCCGATGAAGGTGATGAAGCCATCGACCATGTCAATCCAGTCCTGGCCATTGAGTGTACCAGCTTGCCTCTTCTCCCACAGCACATTCACCATCCTGCCCAAGCGAAGTCTCGCCTGCTCTCCCGCCTCGCTGGTGCCATCGTTCCTAACGAGCTGCACTTTTCCACCAGCAAACTTCTCACTGAGATCGATCTTGAAGCTCGCGTCACCGTCTGGCGGGCAGTAGAAGTCCTCTTGCGATGCTTGCGCAGGCCCGATGACACCCGGAGCGAGCTGCACAAGATGCCCGTGGATGAGCATGCTCTGCGTGTGGCTCCGCCTTGGCTTGAACAGCGCGCCACGCACTGAAAAGCTGACGAGCCGCAAGAGCCCTGCGCCATCGCCTAGCCGAATGATCCAGTCTCGGAAGGCTTCGTACATCATCTTAAACTCGACTTTTATGACCCAGAGGTTGTAGCTGTAGAAGATGGCGAGCGCTTCGGAGCGGACGAGGCGCGACACGGAAGCGAGGGCATGCTGCATTTGGCCGTCGAAGGTAGAGATGCAGTATACGAGGGGCTTATCGATGACGAGGTTCTCGCAGTTTCGGTAGATTTGGTGACGGATCTCGGGCGGGAGGGTGACGAAGGTTGGCGGGGCGGGGGTCGTGTCTTCGGCGGGAGTTGTGTGTGTTTCTTGGATAGACGTAACCTGGACATCTTCCATGTGAACAATCTCAGCCTCCTCTTTGTGAGAGGCAATGTGTGCGGCCCAATCCTTCTGTACGTCGTTGGACCCATCGAGTTGGACACGGTTCAGGCTGTGGTTTCTGGAGTGGGAGGGTGAGAGCGCGTAGTCTTCCATGTGCTCATCGTCGTCGGGCCTTTCTTCTGCATACAGTTGCAGTCCTTCCAAGCGTGTGGCATCGGGCAGGCTCGACACGCCATAGGGCTGCGAGTGCTCAGGCGTCGATGGGAACGAGGTAGCCTGGCTCTCGACGCCGTGGCAGTAGTCATGGTCGCTCCCGTCGCCCAGGAGATCCGTATCATCCGAATCTGTGTCTGTGTCGGAGCTGATGTCTATGTCCACGTTGAGTCTGTATCTCGGAATCTTGGGCGGCAGCTGACGCGTAGGCGAGCTGGGCGAAGGCAGCTGGGTCGCGGATCGTTTGCTTGAGGTGCGTACGATAGTGCCCTTCTGGGTCATGTTTCTCCCTCTCCGCTGGCCGGCCGCGCTGGCCTCGCTGTTTGAACTCAGCTCCGGCGCGCCGTCACAGTACCCGCACGGGGGAGTCTGCACGCTAGTATCCAGAGGCTGCAGTTTGGGAGAGCGCGCTTTCATGGCTTCGGCATCGTCGGGGGGCGTCTGGCCCGTGACCGAGTATCGGCGCTGGGTAACCATGATATATGGTAGTATATGGGCGGGAGCGGGAGTGCGAAGGGGGAACTTGGTGCGAGGGCGAGGGATTACGTGGTGTTGGGTGGCAGGCTCCAGCAAAACCTCTGCGCGCGGATGTGCTGGCAGGCTGCACGATGACCGTCTGCAGGCCCTCGACGCGTGCAATGGGCAATGGGCGAGGCTTGCGGGGTGCGTTGAGTAGCGCTGCGGATGCGGCCGAGTGGACTGAGAAGCGGATTCGCGAGTGGGCCGACACCACTTTTTTATCGATTACGCTGCTGAGATGAAGCTAGAGGACAGTCGCTAGATCAGTCACGACGAACAGGTGCGCGAGAAGACTGAGCTATAGAGTCGGCCTCAGCGGATCATCAGGAGATGAAGGGCGTAGCATGTTTGGCAACTGGGCAACAATGCCGCGTTTCATGACACCGCAATTTGTCGTCAATGCTGCACTGCCCACCCGACGATTATCATGCTCCACCCCAATCTCTCGTCTAACCAATATTCCATATCCCGCAATACTGAGGAACCATGGGTTACGAATCTGGCTTATCACGATATTGCGATCCGCACTCCATGGCGTCATGTCAGCGCATCCTATTTTCACGGCCTGTTGGGTAGGTGAAACGAGTTTTGCTTATGTTGGAACTATCACTGCGTCTCTCTAGCCTGAGCTTATTTCGGAAGAGCTTCAGCTCAAGCATTCTGATACGATCGTTGGCAGCTAAATACATTTCGATCACTCATCACTCTTCGGAAGATCATAGTTGAAATTGCGGAATACCTTCGATCACTTGTCGTTCTTTAGAAAATCATGATTGCAGTTGCGGATTACAACCCTAAATCACAGGCAGAATGAGCGAATAAACTGAACAACTACGGCCTACGTCCCTCCTAAACACGATCCTGTTGAAGGATATCGCAAAATTTCACTACACAAGAACTCATTTTCCCTCGCGACACGCATGTTGAAATGGTGTTATGCCCTCAGTGCCCTGTCAGTCTCCTACAAGCCCCTCTTCTTCTCCATGCTCTGCATGGGTTCCCTGACCATGATGTCCAGCGGGATATTTCTTCCACCCCTCTGAAGGTTGATCTGCCTCGTCTCTTCGAAGCCGAACTTTCTGTAAATCGGAGGGTTCGTGGCGTTGCTCGACTCCAAGTAGCATGGCCTGCCTTCGCGGTCCGCAAGCTTCGTTACATGCTCAATGAGTCTGCGAGCGTGACCTTTGCCACGGCCACTGGGCCTAGTGCCTAGGTAAACAAGGTACCAGGCGTCATGCTCTCGCTCACCAAGCGTGGTGTGCATGGTATCGTGGAGGAGAGGCATGAATTCGTCGAAGAAGCGCCGTTTCCCTTCAGCGGAGAGGCGGTAGTTGAGGCGCCACATGCCAGAGCGGAACATTGTCAGATAGTCGTCCATGTTCTGACCGGGTGGCATCCTAGTTGCGTGAGCTCACGAAGCCCTCATTGTCTCCATGACTTACCATAGGGCAACTGCTTCGAAGTCGCCCACCGTAGTCACTAGTCCCTTGAGGATGTGAGCATAGGTTATGTACTCGAGGATCTCAACATGTAGCGCCCACTTTTGGTCCTCGGTCCAGTGCACACGATCGGGCACGTCAATGAAGTACCTCGCAACATCATCCTGACCGAAGGCTTCCGCCAGGCACTCAGCAGCCTGCTTGTACTCCGCAGCCGTAACGACGCGAACGCCGTCGGTGAGCGGAGGCAGAACAGTAGCGCCAGCAGATGTTGGCTTCGGCTTCAAGATCCTGAAGCTAGCCGGTACTTCATTGATCCTAATGTTAGCCGACTTCAAGGTTGAAGACTTCGTGTCCACTGTATAATTACAGCTGACTGGCGCAACAGGGGAGAATGTTTTCGCCATGATTGTGGTTTCGACTGTAAGCCTCTACTAGTATTCAGATGGGATCTGCCGCTTCGTTTGATTATGGGGACAGTCGTCGAATTCGCCAGCGTGAGGTGTTCCCCGCAGGGCTTGAACGGGATTCGGCGTGGGTGAGACGTTAGTCACTTGAACTGCGGGATATCTAGATGACGACCTTGAGTTCAAACAACACTACTAAATTGTGATTAGTCTAGTCTGGTCGCTACAATAGGTCGTCGTGGGCTGAGCAGGAGCCGTGACCGTCGATTGCCTGCTACATTGGTATACCTTTTCTGAGCTTGTTGATTGGTGTTTACGTTTTGGCCGGACGATTTAAATCTCCTGTGTGGACTCTAGAGAGCTGCGATCTCGAGACGGTATCGACTCGAGAAGGATAACGTAAAGAAGTGAAGGCTTGACGTAGATCAACCGACATCAATGTGTGAGGCTGCAGAGGTCCTTCTTGAGTACACGCTTGACAGATACGTCGCAGGGTGTAAGTCCGATGAGGTAGTCTTGCGTCGACAGTAGGCGCCTGTGACTATCGATGTACCAACCTTTGCGTGGATAGTATGCGCCTTGGGCTACCGATGTGCCAATCTTTGTGTGTGTGGACTGGTGGCAGTTGATGTATGGCTGCTTAAAGTTTGGGCTTTGCTTTTTGACTCGCTGGCAGCTTTGTCACAAGACCAGTGACAGCACTGCAGTACGATGCTTGGCTGATGTCGAGCGGCAGCAGCTGCGTATCGTGGAGGATTGCAAGCACAGCTCGGCTGCAGTAAGATGCGTATGCCGTGGGGGCACAGTGGCTAGTAAGCTGATGTAGTATGGGATGAGGATTGACAAGCTGTGTGTGTCTGTGATGGAGACGGAGATGAAGATGGGAAGTCGGGACTTTGATATACCTCACCTACCCGGCTTGATCGGCGTACCAAGCGCCGTCGGGTGGAGGTACAGGTCATGCTTCACATAGCTCAGTGCGGGAGCTATCTTCGAACCAACCGCTTAGCCCGTTAAGCATACGAGTTTCGTTATCATCCGCCCTGTGACCTTGAACTTGGTGTCGGGCCGAAGCGGCTCAACGAAGATGTTGCTTTGTTGCTTGCTTGCCAATCGTTTGGCGACACAAGTCACAGCTTGTTTGCGAGTCGCTTGTAGCGAGGATACGTACGTAGCGATAGAGTAGCGCGGTGACATAGGGCGCCTGGGAAGAGGTTGTGGGGTAAACAGGAAGGGTTGAGCTGCACACCTCGGCTGGACCTCCTCACAACGGATAAGCGCAGAAGTGAGACCACCATCAAGGCTACTCTCTCTGACAGCTAATGATAAAGCAAACATCCGGAACTCTTCCGCTACACTGTTATCTGCGTTTTGGCTTGTTCCCACTAGTCAATCAGCTGAAGAATAGCATACGGCGGGGTCAGCATGGATCAACTGTCACGGGAAAGCAACGATAGGAGAGGAGCGCGCCTTGATGTCCGCACGATAAAGCCATGACGACTAATAAGCGTGGGGAACAATGCAATGGTCAATGACTGGATTAAATGGCAGTGGTGGTATCTAAAAGGCCGGGCCTGCATGCACGTACCGCCTCACTTTCGGAAATGGGGGCAGGTCTCGGCCAAGCATCTGGGGATCGGTACGCTCGAATAGCGGCGGGGGGATTGATGACAGCTACGTCGCATGCCTTACATGCGCCGGATCTCTGTCTCGCCCATGTACTTCTCCAGGCCAGAGTCGAGATGGTCCCACCATTCGAACAGCATGCTTTCGCAGATGAGCTTGAACCACGGTGTGAACTTGAGCGACTTGTCCTGGAACATGGTCTTGAGATCCTCCTGAGACACCCATCTGGAATCGCGCGCCTCGTTCGGGTTGACGTTCAGGTCGACGTCGGCTTTCATAAACAAAATGTAGTCAACTAGTATATTGTAAGCATTCATCCCGTATGCCGATGACCCAGTGGTACAACTTACTCTCATGCTCGCCCCAGGTGCCATCGCTGGGCGACTTGTAGTGTATCCGTGTAAGGAATTTGAAGTCGTCAATGGGCACCTGTTCGGCCTTGATACCCAGTTCGTGGTTGAGCTTGCGCACTGCTGCGCGACGCACACCCTGGACAGATTCCTCTAGTCCTACGCCAGTCTCTCCGGGTATGCCCAGCGGGTGCGAACAGCAGGTGTTTGTCCACATGTCCGGGAATGTGATCTTCTCGGTCGCGCGCTGCTGCAGAAGGAGGCGGTTCTGGGAGTCGAAGAGGAAGACGGAAAATGCGCGGTGGAGGAGTCCACGATCAATGTTCTCCATCAAGTGGCCTGGAGCTTGTCAGTCGCTGTCCATCGACGAGTCGCGAGGGGAGCCACGTACAGAGTTTCTTGGTCGCACTGCCAATAGGAATATCGTTGTTGTCCAGAACGATGCACACCTCGTCCATCAGCCGTATCTGCTCCTCGTCGTAGCCTTGCAGCGCACTGTCGCCCGTGGCCGAGTTGTGCGATCCCCCAATGAGTGCCGTGTTGACTTCGGGGAAGAGGCGCAGGACATTCTCCGCCGTGATCTCAGGCTGCTGAGTAACCGTCTCGATAGTGGCCATGGTTGCGAATTGTGACAAGAGCGTAGGGAGAGCAATTGAGGCTTCTGGAATAAGTCCTGACCTCGGGGTATTTTGGAGGGGGCGATCGGGACGATGAAGAAAGCGTGCACGCGCCCCTTCATGCAGGGTCTCCACCTCCGCGGCGGTCTGGGTCAACTGGCAGGCATGTGGCAAACGGCAACACGCCAAACCAACAAGGCTGGAGGAGATACTTTTGGCTTGCAAGCGCTTTTGATTCGTTGTCTATCATTTGACAGTGCTACACACGTTGCCGATGCCACTGGGCTTTTCGGTCCAGGTATCAAAAACTCAGAAACTTTTCCTTAACTGGAAGAAATGCAGATATGCTCGGAAATACACCCCTGACAGTAGTAAAGGAAACAGCCAACTCCAAAAGAAATCCCATATTTACACAGCGTCTTGCGCTTATGCCACAGTGGCGGTCTTGTTCTTCTTGGCAACGGGCACCTCGGCCTGTGCATCTGCGGTAGCATCAAGCTCCCGCTTCTCTGAGACGCCGTTCAGTTCGGCCTCAGCTTCGGCAAACTTCTTCTTCTCCTCCTCTGTCATACCCGGTAGCAGAGGCACCTCCTCCTTGGCGTGCAGGTTGTTATGGTAGGTACGGATGATCGAGTCGGTGTCGTCAAGAGCGATCTTGCGAATGTCTGCAATGGCCTTGATCTTGGACGTGCACTCCTTGTACTGCGCATCCGTCATCTTCAAGCCAAGCTGCTCAGCACGGCTCTTAATCGCGTTCCATCCGGTAAGCCTGCTGGCAAAGTGTACATATCGGGACATGCCGAAATCTTGCGGGTTGATGATCTCATATGTGGAAGGGTTGTTGAGAATGGCCTTGGCGTGAATGCCAGCCTTGTGGGTAAAGGCACAGAATCCTGTGATGTAGTTGTTGAACGGAATGTTGACCTCAACAAGGTCGGCAACCAGGTCCTCAACTTCCTTGAGCGCCTTGATGTTGTACTTGCTGGTAACATATTCGCGGTCGGCAACGATCATGCGGGCCATCAGACCTCCGAGGGGAGTGATACCGTTACGCTCACCAATACCAAGTACCGAGGTATCAATGTGCGTGGCACCTGCCTCTAGCGCACAGAAAGCGTTGGCAATGGCGCAGCCAGAGTCGTTGTGGAAATGTGTCTCAATGTCGCAGGAAACGACACCGCGCAGAGTTCGTACAAGATCGTACACTTGGCGAGGGGACGCGCAACCAACGGTATCGGCGATACCGACACGGTCAACACCAACCTTGTCAACAGCGCTGTAGATAGACAGAAGATCAACCAGGTCCGATCGGAACGAGTCCTCGGAGCTGAATCGGATCTCCTTGCCCTTGCTCTTGACGAACTCAATCACCTCCAGCGCCGTGTTCTTGATGTATGTCATGTCCTTGCCGTGACTGTGCTCGCGGAGGTACGCGGAGGTTCCGATGACGACATCGAGGCCATCAACACCGGTTTCGACGGCGATTCTTGCATCGTCCATGTGGCATCGTACGTGGGTAAGGATCTTGGCTTTCAACTAGCAGGTGTTAGCATGCGTTCTCACGGCTGAGACATTGCCATAAAGTACGTACTCCGAGCTTGCAAAGCGCCTCACAGTCCCTTCTTGACTGCTCAGAGGCAGCAGGGCTGGTGACCTCGATGTCTAAATTTGTTGTCAGTCTCTGGAAATTTCGCGCCAAGCGCCGGGAAGCATAGCCGTACAGTCAACACCAAAGTTGTCAAGAGCTCTGGCAATCTTGATCTTGGCTTCAAGATCGAAGTAGGCGTTGGCGAATTGCTCGCCCTCTCTTAGTGTGCTCTCTGCGCAGGTAAAGTCAGCAACGTTTGGATCTCTCGATACCAAAACTTCGATCCGCCTGTGTGCGCGTCCGATAGCGCTGGAGATAGGCGTTATGACGTACCAATAATCTTGAATCGGCCGACGTTCGACAAAAAGTCACCCACAGGCGCATACGGGCTCTTGTGTGTAGGGTGAGGGTTCTGTCTGGTGGTAACACCTGTGAAGCCTTCCTTGCTGCCGTTGGCGCCGTTGGTGCCGTTGGTATGGCCGTTGGTAGCGGGAGTTTCTTCGGTGGGAGGACACATATTGGGAAATTGTTGTGGAAAAGAGGAGGTAAGAGGTGCTGAGAGTGTTGGTGGAGGATGCTGAGTTGGTGAGGTTCTTAAAGAGGGCGGTATTTTTCCCGTGTGAGTCAAGAAGGACAAAAATCTGAGAGCCATGATGAAAGCGCAGGGAATTAGCGCAAAGCTACAGACCGGGGCCGATCCCGGCCTTCGCTCGCATGTGGGGTTACCGTCGGGCGGTGACCAACCAGAAGGCTTTGCTTTAATGCACACAAGGCCTCTCATCAATCTGTTCTCTCTCCACAAACCTGGAGATACCATGCCATTGGCGATCCACCTCACCGCCTTCTTAAACAGACGTGGTCAAAGTATTGGCCGCGGACTTGCTGCACGCGACACCAAGACATGCTCAACACCTTCATCCGCCACATGCTATCGAGTTGTGCAGAAACAAAAGCAAAAGCAATCATCGTAGTGGGTCGCATCACACAAATCTAGATGAAAACATTTTACTACATGATAAGCATAGATGAGTCTTCGCCAGGGTGTCACAACCCCGCTTTTGAGTAAAAGGGCGTGTATGTAGTACGGTACGGGTCGTCCCTGCTCCAATTTCGTGGTGCTACCTTACACTTGCTGCCCAGCGCGCTCCTGCAACACCAAGAAGATCCCACCAGCTCCCGTCACCTTATACAAGAGAAAACGTAAAACACTTCTAGAGCCTACATCAACGCTAAGTTACTGATCTTATATGCTTCTATGTTAATGCAGGCTGCAGGCCACAGGCCTGTTTAGCTTGTTTCTCAGTTAACGTGCCGTGCAACTTTGGTACGGCTTCTGATGCATATGAATGCGACTATGAGCAGCACGTCTTGTTCTCAACCGGATGAAACGGTCACCTGCTCAAGCTTATGCAGGTACTGCTGCTCGACGTACGATATCGGGTATAGGGAGGACCCTGATCCATACTGGTACTCCTCATTATGCGTGCTAATCCTAGCGACTCTTACGGTGGGACCCTGGTGTACGCGCCTCTTCTTACCTGTGACCAATGTATTGAAGTGACTTTTGCTGTATTCAGACATTTACAGAGACTGCAAGTAGCAGAAAAGGTGTTGAACATGATACCCCCCTGAAATCATGATAGGAATGCAAGAGTGGGAAACGAAAAAGAACGGTAATTAAGTCAGAAACTACATGGTATCACTTCCTCGCCCTGCAACATCATGGTATCTCGAAACAAATTCCAAACGCCGACGTGACTCGTTCATAGGGTATAACAATCTCAGATGCTTTGCTCCATCTCCGTAATGTAGAGCTTGATATGGCTTTCCATCTTAAGATACTCGTCATGAGCAGCGTGCACCTCGTTCTCAATGTTGTCCTTGAGCTCAGCCATCTTCTTCTCCGTCTGTTCGATGCGTACGCGCCTCCTCTCCATTTCCCGTCCTTTCTCACCTCGCTCTTCAGTCAACTTCGCATGTGTCTCGCGTAGCTCCTCCATCCGTTTGCGCGCACGTTCTGCTTCTTCGTCGCCTTTGGTCTTTAATTTGTTTGTTCGGGCGTTGATGTTGCCGAGTTGTTTCTGTAGCAATCGTTCTTGTCGTTCAACGTCGCGTACGTTGTTGCTTCGGTCTGCTAATGCATCTCGATGTCTTGATGCCTTTGCCAGCTCCTCTTCCTCGCGCGACAAATCGGCTTGTACGTCTGTAAGTAATCGTGTGCACGAAGTAACATCGGTCGCGACTACAGCAAATGAGTCGGTGGATGTCTGCAGGGCACGAGCACGGCGGTCCAGCATGTCGATCTGAGTCTTGTCCCCGGTCAGTCGATCGCTGAGGTCCCGCAGGGAGTCCTCCAACGCAGTGGGGCTCTGTTGTGTGTACGGCTTCAGCTTGATGACCTCGCGTTGCACGTTCTCCTTGTTCTCCACTTTCTGTTGCAGCAGCTTCTTCAACCTGTCTTGCTCAGCTTTGGCACGCTCAAGTTTCTCTGCAACCGCTTCTTGACCCCTCTTCAACTCTAGCAGCCTGCTCTTGAGTTCGTTATTGCGCTTCTCTTTCTCTTGCATCAGCCTTTGTGTCGCCGCGCGGTTGCGCTCGAGCTCAGCCAACTGCATCTCTTTTGCTTGCTTGTCGTCGTATAGCTGCTCGATTCGTAGCTTCGTGCGCTCGGCCTTGTTGAAGTGCTCGTCTATGATTTCGGTTTGAGATTCCCGGAAGCGAATGAAGTTGATCATGTACGAGAAGATCTTGACCAGACGACCGTGCGTGGGCTTGTACAGGTCGTTGAAAGTGAAGTCGTGGATGCCACACTGGAATAGTTAGGACGGACCGAAAGGTGTGATTGTCAAAGTCACTTACTTCGCGAAGCAACTTCCTCAGGATGACGAAGAAGGCCATCAGATCCCTGGTGTCGCTTGTATAGAGTCTCTCCGCATCGCCACCGCACATGTCTTCCGCCGCAGCGCGCATTGCCGGCGCAACGACCTCGCGCGTCGTGTTCATGAGTAGCTCGGCGAGCCATTCGAAAACTTTCTGGATGATTTGGGGGTTTGGTTTTTGCAGGTCGGAGACGCTGAACTGGATTCCGATATCTGAGATGCAGCCTGCAATTTCGTGATCGGGCTGTTTTGTTAGTGATGCGCAAAGTCAGAGGGGGGCTGCGCGCATACCAAGGTCATGAAAGCGTCGTGTTCGTTTGCGGGCGGCGCGCGCTGGTTGTGCTGCGTAGTCCGCGCCATGCTCATGCGCCCATTGTAAGACATGTTGGGTCGTTGTGCGATGGTATTCGGCCGTGGACTTCTCAGTCGTATCGTCTTGGGCTGTTCGCTATCGTGGGGTGGTGGTGTTGAGGCGGTGGGCAGTGTTTGTTTACAGGGTCCAACGGTTTGTTGGCATGGAAGGAGCGACCTCGGGTGCCGCCCTTCCGGATCCAGTATCGCGCAACAGCGCATCGATCCATAACTCCACACCGACAGCTCATACATTTCTCATCAGTTTGCACAAGATAAGCAACGCGTAGCCGCTATATGCGCTTCTAGCCTGCGGAATGGAAGACATCTGCCGTTCCTATTGCATAAGCCGCAATGCACTCAAATGGTTATGATCAGCCGTGGTCGAAGACGTGCAACCACAATAGTAATGTCCCTAGATGTACATAAAAGTCCAGACTGTGTTTGAGTAGACGATAAGTGTTGACTGTGATTTTTGTTGTTCAATGCTCTGTCTGCTTCATATAGGCTTGAGTTTGGTGCAGACACAGCTCCCGCATATGACAGCGCAAAGAGCAACCGGCCGTCAGTGTTGAGCATGTGCTTCGTCAACAAAGTGGATTCAAAAGTCAAGTCCGGACTCTTACGATAGCAGAAGACCAGAACAGTACTTGCAAAGGCCGAGCTGGCGACGGTCGAAAGTGAGCATTGTGTTTCATTGCTGGAAATTTCATAGATGAGTAGAGTATCAGGGCTGAAAGTACTCTCACACACTAGAAGAACCAAGACTACTAGAGTGCAAGACTGGCAAGCTAACAGATGGCCCTGCAATCCGAGGTGCTCACATCATTCAGGTACAGGGGCCCGCTTCAATTGACGCACTGGTAGGATTTCTCGTTCCTTCATAGTGACACCTTATTCAAGGAAAAGATTGAACAGGGCTGCAGCCTACATCAATATGGGAACATGCAAAGTAGGTGACGGTGACCTAACGTAGGCTCTAGAGTGTTGGTTATTTCTCTGAATGAAGCGATGCTACTGTTAGGCCTTGTTGGCGGGGTAGCTGTGCAACGTTGCTCGTGCGTGAGTCTCCCACGGCATCTACACATGATGGAAGTGAATATTTGCCTTGCTACCGCAGCTGCCATTAAGCCTGTGAGGTCTGGCTGTAGTGGTCATGTCTGCATTACCAGGAAATGACAGGAAGTTTAACTCGATTGGCCAAATTGCGCCTCAAGGGTTAGACTTCACGGGCAAGACGCAGTGATGTCTAGGTACTACCTCATACAAAGAAAAAGCTGAATAGGCCTAGAGCCTACATTAGACCAGCAATGAGAGAATATGGAGGCGTAGCGTCTATGTAGGCTCGAGGGTGTTCTGATTTTTCCTTGAATGGTGTGGTACCAGGAAGCTAACGACCGCGTTTCCAGCATCAGCTGCGATCTAAAATCGGAGATATTATCCAAACCTTCCGCTCGTGGACGATATAAGGGACCAGATTAGACTTATGACACCGGCCCTACATTCGAAGTTTAATGATTGTTTCGTGCTCGAACGACTCGGGTGACCTGTAAAAACGTGGAGTAGGTAAGTTTAGCCTTGTCAAAGGCTTGCTGTTAGCCGCCGATCTCTCAATAGTGCTAGATCTGGACGCGTGCAAGCGTGTGCGTTTGGGCTACGGCACACTGTGCGTTTCCCCAGACAAGGCGACCCTGGATGCTAGACGTAGTCGTGACGTTGGGTCCTGGAAATGTAGCCGAGACATGCTGCGGGATGCCACTAACACGAGAAGTCTTCTATACGAGAATACAGATAAATGGGACACGATGGAACACAGCATCGAGCACTTGAAACGCAGGCGGGGGTTTCACGGCGTGAAGAGTCTTGGAAGGACCGTTAGTTTTCAGGACGAAAAGCGCAAGCATGTGACAGCGCCCGTTTTCCCGCCCGGCAAAACGGTGTAGTCCGATGATAAGGAACCCCCGCATAACAAATGGGAGAGTTGCCTGTGGGAGACACGGGTACCTGAGTGGAGGACCGCACGACACTGTTGCCGTCGCTCGATGGACTGGGAGGGGTACAGGGGGATTCGCTGGCTGGACAATGGCGCCGTTGGCCTGCAAGACCGACGTGGCTGTCCATGTCCCGCTGAATTTTCGATATTCGATACTTCCCGCAGCGCGCTGCCATGCACCGTACCGTCGTCCGATGTGTTGTCCCTGCGGCCTCGCTGGAAATGACGAGAAGTGTTTTTTTCTTAGGCACCGTGGCTCACAGGCCTGGCACCAACTGCGCGGTGTTGGTCGAGAGATTGAGTTGGCGATGCCGGGGCGTGATTGGCCCCGGCGTGATGAGCGAAGCCATGCCAGGTGGGTGAGGGTGGCGTTGGGTACGCTCGTGTCGGAAACGAGGCAGCTTGAGCCGAATGAATCGGCGTCGCCATACAGAGATGGATGGAGTTGGAGTGATTGATAGAGCTTTTTGGGTCCCAGATTTGAGAGTTCGGCATGGTGCGTCGAGGCAGGCGCTGAACAACGTGACGAGTTCTGTGGTGGCAGTCGCGGTGGACGTAGCAATTGCCCGACGAAACTGAGGCTATTTTAGGTAGTCGCAGATCGGCAGGTCGAGCCACAACCCTGGAGGCAAGCACGGTTAAGCCTGAGCCTGCCAGCCGGTTAGGAGTCTGAGGAGTCTGACATCACGCTCCCTCCCGCTGCATTCACATCATTCGCCTCGCCGTCCATATCACTCTACCTCCACTTCCATTTTCACGATTCACCAGCCGTTTGCGCCAAGTGCTACCCGTCGCCAAAGCCCGTCCACCATGCAGCCCACCCGCGTATAATCGCTTTCTCACGCTCGCGCCGCCTATCGCGACCGCCGCGACTCAACCCTCCACCCTATTCCCCTGCCTTGCTTCTGTCGCTGCCCTGGCGCTCGCACAGCTCCATGTGGCTGTTTGGGCGAAGACGCAGAAAGGCCGCTAAATTCAGAGACGGACCCACCGAGGTTACAGACAGGAAGCGGCCTGTCGCAGAGCAAGCCAGCACGATTCAGACGGCAAATGGACCGCGACGAGGGCCCAGCCAGCGCCAGCGCCGGCGAAGGGGTAGTTCACGCTCTACCGCATCGGTACGCGACGTTGAAAAGATGCTTCCCGAGCCCGCTTTTGCCAAAGACTGGGTGGTCCAAACGAGCGCCGAAGACATCACCGCCCTGCCCAAGCAGCACCGCTTGGCTCACAGCCCGCACCTGCGCCCAATAACCCACGACCACGCCGGAATCCCCTACAACTTCCACGACCACTCCCATTCCAGCCTGCCGCCCTCAGCAAAGGACCGTGGTAAGCTGCAGCGACCCCAGTCAATGCGCAAGGATATGCCCGGAGACTCTTCCCTGATCCGCCGCAAGTCGAGCAAGAGGCGAAAAGAACATGACCACGTCCGCGAAGAGGAGATCCGCGCCATGTCATTACCAATGCCCCAGAAACGTCCAGCCGCCAGCTCGGGAGGCATGCTCCGCAGAGACAGCAAGAAGGTCAAGGGCGCCCTGAACCACCGCTTCGAGCGTCCCACGTCAAACGTATCGCTGCCCCTCGAAAACTCCATACATTCATCCATGTCTGGCAATTCAGAGAACCGTGCCTTCCGCGTGAGCGCGCTCGACATGTTCTCTCCCCGCCCGACTATCCGCGTCTCCGTCGGCTCCAACCACTACGCCAGCGACCGCATGTCGCCCAACACCTACAGCGACAAATCCACCCGCCGACCCATTAGCAGTACAGATGAGAAAGCGAGCCGAAGGACGAGCCGGATCGACGACCTCGCCGACGAACTCGACGCCGGAGCACTCCGCGATATCCTAGAACGAGACAAGAGGCGGAGAGAGAAAAAGGCCAAGGCCGACCAGGAGCGGTTGCGCAGGAGACTAGAGCGCCGTGCAGAGAAACAAAATGCCATGGAAGTAAGAGGTACGCCCGCAACTCCCAGCAAGGACGGCACCGGCATGGTCGGTCTCGGCATCGAGCGAGAGGCTCCTATGCCCATGGAGGATGTCCGCCCATCTACGCCGCCTCAGCCGCAGCAACTGGAGATGCCCGTCACACCCCGTGCTGAATACAGTCAATTGCCGACTCCGTTGGAAAGCCCTACAGAAGACCCCGTTGTCTCTGATGCCCGAGCTGTTCGTTATTCACGAGGCAGTGCTTCCGCACAAGTACACACACGCGGACCTTCCAACGCTTCAATCTTGCCAGAACTCATCTCGGAGAAGCTTGCACACGACACGCCTGTAGATTCTATTGAGCACGCGAACGATCCTACCCGAAGCGGCTCGCTGCATCCCGTCGACACGGCCGATACCTTTGTCACGTCAAAACAAGGTTCCTCTACACGCCGGCGTAGCTCAGAGGGCAGACGTATGGGTGTATTTGCATCTCTTTTCCGAAGAGGCAAACGCAACTCGCAAGACCAGGCACGGCCCACACCATCAGAAATCTCATTTTCCAACACATCGCGAGAGTCCATGTCTCGCCAACCCCTCCCACCTCACCTGGTTGGAACCGCTCCTCCTACTCAACCAATTCAGATCAAGAGACCTTCCAGCGTACCCCGACGGACAATGTCCAAATTCAGGGAAGACCTACCGGAATTCCCCCTGTCACCTCCAGATTCACGGGTGCAGTCGCCAGAAGTCCCTTCCACAAGCGTCATCGCCGCTCGCCGTAGAAGCCAGCATCTCTCAGACCTCCGTGTGGGGTCACTTCCCGGAGATCGCTCAGATTCTCCAGTCAGTCCAGGGGCGCCTATCAATGTCATGTCGCAATCACTCGCCTCTGTCGACTCTGAGGGGTCGTGGCTCTCTGGTAGACCACCCAAGCGATCATCGAACCGGTCGCAGATGCGCGCCAGTCTGACATCCTCAGCCCCGCAACGCAATGACGATTTCAGTGCGTCCTACGAGGAATTAGGCATGGCGGACGATGAATACTTCAAAAAGTTAACCCCGCTGCCAGACCAAAGAGGTCGATCTCCTTATGCAAGCGATGATCGGGGACGCAAGGCTAGCAGCACGCTCATGACGCTAGACGCTGCTGCTGAGTCGGATGAGGAGGTTGAACCTACACCTGCGCAGATGCCTTCTGGCCAGGAAGAAGAATTTGTCCAAGGAAGTGTCGTTCGCCAGCCCACCATCATCCATCGCCGACCCCGGGTTAAATCGACTGAAGGCCTCCTAAGCATGTTTCTCGATGATACTGAGGATCCATCATCCAAGGTTGCCGATATGGGGCAAAAGTCACCGGACCCGGACTCACCGACGTCCCCAACGTCGGATAGTGAGCCAGTCATGCTTCAGCGCGCTAGAAGCGTCGATCTCGGGAAGGGTCACGTTCGTCACCTCAGCGCTGGTTCCGCTAGGCTCCTGGACATTCAGAAGCGATCTAGTACACCAGTACAAGGCCGATCGCACGGGCTGTCCGGGCAAGAGTAACACTCCCATTTTCGATGATTGATTTGTTTCAGGAACACGCATGCATGCCACGCCGCGCCATTCATTTTGCTTTCCTTTGTATCCTGTCGCTCTTTACCATTTCCTTGCATGTCTCTTCCAACTACGACCACTCATTTGTATTTCCTTGCCTATCTCTTGCTTTTTCTGGCTTGGCTGCATGCGTCTCCTGAACCAATCGACCCTTGGATGGATGTGCTCGCTCGGACTACCTACCTGCATTCGGATCGTCTTCCAGACTGCATAGCGTGGCGTTGGTGTTTGTTTCAGAGTTATTTTTCGGCATATTACCACAAGCTGCCTGTGGCGGCTTCTGTGATGCCCTCATTTCCGGTTGTGATTTTTAGGCGTGTTAGGAAACATCTGTAGTATATAGACGGGCTTGAGGCCTGGATTCGGGATTTGGATTGTCACATTGTATAACGTTTAGGGCAGATACCACGGGCACGGCGTCGAGAAGATGCTGTGTTCACCACTCTTTATGAAGAGACTTTAGTTTAAATCAGCTGTATCAGCTTTGTATCTTGTATTATCGGACCTCGATGATGCTCTCCATCGTGTTGTGACGTAGCGTGTACGTCTTGTAGGCCACTTGAAATGGCGGTGGTACAAGGAAATCTTAACCTAGCATGGCATCTCGCGCGACACAGAGATGACTGCTACGTCGAACACGATACCGTGAGCCGTGATTTAGTCGTATCCATTGCCGCATCGAACGTACGAGGCTGTTCAAAGGCAGGGGAAGCACATGCATGCCGCCGTCGCCTTGCCAAAGGAAGCAGGAGGACCCTGGTGGGGCAAATCGGGCGGTCGGGCAAGCACGTCATCTATCATGGCAGCCCCTCTGCGCCGCGAGTGTACAGTAATCCGCGCTTTATCATCATAACGCCAGACCTAGGAACCCTTTAGAAACCCTACTCCCTCGTCCGTTCCATATACCCGCCGATATTTGAAATTGTAAGTACCAAGTCCCCATCTCCAGCTACTCTCCGCCCGCCATCACAGCGAATCTTCGATTTGCGCAGGGACTCGAACGGCTTTGCCGAAAAATAAGCGCATCAGAATTGTTATCGGCAACGGCGGCCAGTTCATTCCATCAGCCGAATTCTTTGAAATCGCCTTCCCCTGCTGTCTCATTACCCTTCTACATATACTATGTTTGCGCCGTCGTCCTTCCGAGCCACCAGAACACTGCTCACATCTGCGCGTCTGCGAACAGCTATCCACCCCACATCGACCGCAAACCTCTACCGACCACTCTTCACCCAAAAGTTCTTCTCCAACACCGCCAAAATGAGCGACGAAAAGCAGGGTGTACACAACCTCATGAAGTGAGTCATTCCCGTCGCATCTCATATGAAATGCGCGACGTCATACGCCATCGGCATGCGCTGACGCGACGGCATCGTAGGACGAGCGACTTCGACGAGGCCATGGCTGTGAAGGACACCCTCATGGTCCTCGACTGCTTCGCGACATGGTGCGGCCCTTGTAAAGTGATCGCTCCCCAGGTCGTCAAGTAAGTATCCGCATTGCCCTGGCAGCTAGCCGCGACTAACCGTCTTCTAGGTTCTCCGAGAAGTACCCCAGCGCGCGCTTCTACAAGCTCGACGTCGACGAACTCTCCGAGGTTGCAGGAAAGCTCGGCATCCGCGCCATGCCCACCTTCATCCTTTTCAAGAACGGCGACAAGGTTGCCGAGGTCGTTGGTGCCAACCCCAAGGCCCTCGAGACCGCTATCCAGAACAACCTCGAGGCATAGAGCGCACAACCCAAGACGCCCCGCAAGCACCGACGATCGCGTCCAGCTCCTGACTAGACTCGGATATCGAATAGACGGATACTGTTTTGTGAGGGTTTGAATCATGGGCAACAAGCGGGGAAGTAGCATCGTGATAATCTTTTCCAATATCAATTGCTACAAACATCTTGCACTTGACCATTGGAGACCTGAGGACCAAGTGGATTGATTCATAAGCGTTCAGTCCACTCCTAAACTGCCCCCGCGCCTATTTCCCATGTATTGTGGTCCTGGAGATGATGCGCTACTCCTCTGACTACTTTAGACGTCACACCATACCATTCTTCGGCACTATTTAACACCCAAATCAGGCGTGGAGATGCCGTCAAACGTACGCTTGTGTGAATGGCATGTGGAGGCGTAACAGGTGTTCAGCTGCACCCTGCAGGCTGGACGATTTGAACAGTAGCATTGTGAATGTGACAGTAGCTTCGATTCCGGAGAGTTTGCCTTGGGTGGGTCGCGATTACCAAGAACGATCGGAAAATTGATATTTGTAACTGAACTGAGGGATATGGAAGGTGGGGCTTGGGCCAGAGAAGAAGGCACGGCTGGAACGCTAGTGGGGTTGTGCATCGTGTTGCAATACCATCACCAGACTCTCTCACTATTTCCGCACTTCGTCATTGTATAGACTAATTACTTCTATTTTAATTACTTTCTTTCGCACCCAGACTTTGGCTGGCTCGGTATGCAAACTAGGCTATTTCTAGAAACTGGATGTTTTCCCAGAACATCAACGCTTGCCACCGCTACTTGCCTCTCTTCAAGGCCGCACTCGTTTTGTTCTAGCCTCAGCTTCTCAATTTTGAAAACTGTGCGATACATATCACTAGTTTGCACTTAGGTGCATCAGAGAGGACCACTTGCGACAAGAAGGGCGCATTCAGTGTAACCTCTGTCTCCGCCCGCCAACTTCTTAATTCTCTGGACGCCCAAATTTTCGTTGATGACGAAAGGGATTCAAGTTCTTTGCGAAACGCTTGACGCGATCGCGCTTTGAATCCCTACGCTGCACACCTGATACTCGCTGCAAACCACCCAGAGCCGGCTGGTACATGTCACTGCTGATAGTCGGCACACGTACAGGTGTACTGTGATGCTCTGACACTGCTGATTCGTGGTCAAGAGCTGATGCGTTTGAAGGTGTGATGATCCCGGACTGCGGGCGTTTGTGCTTCAATTTCTCTTCTGGTATACGTGTAGTTTTGGCGGCAGCAGCAGTTGTGGAGTGTCGTTTTGGGGCAGCCACTGGTTGGTGAGAGAGATCGCCCAAGTGAGTATGGTTGGAGCTTTCGGGAAGATATGAGTCTGGCTCAATCACTGGAAGATCTTGGTCCGAGTCGTACTCTTCAGCCGGCGGTGCAGGGAGTGGATGATCGGGTCGAAGGAAGTCTTCTGCCGTTGGCTGACGGATCAGGCCACTATTATTACCATGCATAGCGCTCTTGGGATGTTCGTTCACATCGTGACCGTGCAAGGGGTATGGTGGTGATCGCGCAAAACTATATTCTCTTCTTTCCCTATCCATGATTGGCCCAACATACTCATTATGGTCGGGCATATCGATCGAGTGCTGTTCACTAGACTGGATATCGCCCATGAAGGTCTTGTACGAGTATGCCAGCGGTTGGGTTCTGCCGAAATTGTTCTCCGCGGCGGCGGCCCCTGGATGACATTGTGATCCAATATTATCTCTAGACGGATACTCCCACATGTGTCGACCTGCGTACAGAGTTGGCTGTGTGAGAGAAGAGGACGGTGGCGGTAACTGCACTGGCCGTGATGCCATGAATTGTACAGACGAAGAGCCTTCCAAAGGCTCTATCCGCGATGGTGTATTAGGACGTGATAAGGGGTACGGAGCCTTTGTTCCTGTGTCCATGCTTGATGTTCTTAGCATCCCTAGTACATGTCTTGCTCGGATGAACCTTGGTGGTTTTGTGCCAGCGGAAAAGGTATTAAACTTCTGGTCACCTGTTTTTGGGGTTGAGGTTCAAGATCAGATGCGCGTGATAACGAGTTCCTAGTGTGGACCGAATGCACTGTGTGGCAGTGCGGCACAGCGCAAACGCTATGAAAGCCTGGTTTAACCGTAGGGAGCTCAAGGAAGCGGGCGCCGTCAATGACATAGCGGAATTCACAACCATCGAGTTCATCAAATTCACTGCGTTGTGCCAGACACCGGAACATGAATGTACTTGCCAGATCACTACGTGCATAATACCTGCAGGTTCCGCATCTAACCAGCAGCGACTGAACCGTCAATAATCAGCATACGCCTCATGTTACATACTAACATTCACATGTCACCCACACTTTGATATGAGTTGCCGACTTGCAGGGCAGAGACGCTGCAAACTTCATCCTCCACAATCATACACAAGTTTACCTCCACCCACGATGTTCTCACCACTCGGCCAAAACCCGGTAACTCCCAATCGCACTGCACCGGCTCCTGTCACCAGCAGTCGGTGGGATAACGCTCGAGAATATAGGCGAAGGGTGCAACGAGCGCCTCAAATAGACCCTCGCTCTGATGTCTCGATCCCAGATGTAGAACAGCATGCCGAATTCTGGGTACGAAAGCTCGTCCTGGCCATGATCAATCTCGAAGACATCAAGGATCCTGAGAACTCAAGCGCAGCTAGGATGTTCCGACCAGAAGCGTACGACTCTCTACTGCTCGAGGCGACGTGTCGCGAAATCTTCTCAGCTTTAATCGACCGGTGCAAGAGTGGCTTCCGAGGGCCAGCTCAGTTCAACAAAGCCCTGAAACCCCATCGTGGCCTCGAGGCTGATGCTGATGCGACGTGCGCAGAGCGTATGCAGAATGTAGTAAATGCACTGCTTTGGAATAAAAGAGTTGCGAAAGACGTGTTATTTGAAGACTGGAAGATTCGGCTGCTTGTAAACCATCCTTTGGCTTACGATAAGGAGAAGGATTCGCAGAAGGGCTCGAATGATCAGCGGAGAAAGAGACTGGAATCTGAAAGGGAGAAGCTGAGGCAAACTGAACAAGAGTTGCTTGCTTATCGCTCTAGTCAGGAACGATCATGATACAGTGGTGGAGGAGCGATGTGGCGGATAAGGCAGGACTATCGAATCAACTTCATATGAATCAACTTGATTGGCGAAGAGATATGCTTGATCAGTACAATCGTAAACTTCCTAAGCAATTATTGTTAGTGAAAGCGTACCACCGGGACCGTTCTTTAGTCATTAAGTCAGCAACGTGACCTAGGGTATTTGCCAGATATGCAAGGAATGTGAAGGTGGCCGTTGGGGATCTATCGCTCGCAATCAGCACTGATGATCGGTCTGCGAAGCGACGCTTCAGTAGCGCCTGAGAGATGAACGCTGCGCAGCGCTGGAGGTGGGTGCGGAAAGAGAGGGGGCGACAGCCAAAAGCTGCCTAGTTCAGGCGGGGCATGCTTGGCGCTTGAACAAGGACACCGCGACCAGTCCACACCTTTCTTTCAGGATGGTAGTAGTTATGCCGATGGTTTCCTTCACGCCTCCTTCCTTGCTTCTCAAGGCCTGATGCATGGCGACGCAGCCGTCCGAACGAGTCGGTCATTGACAGGCTACCTTCCGCTCAACCAGACCGCCGTGACGAAGGCTTCGTTACGCCCGAGAGCAACAGTAAGACATGATGGAAACATTCAACACTCCCGAGGTCACTTGGGCAACATCTATCGGAGCAGATCTTCAGGATAAGGGTTGCCACATTGCTTGATGAGGAAGGTCGCGATGTAGGGTTTGTCAAGATATTGTCAGATCTTGGACGTCCGACCGTCTGGGTTCACTACTAGGTGGCCAACAACCCCTTCATATCTCATTTTGCTTTTCATTGGGTGCTATATGCTTGGCCTGGTATTGAAATGCCTGCCAAGATCAGGTCACAAACGTTCAAGAACGGCGCAGCCGTTAGCAACGCTCGGCGCCAGCCGCTTATCCGAGATACCCAGAAATCCAAGAATGTAGGATGGAATTCGAGCGAGTACCGAGCGCCTTTTACAGACAGTTATCTCTGGGCGATCAGGGTACCGGGAATATTGTCTGGTGCCGAGGACGTTGTGAATGGTAATACAGTGCCACGACTTTGCTGAATGAGGCAGCTCGCAATCCAAAGGAAGATGCCATAGAGCTTTATATAACCCGGCGTGTCGGCCGAAGTGTTCGAGAAAATCACATTTTAACCTGCCGCCATGTCTACAGGGGCAAATCTCGAGATTGTTGACGCCGCATTGGCGAATGCACCTCGTCTTCACAACGACACACGGGGCAGTGCGAGCTTGGAGAAGCACGACAGGTTTGTGTCAACTTCAGAGAGTCTTGTTGGCCCCAATGGCGAGCAATACCCTACCGAAGAAGACTGGGGAAAGCTTCGTCGTGTGTACGGTAAAGTCAATTGGATGAGTACGCACATCTTTTCTACAGGGCCTTTATGTATCATGCGCTGACGTACCAACCCACTACTAGTCTACATCATCGGTGTTGTAGAGATGTGTGAGCGTTTTGCTTACTACGGAACGACCGCCGTCTTTGTCAACTTCATCCAGAGAGACCTCCCCACGTCAGGACCCTTCCCTGAAGCTGGCGCTGCCGGCGACGGTCAACCAGGAGCCCTTGGAATGGGCCAGCGTGCTAGCACAGGCCTTGTTCAATTTAACTCATTCTTCTCATACATCATGCCGCTAGTTGGTAAGCATAATATTTGTCCCCGAGCAGGAAATGTACTAATTCTTTTCGTCAGGCGGTTGGGTTGCTGACGAATACTGGGGCAAATTTAAGACCATTTACTTCGCCATTGCCGTTGCTACACTTGGCCATATCTTAATCATCATTGCCGCGATCCCTCAGGTCATGGGACCAAACCCTGAAGGAGCTCTTGCCTCGTTCATTCTGGGCCTGATTCTATTTGGCACCGGTGTGTAAGTGTCTCCGCACGGAACGAACTCAATTCATATGCTAACCACTTGCAGGGGCTTCTTCAAATGCTGCATCTCTCCGCTCATTGCGGAGCAATATGAGGCTAGTCATCCGCGGGCTTTTATTCGTACCGAGCCCAATGGTGAACGGGTTATAGTCGACCCAGGCATCACATACTCCCGAGTATACATGCGTTACTACCTTCTGATCAATGTCGGTGCGCTGGTTGGCCAAGTCTCTATGGGTAAGTAATATTCGATGAACCGTGCCATGCGGTAGCTGACGTTCATTACAGTATATGCCGAGAAATACGTCGGCTTCTGGCTCTCCTTCACATTACCAACTATCCTCTTTGCTCTTTGCCCACTTCTAATGGTCACCCTCAGCAAGCACTACGTCAAGAAACCCCCACAAGGTGACGTGCTGGTCAAGTCCATGAGAACATACGGGCTGGTTCTCAAGGGGCGCTTCTCGCTCAATCCCGTACGTACGTGGAGGAATCTCTCTGATCCGAACATTTGGGACGCTGCAAAACCAAGCAAAGTCGCCAACAAGCCAGTATGGATGACTTTCGATGACGCGTGGGTGGACGAAGTTCGACGTGGCATCAAGGCCTGTCAAGTATTCTTCTGGTTGCCTATCTTTTGGCTGCCTTATGGTCAAATGTGAGTATCATTGGCACCTTGGATCCACGTAAGACAAGCGCTGACCGTCTTCAAGGACCAGTAACCTGGTTTCACAGGCGTCCACCATGAAGCTCAATGGAGTACCAAATGATGTGGTACATAACCTGGTATGATTTTAACACCTCAATACACGATAGAAGAAGTCTAACGAGAATTGCTCATAGAACCCATTCACATTGCTGATTTGCATTCCGATATTCGACAAATTCATCTACCCGAGGCTGGCTCACATGGGCATCAACTTCACACCCTTGAAGAAGATACAAGCTGGTTTCGTCTGCGCTATGCTTTCCATGGTGGTTGCAGCAGTCATCCAACACTTCATCTACCAGAAATCGCCATGCGGGGAGTTTCCAACAGACTGCGATCAGCCCCCGGATCTCTCAGTGTGGACTCAGGTTCCTGCATACATTCTCATCGCATTCTCGGAGATCTTCGCCAGCATCACGGGACTTGAATACGCGTTCTCCAAAGCACCGAAGAACATGCGATCTTTAGTGACTGGCATGTTTTGGTTCACGCATGCTTTCTCGTCTGCTATCGCTCAGGCCTTTGTGCCGTTGGCTGGTGATCCATTGCTCGTGTGGCTGTACATGAGCATTGCCATCCTTACGTTCCTTGGTTGGGTTGGTTTTGCCTGGACTTTCCGCAGCTTGGACCGAGAGAATGACACACTTGACAAACTCCCAGAAGGTGGCTTCCAGTCCAACGCTGAGTACACCGCGGCGAAGACTGAGAACGTGGAAAGGGCTTAATCTCAAGAGCATGACTTAGTCTTCGATATTCAAGATCTCTGCTGGACTATTACATAGCTTGTGGAATGGTAAAGGACGATTTTATACCATATATGCAACTCTTTATAGCTTGATGTGAAGCTCAAAGCCAGGCCTGCAGCCTACATTAACATGCAAGCCTGCAAAGTAGATGACCTAACGTTAGTGTAGGCCCTAGACCTGTTCAGCCTTTTTCTGGTATGAAGTGGAAGCAGCGGCCATGCTTGAGAATGATAAGGCAACAGCCAATAACATTTGCTCCGCGGAGGCTACCGAGGCTGCCGACACTGTCACGACCGCGCACGCGTCTACCAAAGGTGAGCAGTCTTTCGTGACCATCGCAAGGCTCTATCGTCAGAAGATCAATGACTCAACCTTAAGATGGGGAAAAGGGTACTCACGAGCCGACGTAGTCATTCTTAAAACGACTGTTGATCACCCTCTCGCGCGCACATCACGTAAAGCAGTAGCCGCCTTCATCGGTTAATTCTTGCAAAGCATAGTTCATGCAAACACCAACATTACAAAGCCCAGTCCCTTCCATACTATCGTGCTTTGGAAGAAAAGATCGCGGCACGAACAATTATTCCCGACGACCTACGTCAGGTCCATCGCCTTTTCAGGAAAAGCGCTGCCTCGGGGAGCATGGGCGACGCTAAACCGAAGGCTCTAGCCATGAACACAACAAAAAGTCTCCAGCGAAAACCCACTTTCGCATCTCCCGTCACAAGCATTCGAAGGAGGCCCCGATTTTAAAAGCATAGCGTTTTGCTTATGTGTCGGAGGCTTTCCTGCCCTTTCCGATGATGGCTCGCGGGCGTCACGTCACGGAGATAAAGCCCGTGGCGGTTTTCTCAAGCTCCTAAAAGGATGCGAAACGGTCTTCTGATTAGACCCTATAATCTTTTTTAGCTACCTTTTTGTTTTTCTCCTATTATGGCGTTCTTTTTACAGTACAGAGCGCTCCAGCGACACGTGAAGGAAGAATTAGAACGCGTGACTGAAGTCTCAGACCCACTGACTGCTCGTACTACACGTTTGCCTCTTGAGGCACGTGGGTTGGGGGATTCATCGTTACCTAAAGAGCTGGAAAAAGGTGAACCATTCACTCGGATTCCGGGCATCACGCTGAGAGAAGATGGTAACAACGAGCTGTATTACCAGGTTGATTGGAGCGGGCCCGATGACCAGCACAACCCGAAGCAATTCTCAACCCTACACCGTATTGGTGCGACGTTACTCGTATGCCTTGTCGCTTTCGTTGCGACACTCGCATCTTCCATCGACTCTGCTGTTCTCACCAGAGCGTCCGCTGAGTTTGGGGTTTCGGAGGTAGCGGAGTCGTTGGCTACTGCACTCTTTTTGGTAGGCTTCGGCTTCGGGGCTCTTTTGCTGAGGTAAGTTGGGACGAACGAATTGCATCTAAGATATAGACTGACATTGTATTTTCACATTTATAGCCCGCTCTCGGAGCTCCTCGGACGATATCCAGTCTATCTTGGTTCGCTCCTCGTCTTCGCGTGCTGGACTCTAGGAACCGCTTTAGCCCCGAATTTTGGGGCCCAGATTGCCTTCAGATTCCTAGCTGGCTTTTCTGCTAGTACGCCTCTTACGGTTGCGGGCGGCTCTGTGGGGGACCTATGGAGTCCAGTGGAAAAGACATTCGCCTTTCCACTTTTCGCGATACCCGCGTTCGGTGGGCCAGTCTTGGGTGAGTCTCCGTTTCCAACCTGCTTCTTCGGCCTTACTAACCACACATGAAAACAGGTCCAGTGATAGGTGCTTACATCGGCTACGAGCAGGATGTCAGCTGGAGATGGACCGAGTGGATAACATTGATCTTGATCGGAGTAACCTTCACGCTGATACTGATCTTCAAAAGAGAATCATTCGCACCGCGTCTCTTACATTACAAAGCTCATCATTTCCGGAAGTTCACAGGGAACAATCGTTTCCTCACTGCGACAGAGGCATCGCATGGCTCTATCGGCGACCTCATATCCAGATCTTTTCTTCGACCGTTTCTTCTCTGCACACAGCCAATCGTCGTGGCTTTTACTGTTTACTTGATGATTGTCTACATCATATTGTTCACGTTCTTGGATGGGTATGTGACTTTTAGAGATCGTAAACCGGCAAACGCGAAGAGTACTGCTAACGTTCTTGCAGCTACCCTTTCATCTTTGCGGAGACCTTCGAAATCAACGAGGGGCTATCCAACATCTGCTTCGTTGGTTTGTTCATCGGCATAGCTCTTTCCGCGCTTCTTGTTCCAGTTGCATACCGCAGAACCGTGCGACAACTTGAGAAGGATGGAGATGATGGATCCGGTAAAGCTATACACCGCGAGTCAAGATTGTTCTTTGCCATGATTGGAGCACCTACACTGCCTATTGGTCTCTTCTGGATGGGGTGGACTGACTATGTAAGTATACGCTATGCCTGTCTCTCACTCTCTATGCAGACGTCTAACCAGCCTTAGGCTTCGGTGTCGATATGGTCGCCTCTAGCGGCGTCGTTGCTCGTTGGCTTCAGCAACATTTGCATCTTCATGTCCGCGTACATGTACATCATCGACAGCTACGAAGCATATGCAGCATCGGCCTTGACGTTTGTCGCGCTGGTCCGATATATTGCAGCTGGTGGGATGACTGTTGTTGGTATTCCAATGTACAGGAACTTGGGGACTCATTGGACTTTGACTCTGCTTGGTATCATCAGTGTCGTAGCACTGCCAATTCCCTACGTACTTTATCGCTTCGGGCCAAGCCTCCGAAAACGCAGCAAGTGGGCAGTACAATAAGGCTCATGTGGTGCGCAAGATGATGATTCTTGTGTCAAATCTAGACGTGAGAGCACGCGCGGTCTTGAGCAAGAGCAGGTTTCTGAACAGGCATGTTTTGCTGCTCAGTCTCACAGAGTTCTTCGGGTAGACGTGATGGTTTGGGTGATGAGAGGTCATGGCTCGATATCAAGCGAGCTCGGATGAAGAGGCCTTACTGCTGGCGTCGCGTTGTTCCGGCGAAGGATGATCGACATCAGCTCGAATATGATATGTTTCAGACATACAAGTCTTCGTGATTACTGTGCGCACATGCCCTTCCAGGACCTGCGCATCGCACGCTCGGTACTATGACACGCTTCCAGAAGCGATACTAGTCCAATTCCAGAACAGACGCGTCGTGATCTTGCGACGCGACTGATGACGTATCTTCGATGCAACACAGAGACGAGCTTGTCACCAGCTGCTCGCAAAGCAAAGACGGTGACAGCGTCGGGTGAAGCGACCACTGATCTTACAACACGCTCGTGGAGGAAGCTGCAGAATCGTAATCTTCCCACCCGTATGCCGAGTGAAATCTATACCGTCGATTTATACCGCGCAGTATGAGGTGGAGGCTGGCCAACGCCCGTGCCATCGTTGCCGACATACTTGCAGAGAACGCAACAGTGACATGATGTTCTCCCGCAAACGTCGCGTTGTAAGTCGTAGGCGCGTTGACTCGAGGAACAGGCCGCTTTAGTTGGGTGCTCATATCGCTTCGAACACAATCTCCTGAACCCAGTCCTCACGATCCTCAGAGCCCAACGCGCGTGCAGTATCCTCCCGTGCGCGCAAAGTCTTCTCCAACATATCATGAGATAATTTACCGAGCCAAACTTTCGCTGCCGATCCCTACGACTTGCAGCAGTTTTTCCGTTTCCCATATTTCAACGTTTTGATGTTGCAGGGTTCGGTACGAAGCGCTGTATACGGCGCAAGCGACAGATCAAGACGTCTCCACAAAAGTCGGGGGCAGGGGGCACACTTGTCAACATCCCTACAAACGAGAACGTGCCGCAATCATACATATGAAGGTTGAAAAAGGGTCAGCGTACCTTCCCCATGCAGACATTGCAGCGTGGTGTGCACATCGGAGATTTTCTTTTGCCGTTGTTGGTCTTCTGCCGTGGTTGAGCTTGGTGGGGGTCCACATGTAATTTTGTAGGAAGATGGGGGCGCCGACCAATCGTAGTGCCTCGTGTGGCGTGAAAGGATTTGGACACGGCCGGTACAGATAGACGATAGGTGTTACAAATTGGTGAGGGTCCGACGATGCGATAACAGGCTTGCGCCTAGACTTGGGCACACACTCTGCATTTGCTCGATGCTGCTTTAAGCAGATATCGCATCTATCTGAAAGCGACGTTGTGACTATGCGAGTGTTAGCTGTGACGCAGCAACATCGTGATCGTTCAAGATCGCCCGAAACGGCTACCACACGTGTTATGACACTGTAGGTGAAAAACGGAAGCAAGAAATGAGCGCAGGTATCTCCAGTCGGCATGTACGAACAAGGACTAATACCAAGCATTGCTAGTGTGAACCGAACACGGTGCGGTATCTGGTGCGGATACGAGATCGTGGTGGTATTGTCCTCATAGTCGGTGTAGTCAAACGGCGCGCGCTTATGTGTCGTGCCATACCCTCTCTCATCGCATCGTCATCTCGTACTGTTTTACTTCTGCTCCTTCAACTTGTCTTCAATCTCCTCCAAATCCTCGGCACTGTCGATCTCGATGATGCGGTTCACCTCACTTGTGTTCCGCATGAGCTCTTTTGCGCCGGCGTACAGCATCTTCACCTCGCTGTTGCATGTGATGGGCAGGTAGTATAGCATGACGTATGGTACCGATAACCGTCCCGAGTCCTATCAAGTCTCAGCTTCCCTTGCGATGTGTATGGTGGGTGCGGCGTACGAGGGTCAACGGGTAGCTCAAGAGCACAAATCGCGGTGCGTGGTCTGGGAGCTCATCGGCGAGACTCTGTACGTCGGTGTAGACCTCATCGTCCGACTGGCGTACTTCGAGCGTCTTCTTATCGATTTCGTCTGGCGCGCATGGGCGTCAGCGCCATTGTAGAGGGCAGGGCCGCGGCTGGCTGTGGCAGGAACGACTGCGGCAAAAGCAGACCTAGGTATACGAACAGATAACGGCCTGGGGGTCTTTGGCGCGCGAGGTGCCCAGGCGGAACTTGCGTAGCTTGGACTTGGTCTCTTCAGAGAAGGTGTATAGTCGTGCCTCGGAAGACTAGGCCGAAGTATTAGCGGACGACCCGGCATGACGCGCGTAGCAGCGAAGTGATGGCGGCACTTGCCATGATTTCGCACGATGCAGCAGACCTAGGTTGGCAGCGGGCGTTTGAGGATGGTCGGGGGTGGTGTAGGGCTGAGGAAGTCTGCCGGGCGGGATACGTTCGTCAGCGGGGTCCTTGGGCGGGGGTTCCTGAGGTCGCGGATGGCGCTAGCTAATGCACTACCGTCAAGTCGATACACCCTCACCTTTCTAGAAGGCTTTTCTTCTCATGCAACTAGCTACTCATATCCTCTAACCCCCTGAGTTACTCGTCTTGATCCATGTTCGGACGACTGAATCAGGTTGCCAGGCACTTGTCTCGTCCTATCCCCAACTTTGCTCATCGTTCTGCCGCCTCGTTCCGTCCATCGATAACGTCATCAGTCATGGCTTCGACACAACAGAAGAGTTTGATTCACACAGCGGGTTGTTTGATCATTGGCGATGAAGTCCTTGGAGGCAAGGTATGTATGTGGGAATCGATTGAGATTTCTGGCAGCTGACGTGAAACATAGACAGTCGACACGAACTCGGTAGACTATGCCGCATCAACGGCGTGGTACCTCGACTAATGTCACACAGGCCTACTTCGCCAAGTTCTGCTTCTCACTGGGCATCAACCTGCGCCGCATCGAAGTCATTGCTGACGACGAAGGCGAGATCATCGAAGCCGTCCAACGCATGTCGAAGAATTACGACATGGTTGTGACGAGCGGCGGAATTGGTCCCACGTGAGTGCAGCGTGTTCGCTACACCACGCAGCCGCTGAGCTAATGGGCGTCTAGTCACGACGACATCACGTACCAGTCGATAGCGAAGGCTTTCGGCTTGCCGTTGAAGTTACACGATGCAGCATTCCAGCGCATGAAGCGCCTGTCGAAGCCGCACAAGTCTCAGCCCGACTTTGACTGGAACGTTGAGTCTCCAGCGCTTAAAGCCAAGAAACGCATGGTGGAGCTGCCTATCGATGATTCTAAATCAGATGAAGATCAAGTGGTTTTTGTCAGCGAGTCGCTTTGGGTTCCCGTTAGCGTTGTGAACGGTAACATCCATATTTTGCCCGGGGTGCCTAGATTGTTTGAAGCGATGCTGGACGGGCTGAAGCCCCGCATCCTGCCTAGGCTGACGGATCCGGAGGGCAAAGGCGTGCTGCGGATCCTCATCTCGACTCCGATGGCTGAGAGTGCCGTTGCTGGATATCTGACCGAGCTCGCAGCCAAGGCAGAGCCGAAGGGGGTCAAGGTGGGAAGCTACCCAAGGTGGGGAAAGGACCACAACACGGTAACGCTAGTCGGACGCGACCGCGAGTTCATGGAAAGTTTGGTGCCTGAGGTAGAAAAGGCGGTTCAGGGGAGGCGCGTAGCGGTTGAAGGCGAGGACGACGCTGACACGTCTGACAAGGACTCGTAGAGGGTGAGCCGCGGGAGTAGTGCCGCAGCCACAGTGTATATATTGAGTGTCTAGACGCAGGGACTTTTGGTGAAAATAGAATGCCTGTGAAGATGATGTTGGGACTAGACGACGGCTAGGGTGCTTCTCGAAGATTTGTCGAAGCAGCTGTGCCGCGAGCCACGCTGGACCCTGGGCGAGGCTAGATGGAGGTCAGAGATTGCGTCTCAAACAGAGTCGAGGGCGGTGGATGTCATGATGGCATCGGTCACCGTGGTGCTCGGGGCGCGGATGGTGGCAGAGGGTACCCGCCGACCCCGCCTGGGATGGTTCCGTTCAGGCATGGCAGGAGGGTTCCGTGTGGGCATCAGTGTGCTTCACGGCCAGCACCCGCATATTCGGGCAGTCACATGCACGGGAGACATGCAAACGCGAAAGCGACGCGGTGTGCGGCTAGACAGCCAACGTCTTTTGCGGCCGCCTCCCCCTTCGCATCACGTCGAACCATCCCTTGCGCACAGTAGTGGTTCGTGGGCAGCGTCCGTGCATGTGGGCGTCGGCGCTGGGATCGCATGGAAGCGTCGGAGGCGCGCGCCCATGCAGTGCGCTGCAGACATGTGCCGCCGCTTTAGGGTGCCTTTGTTTTGGCAGGGCAGCGGAAGGGCAGCGGACGTGGGTAGGCGTGCGCGCAGAGGCATGCAGCAGCAAATAGCAGGCGCTGTAGGCGGTGCAGCCAAACGCCTTGCAGCCCATCTCGCGCGTGCAGCACTCTGGGCTGGTGTGGTGGAGCGGCGGCGGGCGTCCTTTTTGGTTGGCAGGGCTAGCAGGCTAGCGCTCTGGCCGCGCGCGCGCCCATGTCCTAGTCAGCGAAGTCAGCGTAGCGCAGCCCATGTTCCTTCAAAGCCCCAGACGGAGCTAGAGGGTCGTTTTTGCTACCGAGATCATCCTGCTCGTCTCTCCCGTCCTCCTCTACCGCGACGACTCTCCTGGCCATCTCCCTCGCTGCTGATAATCCGGCCACGACCTCACCATCACCGCCCGTCACAGCCCCGATACGCCTGTCGCATCGCCACCACTCCCGCCGCCCGTGACCGCCGCCCCTACAGCCTCCTTCTCTTCTCTTCTGCTCTGCTCTACTCTACTAGACCTATACCCTATACCCTAATTCATCGCCCGCGACCTGTAACCGTCCGGCACCTCCCTCACATTCACAATGGCATCAAAGGTAGGCGCCCAGCACCGCCCGCGCCGCACGCGCCCCTGCTAACCCGCGCCAGTTTCTCCGAGAATACAAGCTGGTAGTCGTCGGCGGCGGTGGAGTCGGAAAGTCGTGTTTGACTATCCAGCTGATCCAGAGCCACTTCGTAGACGAGTACGACCCGACCATCGAGGGTGAGCAATTACGATCCGCCGCGTCATGCGCAAAAGCAAGCTAACAGCGCCAGACTCGTACCGCAAGCAGTGCGTCATCGACGACGAGGTTGCGCTGCTCGATGTGCTCGACACAGCCGGCCAGGAGGAGTACTCAGCCATGCGCGAGCAGTACATGCGCACAGGAGAGGGCTTCCTGCTCGTCTACTCGATAACCGACAGGCAGAGCTTCGAGGAGATCATGACATTCCAGCAACAGATCCTGAGAGTAAAGGACAAGGACTACTTCCCCATGATCGTCGTTGGCAACAAGTGCGATCTCGACGGCGAGAGGCAGGTCTCGACACAAGGTACGTTTGCATCCCATCCCTGACCACCTGCACGTGCTGACCCTTGCACAGAGGGCCAGACTTTGGCGCGCAACTTTGGCTGCAAATTCATCGAGACATCGGCCAAATCCCGCATCAACGTTGACAACGCCTTCTACGACATCGTACGCGAGATCCGCAGATACAACAAGGAAATGTCATCCTACACAGGTGCCCCTGGCTCAAATGGAAATGGCCCCACAAAGCAGACATTTGACACCGATGACCAGGCCGAGAAGAAGGGCTGCTGTGGATGCACAGTCATGTAAGGAGATGGAAGCCATGATTCTTGTTGTGGAGAGATACCTACACCGCTGGGTTCGGTCGACCGCCCTGGCCATTGGCGGTGCTGCTTGGGCCAGCAGAAGAAAACACGCGATGCTACTGTTACGTACTGTCAGCTCACCTTCGCCTACGAAGGCCTGTCGTTCAAACACCTCTTCTTTTCGATACTGTCACTTAGGGTTCGCATTACGGGCTAACGGATTCACGTCTGCTGGATGCGCCTCCGAACACCCTACTTCTACTACTGGTATCGACTCCGTCTTTCTTATCTGGTGGCGCTCTTCGTGTTCGCGTTCATCTATCTAGACCGATTTCTTTATGGCATTTTGATCGGTACACTGTATTCCCTCCTGTCGGCATGCCATGCGAGGCACCATGCAGCACGCTTCGGGGAGTCAAAAGATTTCATTATTTTTTTGACAGCTTTTAGGGTCGTTTAACTTTACCTACCTTCTATGAACATAATTCATCTCTACTCGCATCACCACTCAGCCTCGTCTTCTGCTCACCACACTTCCCGTTCGCTACAGCATGGCGGCAAAATACAACCCTCATGCACGTCTTGACGTGCTGTCGCACCCCGCACGAACACCTTTGATCCAGATTGCCAGCTCACGTTGCATGGCGACTGCTGCTGGCGGTGCATTCACATCCCTCGGCGACCAGCGGCGATGCAATCGCAGTGATCATCCGCTTGGAGCCACAAGCGCGTGGTGTTTCGACTCGCGAGCCTTGCCCGGGCGTCGCCATTGGATGTAGATTATCACAGAGATGGCGCTATCCCTGCACGGCCGTTTCAGGGCCTACACCCCGACTGAAAGAGGGGAAGTCGATCAGGAGAGAGGCAAGTGGGCATCGGCAATGCACACGCGTGTCTCAAAAGCGACGCGATAGCGACTGGATTAGGGCCGACTGACCCAGGGAGCTTTTCTCCGGACGAACACCAAAACTTGCAGATCGCCATGATTTCGTGAAACACTAGGTTGGGGCTGCTTCCCAGAACCCGATGCGCCGTTCTTGCCGCATCCGCAACACGTGTGGCACGTGCCCAGTACGTCAACTCAACCTCCACGTCCTGGAGATCGGTTCGCTTCACTTGACCACTTTGCGGTCCTTCTTGACAAATATTTTCTCTCTTGTCCAACTGCAATCAAGGCGCGGCCCGACAATGTGGATATTCAGCAATTATTTACACCCGCCGCTGTTTAGGCTATTCCCAAAGTGTCCCCAAACGGGAAGTACGCCCTGCCCGCGTCGGCACGGATGATGACCTTGTTCGGCCAGTTCGCTGTACACCAGTTCGGCTGCAGCTTCACTCGCTGCTATATGCACCTAAGCGTTCCAACGCCGTTGCATGCGCCTTGTTGCGGGTGGAAAGCCACTCATGTGGCCACTTCATTATCCCTGTAGTACGCTGATCTTCGAAGCAAACACCCAACCCACGGCTTTCGCTATACGTTTGGGAAAACTGTTCGTTCGACGGATAGTGATTGATTGTCAGTAGACGAGCTGTGGAGTGCCTCGGGCCCTAGGTTCATACATCTCTTTCCCCATCCGTGCGCAAACTGCATGGCGGATGATCGATATCGGGATGCCCACAATAGCTCGCTTATGCACAGGTTCCAATGAATGTCTCCTTTCGTAGTTCACACGGAGCTGGACCATGTAAGCAGAGATCAGGCTGGACTCCATCTCATTATGGCGGCTACGAGCTATGTCGCGTATCAATCACCAAGCTTGGGCCAGAGATGTGAAGGCAATTGAGATCATGTAAAAAAGAGCCCATGATGGCTCTACACCATTTGCATCGGAAAATAGCAAGCTCTTGCTCCTACCCTGAACTTCAGTATGATCAGACTTGTGTAATTTGTATCGCCAGTAATTGGAGCCTCGGGTATATTGCGAACCTCCCACAACACAGCCTGCTCTCAAAATGTCTATCACGGAATCTCCACCAACACGGCCTCACTGCAGCCAAATCTCAAAATAAGGCTGTCGGTCCACGCGCGCTAAACTATCGTTACCGGCCCGTACCTGCACACATGTTCCCATGTGGCAGCTCTCGCAGACCGGCCCTGCAACCTTAGCTAATAATGCGACAGCATGACGCGCAGCTGATGCAACTGTAAAAGGTACGCCGAGGAGGTGAGCGTCTTACATACATATATCGCACAGATCGGCACTCAGCGGAGGGATCTAGACCCTGACGTTAGCGGATTGACAGGCCTAGTGCGGGAACCACATTGAACGTCCCGTACATCACAACTTCCCCGCCATGAACGCGATGAAAGAGCTTGAAAGGGCGACGCAGTCAGTCTACTAAGTCTACAGCCGGAATGCCTTGATATACATCTTCATAATGCACCACATCAACATCCATCCGTGGTGCAGCGTGACTCGGACCCCCAGCGCTACTACCAAGTGCTTTGTCTTCATCGTCGATTCCACACCAGTCGACACCCCAGCTTCGGACCTGATTGGAATGGCATTATGTAGAGCCGTCGCTTCACGACCCAAACTCACGATCCTCGATCTCAGAATTTGGTATCGAGATCCAAAGTCCCTGGTTTATTGCTGCTTCTGGCAATTGCAGCTCCAGAGCGTGGATTGTAGGTCGAAACGCGGTGCTGAACGCCAGCCAATAGACAGAGACTTGCGGCGCGGTGGTAAGATGCGTACCAAAAAGTACGATGCTGACGGATCATGGTAGAAGTCCGTTACCACCTAGCTCGACCTGTCTGTGTTGGCGGGTTGCGTCGTCGTCGTGTTCTCGTTCTTTGGGTATGACGTCTTTTCCTCCTTCCTCTTTGTTATATCGCGCAATTTCACCCCACACTTCGACTTTTTGAACGCATGACTGCAGCATCGCATGATTGTATAAGTGATGAATAGTTCTACACGTTCTTTCGAACTGGACATGCTTTTACGATGGCACAACTCGGCTTTCGATTCGCATCTATCTTGCACACTCGGGAAATTCCGTCCGAATGCGCCATTGACCTCACCATCTGCGACATCCGGAGACACGATAACTTTTTCGTAACTTTAGCACCAAAAGAAACGTTGCCATTGTTAGGCACAAAACCTATCATCCCCTGTTCTCGGAAACGATCGACGCATATGCTGATGTTCTCATCGTGTCATACGGCACGGCCCGTCGGTACTACCACGACGATGGATAGAGGGAACCGCTTTGTCTCTCCGATCATCTCGCTAGCGAATCTGAAGATCGCAATTGTACGCGATAAGAGCTCGAGGCGAGATAGCGATGGGCATGAGCTTCCGTGAGCGTAGATCGTAGAAGGGCCGAAATGTGCTTATGCGGTTTGTCTGAGTCTGAGAACAAATGATGGCTTACCAGCACAGACTGGAGCAGCCAGTCTTATCACCTACTTATAGCTTGGTGATACTAAGGTGGCTTCGTCCCATTATGCCACTCGAGTCACATCCTAAAGCTGCAACGTCTAAGATTGTTTCAAGTTCGACCGTGAGCCCTATGCACCACTGGCTTCATGTGTACGCACATAGCTTCTTAGTAACATACTGCTACTTGGATGCGAAAGTAGAGTATTTAACCTTGACATGGACTTGCTGAACGTCTGATTCAGGATGTTTCACGTGGGCAAAAGCGAGTTTGCGCTGCCGTTGCGTGGCTGCCCGGGCAGTCAAAGTGATATTGTCGGAAGTAATATCTCTGTTTTGCTCCGTATCAAGTAGGTAAACAGTACTATCACGTCGAAGTTTTCAGGCCTGACATCAGAGAAGAAGGATATGGCGAACCGGAGCATCATCATGCACTCTTGTAATTTCTAGAACGCGTTGTTTGAACACGACCAGTTCGGCATAGTCTCAGATATTGGCATAGAAAGCGAGAACGACATCATTATCGAGGCCACAGTACGAACAGTACAAGACTGTGGTACAATTAGAGGGAGTGCGTATGTCTGGGGTGTATGCCCTCAACAATGTATAAATCGAGGAAGTAACGGTATGACTAAGCTACGATGCAGACCCCGGTGTCTTGATGATTGTGGTATTCGTGAAACTGTCGTGAAAAGATAGAGTATTCCTCCACCGCCAGACTAACGCCTTGCACCCATGACTAGACGATAGTGATAATGAACACTCGGGTCTCATACGTCGTTGGAAGTCTTCTAACCCATCAGATCTTGTGCATATAAAGAAAATGTGTATGCCATCACACAAACGGAACCGCTTTTGGCGCACGTGCTTTTCGCGAAACCTCAGTGCCCAGTTCTGCTGCTGCATTTCGAATGACAACTGCCAAACACCTCAGTCGTTCTCCAACTCGTCTAACTCTTTCTGTCTCCTCTCTAGTTCTTGTCTCATAGCCTCCGCTTCCTTCTTCAGTCTTTCCCTCCTAGCTGCCTTCTCTTCTTGCGAGACTCCAGGATTAGATGACGAGCCCGCACTCGGACGTAGTGGCACAGATAGCGACGGGTCGATATTGGCGTTCACATCGGCTTGAGACGGGTTCAATATCGACGAGATGGCGTTCGGTCGATGAGGCATGGGGTTGGCGGTCTCTTCTGGGTCCATGGTAGCGCTTCGACTGCGCTTGCGGGGCGATGGGGCATTGGGTTGTGTATTCGGTATAAGAGTGGCCGGATTTGAGGTCACCGAAGCGTTACCGTAATAGTGGGTGAAATCAACGGCAATTGGTCCTCTAGGTTCGGGTGTATAGTCTTCTCGAGATTCTAGCGCCGTCGACGGGTCTGGGGAAACGGAATGCTCGAATGCTGGGGTTTGGGACGGACGCTGCGGTGGGGAGTAGTCGGCAACAGAAGGCGCTGCTTGGGAGCCTGTGTCACCAGCTGGTACGACCCGTTTCCGGCGTTTGATCTCCTGCTTCTTCATTGCGACAGGGCGATGTGTTCCATGCAGTTTGTAGTAGAGTCCTGCGGATTGGAGTTAGTTATCGCAAACGGTCACCTTCGTCAGTCCCTTAAGCAGATATAGACTTACCACAGGCGTTGCATATTATGTGACCAGCGTCATCACGTCTCCAGAGTGGTGTAATCGTAGTTGCGCAGTTTTGACATGCGGGAATAGCACTTGTAGAAGCTGCTGCTGCCGCTGCACTGGATGCAGCGTCTGCTCCGTTTGTTCCGTCACTTGATGCAGCATTCGCCTGGGCCAATGCGAATTTAGCAGTTTTGGACACGCGGTTGTTGAACGCTGGGCAGCCACTGCAGCCTTGTTGACCGCCAGTGCCATTACATCGGCCCCCACCAGGACATGTGCCGGCTGTCATCTGGTCTGCAGCAACGTAGGTCGCGACTCGGGGCGAAGCCGCAAGGGACCCCGGTGACGTTCGGTTGCCGTCACAAGGGCCCGGAGTTGGGCTTTGCTGCACGGGCATAATCGGCTGAGTCTGAGTGTTGCGTTTGAGATTCACGGGACGTGATTGATTCCGCGCTTTCATGTACAAGCCACATGCGTTGCACACAGTTTCTCCAGCTGGTGATCGGCGCCAAAGCGGCGTTTGTGTTGTCTTGCAGTTACTTCGGTCCGTTAGCGTCTTCTCTGCAGATCTGGTTTCAACTGTAATCGGGCGACTGTTGAGTGGTGGCAAGCACACAGCAAAATTTCAGACAACGTACCTACAGACTTGTCCGGCAACAGGCGCGTTGGATGCGTCATAGCTCATGTTGGGCAGTTGTAAAGATGTCGAGTCTGCCGGGTTCGCCGGTTGCTCTGAGATGGGCACCGCATCCTCGAGTGAATGATAAATCTCATGTCTTTGGTCTTCCTGGCTGTGAATCTGCTGCTGTTCCTGTGACGGAGTCTCTGTCCTCGGTCTGTGGTGCTCGTGGGCCTGGTTAAGTAATCGTAGACTCTCAGCCATCTCTAGCTCGTCCTTGCTCGTTTCTCGCGATAGATGATGGGGATGTGTCGGAGTTGGAGCCAAAGAGGTGCCCCCGCTCCCTGGAGGATGTGCCATGAGGCCAGTCTTCGGTGACCTTGGGTGTGCGTGTAAGAAGAGTGGGCTTACGACCGTGGTGACACACTGTTGCCTAGATTTCGTGAATCGGTTCCTACAGCCCGGGAATGGGAGCTGCTCGATCCAAATAAGTGTTCGGACTTTGCTATCGGCTAGATCTGATATCCGATCAGGGTGAAGGTCAATCTGGAGCAGGCGCTAACGTGACTTGGTGTGATATGCGGGTCTTCGGGCCTTTGTAGACACCTGGGCAACCTTTAGGAGGTGTGGCACACTGATGGCTGGCAAACGACTATAAGAATGATGGGTCTAGCAAGGGATGATATCAGGTGCGCTCGGGATCCCCGTCGTCATAATTCTGCGCAAGTTGCCTACTGGCCTGGCGGTGCTGGTGCGGTACAAGCTGTAATTCTTAGGCGGTGAATGGGCGGCGGTGGCCAATCAAGACTTTGCTATTCTAAGCCGAGGATTAGCGCGACAACCCTGAGAGCACGTCCACGGCGGCCATAGCCATAAGACAAGCTCAGGAACGGCGAAAGAGCATTCGTCTCGCGCGTCGCACCTGCATATCTCTGGATGCAGAGCCAACCAACCCTCAGGTACATGCATTCAAATGCAAGTCGGATGCCCTTATCTCCGATACATGGGCTCGGCGGCAAGAAAAAGGAAAAATCGGCTCTATCAGTCTTGGACTCCACTTGAGCCTCGCCATAGACCAGCTGTCGGCGGATCAGATCCGTCTCGCCTACCACTAGCGATTTGTAATGGTTGCTCTCCGCACGCCACTCACGCAGCCTTGCACCAATCGAAGGGGGGCGAAACAACTCGTCCAGAACGGCGTTATCATTGTTGTAACTATACAACTACAACATACTAGATTTGAAGACCTATTATGGAATGCAATGAGCCCCATCATGATACACTAGTAGAAATGCAAGCCTTAGTAGCCTCTTCGCTTCATGCACTGCGGACACTAGACAGACAAGCGAACACGTGTGACGACTACAGCCTCGTTTAGATCAGATAACCTATCATACACCGACTGAAAAGCTCCTCCCCAACCCATGTAACCAAAACCTGGGTATGATCGAGCCAACCTTGAAAATCCAACACAATGCACAGAACCAACCCTTTCCGTCAGGGTCCGCAGACCATTTCTACGCCAGACATGTCCATAACATGTAATACTTGGTTTAATACATGATAAGCGCGCGACGAGGTTTCTACCGAGCCTAGACAGGGCGAGCGATCTACGAATGAGGACTCTTCGACCGCCGTCCTCTTGTCCACGAGCTGCGGACTTAGACTTGCTCAGCGCCCCAGCCAGCGTCAGCATCACTGCAATATCGTCAGTAACATGAAAGACACGTTTTCAAAGTGTATTGGAGTCGTACCGCATGTTCGCTGGCGGCTCAATGGAAGGAATGAACTCCAGAGCGGCGTAGCCCACACCGATTATGCCGACGATAGTGCCTGGCACAATGCGGAACCAGCGCTCACCGACAATGACGGAGCCGATGAAGATGTAGAAGATGCCGCGGCCGAGGAAAGAGAACATGAAGGAGGCATAGCGTGCCACTTGCTGGGGAATCTGGAACTCGAGGAGGGCAGTTCCTGTTGCTTGTCAGCGGCATGTGGCAGCGAGAGGACGCTCGATCTTACCGAGACCGAATATGATCAGGTATACACCGAGGATGATGTGAGAGCTGCGCAGACTGTCAGCGCTTTCCTAGGCCATTTGATGTGGTTGTGTGCTTCGCTCGCGATCTTCGGGTGGCATGACTGGTGGTGCAATCTCAGTCCGTACGATGCTTGTGCGTCGTCACGGATGCGCACATTCGCGTGTATGGTATTCAAGCCCAGCGCAGGCCCAGACGGACATGGACCAGGCTAGCGAGTGACCTTCGACTGACAGCTTGCACTCTTCTCCACATCCACACGCGCCTGCCATTATGTGCTCGCCAGATAAAGTACGCCATCCGAAGGTTGTACGACGGGGAGAGGCGATGCGACGGGATTGGATTGCCGATGGAGGCGCCGGGTACACTCACAAGTCGTTGAAGGGGAACAACTTCGCGATACCACCGAGGACCACGAATACGGCAACGGCGAAATTCACCATGCGACTACAGGCCCAGTTAGCTTTGATCCTCGACACTCCCAAGTCCCAATGGCTCTGCGGAAAGCTGCTGCCTAGCTTCGGGACAGCTTCGCACAGCTCGAGCTCTACTCACAAGATGTCTGAGAAATCCATGGCGGACGATTGACCGGCGAGGTGTGGGAACCGCACTTTGACGACTGGGCGCAACGGATTGGGGCGGAGGCGGATGGGACGAGATGAAGATGCAGCTGGTTGTGATAGAGCTCGCGGGTACGGTTGGTGCTGCGCAATGTCGGCTTGCGACGAGACGTTGCAAGGGAACCACAGCCAAGCTCCCGCGCTAAACGTCATACCCGCTCTCATTGGCCGACGCGCGACCAAGGGGTTCTTCCAGGTTCAACACTGCCCATTTTTTGTCTTCCAACATATGCCCTTTGGTAGTTCAGTTGCTTGAACATTCATATCTTTCTTGAATATTTACCTGGCTTTCAATTTGAACTGATGGACAGAGCCATCAAGTAGTGGCATCGCATACCTGGAAGAGCTGGGAGTTACTTGTTGGACCCGGTGTCCGCTCCATGTGGCCTTCAGTCTTTGCCCGCTTGCGCACTGGTCAGGACTGGTTCGTGTTCCTAGGTCCTCGCTGTTGTATGTTTTTGCTGGTCAGTCTGTCACGAACCAGGTTCGAGCAGAAGCATCTCCAGCTTTTTTTTGCCCTTTTTTTGTACCTTAGGGCAGGCAGTAGCGGATGGCTGTTAAGAAATGCGTGACAAGTAAGGCTGTACAAGATGCGAGTATCTGCGACGTCCAACTAGCCCCAAACAGTGTCTCCAGCTTTTGCCATCTTCTGCGTCTTCGATATCTCCAGTTAACGCATATAATGCTCCCAGTGTTTCTCTTTCTAACCCACCACTGATTTCCCGAGTTTTTTCGTGCAACAACAATCGAATATATTGCCAATCCATCAACGGCCAAGTAGAAGCACACCGCCTCACGATCACATTGTTTGCGAAGTTTAGTCGTTATCGCATTAGTAGAGCTTGTTGCTCTACATCCTTCAGGAATACCAGGACTCGCCAATATCCTAAACTTACTATATTTATTGGTTTGCTATAAAAAGATGGAGATGTCGACATATCGCCTGCATTAGCATATCCGTGAACCTGGCTTAGGACAGCAGTGTTCCATGAAAGTTTCGATCCCTTTTCGCCATGGTATCGAGTTGTACAATGGCAATCGCGCCCTGCCGCGCCGTGCTGTACCACTGTTAGAAGCAAGCTAAGCACAAGCCTACCTAACGACGGGCCCTCACATTCGGCTCCACGTGTACGGGACGTGAGGCATCGGGTACGCCTGCATTGCGTCAAAGTACTAACTCGGCCAGACCCTTGATACAGTTTGAGGCTCCTCGGAGGACAGTTGGGCTCGTCCGCGCCCAGCAGAACTAACTCTCAGTCTACAGTCTAGTTTATACGCCACAAGATTACGTGCAATGTTAGCATACAACGAGCGGCCTCTTCGACTGGGAACCCATTCTTTCAAAGGGTCGTATAGATCCGGTAGGCTATAGTGGATCGTTTGGCCGCATACTTCACGCGATTCATGCGTACCTGACAGGTCGTCCCTAGCTTGGACGAATTCATGGAATGGTGTCAATGTACTGGGGCGGAAGACTCCATGAACATGCTACGAGCGGGTGTCTGACGGCTACTAAAGCAGCCGTAGTGCCGTTCCTGCATGGACAACGATGTGGTCTGATCTGACGATGGTGTACATTTGATGGGGGTAAAAGCAATCGAGTCGGTGACTCCGAAGTCGAATTGCTCCACACACTCGTGGACATAATCAACGTAACAACGAGAGCTCCTTCAATATTCGTTTCCTCTGCTTTGGATTCGATGTCGTAATCTTCTTCTTATACTCGCCCTCCAATGACCAAAGTATCTGGCAAGCCTCGGCATGAGAAACCGCATTGGGGCTGTTGATCGCGTATAGAGTTTCCTTGCCACCTCTCGTCTCGGTTTGTACAAGATCCCTACTAGAGCTGTTTCGCGATTGGACAGATGTCAAACGGGTACCGATATAGAGTAGCTGTGGTGGAAGCGCGAGGCGTTGACGTGCGCGGACTCCCCAACCATGTAGCGCGCTAGCGAAGCGGCAGGAACCACCGTTCGGGGCTTACTCCGCGCGGAGACGGCCACCACAAGAACGCGCCACCCAAATCAGCATAACCCGGGTCACACCACATGTGGAGAGCACGTTTCGAAAGGACTGAGACGGTTACTACGGATATCAAATGGAGGGCGATGACACCTTGAAACGGTTAGAAGCACGCGAGACTTCTACCTCACCATCTCGATCTGGCTGTTCTAGGGTGGAAATAGAAACGAATTGCGCATGATCGCATAAACTGCGCGACATCGTTAGTTCACCTCCCGACATCCCCTTGGGTCTAGCACTGCCTCGGCTGGTCTGTGACGTTTGGACTGGACCGTCGAAGTTTAACAAGCCAGTTCCATGTAGGGTACCGGCCTAGCCCATGTGTCCAAAATCTTTGGGCGCAGATGTTAGCGACTTCAGCACAACATCCTTCGATGCGTTCAGCATTCTGTACAGCACACATGCAGCTACAAGACTACTCCTGTCAAGAAACGTTCGGAATGGGCTGCGCAGGTGGCAGTCCAGCTGAACACGGAACCGTTGGACGACGTTGAGGGGTGCGGCTCCTCTGGTTGGGAGACTCAAGGGTACCGCACATTTAAACTTTGTTAGCACGCAACGCTGCAGGAAGCCACGAGGCGGATCGGATCAGCCATACCAAGCCTTTGTAGCATATATACAAATCGCGGCCTTGCAAGCGGGAAGGCCCCTTTGCTGGAACGTTGATTCCTTCTTTGTTCCCACCTCTTGCCAGACGACTTCGACTTGGATACTGTGTGTCGCCGGACGAGACGAGACATGAGATGGCCGCTGTACCTACTACTGGTCCTCGCGGCATGGGCCTCGATCGCGGTGGCACAGGACGCCGCCGCGCTCAAGGCGATCGGCTCGCTTCCAAGCTGCGCGGTATGTAACAGCCAACATGGGTCAAATGATATGTTGCTAATGGTTGTAGCAATTGTGCCTGGCGACAGCTGTAGTTGAATCACCCTGCCAGCTTTCGGATAAGCAATGCGTATGTGCCAACGCTAAGCTTCAGAGTGCAGCGGAAAAATGCGTAATTTCGACGTGTACAATAAGAGAGAGTCTGAGTAAGTTCAATATGCCACCATACACTGAACATTTGCTTACAACACTCTCCCAGCCACAAAGAACGTAACTTCAGCTCTCTGCGACGTGCCTGTTCGCTCGGAAATTACCCATTTACGCGTGGCAAACATCGTATTGGCCGTAGTGACAGGCTCCTGCATCATCTTACGCTTTAGTTACCACATGTTTTTCCACGTCAATGGGCTCAACTGGGACGACTTCCTCGTGCTAGCTACGGTGGTTCTAGCCGTACCCTCTGTCGTTATTGTCGACAGATGTATGCTTCCGAATGGCATTGGTATCGACATTTGGAACGTTCCATTTGACCACATCGACAACTTTATACGATGGCTATACGTCGTCACTCTACTATACCTCCTCCAGGCTGCCTTGGTCAAGATTACGCTCCTTTCCTTCTTCCTACGGATATTTCTCAGACGGCGAACAGTACAGCTTTTGTGGGGGACTATCATCTTTATTGGATTATGGACCTTTTCCATTTTCATTCCCGCCGCGATGCCATGTTTACCGGTACGTCAAGCTCACTCACGAGGTGCACGATACACCAGCTAACTTCGTCCTTGGTAATGTAGGTCAGTGATTTCTGGACGGGATGGGACATGGAGAGACCAACAAAATGTCTGAACATGGATGCGGTAGTATGGATGCATGCCATTATAGGCATTGTGTTGGACCTCTGGATGATAGCTATTCCTCTATATGAGGTCTATCATCTCCAGATGACATGGGTGAAGAAGTTCGGCGTGGCATTGATGTTCTCTCTTGGTACCTTGTCAGTGCCCTTCCAGCCCACATTACATCATCTAGCCCCAAGCTTACGTTTCCGCAGTGTCACAGTAGTATCCATCCTCCGCCTGAAATCGCTCTTTTTCTTCGACGGGGACAACAACTATACATGGAAGCAAGCGAAAGTCGTCTTGTGGTCCATGTACGAGCTCCACGTCGGAGTAATCTGCGCCTGCATCCCGACTCTCCGCCTGATCTTCATCCGCGCAATCCCTTCGGTCATCAGCTCGATACAAGGAAGCACCCAGCGAAGCAGCGCGAACGGAAACGGCAGTAGAAGAAGTCGTGGTACAACTCAGAACTTAGACACGTTGAGAAGTGACAGAGGTGGGAAAGAAGGCCTGGCCGCTGAACCCAACACGATTACATACACCAGGACCTTTGCAGTCCGGCACGAGGAAAACGACGAGGAGGTCGAACTTGTCCACATGGAGGATTTAAGTGAAAAGACGTCGAGAGAACGAGGTGGTAGCTATGCTAGTGAGCTGAGCTTATAGCTACATCTTAATGAGACGTCATAGTTTGGGTCCACCAGCCATCGCCAAGTTCATACCCGACACTCAAGTTAGTAAGCATACTAATATTGTAAACCTAGGTAAGATATGAGTGGCGCATTCTAATTGAACTAACCCAAGACGAGTCCTAGAGATGTCCGCAGTTCTCCGCATTACCAGCAGATCGATCACATCGAATCCAACGCCAAACCCGCAGGCCAACTTTCGTCTCTTGTCCTTTGCCCATAGAGATGTTCGACGAACCGCGATGACGCCATGAAACCGTTCTCCTTGGCAAAATCAAGAGCCCGTTCGTACTGACTTTCAGAAGGCTCCCCAAACTGCGCATCGAGATTTACCTTCCACTGCATCAACAGCGACATCGTGTCTACATGACCCCACTCTGCTGCTGCTTCGAAGGCTGTCCGCCCATCGCCCTTGGCCGGTGGGTAGTTTGGATCCGCTTCGTGCTCAAGCAGAAATGCTGCAATACCGCAGAACCCGTTCATGGCAGCTAGTTGCAATGCGGTACCGCCGGAATATACTGGAGTTGTATCGATGATGGCGCCCTGGTCGACGAGGTACTCCACGATGTCGAAGCTACCCGTCTCGGCGGCTCTTTGCAAAGGTGTGCGGCTGATACCCATGTTGCGTGTGTACTGTAGCTCTGCCCCGTGCTCCACCAATATCTTGACCAGGGGGAGACTTTGTACGTCGATAGCGGCCAGTAAGGGAGTTACTCGTTGCATGTGGCTCTTGATGTGCTCCAACATCCCGAAGCCATCAAAGGATACGCATGCGTTTGAACTAGCACCATGCTTCAACAGCACCAGGACTATTTCCGAGTCTTTCGCAATGATCGCTTCACCTAGAGGACTGATCGCAGGCTTTCCTTCCTCAGATTCTTCGATGAATGGCTCAATCGCATCGGCATTTACGCCACCGCACAGAACCTCGATCCTAGTAATGTCGCGGTACCGAATCGCTTGGCGAAGTGCTGCAACACCATACCTGCTTTGCTCAAGTGGAGACTTCCTTGCCTTTGCTGCATCTAGTAGAAAATTTAATGTGTCCACAGTCGACCTTGACCTAATAGCCCATAACAGCGCCATCGAGTCAACGACAGGGACACCTTCGGTTACAAGAAACTTCATCCAGCCTATGTGATTCTTTCCGGCCGCGACAGCAAGAAGGGAGGGTAACGTGTGTTCGCTATATACAGGCAGCGTGCATATGCCCCCAGAAAGACAGCAGTGTAATCCTGGGGTTTTGAAAATGTTGAGCCCACCTGCATCCTCACGATAGATGTAGAATTCATCGGGATCCATGCCAAGCTGGAACAACCAGCTGCAGAGTTTGAAGTCGTTCGTTGCCATAACATGGTAAGCAAGAATCCGGAAGCGGAACTGCAGTTCGCACTGCCTTGAGATACTCGGTTCATCCCTATGAATCCCACAGAACGGTACTGCTGAGCGATGGAAGAGTAGTGTCTCTAAAGGGCCAGCATCATGGGGCCCGCTCGCAGCTCCCAATACAGAGTTCCAAACCGGATGTCGCATCAGAAGGGTACTGACTGCCGTGATTTGACCATCTCGCAGTAAGATTGTCAGCAGTTCTGGGCCCCCACCAGGGGAGTTTGTTTCCAAAATTTCGGTGATGATGATCGCCTTAGTGAAGTCACGGTGGGTGATCGCCAGTTTGAACAGTCTTTTTCCATACACTTCGTGCATGTATTCTGGCAACATCAGGGTAAACTTGTGGAAAGCAAGACTTAAATCATTCTTTTCAATGGCATCATGGAGTCCTGACCATGATCTATTAACCGAGTGACCCTCAAATGGAGTTGCCATGGGCTTTTCAGATGACTTTTGTGCTGACTTCTGTGCTATCAGCAAAGACGCTGATCGATTCCACTTTGCGTTGTGGAAAGCCTCCAGAATTGATATATCCGTGGAATCAGGCGCACTAATGTCGCTCACGTGTGTGTATCCGTCGTCAAGCCGATATCCGAGAAGACTAAATGCCTCCAGAATCATCCCCACGACGCTTTCATTGTGCGGACGGAGAGCAGTGTTGAGTGCCCCCAAGATTGCTGTCTTGAGACTTGGGTCTTTCGTCGGTAGACAGTTACGTTCATCGTGCAACATGAGTAGTAGAAAGTCTTTGGCGCATGTTGTTTGAGTTTCCACGCGATAGTGGTGCCATTCGGTGCAACAGTGTTCCAGCAGGCCTACTTCCAGCCATGCGACAATCCCTGCCGTTGTAGCTTCTATCAGTTGCCTGATACAAGACATGGAAACATTAATATAATCGTTCCGGAGGCATTCGCGACGAGGCGTGGCCCCAGCGCGGAGAGCGATGCACATCAGCTCTGTGGTTTCTGTGTCCCTGAGTCTGAAGTACATATTGGGATTGTTCCCGTCGATAACATGGTCAAGCAGCTCGTCAATTTGTACATGAGTTGCCTCTCGACACATGTGCAAACTGAGCGTTTTCGCGACCTTGAAATGACCTGCAGCTACGGCAAACTGAAGTGGGTAGGTCGGTTCCGAGCCATATGAGCAGTCCATCATGATCTTCTCGCGAGGGTCCATGTTCAGCTCCAGCATAGTTGACACAAGATCTGCATCCCCAACCCTGACGGCAGTAGCAAACACTCTTTCTTTGAGAGCGTCTAGAATCGGAGCCGGGAGGGCCTTCAAGCTTCGTGAAAATCCACTCAGTGGGAGTGCCTTCAATAGTTCGTACGCGTCATTCGAAGTTGTACGCCCGCCCGACGATACGTTGTTGGCGAGTGATGCGATCGCGTACAGGAGAAGTGTTGTACTGTGGCTTCCATATGTAGTGTCCACGAGCGGCCGATGGTTTGAATGGAAGATCGCATCAAGCTGCAGCTTAGAAGGCTTCGTCCACTTCACCAACTGTTGAGAAGAATTGAGGCTCTGTGAGATAAAGTCGAAATCGACAGAATGCGTCCAGGAAAATGGCAAGCTACATTCAGCAACGAAGGTGGGTGCATTCAAGCTGCGGCCGTAGACAGAAGGTGAGGGTATCATGGCTAGGCTAAGGTCAGACTCGAATTGCGTAGAAGAGGAGAAAGAGCCTGTGACAGGAGTCGGTATGATTTGAAGGCCGTTCGCGGTGTCCATGGTCGGGGCGCGTGAACGTAGTCGTACGGTGATGTCCTTGGGAAGCCTGTGAGGACCTGGATATGATGAGCTTCAAAGATTAAACTAGAACACGGAGATGAGCATACCATCATGTAGTGTGTTGGTGAGCGAGCTGCGCCGTGCTATCTCCTGCAGGACTCTGCTCTGGGGAATTTCGCGTCCCTTGAACAACACTTCGACTTTCTCAAGATCAATCGTTTTCCTCGTAAAATACCTGATGATGGCTGCCCATTCGACCGTAGTCAGGTTCTTTCGTAGTTCCCATTTGCGGAAGTGCCTTTCGTATTGTGATTTGCTTCTTGGCATTAGTATTCTTCTCCTCGTAATGCAACAATAGCGGAAATACCTAGCGACAAAACCAAAATGCTTCTTCATATGGGCATCGATCTTATCGAGTGACGTTTCCCAGTAAAGACTCTCGATCGTTTCACGATAGCAATCCCATATTGTTTCATCGAGTCTGTCAGTCTTGACGGTGTTGCTCATCTTGTGCAGCGAAGCCTGAGGCTGCGGAGAAGAGAGGAAGAAGTAGGTAGGGTAACGACCAGGCTGAAAGTTTTGGAGCATGCCTAGATATGTGACCGGTCAAGCTTGGGTTTCATACCGTGCCTGACGCATACTGCGCCTGTCCGCCACGTCTGATGCGCACCAACAACACGACTTCATTTCCCCAATCTCAGTCAGCCGCGCACCCGCCGACCAATCATGCAAAACCTGGCTGCATAGAGCTGCTGCAAGATTTTGTAAACGACGCAATGACCGATGGCGAAACTGACCAATTGTGCAAAACCTTGCGGGCAGCACAGAACACCGACAGATTACACAACAAAATCTTGAGCTGTATGACAACCACAAGTCGCCCAATCTGGTTAGAGCAAGATTCTGTAAACACGACCTACTCTGTCAGGCCGAGCTGGCAGGAGGCGCAGCCATATTGTCCAATCATGCAAAACCTTCAAAAGCACCATTGCAGATTCTGTAGAGACTGCAATAGCAGATTCTGCTTCCGAGCAAGCATATGATAAAAGACGGGATGGAGGTTGCGCTCTTTGCCCAACACAACCTTCTTTCAAGACCATCACAAGCTGTCATCATACCAACTTTACCATGTCTTCCTGGTCGGTTGAAGCAGTCATAGCTTTTGTAACCTTACTAGCCACGTGTATCCCTCTCCTGGCATACTTCTTGCGCAAATTCATGTCCCGACGTCAGACCGCGCTCTCGGAAGTGGGTATGTTGCTTGCTCTTCAACATTATCCTAGCCTTGCTTCTGACAGATACCAGATGTTGAGCTTGGAAACACGGACGAGAATCACGGTCGCGCCCTCGTCCTCACGGACTTTGGGATACGTAAAAGCCGTACACGATAAGAAGATCCCGCAACACCTGGGCTCCGGATGCTAACGAACGTTTGCGTTAGTTCGATGACTTTGTAATGAGGTCGACCCTCAACGCCGTCGATGCATAGCATCAGATGTAGTTGTGCCTGGGAGAGTGGTCGCATCCAACCTTCGTAACATACCACGGCGTTCCAGGGTTTCATCAGAGTTGGCTATCGGCATGGACGGAGGGTTGTCAGATCTGTTGTACGATTAATGCGTTGGGGGAAGTAAAGGCATGACAGAAATATGGTGGCACATAAGCGTCGGTCCGGTGACGGTATAGCAACAATGGAGTCTTTCATCTCTTCATCCAGCATCAAGCGCCAGGTGTCTTCGCCCCATTAACTTCATTGGACTCTTATTGCAAACTCCAAACGCCCAAGCTCAATTGCAGGATGTGCTCTGAAGCAATCCGATAAGCAACGCGGGAATGGCCTAACGAGGCATGGTATCCAATCCTCAAGCTTTGTTCAACTCCAATTCCAGCGGTAATGTCGCCGTTCCTCAAAGGAAGTAGTCCGCTACTGGCTTCTTCGCCGGCATGCCTCGCGAGTCCTGGGGAGCAGCTTCAAATACCCGGTACCGCCGTCCTGGACCGTCCCTGTTCTTCTGATAAGTGTCGTTGAGTACGGAACTCAGTCGCCTCTCGCCGTTTGGTCCAGCGTTGGAGCCTAGCACCCAGCCTCCACCACCGCCTGCTCTGTCGCCATTCGACCTCCTTTGGAAACCAGCGTTTGATCCATCCTCGCCAAGTTCCAAGATGGCGGCTACATTGCCGCAACGGTAGCAGTAGTTTGGTGCTGACCAGACAGTGACGATTGTTGAGTCGAACATCTCCTTAAAACCTTCCATGACCAATTGATGTGCTCTTGCGATGAGACTGAGGTCGTTCTTATGGTTGAACGTCTTGACAATATCGGCTCCAAATAGGAAGCCTGCACCACGCGGTGACAGGCCCCACCCGTCAATCTCGTCGGGGTCGGACCATAGGAGATCACACATGGCTCCTTCGTGTGGCACTTCTTGTTTCCGGTCCAGAAGTCGAATCTTATCCACTGAGTCGACGAGTGGCGACAGACCTCCGTGTACGCATAAGATCGCTCCGGTATCGTTCCGAGCTGAGCCGTTGGCAGACGAAGTTGCACCCGTTCCTGCAGGGCCAACTCGTCCAGGTGTTGGGGCGACGGGGGACGAGGAGCCCATGTTTGCGCTTACTTGCGAGGCGGCGCTTGACTGGGAGTCTGAGTTGCGTGCGTAGCGGTACATAACCTCGCCGTTCGCATTGAGCGTTTCAATCTCGATATCTTGGTCGATGTCGGGCATGTTCTCTGCGTTGCTGGACTCGGCTATCGGGCCATCGGTGGCTTGGAGCGATGTCGCGGCGCCTTGTACGAGAGCACCGAGGGCTAGATAATCAAAGACTTCGCAACAATACCTGACAGTGTTAGCATTGTCTCTACAGCCAGAGCGCGGGAATGCGATCTACCTCCAGACGTTTGCGCTGCCGTATTTCCGTAAGCACTCATCGTAAAATCCGTAGACAGTCGTGATCTGACGAGACTCATGGTTGCCTCTGATGAGCGTTATTCGGTCTGGGTATCGAACTTTGAGGCATAGTAGCAGGAGGAAAGATTCGAGCGAGTAAAAGCCGCGGTCAACGAAGTCGCCTGTATAGAGTCAGTGCGGAGCAGCATGGCGGGATTCGGTTGGCTTACCCATAAAGAGGTAGTTCGTGTCCGGTACGTCTCCACCAACCCGGAAGAGCTCCATCAGGTCGTGAAATTGGCCATGAATATCACCACATATCTAGCAACGCCATGCGATTAGCTATGCCCAAGTGCCGACGCAGTACAGTGCCTACCGTTACTGGCGCATCCACCCCAACCACGTTGCCTTCCTCGATCAACAGCTCGCGTGCCTTGTAACATAGCTCTCGGACTTGGTTCTCGGGGATCGGACGACATGCGCGAAGCTGCTGAATAGCTCTGCGATCAGTGTCAGCCCAATACATCGTACGTATCCTAGTCGGCTGAGTGGCTGTCCATACTTGTCGAGGTCGCTACCACCGGCGCTCATGGCGACGGCTATGCGCTATACGCCCGCGCAGGGCTTTCGGGACGTATAAAGTCTTCGGTTGGCAATTGCGTGCGTAATGCGTTTGCAGCTATGCGAGCTGTTCGTAACGGAAGATTCTGGTGGGCGCGAACAGTAGGGAGGGTGGCGGTACGCGTGTGGCGCGTTGCAGATGCAGTGAATGCGCGAGTCTCGTGACTATGTGATAGTTGTATAGGACTATTAAGCTGAAGATAGCGAATGTTGAAGGGCGGGAGCTCTTTGGCAGGTGAACAAGTCAAGGTGGTGGGCTGGTGGAGGTCGAGGGCGAGAGATCCACAGCGGGCATGCGAATGCGCAGGGATGTCGGTCCAAGCCCGAGCTGCTAGCTCCGCCGTCCATGTTCACTCCACCAGAACACCATCACCACCGTCAACCCCGCTCCCCTGCCGTCCACATCTGCTCGAGGCATCTCAATTGGCACAGTATGCTCTGAGAGACTATCGCAATCCCATCCACCAGCTGTTAACGACTCTCCAGGCCCAGTGATGCCTCCGCAATTCGCTCTCTAATTTCTCAACCCACACACACATTATGCCTCCACACCTCCACCCGCGGTCGCGCATGACGACTTCGCTCTTTGGAACGACGCTCATGGTCTCATTTCTCGTCGTCGCCGCTCCACATCTGATACCCTGCCCGGTCGACCCTCGCACACTCGCCGATTCCGCAGACCCCACAGGAGAGAACAGGCGGAGACGGCGGCGGAGAGTGCCGGAAGACGAGAGTTGCAATGGCGTCATGAGTGAGGAGCGGAGAAGGCAGCGCTTGATTGAAGAGAAATTGGCGGCGAAGAGGGAATGCCCAGTGCCCAAGCCCGGCGGTCTGATTGGGCAGGTGCTGGGTGTACAAGAGGACGAGGGCAAAGAAGAGCAACAACTGACCATCTTGCAACGAGTCGAGAAGATGGTGTGCAAACCCCGGGGCAAGAACGACAATCAATAACAGGAGGTTTGGGAGAAGATCCAACGAATAAACGTATCACGGATGCATGCGCCCACAGACGGAGCTACGACGGCCACGCCAGTATGGCCACTCCACCCACCCACCTGTACATATACCGCGATGTTAGAAAGGATTGCATTAGACTGTATATAAGCAGGACCAAGTCCTGGTCGAACACCCCAACATCCACTCCTATGTGTGTCTATCATAGTGCTGTTCTGTAATTCGTGAGGAAGCAGAAGGACGTGCCTCAAGAGGGTTTATCACAGTGCTCTGGTGCATGCAGCGGGACCCTGACGCGTGTTGGGTAGTGCAAGGAAAAGCAACGTGCTCGCGCGTCGCGTAGCGTGAACCCACTACGTCATGAACCCTCACCAGCCACCTCCCTTCGCTGCCACCGCTTCTGACCTGAACACCAGCATCCAACAAAGTAGTCCATGATCAGGAACGCGATTAAGATGCCTTCTGAACCTCTGACAAAAGCCCAGCGGATGAGCTACCGCATTGGCCGCGGCGAACAAGGTGTCCTGACACTCGAGCCATACAAGTCCGAGATCCTCCCTTTATGGCGTTTCAAAACACCTGCCATCGCGCAAAAGTCCTCATCTGAAATCTACGCCAAATTTCTTGAATACGACAAGAACGATGACTTCGTTGGCATGGACATGTCCCGCAAGTTCTTGCAGATGGGAATGACCAGGGCGAAGAGATATGCAAATCATGCTGGAGGAAGAAAGTACGACAAGAAGACCGGAGAGCAGCTAGAGAGAAGCAAGGGCCATGAGGGGCAAGATGAGAAACTGGAGGCTAGCATCATCTTCAGGGAGGTTTGGGATAAGGCCAAGCTGCACGAGGGCTACGTGGACAAGAAGGGGAGGTTTATGAAGGAGCAAAAAGAGTGGGATAAAGAACAGAAGAAGGAGACCAAGAAGTGAGAGACTATAACGATGCCAAACTACCACCACAATGACACGCGCCACATCCACCAATGAGGTAAAAGAGAGGATGAGCATTCTAAGACTCGAACTTAGATCTCTCGTTCTATCCGCATCTGATTCAGACTTGCACCGACTATGAACGGAGTGGGCCTAGAAAGATATCAACAGTCCAAGGCACGATTAAGTGCCCGCTCCTGAGAAGGTCTACGGAAGTTTAGCACGAGCGTCATACCATTAGACCAAATGCTCTTTGGTCTGTTACCAGATGACGGAATGAACAATCTGATGTATAAAGACCGAGGACTATTGGTGTAGAGAATTTCGGGCGAGTCTCAGCGCCCAGAAGAATTGAGAACATCACATCGGATGCGCACCTTTACCTGGCAGATGGCGGTCGACTTGGGAAACCTCACGCTTTGGTGTATATGGACAAAATGGCGACTCCGCAAGCAAGCAGCCAAATCACAAGAGACATACCCACTCAGTCTACATGTTCAGCATCAAAAATATTGTCACCTACTGTCACCTACTGTCACCACCCAGCCCTTCGCCACAGGCAGGAGGAGAGATCAGTGGTTTGCACAACTATACCAAGCACAATCGAATGCGCCAAGCCCGGATACCTAAGATATCTAGCCCGCAGTCTAAGCCCTAGAGGACGCAAAAAAATTCGGGCTCTATGCGGATCGAACGCATGTCTCTCGAAGGTTCTGCGTCTCGTCTGCTACAGACTCAAGAGCGAATAAATTCGCCTTGGGGCCGACGATTTAGATCCTAGCGTGCGCTAGGCATCTTTGACCCCTACACTGACACGGTTAAGTGCCAGGCTTGGTACCCCAGCGCTGCGTTCGAGTGTCTTACCACTGGACCAAGAGCCCTCATTGGATTAATGGGAGGTGGGGAAAGGCACGCAACCTTATTGAGCAGGGAAATACTGGGGCAAACGAGGGATGGGAGAGTTCACGGACATACGTCCATATCTACGTGGAACAAAGTGCGGTAGTATTGAAACGTCGGATCCGACAACAGCAGAAGTATGTAAGCGATGTATTGATTTGAGGCATTAATCGAAAAGGCCTTGCAAAGTCGTACTTTCGCATTTTCCATCTCTTGGTGCAATGAACGCCTGATTGTTCCCTACTATGGGGCGAGGCCGACGCGCTGTTGGCTACATGACCATTGATAGCAATGCCAACGTGGCGATACGTGCGCTCACCAATACATCCTTACTAGGAACTGCTTTTTCCGAAACAGTGGACTAGTGCGACCGGTATATATGCTCCGCCAGCTCGAAAATGACATCGCTCTCTTCTCTTCATCCGCTCTTCTCACTACTTTCGGCAGTCTGCATAATCCTCCGCTTCACCTGAGGTATCTCAAAATTCGGATTCGCACTCATCTCCCCCTCGTCTTTCGCATACGTCTTCTCCACATCCCACTTGATCAGCCCACCCTTCTCCGACAACTTAATCGCCTGCCCCCTATCCTCCATACTCATGCTGCACACATCCTTGTGCACCGCCCAGTCCCCTTTCTGGCAAATATGGGAACAGTACGTCGACGTACCACACCTTCCACACCGCTGCAACGCAACACCCGTCTTCTTGCAAGCCGTACATTTAGAGAGATCGAGAGAAGAGTACAGCCAATGCGGACTCATCGGTATCCCATCACCCCAAACATCCATCGGCGCATACTCCACAAAGAACCTATGCTTCATCTTTTTCCCCGTCTCCCACCTCTTCTCCCTCACAATCTTCTCCGCAAACTCTTTACCCAGCTTCTCAATCTCCTCTGGATCTGTGACATCTTTCTCGCCTAACATACTCTCTTTGGGGTTCGGTATCCACTTCCCCCTCTCTTCGCCCTCTAGGACAATGTTGTAGGTAAGCATCAACGTCCAGTTATCGCCGCTGCTGTCCAGGCTGCCGAAAGTGATTTGGTTGCCTATGCGCCCGATCTCGATTTTCGATCCTTCGGGTGTGCCTTCGGCGATGCTAAGTGTCCACGTCAGGGAGAACCAGGCATCTAGATCTAGAAAGGCTGCGAGTGCGTTCGGATGCCATTTGTACAAGACTGTTGCTAGACCGATTGCTGGGGTAATGTTTTCGCTAGTGGTTTCGGGGGTGAGACTGGATGGATCGATGATGCTGAGAGGGGAGCCATTGAGATTTAATGCAGCTTTTGAGTGGTCTGATAGTCTGAAATCGGATAGTGGAATAAGTTGAGAGTCCATGGCGTGATGTGTGTTGTGCTGCATTGAGCGAGCGAATTGGAAAGTGCAAAGAGTGTGTAAGTGGGGCCCCCGCTTGGATTTTGATTGGTCCTACTAGGAAGGTGAGGGTGAGTCTCCGTCAACAAAAGAATTGACTGGGAAGGAATCATTTACGAAGCGAGACATTTGTATCACTGGTAAACATCAAATTTTCAGACTACTCCTTTGATTCATGCATGAAGCTATAGGCCCGGTTATCGTTTACGTTCAATATCTAGCTTCCATGCTCTTAGTTGCCTCCGTATCCTTGAAGCGGGTGTGGCTTAGGGCCTTGCAGTATTGGTACGCTCTCCAGAGGTCCAGCATACGCCAGGAGACCAACGTCGGAGCTGGTCATGTTGTTCTTGTACTTGTTACCAATAAACTCGAACAGGAAGTTCATTGGGAAGCCAATCTCGAAAGGAACAGCGGAATCAATGTCATCAATCTCTTCCTCGCTCAACTCGATTGCCAACGCCTCGATGTTACCGTTAAGATGGTCGATCTTGCGGCCGCCAACGATTGGGTACACGAAGGGGTACTTGTGGCGTACATAGGCCAGGGCGATGCTGGTGACCTGTGTCTTCTTTTGGTCGGCGATGGCTTCGAGCTTCTTGGAGATTTCGATGTGCTTCTCGGAAGCTGGGCCAGTGTTACGACCTTGCTCGTTGTTCTTGCGCTTCTCTTCGGTGGTGAAGTTGCCGCCACCAAGGGCACCCCACGGGCACAGAGCCATGCCTTCTTCGCGTGCCATCGGGATGATCTCACGCTCGAAGTCACGATCGGCTGCGGACCAGCGGCCTTGGTAGACACTGAAGCCACGGAGGCCGTGGTTGCGGGCATCTGAATTTCTCGTTAGTTACGGATACGAAGTCTTGCCAAATATCTATACTTACATTCATTCGCTTTGCTGACAACCCAGGCAGGCGTGTCGCTGATTCCGAGGTATAGAACATTTCCAGAGTTGACGACGGCGTTAAGCGATTGCATCAACTCAGGGATAGATGTCGTGAAGTCCCACCAGTGCACGTACAGCAGGTCGATGTAATCAGTCTGGAGCTTCTTGAGGGATGCCTCAAGCGAGACGCGGAGCGACTTCGTGCTGTTACCAGCGTAGTTGATACGTTGTCGGGGAGAGTTGTTTGGGTCAGGGAAGTAGGTGGTAAACTTGGTGGCTATGACCATTTCGTGTCGTACGCCTCGCTCTTTCATCCACTCGCCGATCCAGGTCTCAGACTCCTCGTTTTGGTAGTTGTTTGCGCTATGACAATGTCAGCTTCCATCATCACCACGACGTGCCCAAATGGATGGTATAAAGCCTTACGTATCAATGAAGTTTCCACCTTGCTTGTGGAAGAAATCAAGAATCTCAAACACGGTCTTCTTATCACACTTCCCCATCATGCCCTCCCACGCATCGCCAAAATTCATCGTTCCCAAGCAAAGAGGAGAAACGCGAATGCCGGCAGTGGGCGACATGACGCGGTGGAAGTCCAGGAGGGACGCAGCCTTGGGTACGTCACCCAATGGAGAAGGCATCTTGAAAAAGTAGTTGGGAAACTTTGGAAAGGTAGTGGAGTTTAGGAGATGGAGATGGAAGTGCGAGGTACTGTGAGGGGCCTATTGCAGGACTCGGCCTCTTCTTATATCTCCTGAATCTTCACATGCGTATGACATGTTACGCTGGAGTACCTCAGGGTCCATCTTCGGTCTCTTCGTCTATTGCGTCCAAGTTCGAGACTGCCGACGGTTGTCGGGGCCGATCTTTGTCGGATGGCGGTAAGACGGTGGAGGAACACCATCCCAAGGTCTCCCATGTTCAATGCGGGGATATCTGGTCATGGTAGATGCTATCTCCGCTAAGGTCCGAGCCGAATATCGTCAAGCTTCACGTGTCGGACGAGTGCAGGCGGCGCCAAGATTGGTGCCCTCCTTAAATTCGGACCGGCTCAGAGAATCCAGTAGAGTTTCTGGTGAAGTTGAAGATGGTAGCAGACTAGTGGTACCAGTCTGGCGGATGTACGGACATTAGCATGTCGGCAACCTGCATGACGAGGCAGAGTGCAAAAGTCCTGGCCTCAATTGCACATTTCAACTCCATTGTGATACTCCCGGTCTCGGGTTGAGGCTGCCCCAGACATGGACTGAAACACGTGAAGGCTTTATCGGAAGCAGTCTCTTTGCTAGATACACATGGAGAGAATATTTGATGTATTGGTGGGCACAGGAACAACCTTGGCCAAAGATGCAAAGCTACCGACAGTACATGATCCAATAGTAAATGTAAAATTACACGTAAACTTTTCAGGGTATCCGTGCCATGCAAGACTCCAAGTAAATGCAGCAAGATCAAGAACAACAGCAGCTGTAAGAGTACACGTCTCAGCCTACTAGTTCCTCTTCTTTTTCTTCTTCCTATTCCGGCTCTTCTTCTTCATTTCTTCACCACCGCCGACGTCGACTTCTGGCCCAGCTGCGTCGAGGCGGATGTTACCATACTTCTGCCGGATCTCGTGCTCGAAGCTGTCTTTTTCCAACCTGAACAGCGCCATGGTAGCCCTAGCATCCTCAACCGAGCTATGAGCACCGACTTGAATCTCTACACCCAGTAGTTTGTCTGCCAATAGCTTCAAGCCTGGGGTGCGCCCCGGTATTATGGCCAACTCTCTAAACTTCGAGAACTTGGATGTGTCGCGAATGAAGCGCTTGTCGTGCTTCAAGATGAGCACGTCGAGATCGTTCTTCACCGCGTGACCGACGAGTATGCGCCCGGTGAGGAGGATCTTGAGGTCGTTTCGTACTTCGTCGAAGGGTCGCGCGACGTCTTTGCGGAGATGTCTAGGCTCGATGCCGGAGACAGCGGTTCGATAGTCGGTAACTTCGATTCCTCGGGGTACCTGAACGTAGGAATCGTAGACCTGATGACCATGAAAGTTGACTAGCGACACTCTTGCCAGCGCAGAGTCACGGTTGGGCTCTGGGCCAACTCCCACCATCTCACAATCTAATGCGACATATTTCCCGGGCAGCGCTACCTCTGATACGCCCTCGTTTTCTATATCGGGAAAGTCGGGGTGTGGTTCGAGGATGGACACCGCTGCCGCGGCATCCTTCGGGTCGCTCAGAAGGGGTGTCTTCTTGAGAGAGGGCATCGAGATGCTTTTGGAGAGGGTTTTGGCGTTATGCTGCTTGGCTGAAGCGCCGACAGACGCGGGCTCCTCCATCTTCTGTCGCTTTCTCGAGGGCAGAGGTTTTCGCGGTGTGTTCTTCTGGGAGCCGTTTACAACTTTTGGTGATGCATCTCCGTGCTTCCCATTGGCGTGCTGAGGTCTCTTGCGCTTGAGCGAAGACTGCTTCTCGTCCTCGAACTTCTTGTTCTTCGGAGGTGTCGCGGGCGTTGAAGGCTTGAGTCGCTGTTGCAGTATCTTCCAGTTGCAGGACAGAGTGCTGGGATCGATTGGAGCCATGTTGTCGTCACCTGCGCGGCATAGCGGTGTGAGGGTCGTCCTGTCAGTGGTTGTCGAGGATGTTGGCCGTTTGCGCTTCTCCGCTCAGTCCCCGCGAGCAAAAGTTCAAACCCGCGCTAGCACCTTCCAGATGTCGGCTCGAACGCGACGCAAAGGCCCGATCGGCAGGCGGCAACATCGCGACTGAGCCCAGCACCCCCAACATCATCGCGACATCAAACCTCACAACGAGCTCCAAAATCTACCAGAATCGAGAAACGCGTGTCGCATCGCCATGGCGCCTCGAGAAAACTCGCATGAGCCCTCCGGGACGCCGGCGCCCGTAGAAACAGGCTTTGCCACTCTTGCACAGCTGAGGTAAGTGCGACACCATGCGCACAGTTTGATTATGTATGCTGACGCGCTGCGTGCAGGACTGGCGTGAAGGCGTGGGTTGAGAAGGTACGTGACTAGCGCGCAACACCGCGATGTGCATTGCAAACCCCAGCCGCATGAACACTAAAACAGCAACACCAATACTTGTTGGTATATAGACTAACACGATACAGGATGGCGAGAAGCGCAAAGCTGAGATTTTGTCCATCCAAACCAGGCAGGGAAGGCCCAAGTTCTACGTTCATTATGAAGAGTTCAACAAGCGTCTGGATGAGTGGATCGAAGCCGAACGGATAGATCTATCAAGAGAAGTCGAGTGGCCAGCGCCCGAGAAAGCAGACAAAAAGAAGGGCACTGCCGTTAAGACCGACAAGGCACCTTCAAAGTCTGATCAGAAGAACCTCAAGCGATCCCGCAGCAAACTTGATCGTGAGATCTCAGGCACACCAGAATCGACGTCTAGCAACCTGCCAGGCAAAGCACCGAGGCCGTCCAAAGCAAGTGGCAAGGAGAACCAAGAACTCATAGTCACGAGCGAAGTCACAGAAGGCACACCGAAACCCGAGGATGAGGAGATGGACCTTGTCGACGTGCAGGATGCCGCCGCAGCAGCCAAGGCCATGCCACCCCAGGATTACTCGAGAGAAGATGAAATCGAGAAGCTACGTACATCCGGGTCTATGACCCAAAACCAGACCGAGATTTCGCGGGTGCGTAACTTGGAGAAGATCCAGATGGGCAAATTCGAGGTCGAGCCTTGGTACTTCTCACCCTACCCAGTGGACTTTGTCGACTCAGATGTAGTGTACATCTGCGAATTCTGCCTTGGTTACTATGGTGAAGTAACGCAGTTCGAGCGCCACCGCACAAAGTGCCACCTGCTCCACCCACCCGGCAACGAGATATACCGAGACGACTATGTGTCCTTCTTCGAGATTGACGGGAGGCGGCAGCGGACATGGTGTCGAAACCTCTGTCTACTTTCGAAGCTGTTCCTGGACCATAAGACGTTATACTACGATGTCGACCCTTTCTTGTTCTACTGCATGTGCACGCGCGACGAACATGGCTGCCATTTTGTGGGCTACTTTTCCAAAGAGAAAGAATCGGCAGAAGGCTACAACGTGGCCTGTATTCTCACCCTACCTCAATACCAACGAAAAGGATTCGGTAAACTGCTTATCGACTTTTCCTACCTTCTTTCCAAGCGTGAAAACAAGCTCGGGTCTCCAGAGAAGCCGTTGTCTGATCTGGGTCTGCTCGGATACCGTGCCTACTGGCAGGAGATTCTCGTCGATATTCTAATGGAGCCTGGCCGAACCGAGGCTAACATCGAGGATTTGGGTGCTGCGACGGCGATGACGACGAACGATGTGCTGCATACCCTGCAAAATCTAAACATGCTGCGATACAGCAAGAACCAGCACGTTGTCGTTCTCACAGATGCAGTTATCGCGCAACGGGAGAGACAGAAGGCGAAGGAGAAGCTGAAGGGCAAGAGGAGCATCGATCCTGATCGTTTGATTTGGAAACCACCTGTGTTCTCGGCCGCAAGCAGGACATGGAACTGGTGAACGTTTGCACTGGGTATGTTTATCGGCGCAATTCTTTTGGTCAATATTCTGATCAGTGAGCATTGGCTTGGCGCATGGTGTTGGCTGTTACTTCTTCATGGTATACCCAGACCCATATTGATATCATTGTAGATCGTCCATCGTCTGCCCAATTCGTTCCGCTTCCATCCTGGTGTTTCTTCCCTTATCCAGTGCCGTCGAACCACTCGAAGCATGTCATTCTGCTTGCGGCTTCCTCAAATCTCCACTCCAGCATCACATCTCTCTGTATCGCCTCTCCAGTGTGCGCCCCAATCTTACTAGTCTTCAACACACCCCTCAACTCTTCAACAACATCTCCCATCCTAACACCTTTTTCTCGCTCCACCCTCACACAACGCTGCTGCCAATCTCTTCTTCCATGTCGATGTAGTACATTGCGATACTCCCGATCCCACTCCGCACCGTCCACACAGTATACCTCGATACTCCGCGTCACGGGTCTCGTCAAGTATGCACTCATACTAATTCTACCCTCTTCAGTCTCGTTCTCACACCCCCCCAACCACTCATGAAATTCCCTGACGCTCATTCGCGTCCTAAAACAGATCCCCATCTCTCCCCTCGCCATCTCGTCCAGCCCACCTATCAATTCACACACATGCTTCCCCAGCCAAGGATGCAAAAACGGGACAAGCGCGGAGAGAATATTCCCATAAGCGCCTTCATGCCAAAAGTAGTAGTCATCCGAGATATTCAGTGGCAAGCCAGGATTCATCCACTGTGTTGTTCGTGCGAGAATGTCTTGGGCGAGAGAGGAAACAAATTGCGGTAGTCTGTCAAGGGTCTCGGGCTTTGTAGCAGTGGAGGGGATTGCTGATGAAGCGTCGCGAAGAGGAAGAAGGCGCGGAGGGAGATTAAGGCGAAGTGTTTCTCTCCAGTGCTTGGAGACAGAAGCGTATATGGGGAGTTCAGAAGGGGGGAGGAGAGTGACGATCTGGATGAGGAGTTCTGGGAGGAGGAATATGCGATGCATCTTGCACAGGTGTCGCAATGGAAAGATTGGACCAGATTTGGCTGTGATAGATAATTAAGGCTTTATAGTACTACATACTGGCACGAAGAGCTGAAAGCAAGCTGAATGTTCCGCATGGTATATGCTTATCGCCGTCCCCATTCCGCTTCCGCTATCTTACACAACAGGTAGTCAGCCAGCTCACGTCAGCGGTGCAATGAATGTCGTGCTCGTAACGTGCATGCGATTTCATTCGTTGAACATGATGCAAGCTGCCTATTCCGGGGAGCTAGGTGTGCTTGGCTGGATTACGTATACTTCGGGTTATGATTTGGGTTAACTACTTCGGGTTATACAGCAACATAACAAAGCCTACGCCAAAACAGCCATCAACCCCACGATACCACCCGAGCCGATAGCCACTGCCCTCAGCATGTTCAACTTGCCAAACTTGTTCAACAGCTGATTTACCTCTTGACCCTCTGCTTGAGTGCTCTCCCTCTCCGTTTGCTCTTGCGGTACACTCAAATCCTTCCATTGACTCACGTCATCCTTGCTGTCCACGGATTCATCAGCGCTTCGCTCTTTCGATCCAGCCTTCTCCCGGTACTCGGCAGACGCCCTGCTTCGGCTCCCGCCCAACTCTTCATTCTTCTTGATAAGGGCAAAGTTCGTGGGTATCATTGCCAGACCCGTGATTGGCGCGATGCTGAAAGAAAGCGCGGCGGCGGCGAGATAAAGACCTGGCTTGCCCTTGACGGCATGCTGAACGATTGAGGAAATCGAGTTGACGGAAGATGGTGGGAGAGCTTTGTAAGCGAGATAGACGAAGCCGGACGCGGATGTGAGTGCGGCTGTTGGAAACGTGTGGGAGCCTCTTGAGAAGAGCCAGCGTATCATTGGAAGAGATCGAGATGCTGGCTGTGATTGTAACATTGGAACGTCGAAGAGAGACAATGCTGCGATGCCGCCCGACGCTAACAGCGCGGTGGATATGCTCAAGATTTGTATGGTTTGTGTCGCGAACATGTTGGACGGTGGGAGATTGTGTTTTGGGATATTGTTGAGAATGGTTTCCAATTTGTGAGCGATCCAGGAGAAGCAGGTACGCTTTGCTATATACTTGAGCGTGGTGTGGTCATCCTGTTGGTACACAACGCGTTCCGCGGGTCCCGCAATGTTAGTGGTCTCAAAATGATGTCATGGTGGCCTATCATCAACCTTCGCATTTCTCGTACTAGACGAACACTTCGGTCACGGTGTGTTCCAGGCCCGACATTGTCGCAAAGTCGAGAAGTCTAATCAGTCCGCTTGCGCACCTTGGGTAGCGCGAACCAGCAAGCAAGCATAACAGCGTACATGCCAAGTGCAACGGGGTGCAGTACCCAAGTACCTTAAGAATCAGTATCCTGATGATTGCGCATAGAATAAAGGTCGCTTACCGGAAGCCTGCGCGAGAACACCAGTTGTGAAGGGCGCAACCGCACCACCTGAGCTTCCTGCTCCGCCAATGAATCCGATTGCGGTGGTCTGAATATGACGAGGCATGAGGCGCGAGAAGATAGTCTGCGCACACGGGTAGACGGGGCCCAACAACAAGCCCAACAAGCAGACAGCGACTGCATTTCCGATCAAATTTGGTGTCAACCATGCCAGAAGTTGAAGAGCTATGGTGCCGAGAGTGAGGATGACGACAAATCTCTTCTCGCCTATTCTGGGCGCAGCGTGAGTGAGTACAAAACGGCCAAGCGTGATGCCTCCCTATTCGGCAATTAGCAGAAGCGATACAGTATGCAACAAGTAAACATACCCAAAAGCCTGCTGTGACATATCCGACCTTTGCAGGGTCGCCATTACGGTAGTTGATGAGGTATGAGATGAACCAGCCTGAAATGCTCACTTCGGCTCCTTGGTATGCAAAGATGAACAAGGCGCCGAAGATGGTGACTTTGTTCTTCAGAGCGAGCTTAAGGTTCTTCATCTTGGAGGCGGCATCTTCCGCAGCAGTTTGCCTACTGGTCGTGGTCTCCAAGAGAGTTTCCTCAGAGTCTTCCGTGTATGACCAGAAAGACCATGCTGCGAAAGCGATGCAGCAAAGTCGCAGTCCGACGGTAAGGAAGTAGAAGCGCGACCACAAAATTCCTTGTGAGACGATTGCTGTTCCGATAATGGGTGCAACTATTCCACCGACGCCATAACTACCATGCGAGAGGCCAAGAATGACGGAAGGTGGATGAGTGTTCGCACAATAGACGTTGTTGAGGGCCAGGTTGATGGCTGCACCGAATCCCAAGAGAAAGAAACTGACATGGTCAGCGGTGCGTTACTGAGTTCCAAGACTGAATACTTACGATACAACGACCAAAGGATACGGAGGGGTGCAAACAAGGATAACGTATGCGGACAACTGTATCAATTCTGCTATGATCAGAGTCTTTGCCCTTCCGAACTTGCCTAGGATGGTGTTCGTGAAGAAGGCGGCAGAGATGAAACCGATGGCGTTGCCAACGAAGACCAGAGACATGATGGAGTACGAGATGTGGTAGTACGACTCCATGTACGGAATCAAAGCACCGACGACTGGCCACTGGTTAGTCTTGATTCTGATAAAGTAATCCAAAATGGCAGGTCTATATCAATGTCTCAACTCACCTGAGTCGTTGATTCCGTTTGAAAAGTAGATCAAGCAACAGCAAAGGATTCTCCATTTGGTCATCGGTTGAGCGTTCCAGGTCCTGATAGTACCGACTGCATCCTCTCGATTCGGTGTGGCCGGACGACTCATCTCGAGTTCATTGGGGGTTTTCGGGGTCTGCGCGCCCTTGGGCAATTCATGCTCTGCATACGATGCTTGTCGGCTATCGCCTGTTTTGCGAGAAGCAAAATCCACGAGTTCGACGTCCGGTAGTACACCTACATCGCCGAGCGTTTGAGGTGCTTTGCCCTTGCTCTTCTGGTATGTCGGTTCCGGGTTGGTCACGGAAACAGGTTGAATGTCGAAGAGACTGTGAAGTTTGGACGCCATGGCTCCAAGTTCCCGGTCTACGGTGTCTTTTTGCGAACTCGAAGAGAATGCAAAAGCCCTGGACTACGCGCCTTGGAAGCGTTCGTTCTGATTATGCGTCTCAGGTAGTAGGAAGTAATTGGGCGTTCAAGGTCAGTGCAAATGCGACGGCAATAGTCATAGATAAGAAAGTAGCCCGAGCGACAACGTGCCAGTGCGGGAGACCCTAGACCCTTAATACGGTAGTCCACGAAGCTTTCCACGAGAACACTACTGGCCGTAGCAAAGGCTGAGGGCGCTATCGCTGATAAATCATGGGATGCACAATTACCCTACATTACCAGATAAACACGCGCCGGCTCCGACTTGGGGCCTATCACAGCTGGCGGGTAAGTATCGTGTGGTCGCGCTGCAGCAGTGTGGAGATGGTGGACGGTCGGTAAGCAAGTCGATCATAAAGGCTGCAAAACGTTTTGCAGGGACACAGACGCGTCTAACGGTGCAGATAGCCGTTCATTCCTGGCAATGGACCCGACAGTCGGAGAGAGATTGGGTCTAGGCCTGTAACCAGAAAGGGCGCAATACCCAGAAGGTGGTGAAAGTGCGAACTTTTGGGGCTCCGAGGAGCGGAGACAACTTCCCCACCGGGCTCGGCCACACCTTCCTGCTTTGAAATTCACGACCACCCCTCCCATATTGTCGCCAGAACTACCACGACCGATAACTTCTCCACCCTGCTTACCAAAGCTCAAACCCAACATGGCCCGTCCAAAGCGCAATGTCCTTGCCACCATAGACAGCACAATCACACCGCCTGACGCTTTGGCGCCGAATCACGCGATCGCGCGCATCACCAAAGCCGAAGGCAAGAACATCTATGCCGCCGAGCTGCCAGATGGCAAGCCTGTCCTTGCCGAGCTAGAGGCGAGGTTCAGATCAACAGTATGGATCAAGAGGGGCAGCTATGTGGTTATAGATATGTCTGCTCTGGCGGACCGTGAGAACAAGCTGGATGGAGAGATTGTGAACGTGGTGCGCGACGAGAAGGCGTGGAGGAAAATGAGCTACTGGTATGTTTCCAGCCGGGTATCATGTAGTATGTGTACAGAGCGCTAACAATAGTATACAGGCCCAAGGAGTTCGTAAAGAAGTCGACGTACGTCCAAGATAGCGACGACGAGGAATCGACCGTCGGCAAGATGCCGCCCTCCGACTCAGACGAGGACTGAGTTCTTCGTCGCATCACTCGGCGTGCGCATGGTCCTCCTCGATTATACCCTTCGTCACGCCCTCGTACTCCTTCCTCGTTCCCCACCATACGCCCGCGACCGTAATCGCTAGAACGCCCACGACCGTCGCCGAGCTTGCCGATGTACTCGGATACACATTCCACGCCCATTCTTGCGCGCCCCATAATGCATATACCACGGCTGGATTGAACCCTGCTTTCCACAGCAAGAACGGCGTGCACCACGCGACATACGCGTAGAACTGGTAGTGCAGACTACGCGCGCATAGTAGGCCAATAGTCATCGCGGTCAACATCGTCGTCATAATGAAATCCGGGGTGATCTTGCTGGACATGGTGTCCTGGTCCCGGGGCTCAATGGCTGGAATACAAAGCTTGAGGAATTCCTTGACATTGCGCTTCGAGGGCTTGATCCAGCGGGTTCGCGCGTACCAGATGAGGAGGCCAACATGCAGAGCGAGTAAGCCAATGGCGAAGGGGCGTGAGAGGAACGTAGATTCCGGGACGAAGCGCCAGTTCACGGTCCATTTGTACAAGAAGGCACGGCTGAGCTCGAAAGCGCGGGCGAAATAGCTTGGTGCGCGCTTCCTGAAGGGGTAGCCATACAGAACCTACATTTTGATTAGCATCAATTGAGAAGAGTCCATGATCGATGATTTACTTACCGAAACCTGCACGATGATCATAGCCTGTGTCAAGGCTTCTCTTCCACCCAGTTTCATGACCATGAGAATACCCATTGCTGGTAGAGGCAGCAACAGGCTCATCTTGACGTTCAGCCCTGTGCTATACAGCGCGCTCCCCAGATGCCATTGATCGCGTTGGTAGCAGAAGACAGCCAGCCAGAAAAACAGCACCGCGAAACAGTCGTTGAAGCATCGTAGCATGAAAATGCTATGCATGCGCTTTGAGAGAATCAACAGCGGGAAAATATACGGTGGAACCTATCAACACGTCAGCTTCCAACTTCAATAAGCTAGAATGGGAAAGTACTCACCCTCGCCTTCCTATAACATTGAAACACCACACCAAGCGTAAGCAAATACACTCCCGCGAAAATGTACTGCGCGAGAGCGATATCCCGCCCTTCATCCGTCCACTTGTAAAGCTGCTTGTAGATCCACACATGCGCACCAGGGTACACGAGCGGACCTGTCGAACCAGCAATATTCTTATAGTCGCGCTCGCCTTTCAGAAAGATGGCTATTTGCTGCATGTACGTTGTCCAGTCAATCTCAGTATCTAGAAACCTCGCTGTTAGGACACGTGGTGCGTTTTCGGTGAGTAAGAAAGGAGCACGAACAAGGTATCTTCTCGATTATCACGCCTGAAAGCGCGGCGTCTGCTACGAGCAGCAGCGGAGTCATCCATCTTGTGTGGTCGGGGTTGTAGGCCAGGTCTTTTGCGCGGGCGAGGAGCGACATGGCGGCGTTTGTTGTTGCACGCGGTTTTGGTGATGGCAAGTTCGGGGGTTAACGATGGGTGTTATAGTTCGCGTCGCGTGTCACGTGGGAAGGAGGTTTGAGGTTTCAAGGATGGCAGTTTCGCGCGACGTGTGTTTCAGGCATCATTTTTCTCGTGCGAGCTGTGGATGGTGGTTTGACGTGGACTGCACGTTTTGTATGGAGTCAGACGCTGTTGCGCTCACGTCCTAGTGTTGTGCTATTTAAGGCAAGCGCGAGGTTTGCGCGTCCAGGACTTCGTTACTCTTTGTATCAATGCCCTGCATGCGATGTTGAATCCAAAATTATCTGTCCGATGAATCAATTGTCCTTTTCTACTTGCAGCCCAAGTACATAACTGGCACATATATAGCAAGGTGTCGTCGTAGTAGTCATAGTGGCACAAACGATGAGGAAATTGATGTTGCATTAGATCTAGGCTCTAAGGAATGTCTATACAAGAAGCGCTGAGAGAATCATGAACACTGAGGAAGGTCATAGCCTATGCTCAGTACTGGCTGGGTGCCGGGCACGCAGGGGCGGCGGTGGCGGGAAGCGGGACGAAGGTAACATAGGCATCAGAGACACCCTGGCAGACGAAGTCCTGAGGGCCGTTGCCACCAGCACGGCAGTAGCTGGGAAGAGTGGTGGTACCGACATAGGTGAGGCTGAGGGAATGTTAGCAAATTTGAACGAACTGCGCATCAAAAGGCATGGAAAGAACCTACTCGTCGCTGACACCCTGCTTGATGATCAGACCGGAACGGTCGCTTGAGAAAGCGAAGTCGATGAAGCTGTTCTCGCCGCAAGAGTAGAACTTGTTGTCCTCGAGCTTGTCGGCCTGGGAAGAGCAGTTGAAGTCGAGGGTACCTCCGTTGGTAGCCTTGATGTTGAAGCCGAAGCTGTTGTAGTAGGTTCCCTCAGGCTTGCGTCCGAAGAAGTTGGAGATCTTCCAGACGTAGTCACCCTGGGTAGCAACTGGGCAGGATGCGTCGACCTGGCGGGCCTCGAGAGGTGCGGCGCTGGCAACGGCAGCTGCGGCGAAGAGAGAAGCGATGGTGGTGAACTGCATCTTGATGGAGTTGGTTTGAAGTTGGGATGAAGTATTGGAAAGTGTGGTAGGTTGTAGTTGAGTGTGAGAGTTGGTGTTTGATGATGACTTGAAAGTGAGATACTTACTGCATTATATACTCATCCCACCTCGTATCTGGGATACTATCCTCCTGCCACGATCATCATCTCCGTCTCGTCCCAAGGTTCAATACGAGAAGATTGACACCAGGCCTCACCCTTGACCTTACCCGCTAGAACATACGAGAAAGGTGTACCATGAAATTTCTCCAGGAACACGAGCATCAGACCATGCCGAGAGCGCCGAAAGCACACTCTACCCCAATTTTGGAGCCTCAGTATCCTTGCCAACGGTGTCACGAACCAGTAGCGGCATCCGGGGTGACCGGATGAGGCGACAGGCATGTCCTATCCGGGCATTTGGCAGACCTAGCCGAGCTTGGATCGTGCTAAACATACGAGATGTGACGTCTAGTAGGATGAACCAGGTATGCACAGTGGCATTGGGCGCGAACTAACAGCGCTGGTCGATCGGCTGTGCAAGGCCTTGGTTCGGAAAACTAACGGCATGACGTCCTGGGCTATATGTGTGCTAATTGCTGTTGCAACACCGTACATGCGATGGTAGGCGACTGCTTCTTCCGCGTTCGTATCGACGCGGTATACCCTAGAGTGCTCGCGAACGACTATACCTAGGTAGCTTAGCGACACACTGGAAGCGTACAAGAGACGTCGTATGTCCCTCAAGTCGAGCCTGAGTGCTGTGGACCTGAGTATGTCGGCCGCGTGAATGATGACTGCAATCTCGTAGAGTTCGATCGGTCCGTTCCCGAACGACCTCATCGTCCACAGAAATGGGTGGTCCGAGTGTGGGGACGAGCGTCATATCAGTAATCGGCGTTGCCTCCATCACCTTGAATAATTCCAAGGTTAGCATGGAGATCACTCGTGAACGAAGGATTGAAATACGACGTCGCTTGGGGTTGAACCGAGATAGTGGAAAGTTGAGCCGTGACATCTGGCAGGAATGGCATCATCGAGCCGGTTGTTGCGGCTGTGGCTGCCGATCACCTGCCTGGCTCGCGCCCAGGGTCCACGCTCAAAGACGGAGCCAGGAGCTAAACAGTGACACCAACACCACTGACGCACCATCGGAGTCTGTCCGGCGGCACGCTATATTTGCTATTTTTGGACCCGCGATCGTGGGCTCACGCTCAACGCTGAACGAAAACTTTACGACCCAGGTGCACATCTACCTTCAAGGACTGGCATGCGTGACAATGAACTCAAACTGACTGCACCCACCGTGCGCAAGGCGACTATCAAGGTACACAGAGATCTGAGACGGCACTCGAATATTTTACGGTTCCGTTCCGTCATTCTCGGAGATCTCGTTGTTGCTTTTGAGACCTGACGGCATCTGCCTTAATTTCGATGGATCACTGAACATCTTGCTAATATGTCGGAGGCTGTCGGGTAGACGATACTGCCCTGGCGTCAATAGGACCGATAAACCATTGGATGTATGGACGCGGTTACGGTGTACGAAGTCAGACAATACTCTTACTGCGGATCTATGGACAAAGAAGAGACACTCACTTCGTGATCAGCGAAAGCTGGTTGGCAAATCCTTCAAGTTCTACCGCTCATGAACGTGGCTGGAGCCATTCGACCATCTTTGATGCTGGGTGCTAGCGGATCAGTAAGGGCACACGTCTTACACAAGATGACACGTAAGACCCTGCCACAATACACATGAGCAGAAGGAGGGGTAAGACCGGATCAACGACACTGAAGAGCACACCATATGTACCTGTATTGTACATCCAGTGAGCTTGGAAGTTCGTTTGACGCAAGATGATGCAGGAATTTTCCAGTGTTGCAAATTTGGAGATCGAGCTTTCAGAAGCAAACTTGCATGTAGGGGCAAGAAAATCCGAGATGTACCACCATCTGTCACACGCGGTCAGTTACGAGTATCGTTGCAATCTACTGATTGCGGAATGTGTCGCAAGAAGAGGAGGTGTACCACAGTAAGTACCCGTCCTGCTGCCGTTGCTCACCGGTCGGACCACAAGGACAAGATACCCAAGTCAGCAAATCGAGGGCAGCATGCATGGAATGAAGTACGCGCGGAACAAAACATCTCTCAACAACGGGTACGTACGCAGGATGCTGGCTTTCCCAGACGTTCTCTTGAGTATAAACAGTCGGCATGGGCACTGTTTCATGCTCGTCACTTGCGGTTCCATCGGCTCTCGCTACGCTACCTATCCGTTCCGACATTGTCTGTCTGCCTGACTCATGGATTCTGTTGAGCTCGAAGAACCCTATGACGAGGAAGGCAATTTTAGCTATGGCCATAGCGAGGATGACCTCGACAACGATTACACAGGCAGTGGGGATGAACAAAGTGGTGAGGACCGATATGCCAACAGTGAAAGCAATGAGAGCGACGAAGCTCCCGATGATGCGTCAGCAAATGACACGGATGGTGAGCTTAGTGACAGTGTGATTAGCGAAGATCTTTCGATGTCACCAAGCGATGATGACGAGGAAGAGGAGGACGAGGAAGATGAAGAGCTCGAGACAGGTAGCATGGGAAGCGATGTTAGTGGTTCAGACCAAGAGGAGGATGAGGAGGATGGAGAACTTGAAACAGGTAGCATGGAAAGCGATGTTAGTGACTCAGACCAAGAGGAAGATGAAGAAGTGAATGACACGGAAAGTGAGGATATGAGCTCAGATGGAGAGGCAGGAACGATTGACGAAGAGATCATCGACTTGGGCAGCGAAGAGAGCAACTCGTATAGTGAAGCATATGATTCGAATGGAGAGGGCGCTGAGGTAGATACCGCAATAGATTCGGTGGGGTACAGCGGCATGTGCAGCAATGACAGCACTACACATCACGAGCAAGGCGACGTCTTGACGAGTACGCGGAGTGCCCCGGGAGGGTGGGTGCAGTCTAAAGAAGGACAGGATTCCGCACCTATCCACCATCACAGCACCTACCAAGCTTATCAACCCAACAACACCCATCAATCTACGAACAACCATCAAGCAACCAACAATTATCAGCTGACGAACACCCACCCGTCATACACCGACAATCATAAGACCAGCAACTCTCAGACGACCGTTCAGAGCCGAAAGAAAGTTCCAAGACGTCTCCCTGAAGTACAAACTGTGCTCGATGCGTCGAATCTCAATCGCAGCAATACGCCAGCTGGCGTGCAAAAGCTCGCGCGCCCAAATGAAGTGGCGTCCAAGAAATCCAAAGACAACGCCCGCAGAACCAACGATGCTCATCTCTCGCACCGTACCAAACCCAATCACGGACACGCTGAACTACCATTCGAAACCAAGCATCCTCGAATATCGAAAAATCTTGGGAAGTCGAAAGCCGGCAACGAAATCAGTATGGCTGACGAGCTCTTCCTTCCGGTCATATCAACTCAATCTACCAAAAGCAACCAAAAGCCCAAAACAACAAACCGCTCTCCTCTCATGCACGAGACGGAAAGAACGCCTGTAGCAACTGCAAGTCACATACCCAGCAAGAAAAAGCGAAAGCCTCCGGTCCTTGAGATGGAGGGATATGCAATCCAAGTCCCCACCAACACCAAACAGCAATCCAACAGCAAGGCCAGCGGTAGGAAGTTGTCCAAGAACGACGCACTTTGCTCTCATATACAATCGCCCATATTCACCAGCGACACGGAAGAACCCCGTGTACCTACTGGCTTCTCTAACCCCCCAAAGGTTCTCCTGAATGGCATCTTCGCCGGAGTGATGATGCAGAGGCGTAAGTCTACAGCGAGTATATTTGATCACGACGCGCACACAATCATCGGCTTTAGTCTCACGAATGAGCGCGGAAAGCGGTACAAGGAGGCTGGGATGAAGAAGTACAAGACGGCTAAAGGTGGTTTTACACTGTGGTGGAAGCCTTACTCGCCATTGGCGGATTACTTTGATAGAGGAGACGAGTTTGAGTGATCTGGAAGGCTCGCTCGTGAAATTTCAGATGGGGTTTAATTCATCGTGTTGTGTTTAGTTGCAATCGAGTTGTAGTTGCTTCACGAATGTAGTCGAGAATTTCATCGTCTCCCACTTAGGAACATCCTCAAGTACTTTGCAATGGTTGGAGCGAAGAAGCATGTAAAGCCAAGCCTCTGACGTAGTATCCCAGCCTAAAGCCTGCCCATACGTGGTGCAGGATAATCGCGACCATACAGACGATGCCATGAGATAGCTGTAATGCCGATCATCCGGTCAGCACTTCGCAAGATATACACCGATCAGACCAACACCTAGCCGAACGTCATATGCCTCTTCCAACTCAAATAAAGGGTCCTCTCACAAGAACACCTAGAACACTTTCCCGAGTTTGCTTTTTGGATTTCCAATAACAACAAGGTTCATTGGTTACGCGCAATTCTAGGATACCTACCCCTCCATCAGCAACAATGTCAGGCATCTTCAGCCTGTCAAAGTGCCTTCCCCGCGCCTCTCCTCGTCACGTCCAGCCTTGCGACAGCGAGAAATGCGCCGAAGACTTTGGTCTCGACGTAATGCTCGTCTACCCAGAGTCGAAGAAATCGGCTGAAGACTGGCCAGCAAAGTTCCGAGCTATCACGAAGTCAAATGTGTATAGCTTTCGTATGCGGCCAAAGGCACTGTACCCAGAGAAGGACTCCCAAAGCTCTTCAGAAGAGGATGCAGATCTGCCGACTGATCCAAAACCACAAGGCGCTTACGACAGGTCATCGACAAGACCGGTGGTGTTTGTTGCTGAGACACCCGAGGCTCGAACTGTTTATGCGGAGGTGCGCCAGCCTGAACCGATCGTACTCGACCACATGAGAAGACGAATACCTTTCGCCGGACGTGTCTATGGCGTAATCGAGCTGCGACGCAACTCCAATCTTAAAATGACATGCATGCTCGCCTGGGGGCAATGGGGCTTGCACAACATCGTGAAGAACTACTACGGCTGCCGGCAATCGACCGATAAGTGTCAGTCTGCCAGACAGCCGAGGATCGTGACCAATCCGTCAACTGGCTTTGTTATCTTCGTCACGGTCATGTCCATGTTGGACTACTGGATGCAGTACGACATGAACCGAGGGGACTATTACCAGCGACTGTGCCTGATTACTGGAATCACGATGGGCTTCTTGTTGAGTCAGTCTGGTCCGTCCATTGAATCGTTGCCTACGTTGATGGCTGCGATGAATCTGGCGATGACTTGCAGCGCTTTTGGGCACTTGATCTGGCGGAAATATTTCAGCACGTGTGAGAGGAGGCTGGAGCAGAAGCTAGACGAGTGGAAAGAGGAGGCTCGCCGTACTCAGATTTACTCGCGGAAAGACTGCAAGCTCGAATGCGAAGCCCAGAAGCCCCACGTTGTCAAGTTCCACGAGCTGGACTAGGCGGATCGAGTGTCGATTACTATGCGAGTAGGATGACGGATAAGCTAGAGGGGAATCTGTGACGAATAGTCCATGTCAGTCACGTATCTCGAGTCTGAGGGCGGCTTGGGTCAGGGTATTGGGCGGTATTGTTATTCTTGATTGTGCGCGGGTCTATTCCCATTGTGTGCCTTTTAGTCGTTGCATGAGATATTCCACTTCTACCTCCTTTGTCAGGGGAATAACCCAATCCTGTATCATCAGTTAGTACACAGTATGAATGAATGAGGGCACTGAACGTACCTTGTACATGCCAACGACGGCGTCTGCATTCACTTTGGACGAGCCGTTCGCGCCCAGGTCCGGGTCTGTGCCGTACGTCTTGGCCTTTAACCTCAGTCTCTCCAGCACTTTCTTTTCCACCGCAGCATTTGTGATGGCCTCGTCGATGCCTTTCCTGTCTTCGTCCTTGATCAACTTGACGAAGCGCTCCGTCTCCTGCTGGAACTTGGCCTCGGCAACGAACTTGCCAAAGTGTATGCGCCGTGACAGGGACTGGATGGTCATGACATCGCAGGTGGCAGAGGACCCGTAGTTCTCCTGCGACTCTCCCCTGTCCTCGCGGTCTGTCTGCAGGCATGCGGCGGGCAGGATGTGCTTGATGTAGCAGTCCTTCAGCTGGGCGTTGACGTTGACATTATTCGGGTGCAGGATCTGCGGGTAGTTGAGGGGCTTGAGGATGGGCTCCTGGAGGACCTCTGGGAAGAAGGGGTATTCGTCGGGCGACTGGTAGCGGCGAACGAGGGACTGCAGGCGCTCCTGCTCGCGGAGCATCCAGTCGAACAGGCTGGTCTCGGGCTCGCCAATGTCGACGCCGCCGGGGACGTAGATGGTCCGGTTGAGGGGGAACTGCACGCGCTCGATCAGATGGAAGGTGATTGTGTCCTCGAGCCGACTGTCTGCTGTCAGTGAGACTCAGGCGCGCATGGCGGGGAGGCGTACATGAGCTGGAAGCGGATGTTGGCCAGGTCAAGCGCCTTGGACGCGTCGGAGAGGTCAATCGCGTCCATAGTTCCTTCTCAAGCTCCCAAAAGGGCAGATATGCGGGTGAGTGATGTTTGCAGCCATGGCAGTCCGGTCGTGTCCCGAGCATCGGCGTGCTCTTCGGCGGATGACGCAGGCGGGTGCCGACTGGTGAGCTCGATAGTCACTCCCCTCCGCAACACCACTATCACCATCTCGAGCACCCGACGCGCCTCCCGCCTCACCGCCTATTGGCCTTTTGTAGCACACGCGAGCACCCGGTCTGAGATCCTAATGCGAAGATAAGGATGCCCTAGCGACGTCTCCTTCACTGCGCCGCCCGTTGAGTCTCCCGCCACGCCTGCTCGCATGGCCTCGTCCACCGCCCGCAATGGATCCCCAGGTCGCGGCCGGTCCACCAGCCCGCGCTCGCCGCGGTACTCGCAGGCCTTTGACGACGACGACGAGAGCAGCTTCATAGACTCGCTCCCCGATGTAGCCCCACCGCACCTTCCCTGAGCCCACGGTGATGCTAATGCTCGCTAGACCCGCCATCTGCAAGCTTTTGGCAAAAAAGTCACAGCCACCGCCGGCAGCTTGATAGGCGCCGAAGGAGTCACCCAGCACTACCAGAACGCCATTGGCGAGCTCCACCGCGAGCTCAGGCGCCCGCTGATGCAGCGCTCCGTCTTTTCCTTCGCCCAGACCACCCCCCGCGAGATCGTGCGCTCGCGAATCTCCGTCCCCGAGATCCAGCAGCGCGCCCTCGCCTACATCCCCAACGACCTGCTCTCCAACATCCCCGAGGACAACGCCGAGTTCTCCCTCTTCCAGGGCTTCGAGGCCTCGCTGCCCGACGCCCCCGACAGCCATGCGAAGAAACACGGCCGCCACAACGCGCGCGGCCAGCGCCTGATCGGTGGCGGGGAAGACGATGACGATCCCAATGTGCCCCCCTCGATGCAGAAGCTGCGGAAGCAGCGCAACAGCATGGGCCACCGCCTCGAGATGATGGGCGTGCGCAAGCACATGTGCGTCGCCGAGATACACGAAATCGACAACAAGATTGCCAACCTCAACACCATGCGCAAGATGGTCCTCGACCGTCTGGCGGGGCTCGAAATCGAAGAGGGCGAGCTGGAGCAGGACCTGCTGACCGTGGACAACCGCATTGAGGACCTGCAAGAAGAGCTGGACGACGAAGCCGCACTAGCGCCCAAGACGGCAGGGTCGCAGACAAGCGACGAGCAGTCAGAAGGCAAGGGCGAATTCATGTCCGAGTCGATATACCAGAAGATACCCTCCTCGCCCAAGACGAAGAACAAGGCCAAGAGGCTGTCAAAGAGGATGTCCATGCCCGTACTACACGAGCATCTACAGTCAGGATCCAAGATCAAGGAACTGCCCGCGCACATGGACGCCATCACCGCCATGGACTTTGACGCTCCGTGGGGCATGATGGTGACCGCATCGCTAGACGACACAGTACGAGTCTGGGATCTGAGCGCCGGACGGTGCATCGGAATGCTCGAGGGTCATCTCTCCTCCGTGCGCTGCTTACAGGTCGAAGAAAACATCGTCGCAACCGGCTCAATGGACGCTTCGATAAAACTCTGGGACCTGAGCAAGGCCGAATACGCACCCATGGATAACCGGATAAACAAGCCCGATGAAGAGAGCGATGATGGTCTGGCATTCGAGAACTCGGAAGACGCACCTCCTGCGCCGCCGTCGACCAGCATGCAAGACTGCCCTCTCTTCTCTCTCGAATCACACGTCGACGAAGTCACTGCGCTACATTTCCGTGGCGAGACTCTAGTTTCCGGTTCTGCAGATAAGACACTACGGCAATGGGATCTGGTCAAGGGACGATGCGTGCAGACGCTCGATGTCCTCTGGGCTGCCGCCCAAGCCACAGCTACGAACACCTCCAATAGCACATGGCGACAGACCGGACGCTCTGCCGACTCCTCTGCCGATTTCGTAGGCGCTATACAGTGCTTCGATGCCGCACTTGCTTGTGGTACCGCTGATGGTATGGTACGTCTATGGGATCTCCGTAGCGGGCAAGTTCACCGAAGTCTTGTCGGCCATACAGGTCCTGTAACAGCCCTGCAATTCGATGACGTACACCTCGTGACCGGTAGTGCCGACAGGAGTATACGCGTAAGTCAACTATCTTTCCTGCGACTATTCCCTAACTAACATGCACAGATCTGGGATCTCCGAACCGGCGCCATTGCCGACGCCTACGCTTACGACCACGCCATTAGCAGCATGATGTTCGACTCACGTCGGATTGTGTCTGCAGCTGGTGCAGACGTAGTCAAGGTCTACGACAAGACAGACGGAAGGCACTGGGACTGCGGACCCGGAGCTGACGAGAACGACAAGACGACACACTCTATCATCGAACACGTCAGAATAAAAGATGGCTATCTGGTTGAAGGACGCAGAGATGGTACCGTTGGTGTCTGGTCGTGTTAGTAGAAACATAGAAGTAGAAGCGATGGGAATTGTATATAAGAACAGGCTGCGCATATGCCAGTCATGTAAATGGCAAAGTGTTGTACTGTTGCAAAACACTCATTACGATATCACTATCAATCAGTTTTATGCCACTGCAAGAACCAAGATTTCCTCCACCCAACGTCAGTCGTGACGCATGTGGGCCGCTTCCAGTCGGTATCTCGATACAGATATTATCCACAATGCCGTGCTAAACTCAATCAAACACGAAGTCTGGCCGGGCGGGATGCATGCTTGGTGAAGACCAACTTCAGTACACTGGTAGACATGAAGGGCTCACAGTGAGGTTTAAAGATGTATACGCGTTGTTTGCAGGCTATGTTACATTTCCCATCATTGCAGTAGACATGGAAACACAGTTCTGACAGGTACAGCGGACGTTACAAGCACGCGGCAGACGGGGCCAGTGGAAGCTTGGTTGGTGGTGGAGCCATGCAAGGATGGCCCGCGAAGCTCCGATCTGCCATGGTGACGTAACGCAGAACCCCGATTGACATTTCCGCGCTCTGAGACGCCTATCCCTGCTCCCACGCCGCCGTGGCATTTGCATACTACATTCGCTTGTTCTGTCTACCTATGCCTTCTCATCTCTAATTTTGCAATTGAACCGTCAATTGCTGGCATCCCTCGCGTAGGCGCCTACCTCCATTTCATCTCATCGCCGGCTTCCTCTCCCGGTTCCACGTGCTCCGTGCGAGCTCCAAATTCCCGCCATGCTCCCACGACAGGCCGCGTCGCTGTCGCGCGGGTACAATGCCACGTCCAGGGCCTCAATTCTCTGCAGACGGTTACCGCGAGCGACCAACACACAATTCCGCACATCCTTCAGCAATGGAAGCCCAGCATCCGCTGCGAGACGCGCCGTCCTACAGACCTCACAATTAAGCAGGCAAACCCCCACCACGACCGCGATACGAACCGTCTCGACGAAACCTCTCCAAGCTCCGCGATCACGTCTTGCCCGCTATGCGTACCGAACAGCAGCCATGCTCGGCTCTTTCGTCGCCGTTAGCGGTGTCTTGGTCATCGCCTTCTTCGTCTACGACGCCTACACATACAACGAGGACCCTATCGCGACCGATATCCCCGTGTCCGAACTCGCGCTCAGTCCGAGGAGAGGAGGGCCAAAGAACCTGCCTATCGCCGACCACTTCGTTGACGACGATGAAACGCCCGAGAATAAGAAGCTCAAGCACAAGCCAAAGTTGGTCATACTGGGTACTGGCTGGGGCAGCGTGGCCCTCCTGAAGCAGCTGAACCAGGATGACTACCACGTTGTCGTTATTTCGCCGTCCAACACCTTCCTTTTCACGCCGATGCTGCCTTCCGCTACCGTCGGAACGCTGGAGCTCCGGTCCCTCGTCGAACCAGTGCGAAAGATTGTTAGGAGAGTACGCGGGCACTTTCTCAAAGCAAAGGCTGAGGACGTGGAATTCTCTGAGAAGCTCATCGAATGTTCAGCTGTAGATGCTAAGGGCCAGGAGCAACGGTTTTATGTCCCCTACGATAAGCTCGTCGTCGGAGTCGGATCCGTTACAAACTCGCATGGTGTCAAAGGTCTCGAACACTGCCATTTCCTCAAGGATATCAGCGATGCCAGGATCATCCGTAACCAGGTCGTCAAGAACCTCGAGTTCGCGTGCCTACCGACAACGTCTGACGAAGAGAGGCGAAGACTTCTGTCGTTCGTGGTTTGCGGTGGTGGACCTACTGGCGTAGAGTTCGCGGCCGAGCTCTTCGACATGCTGAATGAGGATCTCTGCAAGCTCTACCCCAAGCTTCTACGCAACGAAATCTCCGTCCACGTTATTCAGTCCCGGAGCCACATCCTGAACACCTACGAAGAGGCTCTATCTCAGTACGCTGAGCAACGTTTCGCCCACGACTCGGTCGACATCCTCACAAACTCGCGCGTCAAAGAAGTCCAATCGGACAAGATCCTCTTCTCGCAAAAGGACGAAAACGGCAAAGTGGTTACCAAGGAGATCCCCATGGGTTTCTGTCTATGGTCAACTGGTGTTGCGCAGACCGATCTTTGCAAGCGTCTCGCCGCCAAACTCGACGGACAGAACAACAAGCACGCTCTGGAAACCGACACACATCTTCGTTTGAACGGATCACCTCTCGGTGATGTTTACGCTATCGGTGACTGCGCAACCGTCCAAAACAACGTCTCTGATCACATCGTCAACTTCCTACGCACGACTGCCTGGGAGAAGGGCAAGGACCCCGAGAAGCTTCAGATCTCGTACTCGGACTGGCGCGGCATCGCCAAACGCGTCAAGCAGCGCTTCCCACAAGCAGCGAACCATCTTCGCCGCCTAGACAAGCTGTTCGAACAGTACGACAAGGACAAGTCTGGGACTCTGGACTTTGGCGAGCTTAGAGAGCTGCTCTTCCAGATCGACTCGAAGCTCACATCCCTACCCGCCACCGCCCAGCGCGCTAACCAGCAGGGTGAATACCTTGGTCGCAAGTTCAACAAGATCGCCCAAGCAGCCCCCGGCATGGCACTCAATAACGTTGACTACGGTGACCTGGACGATGCGGTGTACAAGGCTTTCGAGTACAAGCATCTGGGCAGCTTGGCATACATCGGTAACGCAGCCATCTTCGACTACAACGGCTACGGTCTGAGCGGTGGTCTGCTGGCCGTCTACCTTTGGAGAGGCGTCTACTTTGCACAGAGTGTGAGCCTCAGGACAAGATGTCTACTCGCTATGGACTGGACCAAGAGGGCGCTGTTTGGACGAGGTATGTTGTTCCTTCTTTGGCAATGTATGATTGTGACTTCAGCTAACATGGAATAGATTTGATGAACTTCTAAGCGATACATGGCTTGCCTTTTGCGAAGCGTAGATCGATAGACCGATGACCGTTTTTCGGGTACCTCATCTTCCTGTGTAGATTATTCCTTGTTCGATCTATTGAGGGCGGCTTGATGCTGTCACTTTTACCAATATATTTTATCTTTTTCGACTGTATACGTGTAAGCGTCGGTGAAACTTTTGGCTTTGCTCTACCAAGCGTATAGCTGAGTTCGTGCTGCGGCGTAGCTGGTTGTAGTTCGACCCACCGCCCTCTTCTCGCGGTCATGTTCACATCAACCAAGATTTAATATTGTTGTGCAATATATTCTGAGTTGGTCAGTCAGTCCAGTTCCAATGATAACGAGTTACAGGCACGAAAAGTAAGCCGGGTCACGCCATGGAAATAACGGGTATACAAAGTAAGCCGGATCACGCCATAGAAATGTCCCCGTCTCTCTGACCTCCCATCTGTGCTTTGTCTTCGTGACATTCAAGCTGAGGTCTCAGTTACTTGCACTATACTCAGTGGACATGTAAATACCCCGAGTTGTTGTGTAACGCTGTCGAGTGGTGTTGGTTACCAGAAAATGATCTCACGCCATCTTTCGCACTTCTCAGCGACTGTACACGAAAAAATTCATCTTTGTCACAGAATGCGCCTGGGGCATGGCATCGACGAGGATGTATAAGTATCGCCTATCTCTACCCACCTCCAGAAGCAAAGAAGACAGCATCTCCAACGACCAAATTTCAACAACCAATATTTATCGCTTTGTTCAGAACTTTATCTAAATCCTTCTCAAGCAAATATGCCAGCCACCACCTCATCCATGCTCTCCACACTCCTCCTCGCCATCCCTCTACTCTTCCCCTCGACCGCCACTGCCGCCGCAGTCGTCAAGAAAGACGTATCTTCCGCAGTTATCGTGACTTCCGAGGCAGCCCTCGTAGACGCAGCCGTCACATTTACCTCGTTCCCCAGCCGCGCCCAGTGCCTGTCCAACCAGAGCGGAACCCGATACGCGAACCCCGATGCCGGCTGTTACCATTTGCCCGGGCAATCCATGGATGTCAATGGTATAGCTGGTGGTTGCCGTGGTGTGTATTCTCGTCTCTTGATGGTTGAATACGAAGGCATGAGAGCTGACATGTCCTGCTCAATGCAGTCTTCATTTACGAATCCGAGAACTGCGATGGTGGCGAACGGCAGGTCGGTTCCGGAGAGATTTGTGTGGATATCGAGAGCTTCAATACTATCAAGGTTTTCTGTGGTTGAGTGGGGGTAGCTCTAGGTGGGTTGTTGAGGCTGGATCCTGGGGATCTCGAATGAGATTTGAGGTGGGAGTGAGGTTTGGTTTTGTGCTGTCGTTTCCTTGAGTAGTGCATTCAACATGCGACTCTTATATTTGTACCGCAAAAACGCCAGTGTGGGTAGCTTGACCAATGAAGCTATGATGTGCTGAAGACCAAACTCTTAACGAGATGTTTCCGCAATCGTGAAGTGTGCCCTTGATGTATTAAAGCGAACATGAATCTGCTACCACGAAAGAATGCGTTCAAGGCTCTTGCTCATCCATTGCTTCGAGCCGCGTGCGGACCATGTTAGGATTCGAGTGTCCTTGTTCGTCGGTCCAGCATTTCAACACTTCTTCGCGCATAATCCTGCGTGGAGCTCTCTTGCCTGTGAAAAGTTCGAATTGAGCGAAACCTTGTTCAGGCAACAGGTCAAGGCCATCCAAGCAGATCCATGATGCTGACGCTTCCTCGCGAACTTGTCTTGTCAGTGGCGTGTTGAGCGTTCGGTAAGCTAGTTCTATCACTACACCTCCAGAAGGAGATTGCATCCATTGGGTGGGTAGCGTAAAGTCAGGCGATGGTTCATCCCCTACGGGATGCGTGGGTATACATGATACAATGACTGTCGGTGCGCGGAGATCCTTTGGCCAGGGATCGGTCCTTGACTCGAGTATGCGGAACGTGGGTTGAGATCCCTGGACGAACGATGGGAAGAGCTTGGCTGCGGTTGGGCTTGCAGCTAATGCGGAGAAGTAGCTGACTAGCTTTTGTGCGTTCTTGATTGTTCGGTTGAAGATCACGATGTTCTTGATGCCAAGCTGTAGCATGGCATAGATCGCCGCCCTAGCCATACCTCCAGACCCAATGACCAGGCTAGAGGTGGTCGTTGGCCGAACAGCATTAGCGGGAGACAGACCTCTTCGTATACAAGATCGGATGCCTATCCAATCTGTGTTGTCGCCAAACAGCGCTTTGACAGGTCCGGATTGATTCCGCTCCTGGTAGAGCTCGACACCATCCGCATCGGGAATACTGCCATCCTCGTTGAGGTGGCGAATTGGGAGAAGCGTGTTGACTGCTCCAATCGCTCGAGCGTGGCGGCTTAGGGAGTGAGAAAGAGCGACCGCATCCACCTTGAATGGTTGGCTAACTGCAGTGCCGCCAAAGTTTGGCCGTCGTATCAACTCCCGTATGTTTTCATCCAGTGTTGCAGTTTGAAGGCGGTCAAAGTGGTGAGGCATGCCACACGCTCGATATGCCGCATTGTGCATAGCAGGGCTAAGACTATATCCCGCTGCGGCACCGATGATGTAAAACTCCATAGGGTCATATGTAAATGAAGCATATAGGATATGTGTAGCTTCTGTCACAGTAAGCCATGACGTTTCTGGGTTTCTTTGTGCTCTGGTTTCAAAATCTGCGCTCTTTCGTAGCTTTTCTGGTATCACAGGAGTCAGAACCTGGTTGAAGCAAGCAGAACGCCGGCCAGCGCGTCCGGTGTTGTAACATATTATGGGTATTCTCGGTGACTTGGCGTATATAGTGTTGCGGAAGGATTGAATGGCGGCGTTATCGTCCATGAAGTTCGCTGGTCGGGTAAAGCGTACCAGGCTGCAGCCCAATCGCATTGCTGTATCGTATTTCTCGAGCCAGAACACATCGTACCAGTCCATGGCTGCGTGAAGATGGCCGATTATCTTGGTTGAGCCCCTCGACGCAACGATTGCTCGGATCAGCTCCTCGTCCATGGTGAGATCCACAGTGGCGAACTCAGGTGCCATTCGTAGACCGTACCACAAGTTTGCCAGGTAGGACGTTGTGGAATGGCCTGAATGTGCTGAAGGCGGCATCGTGTGAAATATTATCGGGGTCACGGTACTCCTTCGCACTCTGAATATACTCTTGCTTATGTTCTCCGCGTGATCCGCTGTAAGCTGTGCGGGTTCAACAACTATCTCGAATGCGTCACAGCCAAATTCCAGCTCTTCAATGTCGACTTCTTCAGGCGTAAGATCTGATAGTTCAACCTGAACGGCGCATGTGTAATTTCTGAGCTCCAAATCGACATACGATAATGGGAAGTGACCAGGGTCGAGTGTGGGCGCGTCACTCTTGATCTTTCTGCGGGTATTCGTGGGAGATAAGATAAGTGCCAAAAACTTGAAGAAGGTTCTTTCCGCTCGTTTTAGCGTCAGGAAAGCTGGCACAGAGGGCTGGTGTGCAGGTGCAACCGAGAGGTGAGCTGCGTTCGTTTCGGATATGTTGTAGAACTCGTAGTTCGAGCATCGCCGGAAAACCGGAGTACTGAGAGCAAGCAACTCTCGAACTTTGGATTCGTCCGTATCTAAGTATTCGCGTACACTGCGCACGTCTCGTGTAATGTGTATCACTGGGTGCGATGCCGAAAATTCATGCAGTAGAGCTTGGCTACTGCTATCCAGCGGAAATCCTCCGTTGCAGACGATAATGGCGCCTCTGCTGTGGTTTTGTAATGTGTCGCGTAGAATCTCCTCCTGCCGGAGGCTACGGTTCGAAGATCCAAACTGTTTGCGATATGCAGCGGTCGAGAAGCCTGTTGCAGTGTGGAAGACACTCTCCATGTCGATGACCCTTCGCTGGCAGGCTACTGAAGCCATCATTGCCAATGTTGCTTTGCCTGTGCCATGCATGCCAATGAGCACGATAGACGCCCGGGAGTCAAACATTCTTCGGCATTCGTACTGTGTGGGTGCTGGTGTTGACCTTGCCGAATTCGGTAGACTTCGCTGTTTGGACGCCGGCGGAGATGGTGTTGGCAGCGAAGCTCGCCCGTCCATCGCTCCGGTTTCCTTGTTCATTGCCGCAAATGAACGCTTCGCACCAACCGTCATGGACGCCATTGTTTACGGGACTTGGAATTTAGAAAAGGTAGTCCAAAGTGTCAACAGCATGGAGCAGAACATGGTGCTGCAGTTGGCAACGACGAGTGCCTTAGCGAAACACGTGATAGCGGCGAGCCCCGCTTTTCCATGGGGATAAAACTTTATCCTGGTGCGCAGACGCTTCCCCGGCTTTCTCCAGTGCCTCACTAGGTAAGCTCGATGGCTTCTTTAGCAAGATGCTCGACCACCCCATATCTGGGTAATCACCAATCTGCTCTTTCGGCAAGGCTCTATGAGGCGCTTTCGTGTTCTTTGTGCGACGGCGAACGATCGCTGCCGAACCCATGTCTTTGCATACCCAGGAGAAACGCCGCCAGGCCACACAAGACATACCGGTAAAACGGTTTCGGGTATCAAGAGCTTGCGATCAGTGTCGCAATGCCCGCGAGAAATGTGACGCGAACCAGCCCAGCTGCTCTCCCTGTCTGGATGCCAAGCGCACGTGTACATACACGTCAAACCCGAAGAAGCGAGGGCTCCAGCCCGGCTACATACGCAGTCTTGAAATGACACTGGCCTTCATTTTCCAACAGCACACTGAGATTGAGACTTCAGTACACGATCAACTGGCCCAGGAAAACACGGTCTTGCTAGCGAGGGGTACTAAGGACTCGAATCGTTTACACAAGAGCTGGACCAAGAGCAGATTCTGTCGAGATGTTACCAAAGCATTGTCTGGAGAGCAGATAGGAGCAAGCGAGGACAGGCCGCCAAGTTCAGACGAAGACAGTGAGGTGGACACTGAAGATGCCACGCTTCTCCAGATGACACCAAAAGCTCAGTCTCAGCATTCGGTACTAGCCCTACGTGACTATCTTGATGAGTGCTGACTTATGCAGATATCATGGCAAAGTGACACGAACTACATGCCGCAGGCTATGCGCCCACCTCCATTACCGGACCTTCATTCTCCGCGTCTGCAACAATCCACAGGATCTTCTTCCCTTACCCCCCTGCCGACAGACTGCTGGAGGTTGATCGAGATATACTGCACGTATACACAATGCTGGCTGCCCATTGCGGACAAGCTTGAGATCCTCAAGCTATCGTATTCCTATGCGGAACAAGGTTTGGCTCTGTCAAGCGATATGCCCAACTCGGGAAGTTATGCAGAAATGTGGAGTGTATTTGCAGTCGGCTCTACGCATGATGACGCGAGTCTCGCAGGAGATAGCTATCATCCATGGCCGTCCGGAAGACTTTACGACATCGCGAGGCAACTTATCCCCAATGAGCTAGGCAAATTCGAACTTGGTCACGTCAAGGCCCTTCTCAACCTAGCATTATTCAACATTCACGGGAAACTATTCGATGCTGCCTGGCATCTTGTCGGCGGTGCTTTACGACTAGCCCTCATGCTTGCAGAATCGCCAGATGCTATTACACTTCGGCTCAAGCATGTTATCTCGAGTTGTTTTGTGCTTGACAGTCTCTTGGCCTTACATCTCAAACGGCGCCCGTACCTCGACAGGGCCGATCTTTCGTGGATGGGCAAGATAGAGGAAGATGGCATGGAAGAATGGCAGCCATGGAGTGGGCATCTCAATCTTGGTCCATCACGTCTGTCAAACTCTCCGACACTCGCTTTGAGCACTTTCAACGCTCTTATGGAACTGGTTGACATTCTCCGATGTACGTCCATGGAGCGGACAGCGCCAAACTTTCTACATGAAATGATTGGCCGACTTGAGATGTGGAAGTCTGCGTTACCACCAAAACTCGATTATATTCGGAAAGATCCACCTTCTACACCACCGACCCCACCTGCATTGCTGCTCCGATTCACTTATCTCGTCACTGCTTTTACTCTCGTTCCATCTCAGGCATGGCTTCAGCAGATCTTGGACATGTTAAACATTCTACAACAGCAGCTTGAGGTCACAAGAATGCCAGCTGTCATCACCTGCTTATTACAAAGTATCAAGAGAAGCACTAATAGTCTGGCTCTGGATCAACCGACACATAGTCGAATTCACGAGTTATTTGCTGCTCTTGGCCATTCATCACAAGAGACTTCGGACAGGGCATCATCGGGTTTGCGATCGATATCGGTCACTTTAAGAGACGCGTCTTCGGAGGATTCTGGAACCGTTCAGACCTCTCCGCAGTCTCTCGTCTCACAACATAGCGGTCCGTTCACCGATCGGTACCAGCAACCGCCCAACCAGTCTACTATGGTCCATCCAGATATGAACGTTAGTCATGCAGGTCACAGTCTGCAACCATTTGAACCCAACCTATTCGATTTTGGAATGGCCGGCCCGATCTTCGACCCCCATGATCCTTATAATGCTTTAGTCTCGGGTGATTTGGGAAGTTTCCTCGACGACTTCGCTTCAAAGCATGGTGCCAAGAAATTACAAAACCAACCGCAGTTTATGGAGAACCTCGGATTTTCATCGGAAGTAAGCATGGCCGATCTATTGGCGGCTGATACTGGCCGTTTCATGCCTACTGCGTCGAACCTAGGCGTAGATAACAGCGAGGAATCTCCTCAATTCCCGCTCAACACTTTCTACGATGCTGGGTGAGCCCGACTGCAGGCTCTTCACTTCAGAGAATAGGCAATACCCAGCTATTGGAGAAGTTCAGAACAGCAGAGTCAACACGTATGCTTCCATCGTTCTGGGCGTCGCATTCAGGAACGATGCTCGATTGTTGGGTATCTTCTACATATAGACTGTCAAACGATAAGAAGCACAGGAAATTGAACAAGAAAACCACATGAGCTTCCACCTCATAGCCGCGCATACTCGGCTTGTCCCACATTGCTTACTTCGTTTCGAGGTCTTTCCATAGACACCAATGTATCATACACTGCACCCGTGCCAAGCTGCAAATCATGGCACATGGCATGCCACGCGGCTGCAGCGCGCTGTGCCAGTTCTTCGACGACCCCCTTATCCTCTCTGTTCATGACTCGATTGAACAACTCCATGCTGACCCAGCCCTCAAACCCAATGTCCTTGATGATGGCACGTGTGACATCCTTCACGGGCAAGTACGCTCCACGACTAGTCTCGCCATAAAATAGCCTGCAGTTTCTGCTCCAAGACATGCGAGCTGGCTGTTCGGCGTTGTAGAAGGGATGACCGGGAAGCAACGGCCGTGCGAGACGCTCGGCGTCGACGATCTGAATGAAGAATATCTTCTCTTTGTGGGGTTTGATCTGGGCAACCAGTCGTTGTATCGATTCGCGAACTGCCTGATCAGCTCCTACGACCTTTCCAGATTCGGCGGTAGGGTCCGCATATATCCTGCCCAAGATGTTGAAGCTGTCCAGGCAGATGCCAAAGTTCGGCCGATCAACCCGTTGTACGATATCCCAGCACACTTCCCATTTGTCAACGTGTGTTCCCCAGCTTAGGCTTTCGTATGCGAATCGGATGATTGGTGTCTGTTGCAGCCCAAGGTCTGCAATCTCTCGAAGGTCACTGACGATGAGGTCTGTATCGGAGGATGTCTGGTTGGGGGGTAGAAACGACGAAGGGACTTGGACTATGTCTGTTCGGAGGACATGCGCTAGCTGCATCCAAAGCTTCATCTCTTCGACCCGCTCAGCGTGTCGCTTCCTGTCCAAGAGACCCTCATAGTGCATGAAAGGCTGCAGACATATGATCTCCAGGCCCAGGGAAGAGCAAAGATCGTAGACTGAGGCAGCGCCAGCCAGTAGGTCGGATGGCTTGTCGGACCCGGCGTGATCGACTAGGTCCTCGTAGAAGAGCTCGATGCCCTCTAGTCCGTGTTTCGCCGCCATGGAGAGTTTGTGTTCGAGGCTGTGGCCAGCGTAGCATCGGCCTAGCGACATGGAGGAGATACCTGGGCGGCACGGCATGATGCTGATAGAAGGTAGATGATAGAAGATGGAGGATAGAAGATAGAAGATGGAGGATAGAAGATAGAAATGGAGGCGTATGTAATATGCAGTATGGTATTGTGAAGGTGGAACTACAGTGTGAATACTGAGAGGCTAGCTATCATACTTGTGAAGCTGATAACATATCTATAAGCAGCTGGCGTACATTCAAGGCCGTTCATAACCCACCGATATCCTGATCAACGCATCCTGCGACCGTTGCCTACCATGCACATACGCATTGAACCTTCCTCGTCCAATCACGCTCGATGAGCACTTGTCGCTCGCCATCCCGGAGTAATGTTGGAAAATGGAACATACTCCTTACGCAACCGCGATGTGCCGTGGCAAGCAGTAGGCAAGCCCAGCCTGGTGACATCTTGGTGGTGCAGATGGAGGTTCGGCGCTAGCCGGGCGGAAAAGAGCTCACACCCGTGCCCAGGTGCACCGCGCCACTTCGGTCATCGGTTCCCGATCGAAAAATGGGCCGTATCACTCTTGCATCTCCAAGCCAAGGCGCGCTATGGGAAAACACATGAGAGGTATTCTATGACAGCTTTCTAAACGTTCTAGTGAGCCACACGCTGTGATAATCCACAGTCTCGTACCAGCAGCTAGACGTTATTGCTGCATAAGGCCGTAGAAGCGCAGCGGGCAGTTTTGGACACCGGTGGTTTTTCGCAAGTATCCATGGATATCATCGGTTGGTTGACGTATTTACAACCACTCTTTCGACAAGAAAGATCCGACGCCTTCAGTGACCCGGGCGTGCGAAACTGTCCGGCTGTACAACCTTGGAATTTAAGCACCTGCAATAATACATCATCAACGACCAGCGCGAAAGCAGAGTCCGCACCGACCTGACAGCTGAGCTAGAGGCGCTTGCTCTTCTACGCGACCACGTGCTCGGGGTCAAATGCCCGTGGAGAAAGCGTTCATCCTGCCGGTAATGATTAGCGGTTTCGAGCCGACGTAGCCGACACGTGTGAAGGCGTTGTCTCTCACGTCGCGGAAGGCCAAACCGCCCTGTATGCTGTAGGGGCTATGACGTCATTGGGATCGCTTATTGGACTTGAGGTCCGCGATCAAATCGCCCTGAGCCATATCGAAACTTATACTGATGACCTGAGTGATAAGGTCCTGAGCAGTGCAAGTCACGAAGAATCTAGTCATGAATGCGGATATTGAAGAACTCTCAGGTGATGCTTATTGATCATGATACATTCATTTGCACGCGGCTACGAGTGCGTGTTACTACATAGCACTCAAGCCATCTCAGTATGCTCATCTGCCCTTGCCTTCTCATCCCTGATCGTCAAGTTTACTTCCTCATTCTCCTTCATCCTGTCCACAAGAATACCATGCGCCTTGAAAGCGGGCTTGATGGTGAAGAGCTCGTCCATGCGCTCAAGTGGGACTCCCTTTGTCTCGGGTATCAGGAAGAAGACAAAAGGTATAGAGAGCAACATGAGGCATGCGAAGAACATGTATACTCCGTAGCCCATGGAGGCAAACATCTGGGGTGTGAAACGAGAGATGATGAAGTTCCAGAACCAGTTGTTTGCCGCGGCGAATGCCTGACCCAAGGAACGCGTCTGTTGGCTGTACATCTCGGAGTTGATGACCCATGGGGTACCGTTCCACGAAGGAGTGTAAAAGGCGGTCCAGAGGTAGAAGAAGAAGACTGCGCTGATACCGCCGGAGGAGAGTTCGCCCGAAGCGTTCTTGTTGTTCGTTGGGTCGGCGATCTTGATGTAGGCAGCGATGTACCACATGCACAAAGATCCACCTGATTAAGTAGTCAGTAAATGTTTCGTATCCTGTTGGTGGATTGAAGACTTACCTAGAGCGCCGAACATGAGAAGCTTAGTGCGGCCGAGACGATCGATGAGCCAGATGAGCCAGACAAAGGTCAGAACGCACTTGACGACACCAAAGATACCAGTTGTAAGGAAGCCTTCCGTGACGCCGAGACTCTTGAAGACAGTTGGAGAGTAGTAGTTGATTGCGTTGATACCGGATCCGTTCTGCCAAAGGAACAGCATGCCACCAAGGAAGATGCGGTATTGTACCTTGCGTTGTTTGAGCGCAAGGAACGGCTTCCAGAATCCAGGTCCGACCGTGATTCTGTCATGTTCGACCTGAGCATCTATGGCATCGAGCTCCTCCATAATATATGTGTGGTCTTGGGGAAGGTTACGGATCCAGCATAGATCCTTCAGTGCTTGTTCGCGCTTTCCCTTGGTCAGGCACCATCGAGGTGATTCCGGCATCCAGAAGGCACCAATCAAGAGGCAGCCGGCAGGAATGAGTTGCACAGCGAACGGAATGATCCATTGCTTATGGGACGGCTCCATCGTCTCCTGAAGACCGTAGTTGATCCAGCTATGAGTGTGTTAGTACGTGTGACTCCGAACGGAATCCAGGTTGCATGGCTTACAATCCAACGAGACCTCCCATTTGCCAGCCGAGCTCGTAAATACCGACCAGTCGTCCGCGCACAGCTGGTGGTGATAATTCAGAGATGTAGATAGGAACCATGTTGCTGCATCCACCAACTCCCAGACCTGCTAGTACACGACCACCAATGATCAAACCGAGGCCTCGGTCGCCATTGGCACCCAGCATCATGCCAGCACCCAAAATGAACTAGGTATGTCAGTATTCGCCCTGATATATCTGTAAAGTACTTGGGTGACTCACAATGAGTACCCATAGAATGAGCGACTTCCTTCTACCAATGTAGTGACTGGACGCATATGCTCCAAAAGCTCCGAAGAATGCACCAGCTTGGTACACCGAGACGATGTTGGCCTTCGTTAGGTTCAAGTCGGCGGGGTCCATCTCCGCGAAACGAAATTCCTCAACGAAGGACGGCAGGGCCAAAGTCGTGCCAATGAAGGCACTGTCGTAGCCGATCATGCATGCTGCCCATGATGCAATGCATGCTGCTGTGTAGACTCTCCAGTTGTAAACCGCCTTTGGTGTTGGTCGATCTTCGACGATGGTAAGGAGACCCATGTTGGTGTACCTAGGTAGTATTTCGATGTGCCTTAGGGAATCCAAAGTTGATGGACTCAGATGGCACCGATGAAGGTTGCTAGCCAGACAGGTAGGCGTAGCTTGAGCGAGATGAGGAGTACTTCAATGGACGAAGATCGGCCTACACCTATATATCCCGACCGAGAGGAACCCGGCAACGTGCTGTTTTGCGGAGTATGTGGAGAAAACGCCACAAACCCCATGGAGATGAGCTATGAAGGTGTCAAGCAGTTGCGCATGTGCTCATTGGCCGTCCAGTTCGCAGAAAGGTTGATGCTGAGCTTGGCCCGGAAGAATCGCTAAGCACCCCCAGGAAGAATTGAACATTGTGCGATTGCGGAGAGGAACCATGCTCTCGCCGACCCCAGACCGTTTCTAGGGACCTGGATTTTCGCGCCGGTCATGCCTAGTTGGGAAGTGAAGGAATTACCCACAGGGTTGGTGATGCTGCAGGGCCCGGAAACGCATTTACACGCGAGGTTTAGTGCCCGGGGCATCTTCGCTGATTGGAAGAAGGACGCAGCTGTCAGTCGCACACCGGACCGTCGCATAGCCTGCACACGCTTGACTCGCGTCTCCTCCACGCGCGACATGACTTTTTCCGGTCCCCAACGCGTCGAATCTGGGGTATTGGTGCATGCGTTGGACGTAATCATGGAGCGCTCGACTTCTACCCCGAATACCCGCTTTCCGAGGATCCAATATCTGGAAGAGCATCAGGCGTCACCAGAACGGCAAACCTCCCCAAACTTCATCCTCGTCTCCTAAGCACACGACATTCACACACACCATGTCTACCGAAACCAGCATACCAGAAGTCTCGCAAACCGAGCGCCATGGCTACCTCTTTGGTCACCCGATCGCCCACTCAATGTCGCCTTTACTACACAAGACCGTGTACGACAACCTTGGATTGAACTGGGCTCAATACCCTCTGGAGTCAAGAGACATGAGTCTGTTCCTGCAATTGATCAAGCATCCTCAATTCTACGGTATGCGGGTACATCAAGCAATCATATTGGTAAACATGACTAACGAAAGTGCAGGCGCCTCAGTCACAATGCCGCACAAAGTCGCCATACTAAAACACCTGGACGGCCTCACGGAAGAGGGAAGGGATGTCGGCGCAGTCAACACACTCTTCATCCAACAAGACGCTTCGGGAAACCGGTTATACATGGGCACCAATACCGACGTCATAGGGATAAGAGATGCATTTGCATACAACGTGGATCCAGCGAAGTTTGAGAACAAACCTGCGTTAGTGATCGGTGGAGGCGGCGCAGCGAGAAGCGCCGTGTATGCGCTGAGGAAGTGGATGAAGGCCAGTGCCATATATCTTGTGAGTGACCAGACAAACGCATTCCTCGAAGGTGGAAACTCGTTCTGACAATACCGCTCCAGGTCAACAGAGATCCCACAGAAGTCGCAGCCGTAATCGAAGAGTGCACAGCCCGCGGCTACGGCGACTCCCTCGTCCACGTCTCATCCGTCTCACAAGCACAAAGCCTCGAAGGTGTCGGTGCGATCGTAGCCTGCGTACCGAACTTCACACCCGTCACACCTGCCGAAATCGAGGCGCGGCAAGTCCTCGAATGCTTCCTTGCGAAGTCGCACAAGGGAGCTTTGTTGGAGATGTGCTACCACCCCACGACATGGACGGAGATTGCGGAGGTAGGAAAACAAAACGATTGGCAGATCGTGCTAGGGACAGAGGCACTGATATATCAAGGTCTGGAACAAGACCGGTATTGGACAGGGAAGGCCGTAGCGGATCTGCCGGTGGTGCAGGTGCAGGAGGCGATCGCCAGGAAGTTGAACGAAGCAAGGCTGTAGATGTTAATGGAATTGGACATACACACATGACATGCAAGGCGCGAGTGAATATGCAAGTCGTGAGTCAACTTGGAAAAGGTAGAATTGCAAGTCGCTAAGCTCCGGGCCGCGAGTAGTCTAGGTTGCGTACCCGCCGCCATACCTCGCGGACTGTCCTCTCTTGACTCTGTCGACCTGTCTCCGTGGGTGATGGTCCCGCAGGTCTGTAACGAAACATTAGCATACGCCTCGCTCTGGTTTACTGCAATACCGACTTACCTGATAGCCAAATATAACCGGCTTCCCAACCTCACTTCCTCTATAGGCGCGCCAGCCCAGTCCTCTGGTGGATTTGCTGTGGTCACTAAACCTCCAGCTTCTTGTAATATAGCAATGCCAGCCGCGACATCCCATTCCCAACAGCCTCCTTCCCACCAAATGTCAAACGAACCCATCGCAACATATGCCAGATCGAGTGTCGCACTCCCTAAACTTCTCACACCATGTACCATTCCTCCTCTTCCCTGCCTTCCCCCAATCTCAGCTGCCATGTTAACAAAACTCTCAATCTTGCGATGCATATTGCCATCCGGCGTATCCCGTCTATCTTTGCCCCATTCACAAGAAAAGACACACCCGCTAGGCGCTTTCTCTGGCATAGGTGGTATGGGATTGCGGACCAGTGGGAGACGTTGGGTTTCGTTGAAGAAGGCGCCGCGACCAGCGCAGGAAGAGAAAAATTGGTTCGTGAACGGCGCGTATATGACGCCAATGAGTGGTTTGGACTTGTAGATGAAGGCGATGCTGACGCAGAACATGGGGAAGAAGTGGATATAGTTTACAGTTCCGTCGAGCGGGTCGACACACCATGTTGGAGCGTTGTCGATTAGGTAGTCGCGTGATGAGCCTTTGCTGTAGGATTCTTCGCCGACGAACCTACTGCATGTTAACGTGCGCAGCTAGACGGGTTTCAAGTCAAGGACATACTTGTGCTGAGGGTAATTGTCAGCTATCGCCTTCTTGATAAACGCTTCAACATCCTCATCTGTCTCGGTAACCAGATCGACAGCATTCTCCTTCTGAACATGTTCATCCTGCCCTGTCGCATTCCCACCCTCTATTCGCAGTTGCGCAGCATCCATGAGCATCTTGCCCGCCTGCCGTCCCAGCTGCACAGCAAACGCATAAATCTCATCCAGCTCTTTTCTCGATATTTCCATCATGTTGATCGCGGGTATTGTGTACATGTCAGGTAGATGTTTGGCTAAGAAGAAACGCCATGGCGACCGACACGCGCCAGAACGAATCGCGTCCCAAATGCTCCGTCTGGAACCGTACCGGCTAGAAGCGGAAAGCAATCTGATAGCTGTATGTAGGGAAGTGGGACGTCATGCTCGCAACTGAGGGCAAGAAGGCCGATCGTTAGGGGTGGGGGTAAGGACTTTTCCCCTTCCCTACGTTCCGACAGCCATCGGAACCTCGGAACGAAACATGTCAAGGTGGGCCTACCCACGCGACGCGACAGACACACTACCTAGGCATCTCATCGCGGCCACATACTCCTGATATCACCACATACCTACAAAGTCCGTGACCAGGATCATCAACCCTCCTCGCCAGTAATACACGTTCGTAGGACATATCTCCCACCCCAACAGCTCAAAATGCCCAAATCCATCCTCCTAATAAACGGCCCAAACCTCAACCTCCTCGGCACGCGCGAACCCACAATCTACGGCTCCACATCCCTCTCCGACGTAATCACCTCCGCGCGCACCCAATGCACCACGCAATCCACGAACTTCGCTCACATCCAATCGAACCACGAAGGTGTCCTTGTCGATCGCATACATGAGGCACGCGGCAATGTCGACTTCATCGTCATAAACCCAGGCGCTTTCACACATACGAGCGTGGCGTTGCGAGATGCGTTGGCGGGTGTGGAGATACCGTTTGTCGAGATACATATTAGTAATGTGCATAGGAGGGAGGCGTTTAGACATCATAGTTATCTGAGTGATAAGGCGGAGGCGGTTATCTGTGGGTTGGGTGTTTTTGGGTATGAGGCTGCTATTGAGTTTGCGGTGAGGTATCTGCGGGAGAAGGATGAGAAGAAAGCAAAGCTGTAAATAATCGCATATGGAAGACTGTTGCGGTGCAATAATGGTTGATTATTAATGTTAGGTAGTCTCGGATCGAGTATCTGGCCTACCAGTTCAATCGTGCGTTCTAGTAAAGCCCTTCTTGATATCCTGTCGCGCCTCGAGGTACGTTTGCAAAGCTGTTATAGCTGGCAACAAAAGCATGACCACGCTTAAAGTCTGGCCGAACCCCCAGACATTCTCCTCTTCATCTTGCAGTCCGCAAAACTTATCCGGATCCTCTGGCTTTGCGAATTTCTGCGTAAGCACCAAGATGGCGGATAATATGGCGAGTAGGATCTGAACTACAAACGTGATCGCTGGGTTTAGGAAGAGATAATATATGAGTTGTAGGCCAAGCCGCGCTGGAGAAAGCGCTCGAAGCGAGAAGCCCTTCTGCTTTTGTGTCGGGTCTGTAAATCGACGTACAAGGGCTTGTAGTGACCTCTCCGAAGACGACGATGACGGTGATTCCATTCCTCTTCCTTCTGGGTCGTACAGAATGCACACCAATGCTGTTGAGAAGCCAACAAGAATGAGAAATAGAGGGACCAGGAAGGAAAGCCTTTGTACACGACTTCGTACCATAGATGTGCCATCATCGCCTTCGACGAGGATCGGCGGCATGGCAATCGCAGCAATCATGGAAGTGAGTAGGAAAACAGCGAAGAATACGACGAGTGTGAGGCGGATCTTCGCAATGAGCTTGTACTTGCGGAAGTATTTGCGGAGCGTGATCAGGGCTGCGAGGTGAGAGGAGGATGATAGCGCGCACACGTAGAGGATAAGAACGAAGTGGGAACCTTGCACTCGGAAAGAGCCTTGAGCCACCTGATTGTGTTCTGTCAGCATGAGACATCTCGATGGGAAACCGAGCGTACTTTGATCCATCCGCTCAGAAGTACAGCATAGCCTGTAATGAGTTGTTGATCACCGAACCCGATGATGAGTGGGTCAAGAAATGGACGCCACGCGTAGTGCCTCTTCCACTCGTTCTCCAAGAAGCGCTCACGAATGTATGTGAGCGGCGCTCGAGGCGTGAAGTGACCTTTCGTATCGAAGGCTTGATCGAGAAGCATAGCGAGGATGGACGCGAACGTGGTCATGAAGCTTGCAATGACAAAAGACAAGACGACCTGCAGTATTGTCAGCTTGAGGCTAGAAAGGATGATGTGGAGTACTTACACCGACGCCAGCAATGTCCGGCTCTGCTCCATTGGCACAATCTCCATCCCAGGTCGCAATACTATCGAATGTGACCCATGGAGGTGCCATGCACTAACCGGAAGTTTACAGCTGGACTGGCAGTGATCTGAGAGCTGCGACCGCAATGGTACAAGGTTGTGTGAATTGCCCAAACAGGGCATTGCGAGACCCCTCGAAAAATGCTAGTGATAGATGTATGCGAAGATGGGAGGGCGTTAGGTAGGTGAGGAGAAAGCGTTGAGAGTGTGAGAGAGGCGCCGATGTGGTCGAGGTGAACCGGGGCCACTAGTTTGCCGGCTTCGCGTGTCATCCCGAAGCAAGCATAGGTAGTAGGGAAGGAAGGAGCTATCACCGAAGCTCGCGTTGAACGCAACCTGAGACACCCTGGGACAACAAAAACTCCACGTATCGAGCGCAGATCCTGCATAGGATGGCTAGTATAGGCCGTTCGCTGGGTATCACATTCTATTTATAGAACCTACTTCACTTTTGTTTACTTTTCGCCTTTACACGGGCAGCCAGCTTCTTGATGTCATCCTCCCCATCTGCAGCATCTTGCTTAGATTTCTTCGTCTCTCGTTGATGATCTGGCTCGTCCTCCGTGCCTTGCTTTCGCTTCTTGCGGCCCTCTTCTAGCAGCGCCTTCATAGCAGACGTCTCCTTGAACCTTGGGTTTGTGGGATCGATGGCAAACTCATGGCTCTGGTATAGCTTGGCGAAACGGGGATCGGTGGTATCAATCTGGAAGTTGTCCTCTACGATGGGAGCGTTCTTCTTCGCTTTCTTGCCCTTCTTCTTAGCCTTCTCCGACTTGACGATCTCGTTCATGTCGAAGTGGCGCAGCTTTGAATCGTCTTCATCTGCCATAAGTAGTTCCAGGTTCGCTCGCTCAGCTGCCGATGCCTGGTCCTTTTCCTCTTGCTCCGCCTTCTTCTTGGCCTTCTCAGACTTCTTCGACTTGGGCTTGGAGGCTTTCGCAGCTTCTTCAGGATCAGAAGCAAAGAAAGGATCGTTGAACGGATCATCATCGTCCGCAGCCGCTGGCGCATCGGCCTCCTGCTCGACTGGTGCGTCGGAATCGCGTCCAGCCTTCTTGGCTTCCCACCTCTCTTTACGTTTCGCCTTCCTTTCTTTCTCCTTTCGAACGTACCTCTCCATCGTAGTCTCTTGCAGTGGGATGTCATTTTCGAACACGTCACCGTTGCCAGCTCCGCTAGAAAGGCCTCCCGTGAAGGTGATCTGCATCTCGCTGTCCGGCTTTGGGAAGTCGCGATCCCGTTTCGCAGACGCCTTCTTCTTCGTTTTCGAAGACTTGCCGGGTGCCTCCAGTCCTAGGGCTGCTCTGAGACTTGCGGCTTTGTCCATCTTAGCTGCTTCTTCCTCATCCTCGGACGACGACTGGTCAGAGCCCAAGTACGCTTGCAGCTCGTTCTCGTCAATCTCCTTGCGCGAGAAAGCACGCTTTTGTACCTCCTTCCGTGTCGCATCATCGGCATCCCAGGTCAGCTTGACTTTTGAGTGTGTGAGCGCATCCGTAGAAAACTCATTAGGTTTGTAACCGTCCGGCAGCTTTGCGCATTCGTCGTGGGGATCTTGATCGAAGGTTGTGCCGTCGGGGACGAATCGCAGGTCGAAGAAGTTGGCGCTCGTCAGATACTCGCGGCCATCGAGGTTGTCGTAGATGGACTTTGCGACGTTCGCGGAAGAGCATGTGATGACGGCATAGTAGTAGCGTAACCGGTCAAGTTGGTAGGCTCGCAACTTGGTGGAGTCGAACTCTTCGCCTGTCTCATCTCCTGGTAGATCTTCCCCGTTTTGTTCCTCGTCGTCCACCTCAGAAGCGTCGGAGTCGTCGTCGAGCGCACTAATGTTGTTCTTGTCCTTGTTGGAGGTTGAAGCGAAGATCTCACGAGGCGGTCCTTCGATTTCTTCCCGTTGTAGGCGCTCCATACCAAACTCGCTAGGGTATATGACGACGTTGAGAATGCGTCCATCAGCCGGGACGAAGGAGTTTGCTACGGCCATGATGTCGGTGGCCCGTATGTTATCCCAGTCCATGTTCACGGCAGCCAGACGTGCCGAGATGTCGCCCGTCGGGACGTCGTTGTCGTCTCCGGCAAGCTCGGTTTGCTCCTCCAGCTCAGCCTCATCCTCTTCGTCGCTCGAGCTTTCGTCCGATGAAGACTCTAGTCCACCGTCTCGGATAGGGTCGAAGCCTTGTTGCTCCACCCTCTGCATCTCCTTCTTGACCGCCTTGTCGCGCTTCTTGTCGGCCGGACGTGCTAGCTCAGGCTCATCGTCGGCTTCATCTTCGTCTTCGTCGTCTTTGTCGTCACTATCGGCGTCGTAAAACCGGTCAATGGCCTTCTTGCCAGCCTTCTTGTCGACCTTGCGGCCATATTTGTCGACCGTGGCCTTGTTGTAGAAGTCTGGGTCGCTTTTTAACCTCGAAAATCGCGGGTCAAGCTTGGTCTTGGTGTGCTTCTTTGAGGGGAGTCTGAATTTGGGGTCGGTTTCGAAATTTGCGAATCGCGAGTCGTCTAGATAAATTTTAGCGCATCGCTCAGCTGTCACATCAGTGGCCACGTACCCTTAGGCGCGCTGGCCTTTGCACCCTTTACGGGTATCGTCTGTCGCTTGGGGAGAGGCATGGTGGGATGCGCGTATTGGTGTGAGTGATGGGCAGGCGCGCGGCGCGGAATTGCAGCTGCGGAACTCGAACTTTTTCTGCCGGGCGGTGGCAGATCGGCGGCGAAGAGCGCACATTGGGTACCGCCGCGGAGGTCATCGCACGCACGGGCAGGGATTCGGCAGCCCGATCTGGGGAAGCTTTAGCTGCGTCACCCTCGAGAGGGGAAATACATCACACGACTGTTCCGGAAGCCTCTCCGCTGTCTCAACAACTTCTCCGCCTTCTGGGGAAAGCTGACATTGTACACGGATTTCAACATTCACGTCTAGCTGAACACATCCCAGATACAACACCATGTCTCAACTCTCCAGATTTCTCACGTAAGTTGACCGCGGATTGAGAGCTGTCTAGCTTGAGCTTGCACATAGCGAGCTAGCTGATGCTGACCCTGGCTTGCAGTCCTCGCAATATGACTTTGTTCACTCTGGCTTCCCTCGGCAGCGGCTACTTTGTTGTCAAGTCAAAGACACTCGCCGACAGGCAGAGATCCCGAGTCGATGGAGACTACACCGTCACGGTCGACAGGTCAGGTACGATTTGTCAATTGCATTGAGATGATGCAGCGTTGCTCCGAAACACACGATCAGCAAAACGTACATTGTGCTGACTACAGGCTATAGGTGGCGGCATCTGAGCACATTAGAAAGGACCATCAAAAGAAGCGATGCAGCTTCTTCCTTTGCACAGACGGCGTTCATTACATTTGCAGCGTTTCAAGCTTGGCGTCCTTCTTTACCACGTCGAATACCAACAAAGGACATAATGCGCCTAGATACGACACTCATTCCAACGCTTATGGATTATCAACAAAGCGAAAATAACAACAATGTCCTACCATTTTCTGTTCGACAAGTTGTATACTATCGCAGTGCTTCCATTATGTCCCCGCCTTTTATACGACTACTGCTATGCTTTTTCCGGGTGCGCGACTCTAACAATGGCATGCGATGCAAAGAACAGGCTTGAAATACTCCGAAATAAGATCCTATGCGCCGAACATTCGTTTCAAGCTCTCTCGTACCCGTGTCGGGCGACCCGCATCCGTTGGTCATTACGATTGGCCCACCTACCCGATGCTAAATATAACCCACTCAGCCTCAATCGAGAATACCCTAAACACGACAACAGAGATGAAAATAGTATGACGTCCTCTCGTACTTTCGGAGCGCCAAAGATCCGCCACTGAGCATATCCACCTTCGATCTGTCAAATGTTAACCGCTCCCTTGTTGGGCCCACTGCTGGCTCAGCCTTTGCGGAAGTTGTTGTCAGCCGTCTTTCAAATCCAGCCAATGAGACCACACTCCATCAGCATCGGTCATGGGAATCCTCGAATACGGGATCAGCAGAGCCGTTCAGGCTTGTGTCACCGCTGTTGCTTATAGAAAGACTTTCCATCCGTGCGCCGAAATGGTGGAGCTGCGAATAGATATCGTCGACCCTTCCACCTGACAAAAGTCTTACTCAACTACTCCATAGTTCTCTTTGTGCAGCTTCGTACACCTGCTGACGGCCATCTGCCCTCACATCTACTCGTGCGACCACATATCGATGCCCTGTTGTTACCTTCACCGCTCTTGATTCGAACGCGCAACACAACTATCAACATGGGTTATCATGATGTCGCTGGTCATGAAAGACGAAAGCCCAGGCAAAAGAACGAGATGCAAGCACCATGTCAATCAAATATGTTGGCGGCAGCAAGTCATGTCCGTCGACTATTCGAAAGCAAGAAGTTCACTTATGCTGTCATGGGTGAGCTTGCTTTACTTTGCTTAGGACATAGGTGTGAGGTACGGAATATCTTCATTGCGTACGACGACAAAGACTGCAATCGGATCAAGAAGAAACTAGATGGGGATCGGCGGTAGGTGATATTTACCCCCCTCAGAGATGACATGCTGACACCGACAGTATACAACTGCCAGAGGGCCTAAGTCCTTTGTCTCCTTCCAAGATACTAGTACAAACCGGACCTAGCTTCTTAGATACCGGATGTACAAATCCAGCGATAATAGAAGTGACTCTAGTACCATCTGGTCAGTCAAACCTGAGCCCGTTGTGGCATCCTGCTAATCGTGCGCAGGCTCATGTGAGACACCGCCCAGCGGGAACATTGCGAATAACCTCGTACTATTGAGTCTCCGAGCCGATGGGGTGTTGAAGACATTTTACGCGTTGAACATGCTATATCTCGTCAGAACACTGCTCCACTTCTGTCAAATTCGCAGTCTAACTTGGGAACCACGGGAGGGAATTTTATTCCTATGCCAACTCTACAGGAGCCAAGTAGAAGCGATCCGCTGTCACTTACAACCGAAAATCGTTGAAGAGAACTTCTTGCGTACAGCTTTCCTCAACAAGCTTCCCGTTCAAGAGCAACGCAAATGCTACCAAACATTGCTGGCGCAGGAGCCTCCATCACTCAAGACGTTAGCCCCTTCGCAACCGGACGTAATCCACCCTCGATCGCATTCCGCTTCTGGAGTTACAACGTCTCAGGGAATTGCGCGCGCCTCATTACCAGACTTTCTATGTCCACCGCAATCACAGAACGTCAAGTCAACACACATGCGTACGGGACAGACAAACCCAACCCTTGTACAACCTACGCAGACATCTCCACAAACGACGTTTCCGTCAAAAGCTTCAACATCCAGATACCGTGTCGTCAGTGCTCCAAATAGCAGACGCACCAGTCCTACAGACGCTCGAGATGCAGCCAACCCACCGGCTCAGGCATCCAGTAATAAGCAGCTCAAGCTACAGATACCTGCATCTTCCCAGCACCAACGCGCGTTCTCTCATTCGGTTACAAATATCGATCCAGTCGCGATGCATCAAGTAGGACAGCAGTATTTGAAATCGCGACCTGTCTCTACAGGTACACGCATAGCCCAGCCTCCAGCGAAACATGCGCCCATGGTCATAAATCCCCCTCAGCCCGGTACTTGTTCCAGAAATCAGATTTCTCGCAAGACTCCTCCACAAAACTCAAGTGCCCCCGCGCCAGAGCAACGGTCGAGCAGACTTCACGTGGTGAATCCTGATGGCGAGGCACCAGTATGCGACAAGTCGAAAGGAGAGACGCAAAAACTGCATCTTGTGGGATCGGGAGGGATATATCAATCACCGCCTATTTCAAGCAGACCATCACAAGCCATCAACAAAATTCATACGGCATCAAATACTTCACTTCCAGCCTTCGAAGTCAACGGAACACCCCCACCCAACGACATCCTCGCGGAGCTCTCAGCAAACATCGATGCCGCGCTTCAAGTCAGCAATCACCCATGCACCTCTCCTCCACCAGCGACAATACAACCACAGGAGATGAACAGGCCGTCGGTGCCGCGCGCACACTCTGCCCCGTTTACTACATTACCAGCAAGTCTTGCAATCGGCAACGCATCTCATCGCCACTCCACCACGCCACAAACTTCTACCCCAGCCAGTTCCATAACGCGCACGAATGCATTGAGATACTCACAACAACAGCCTTCAGCACCCAGTCTAGCGTCCATCATCAGCGACGGGCTCGCATCGCCGACTCTTACGCCAGCACCTTTGTCGTTCTACAAAGCATATCAACCATCCTCTGCGCCGGCATCACCACCGAATTTGGACATGTCACCGCTGGATAGCGCGTGTGCTGAGTACAATTCTCAGTTCGCCAATTTCGGGCAGGTGAAGGATGTAGATGGCATGGGACATTACTTTGCTACGCAAAACCAAACTGGCTCGCATGCTGTGAGCAAGAGTTTCGACTCGAGCCAGCTGGCCATGGAGTACCGGGCGGCATTGCCAAAATTTGAGGATGGGTATGGAGGCAGGTAGAAGAGCGATCGATAGCATCGTTGTAACATTCAGAATTATTTCCCGTCACGATACTGTCCAGTAATACCACAGAGGGGGGTGAGGGGGGTATATGCCATATCAACCAAGATTTACAATCACATTCCTCCGCCTCTATGCATGTAACGAGAACCGTATTTACAATGGTACATCCTCCATCATCTGCATAGCGCCTTCCCTTCCAACCGTAATAATAACATCACCCAGCGTCTTCGTCGAGAAGCCCGCTTCCGAGTAACGGAAGTAGTAGTCCCATTTCCTCTTGAAAATCTCCGCGCCTTCATTGTCCATTCCTTCCTTAGCCTTCTCCTTGATGAGCTGCGGCTTGATCTTGCTCTCCCAGTTGTCCAAGAATTCTTCGCGCCATAACCGCAGCGCCTTCGCGTAGTGAGGACCGATGTTTTCTATGCTGTCGACGACGAGCGAGCCGCCTGAAGCGGTTTGTATGCTGGCGACGAGCTCGGAAACGGCGGGCAGATGGCCACCGGGGAAAATGTATCGGCGGATGAAGTCGTCGGATTTGGCGTACGCTTCGTAGCGCGCGTCGGGCATCGTTATGCATTGGAAGCATGCTACACCGCCCTCCTTCTTGAGAAGCTTATCTATGCACTTGAAGTAAGTGACCAGATATTCCTTGCCCACAGCTTCCAGCATCTCGATCGATACAGCCTTGTCGAAGGGTCCTGTTTCCGGCACCTCCAGACTTCGGTAATCGCATAGAAGCACTGTGATCTTGTCCGACATGCCAGCTTCTCGTATCCGCTCTTCTGCCAGCTCTTTTTGCTCAATCGAGAGGGTGAGAGACGTGACCCTGCAGCCTGTCCGTTGTACAGCACGCATGGCGAAGCTTCCCCACCCTGTGCCGATCTCCAGAACGTGATCTGTCCCCTTGATGTGTGTGTTATCGATGAAGCGATCGAGCTTTCGCATTTGCGCGTCGTAGAGGCTTTCGCTTGCGGATTTCGGGTTCGATTTCGGTAGCCATATCGGGCACGAGTAGGTCATGTCTTGGGAGAGGAATGCGGCGAACATCTCGTTAGAGATGTCGTAATGTGCGGAGATGTTGAGGCGCGCGTTTTTGAGGTTGTTGCTACCTCGTACCAAGCCGGCGAGGCCAGAGGAAATTGCCGAGGTGAAAGTTGAGCCATTGGAGAGGTAGTTACGGTTCAAAATGAAGAGCTATCAATGTAAGCTGAATGCGTCTCACCGAGCTCAGTCTATGCAGTAGCTTACCTCGAAGAATTTCGTCAGGTCTGGAGTTGTGAATTCTCCCAGCATATAGCTTTCTGCGAAACCCTGGCACCTATCAGCGCGAGCTCTTTCGGATGGTTATGAGGGTTTTGGGGCGCACCATGTCTGCAAACAGTGCCAATCGCACCCAGAACTTCTCGTCGAGCACGTTGAGGAAAGCGATTGGGAGTCCTTCTTTATCAGATCCAAACGCCGCAGTAGCCTTGCTCGAGCCGCCCTCAAACAACACCAGCTTGCCATGCTTTAGGTTCTGAAATTGCGAAAGAGTGCCATTTTTGCATAGATTCACCAGTGGTCCCCAGGCTTGCGATGTGACTGGGCTAAGTAGTGAAGACACAGCTCCCGTCACCGAGCTTATAATCGCCATAATTCAAGATGTGTGCGATTCGCGCAAGCCTTGAAGGTTCAATTGGAGGGTCCTCGAGCACAAAGTAGGGGTACTGGACAATTCGTAGTCGAGAGAAGCGTGGCTTTAACGCGATCCGCAGGATGAGGGTGTCTCAAACGGACTGAGCTTGGTCACACGATAGGAAGCTGCAGGGTGGGCTGGTGGTGGAGGGAAATTAGTGCGTCAATCGTCCAAAAGCAATGCGACAATGGTATCGTAAACGCGCCTGGAAGCAAAACTGAGAAGAAAGTCGAGTAACGGTAGCTGTTCGGCTAGTACATGGCGCCAGAGTGCATTTGAGAGTCCAGGTAGCTCGCCGTCATATCGCCGGAACGGCCGAAAGCCGACACGGTGCGTCCGGTTGCGCCGTTTCGAAGTCATGCGTGTTGCATTCTGTCTGAGGTGCAGTATCGGGCGAGGAAACCTTGCCAATTCGAGTGATCTATGACGCCGTCGATCCGCCTAAAAATCGCGAACGGCGCAAGATCAGTGTAATCCTTACATGCTCGCGGAGTTCGAGGCCATCCGAATGGCGGCCGGTGCAATACGCCGTCGTATTCATATCCGTTCCTGGTATCTGGCTGCTAGTACGTGTGCTCAGGTAATGGTGGAACAGGACGTTGGTGGGTGAAGTACAGCCGCAGTGCAGGGTCCATGGAAATGTTCCGCCGGCATGCGTGAGAGGGGCAAGTTATGCAGGGGCACAACTCATCACGCGTCTCAGCCTTGCATTCGCAGGTCTACTCCGAGTCAAGGCGGCCAGCGATAAGAGGTAGTATGTATTTTCTGGAGCTCTCCATGAGCGCTGCGGGCCTTAGAACTCTGCATGGTAGGCAGCATCTGATCGATCGGTGAATCTACAGCGACGGCGGCCGCGGGCTCCGGGCTGCGCTAGAAGGGACCTGGAAGGCGTAAACTTGGCGACGGGCAGACTGTGGTGATGACCAGACTTGAGTAAAGGAGGGATGATGGATGGGGAGCTCATTATATCAAGCCAAGACGGTATGCTTGCCTGCGGTTCCGTCGTCATTGTGAGCTCGTGAGCACCCCATCATTAGATGGTCCGTGCTCCGCGGAGACACGCTACGGCGCGTCGACGCGTGCTCCGTACCACCTTTCACATGCTGCACTCCGGCATACCTCCACACAATCGAGTTAGGACACCGCTGAAAACTTGAGAGACTACTTTTTGGTTAACTACACACGCAATCGCCGACGTCAACAAGCCATCAACATGCTGTCGATTCAACCCTCCAAACCTCAAAAATGCACGCCAAACCTACTCCCCGCGCGGATAAACCACAATGGACCCATCAACGACGCAGAACGATACTGGAAGCCCGAGACAGATGACAAAGGTAACTCTCAAACCTCATATCTGCATGGATTCCAGATCTGACGTTTATCTAGGAAAGCGACATGCATACTTCCGCGGTCGACACCTCCACGGCACAACGCTACCTCTTCCTCAGAACTACACCGGCGCTATCCTACATGTCACCGATAAGCAATTACCGCAAACCCGAACACAACCACAACAGCCTGCAGATGAGGACGACGAAGACGCTGAGGTGGAAGAAAGCATGCCCGTGGAAGTCAAGATAGCGGAACAAGTAGGAGAGTTCGACGAGGTCATAATATGGGGTCATGGTGGCGAGGTGGATGGAAGTGGGGATGCCTTCGTTAGGGGAATGAACGAATGGGTCGGGTTTGCAGAAAGCATGCATGTTGACGAGGAAGAGGAAGATGGGGATACAAAACCGGAGAAAAAGAGCGCCTAAGACAATGTCTTGGAGTTGTACAGGTCATATCGGATTGGAAAGATAGTATGGTAGGATGGCGTTGGATAAAGATACCCACAATGCCAGAAGGTCCAGGCTGATTGTGCTCACACGTTGGCCCCAAGTACCCATGAGATCCGAAGCAGTCTTCCCAGCCTACGTGCCTGGCCGTTCCCCGTATTTGGCTCCCCAATTTGCCCAACGAAGTTCTGCATCGCCTCGCAACCAAACATAGCCATGCTTTGAACCGCAAACGCATCATTCACGTATCTTGTCCACAGATACATGCACAGCAACATCCCACATGACAAAGACATCATGCAGCGACCTGATGTCCCGCAACGTCGCCGGCGCATTCACATCAGCCGCATTCGCAATCTCCTCACGCCGCCTGTCCGATATCCAGAAACGAAGCCGGCCCATGTGGGGCCTTGCGTATTTGTTCCACATCTTGTTGATCCCCTCGGCCAGCACATTGAGCCTTTGCTTCTCTTCGATCGGGTTGGTATTGGCGCTGGGTTGCAAATGTACATTGATGTAGTTGGTCCAGACGCGCTGGTATCCGAGCGTCATGTACTGCGTGTCTGAGTCGGTGTGGCCACCCCCGGTAGCCTTCTAGGCGAGATGGAAGGTTACTAGGACTAGGAATGGGGTCGTGCCGAAGAGGCGTGCGTGGAGGGCCGTGAGTGCATGGGCAAGCTCCCGCTTTTGGTATCTGCTGAGGAAGTGAACGTGGTGGATTTCGTAGTGTGGCATCGCGGAGTCTGGTTCGCGTTGATACGTAGAGGCAATCGTCGCAGCGGTCGAAAAACAGGTAAGAAGGCGGCACGCGGCCGTTGTTCCAGTAAACCAAGGGTGTACAGCGACTATGCGAATGAACCTCCGCGTGTTAGGATGATGATGGGGTTAGGAACCCATAGGTAGAAGGTTGATACCTAGTGTTTTGGTAATGGCAATCCGACCTATGACATGTCGTTCAGTCTCCATACCAGGCTCGTTTCCTGCTCGTGGAAGGTATCGTTGCAGTCGCCATGGTGTTGTCCCGTCATTCTTTCCCGTAATCTTCACTCACGCCTTCCCAGCTGTTAGACCCACCCCATCCTGTGCAACACCAACCCAACGCGTCTTCTTCCCACCAAAAATCATCATGGAGCTTCAATATTCAACCTACCCAGACACGCACGTCGGACTCTCTTAACCAATTCGTCAGGTCAGGGTTCTCGTCGGTTCGGCTCAATGCGCCCCGCTCCCCAGCGATTAACCGCGCGGCGGACTCACATCTGGGTTCAAAACATCCCACGTGCTCGCCACAACGTTGCGCAAACCCAAAGATGGGCCGACAGAACGACTGTGGGTCAGGTACAGGTCGGCACATCATTTTTCGGTACTTGACGGGCGGGAACGGTCGATCTTAGGATTTATAGCAAGGGAGGGGTGAAGTAGAGCCGAGTGCATGGGGCCCTGATTTTACACATGGTAGCTGTTATTGTAAGCTTCTACTGGATCATAGCCCTCCGCATAAGAATGCAACGCAATGTAATTTTGCATTCATATGCATCCTCAGTACAACGTGCCGCAACCTCATAATTTCGACTCCCCGTCACCTTTCATGCCCGTGTCTGAGAAGTCCACGAAGCTCTCCTCGCCGCTGAAATGCCTGTCATCATCGCTCGTTAGCCACTTGCCGTGACGTAAGGTTACGGGGTCATCGGGAGGTGCTCGTCAATTGGGGTGTGTGGGAGCTGAATGTTGAGAAGCGTCGACGCGATACCCCAACCGTGTGTTGTAGGTTCTGACCTTGGCCAGTCTTTCCTGTGATAGGGAAAGAACCTGGATGTTATAAGGATGCAGCACGAGATAGAACGACAAAGAAACAGCATCGCACTTACCAGCCTCTCTCCGCTCCACCCGAGAGGAAGGATGTTTCGGAGTTTAGTTCGCAAGTCCAGTTTCCCGCGACGCCCTTCTCTGGATCGGCTGATCTTCTTGCGTACTTTGACAGACCAGCAGTGAAGCATTGGAAATCATCTTCATCAGGGTTTTCTGGCATCTGTCCAGTAAGTACCCGACCGGCTGCTATCATAGTCGCGGCATGAGTGCACAGCAAGACAGTCTTTGGCTGTTCGGGGTCGTTGTCTAGAGTTGTGACAATGTGATCAAATGCGTTCCTGACACGCTCATGGAGCTCGACGATCATCTCGCCGTTGGAGCCTGGCATATGTACAGATGCATACTCGTCGTCAAGGTTCTGGAAGTGAGGTGTCAGGAGCTCGAGGTGCGGCGGAGTAGGATGTTCGAAATGTGCGCGTCCAAAGAACTCGCTATTACGCACTCGTCAGCACAGTACCTACCTCTGTGTCACTCAGTATGCACGAACCCAATACCGCGATCGATCCGTATCCTTCCTTTTGCCTTGCCCTCTTTGAATAGCTTATCACTAAACGGCTTGAGCGTCTGCAGACACCTGTAGAAGGGACTAGAATAGATTCTGTCCACTGGCGGTTCGATCTTGCTCAGGTACTCGGCTAACTCCTTACTCTGCTCCACCCCTTTGGACGTAAGAGGCGGATCAGTGGGAATTCCGGTCGGGGTCGCCATGGACGCGGTGTAGATACCCGTTTGGGGGTCTACGGACCAGTTGGCGCGAAACTAGATACCCCGGAGGACACGTTAGAAGAATGCTATGCTAGGGGAAAGATCTGCATGTGCGAGTGTGAAGGGTGGCTGTTTCATGTGATACACGCGAAGGTGTAGGCAAGCGAGATGTTTGCGGAGGTGATGCAAGGACGGAGATGGCTCAGAACTAGCTGCCTGAAATGGAAGAGTTCCCTCGACTACAGTGTAAAAGCATCGGAGGGCGTGAAGTGCGGTGACGGAGGTTAGCTTAATACGTACCGCGTGCCGGACGATGTAGATGACCTCTATCATGGTTCCGTTGTCTTGTTACTCCGAGAGAGTTTGTGTACAGTAGAAGTTTATTTGATCGTGCGCTGTGCTTGCCGTTGGGAGTACGAGGTGGTTCTGTAATCAAGGGGGTAGGTGCTCGCAAGTTACCTCGGTAACTTTACCTTTTCGGGACACTTTTGGAGGTCTCAACGTTGGCAATGAGAAACTTGGTGAGTGCAAACTGAGAGACTTTGCAGATGCTGTTGAAATTTGACTGATTCTAGCGGCTACAGCCTGGGTTTTGTAGTACTACTGCACGTTTGGCAGTCGCATGGATATTCACAATACTGCTTCCGCGCAACAAACCTCAAGGGCTCGTTATACCCAGGTGAACAAATATCCGTCGACCGAGACAGTCACCCAGCACGTGCCGCAAACTCTCGCAAACTCAGCAAAGGTCATCGATATCGAGATTTCCGGTGTCCGACAATGAGCCACTCACGCAGCATTCCTATCATCGGTCAGGCCCCCACGCTCGAGCCGTGCCTAAGCGCTTCCAGCATTGACATGCGCTTACGCGAACTTCACATGCGCATGCACATGCGACAGAACTGCAGGACCTCGTACTTTTGCAGTCGTAGCTCAGGAACGAGCCGGCATCCAAACAATGCGCACCCTATGTCGCTACTCCTTACGGTATGCGCAAGCGCAGCGCAGGGGCACTTTGCATGTGCGTGTCGCTCGTTGATGGTATGCTGATGCGCAAGCCACGTCAATGCAACATTGGAACGGTTGTAACGTGTTTTGGCCGGGGCGTTTGGAATAGACTCGAATCCTGCAGGAATACGAAGGACCTGGCGGACGGAACACCGCTATAGTGAACGATAGTAGTGACGGGTTGGTCCTTATCCTTGCTGTTCATCTGCGCTTCCGAGTATCTCCACAGTACAGCGGACTTCCGCGTTCACATGCTGTTTATCCCCGCGACTAGCGGAATGTTTCCTGGGGCCAGAAGCGCTGTCACGATAGCAGCAGAGAAACCGATGATTGTGGTACATGGACTAAAGTCCTTCCCAGGTGACCAGGTTACGCCTGGGCGGGGTTACAGGTGTCTGGGTATCATGTAGCCTGCTTGTAGAGGGTGTGCGAGGTGGATGCACCATCGCAAAGCTGCATCGAAATGAAACCGGAAAGATTCTCGCACTTGTGTAGTCGAGCTGTGGCAGTCGGTCGCATCCGGTCGTGATGATCCAGTTCTTCGGCCGCTATCAGCGACAGCATCCGATCGATCGCCTACCTGTGTTTGCCTGAGCAAGCAAGCACCTGCCTTCTTGAATCTCATTCGAAACCCTAGAGGGCTTGATCCTGGCGACGATGCTGCAAGCCATCGGTGATCACCAGACGGATACAATGATTTATTACCGCAGTGCCATCCGAGGCCTTGAAACGTCCATGGGTATTAACGATGTAGCGCTGGCTTGACTCTCGGGGCAAATACGCTGAGAGCCTGGGGATAATCAGCGTAAAGTTCGACTACTGGACAAAACTAGCGGCAATCCGTCTCCATCAGGTTGGATTCCAGGGTTCATTTGGTAAGAACGCGTCTGTGCGAGCAGCTGGTACGCCTCCAAGCTTCTGCCAGAAGGATAGAACTCCGGCCAGTCCCGACGTGCCGTAAAGACACCGCTTGTCGGGACCGGGACGGGATCCTTGAAACTTACATGTATTGAATGTTCATGCGTACTGTCCAAGAAACATGTGGGAATGAACTCCACAGTCATGGAACGGTATTGCAGCATGCACTTAGGTTTCTAAGGGTGCTGAAACTGGATCCCACAGCTGCCTAAGTAACCAGTGACGTACTGTCGTAGTCAAGATCAAAGCCCCGGACTCCACCATGAGACAGCTGGGATTCGAGATGACTTCCTCCACATTTCATGAAGTGGTCGCATCACTGCTGCCCAAGAGTCTGACAGCCGCCGGCCCAAGCGTTGCAATCGCATAGTACTGACGGCGCAACGAAGACGGGATGGCAGTGAAGTACCAGACCGAATTGAGCAAGACCGGGCCAGACGCCATCATAGCTAAGTGATTAGTACATGGCACATGCTCTCAGTTTTCTCGGCGTGCATCAGTAGGAGGGGTGCTACATGTCAGGGGTCATGTTGGTATCGTGTAAAGAGTGAAAGATGCCGTAGACCGATGTAACGCAGCAGTTGTTCGTGACCGGGCGGCCCCGAAGAATAGGTGCGCAGACTTTCCAGCAGATGCGCACGCACTGTTGAGTGTAGGGTTTTTCTTGCGCGGCCAATCAACACCAAGCCTGCGCGAATTAATGAACGGCTCAGCGCTAAGCCCTGCAGCTGCAGGCAGACGAAGCTAAAGCGCTTCTAGAAGCTCGTGCTGGCATCATGTAGCGTTTCCGTTACTGACAGAATCAAGGTCCATGGAGGTGGTGATTGATGTCATTCAATGCCTATGCGCCATCATGGCGCTGCATGTCAGTGTTCCTTCGTTTGCTTTCACGTGTTACCATTGATTGGGTAGCCGATTCTCACGTGTGTAGTCCATTGGCTATCGCTTCGTCACATGCGCGTCCTTCTAGTCTGAAGGGCGGCTGTGACAGTGCGCATGGAAGACGCATGGATGGCTGATCTCGAGTTGCAGCATGATCGACGCCCGGATGCATGTATGTGGGGGCGTCTCTCATACCTTAACAGCCTCTTGAACCCACTACGGCCAATTGACCCACATCTAGTAAACACGAGGCTATGATGAACACAGATCCAAAGCGGAGTGGCAGCTTCGACATGTCGCCACAAAAGCAAACATCCCGCACGGGTAGCTAGGGGATTGACGTGGGATGAACTGGGGCGATTTAATGCACTTCGCGAAGTGTTCGCCGATCATCCTCATAGACCCCATGCCGTTGATGCCGATGGTTTCGTCGCAGCTTACTATCGGAGACAGCCAGGTTCCGATAATAGGCATCATGGCAGCCGCTACACAGTATTTGCAGAACAAGGAAGAAGCAAATAGACAGCCGCGCAGGAGTCGCCTTGTGAGGTGGGCATCTGACTGGTGCGCCACACCAAATCATGCCAATTCAGTGATCACCATGGTGGAATAGTAGCCGATAGCAACGGGGATGAGAGTGGTCGATGGCGGTTGACAGCAGATGAATGAGTGACGTAACAGAGGAATTAAAGACTAGATTATATGGCGTATTAAAAGCGAGCGGTCTGAGGGCGCGATTGTAATAACAGTCGACCATTGGGGATTCCAACGTCGACGAGAATACGCGCGCTATTTTTGTATGGTGCTGTGCAAAGGATATTCATCAGCGCCCGCCGCGTATTGACGCGTTGAAGTCTTCCCAGTCTTCCCTAGCTTTTTCTCAGTGACAAAGACGCGCAACACGATGAGATACCTGACAATCAAGAAGATAATAATCGCGGCGACCAGAATACCCACTATGTACGCTCCGACTAGCCCAGAAGAATTCTTCTGAAGGTCAAGGAAGGGGTATACATAAAAGCCTTGGGTCGCATGCGTGAGGTAGGCCAGGCCAAGATAAAGAGCCAACAGGAGGATAATTGGAATCAGGTCGAGCCAGGGCAGTCGCTCAGTTCGGGGGATAACTATCTCGAAAAGGGCGTACGCCGAGTTGAGAGCATGCTGTGACGTGTTTGACCAGAGAGCGAAAGTGGTGGGGAATTGACCCGCAAGAAGTGTCCAATAAACAACTGTTGTGTGTTAGTTCAGCGTGCTCAGACAATAAATGCTGCCAGTTCTCCAAAAATGATGTTGCAGGGAACACGAGATTGCCTCGAGGTACTCCGGCGCGACTTTGGCAAAACGTTTTATGTAAGTTGACTTACTGGTCACTATCCACGGATAGACTACAATGGTAGAGTAAAACATGCTGTGCGCCACCTGTAGCGCTTTGGGCCATCGTGCCAAAAACGAAGTTCCAGTAAACCAGTAACTGCCGGTATGCACAGCGGCAAAGGCATAGTAAAAGGCGAGACCCCAATACGTCAGAACCGTGAAGAAAGAGAAGGATTGCTGCGAAGCGTCGGACCTGCCGTGGGTACCATTCCAGCCAAAGATGAAAAAGAGCGTGGTAAATGCGTAAATGGCCAATAGCGCGCGAATAGCGAAGAGGGCGGCTGGTGGGAGAATCCACGAGGTTACAAACCGCGTGGGATCAAAAAGGCCGGCGTACGGTGCCGTTATTCGTTGACCAATAGCCATGCTGGGGTTGTTGATTGGGATCCTTGTCGAGTGCCACCAGACTGGTTGTCGTGTCCTCGGAACGTTTCCGACGCGGTGGAATCTGGGTCGTGGGTAGTGCGCGATAGATGACGCGAGATAATTCGCGATGGAGATGATGCGACGTGGTGTTGTGAGACGGCTGCAAAACTCGTTCACCCCCAATTTCCGAGGCTGAAGCTGAAAAGGGCAGTCACCGAGCTGAGGGAAGCGCGCTAGCAATCGGCGCTATGTCACGTTCGGACTAGCACCGGTCGCCGAAAGAACTGACAGGATCGGCCGCGTCTTCGTAACATTACCGCTCTATCCCGGTCTACCATCACGTCTGTGGGCCCGTCCGCTTCAGACTCCCACGCTTGTAACCCCGGCAGCAGAGGCGAGGCACACTCCCACTTACACCCTTACGCTCCCTACGCAGGGCGGCCAGGATGAGGCCTGCAGCGCGCTTGGGCACAGGTGGCTTGCTCGTCCCTCTGCCACTGCCTTCTTCTTTAAGACTACGGGATGCCATCTGTTTGGAATGATACTACTCAGGATGATCACCCAACTGAAAAGCCATCTTCCCAACCCGTTCAGTATCCATCACTATTCGCCCGCTTTGCTTCGTATCAAACATCACCATGAGTGACAACAGCAGAATATCTGTACGTCTGCATCTATCACCTCCTAAGCACTCCGCTAACGGCTCATAACAGAAGGCACAGAATCTCGCTAGGATCAGGGACAACCAACGTGAGTGGATTCCTTGGACGACGACGACCTATCGTCAGCTGTCCAACCATGAAGAGTGGCGATAGCTTGCAGCCTGCAAACCATCCAGACGTCTCTGTGTGAGCATTCGATTTACCGAGGATGTTCGCTAACGGTACTCGTTTCAGGCCGATCACGCGCCCGCCGGAAGGAGTATCTGCATGAGCTCGAGGCCAAACTGCGCAGCTATGAACAGATAGGCATCGAGGCCTCTTCGGAAATCCAGTATGCTGCCAGGAAAGTACTAGAAGAGAACCGAAAACTCAGGTCGCTTCTTCATGGGAGAGGAGTCTCTGAAGCGGAGATTGTCGCTGCCCTTGAATCGACGTCCGATCGACACTACAAGCACACCTCTGCCGCCACCAGACTGCAGGCCATGCTTGAGTCAAGGGTCAACACCAACACAGCCTCTTCGACCAGTTCGCCTATACCTTCATATACCAGAGCCGATTCGCTATCTCAACACGTCCCATCAGTGCCGCATGCTACTATCCCATCTGCACGGCCGACAGCACTCAGTTGCAACGATTCGCCCAGTCCAAGATCCGTGGTATCAAGTATGGGCACACCACCACCAGCCTCATATCCAGCGATGCATTATACTACTCCAATGACTCCATCAGCTGTTCAGATCAAGTCAGAGCATGTTCAGTACGACTACCCCTACGAGCAGACCTATAGTAGCGCTTGGGCCTACTCGAGCGACTGCAACTACACTGCAGAACCGACGTCATATTACAACAACACCTCGTCTTGTGTTGACGCTGCCAACATCATCCGCACAATGCGATCTGGTGTTGGCCCTGAGCTGGAAGTCGATCTCGGATGCCACACATCAGACCGTCATTGTTATGTCGACAATGCTACAGTATTCAACATGATGGATCGATATTCTCAAAATCATGCGACTATATAAGACAAGACGGTGGTCAGTCTGCGGATACAAGTGGGAGGTGCCCCGTCATCATCAACCTGGCCTATAGCGAGCGGAGCTATCGGAGACCAGTGGCGGCGCTTGTTGTGTACGACCCTACGGTGGCCAAGTCCATGTTGGCGGCTGGATAGGCACCTGTTGTACTCATCAATAGCCTCTTCAGTACTATGTTGAGTCGAGACAATCTCTAGGAGGGTCTAAACAATGCATTGTGGCGAGGAAACGTTTCGCAGACCCCTATCGAGACCCTACCACCGATAGGTGTCGGTCCTCTTCACTGCTTCGCCCGCCATTACGAACGCCATGAAAGAAATCAACCGCTAGCATGAAAGCGAAGCCGAAACTTGAACTCTTTTCTTTGTCGACAGCCGTCGCATGACCTCCCGCCTTGCTCAGTCTATGTTCGTATGATACACTTTGGACACTCCAGTCGACGCCAGCACGCCAGCACCAAGCCTAGAGGACTTGGAGATGATCAACTTAAGTTTGTAAATAACGTGTACAAATAACTCTTGTAGCCTCTATCGGCGAATATGATGATCTCATCATCATCGATTCCCTCCATATTCGGCACTGATGAAACTAGTCTCATATCTTTTATTCCTCCAGATAGGCCGTGTGCACCCTGTCGTCTTCTCATGTTGGCACGGTTTTCTCTAATTACTGTCCTGCTGGTGGAAGACGGCTAGGTATCTCCCTTTGTTCAGATAACTAACACAGCATGGGTGATGTTGGCAAACCCGGCATGTTCTTCTTGTCCTCTGTAGACAAAGGGCCATTCTTCAAAGAACACATACCCAGCATATATCCGACGCGACATCTGCATGGGTCAAAGTTCCAATCTCATGTCCATGAATTCTATTCTTGTCTGACACTTCACATCCATTGGTATCGAGGTTCTATCAAGATGTCTCCAAAACGGAAGAAGACAGGACATGGTGACGACCCACCCAAGGCGAAGAAGACCAGATCAGAGGATACTCCTGATGACGATACAACCAAGACCGATGTCAACTGGTTCATACCAAAAGAAAAGGGAAAGAACATCTACAAAGAGAAATGCGCAGCCGAGTATGCCCAAATCCTCTATGAGAAAGCGCGAGAAGAGATAAGTCCGCAACAAGCACCTTTGTTAGATCCGCAATTCCGGACGCCAGTATTCCAAAAGCAAGGCAAAGATCTGCGAGCGGGAGACAAGTACAGGCCCAGCGCGTCTTTGCGCAACCTGTTCAACGATATCAAGAGTAGAAGTATTGATAAGGAAGAGGGCCATAGCATCACTCATTTCCAGCAGCAGTTTGGCGATGACGCAAACATTGCAGTAGTGCTCTCAAGAGCGGAGGACAACGCTACTTTTGTTCTAAATGAAGACCAACGTTTGGAAGTGTAAGTGCAGATACGTGGCTCGTTGCCGCCAAGCTGATTGGATTTAGGACTGTGAACGATGTGACTGCGCATGTAGATTTTATCCGACGGAACTCATCAGAGGATGGCAGCCCAGCCGGTTACTTCATTCAACTCCCTCTCAATACGTCAGTCACAGTAAACGGAACTACATACACCAACAGCAACGACTCCTCGTCCATGCCTTTTTACATTGGGCCGCTCGAAGGGTACGCGATCATTGAACTACTGTCACAACCAGCGTTCTTCTTCAGAACTGCAGCAAGCTTAAAAGACACTTTCTCACACAGGGCGGTACCTCAAGAAGAGCTCGATCGTCGCGATGGAAATGGGGATGTTGCTTTGGGAAATACGAGGGTGAGATGGAGGCCTATTGGAGCTCCACCACCGCCAGCGGGATTGGGAAACCCGGGCATCGCAGAAGAGGTAGAAGAGGAGTCAGAGGATGACTTCGTCGACACATTCACCGATGAAGGAGAGCCGATCAAAGATCTTGATGCGTATATGCGAGCTCAGCTGTTGTCTCATCAACAAAGTCGATATCGCGAGCTCGTTCCCAGAGTTCTTGCTTCTGTGAACTATCGACAGCAAGAAGCTACCGGATTCAGTTACCAGCATGAGGGACAGAATTTCAGACCCGGAAGGACGCTGTTGCAACCAATCGAGGTGGATGGGAACCATCTATTGCTCGCTGCTCGAATACACGCCGACAAGCACATCACACTCGAAGTCCTAGATCCAATGACGTGGAGATCAACGCTGTATAGTCGCAAAGCCATCGATGAACACATCAGGGAGACGTTGCGAAACTCCACATGGTGGCGGCATGTCTTTGACTCGTTAGATCAAATAGAAGAAAACCTGCCCGAGGCCACGATGTGGGTACCGGCTGCTCAGATCACGACAGGCGATGGAAGCTTTACGTACACTGTCTTGAACGCGTGGGCGCTGGCGATGGGCCTCGCACCGAACCCGTCGTTCACACCCAGCGCTCATGGTCACGAATCGTTCTTCATCCGGGCCCAACAAATCTTCGATCTGGCCCTTCAAGACACGTTGAACTGGAGGGTATTGCTCGCCTTTTTCCGCTGCACCGGATTCGTTAAGCCCAGCGAGGGCAGCGAGAATGATGAAGAGGCAAATCTCCCGCATTTATCAAGGCGATTTGATCTTTGTAACCGCTCCTTCCAGAATCTAATTGCTCGCCAAACGGCAGCAGACGCCGCCGCCGAAGGCAAGAAGATCGATATGGAGCTGGTCACTTTGGGACTCGAGGATGGAATGCGCCATGATCAAGCCTTCGCTGCAGATTCACTAAGCGAGCTCGAACGGACCAACCTCACTTCCATCGTCCGTGATGGCCAATGGAACTTCAAGAGGACAGAGGATCAACCGGACGATGGTCTCAATGAAAGTGATCTCTTCCTCTCGCCGCCGAATCCGCATCTGGATACTGACCCAGCCCCGAGAGACTTTGAACCTTGCGTGCATCTTCGTGAGCAGCTCAAGACACTCATTGATTCGAATCTGATTGCAACAAGTACCGAGGGCGATGAAGAGGGAGCGAGCATCCTCCAATTATCAGAATCAGAGGTCACCAGTGGTATCAAGGCTGTCATGCGATCTATCAATGATTTGCTCTCATCTAACCACGGATTCTCGTTCGCAGAATTTGCCGGTACCGTGTCTTTCTCAGGTACACAGGGAGACCGCAACAGAGTAGTTTTGGTGTCTCACCAGCATGAAGGACATTTCATATTAGTGGTTCTCCAATACGAGCTCAAGGCCAGCGCAAGTGAAGCCCGCAAGAGCGATACGATCGAGAGCGAAGTAGGCAAGAGCAGACCGGACAAAAGAAAAACAGGCAAGAGCAAGGACAGCGAATACGTCGCCGTCACACGTGTAATTGACTCTGCGCCATGGACAATGACGACAGGCGAGCGCGCCAAAATCCATGAGCAACTGAAATCAAGTGGCCTATTGACAGCTGAAAAGGAAGAGTTCCCGGATAACGAGATACTGACACTGAAGTGGATAGATGGGCCCCAGCAAACGCGTATTGAAACATCTGGCTACTTCACAGTCATCAGCGCGTGGGCTGTACTACTCGGTCTACCTATCAACAATGACTTCCAACCTAAAGAAGATTTTTTTACCCAAGCTTCATGCCTAATCGAAGCTATCAAAGACGGACATGCAGACTGGAAGCTGATCTGGGCGTTCTTGCGCTGCGTTGGCTACACTCTGTCAGACCAAGCACCTCCATCGGAGCGACGATTCAAATCTCGTCGCAACGTCGATGCTAGTGAGCGGCGAAAGTTCAAAGAAAGCAAGACCATGTTGCAGAAACGGAGAAGAAAGGCCTGGGGACAGAATTACAACTCAATGATGGCGAAACTGCCGCATCACATTCTCAGATACCCACACTTTTCGGTTTCGGTGAACACAGGATTAGCGCACAACGAAGTCTTCCCATGGGATGATTACGACGGACCTGAAAGAAGAGCACGTATACCCGAGCTGATCAAATCTGGAAAGTACACCAGACATTTGCATACTACACCTACAGACCCCAATGCAAATCCACTTGCAAACCCAACCGCAAATCCACTTACAGATGCAGCTGCAAGTCCAGCTGCAAGTCCAGCTGCAAATCCTGCACAGTTGCCTAACTCGGCAAAAGACCCGAAGACAGGAGCCCTAGTCACCACAGGTGGGCATGTTGTAGCAGGTGTGGTGGATCCACCTGCGGACGACAATCCCATCCCGAAGGACCTGAGCCTCTTTGACGAAGTCGCTCGCATCCCAGAACTTCAACGTCTCAGCACTTTTGACAAAACGCTTTCCCGTGAAGAGATACGGAAGCGCTACGACGCATCAGCCAAAGACTTCCAACCATGCGAACATCTTCGTCGCACATTGCAGAACTTGCTGGCAAACGACAAAGTCAAGGAAGAGGTGAAAACCTTTAGAAGTGGCGAAAGAGTAACGACCGAGTTTGGGAAATGGCTATCCGACGAGGAGGTGGCCATGCACACCGCTGCGGTCACTTTGGCTATCAACGACACGCAGAGTATCGAAGAGGGTTACAGCGTTGTGTCGCCGGCAACTGTTGAGTTATGTAAAGGTGTTGGCGCCAGCGTGACTCCCGCACTTCGACCCGGCCGTCCTCTACTCATGCCATTGTACTCAGAAAGTCATTTCGTCCTGGTAATTGTGCAGCTGAACGAAAAGGGCTTACCCGAAATATCGGTTCTCGACTCGTTGTTCTACCATTACAACGCTTTTCAACGTAACCACATCTTCGAGATAGCCTGGAGGGTAGTATGTCGTACGGCTTGGTACAGGCGACATTTCCCAGATGAAGCTACTTTCAAGAACGCCAAGCCTTCTCATGCAACTTGGGTCAAAACCGCTCTTCAACCGAGTACGAATGAATGTGGCTATTTCGTAATGCTCAACGCCTGGGGACTGGCGCTAGGCTTGGAGCTCAATCCTGCGGTGCGACTTAAATGGACAAAACCGTTCTTCGATGAGTTGTATGATGTTATCAGTCTTGCGCGTTTGGGTCACGCAGACTGGAAACTCATTTTTGCTTTTCTACGATGCCATGATATCGTACGGAATGGCTCTGTACCCGAGAACAGGCGTTTTACCCAAACTCATGCCATACAAAACGAAGACAGAATGGTAGAAGATTTGGGAAGTCTTGGTGCTATAGAGCTGATATACTGGCAAGAGCGGCAGCAGCCCACGCCTGAAGAAAATGCGAGAATGCGACGCTGTAATCGCGTTCCAGGCCTCAATGGTTCATCACACAGCCAGGCTGGCGGCTTCCCTTCCGACGAATGGACGGGTTCAAGCAAATCGAAGTTTGTACCTCGCCTTCAGCAGCTGGGCATCCTGAATGTCAACCATGACAGCTCCCAATTGGAAGAAGCTCATGATGGCTCGTGGGGGATAGCCTGCGAAAGATTTCTCAACTCCGTCCCAGGGTCTATCGCCGAAATGACACGAGATACATTGATACAAAGTTTACGAGTTCACCTCGAAAACCACTTTGCTGAGGTGGGAAAACATTATAAGGACACATTTGCAGCAAGGGTAAGAGATGTCTATCAGACTTATGTCCTCCTCATGCAAAAACATGACGTACGGCAATGTTTCGGGGATATCGGCGTTGGGGTTACAAAGTCGGCCAAGCATGACTGGAAACAACCCCTACACGATTCTGAAGTGAATTTGGCCATCGTGTCGGTTCTGGAGGCCATCGATAATCTCCAATCTGATGCCCATGGGCGTACAAACTCTTCGAGCCTCTTCGCTGGAGGCTTTACGTTGGCAACGTCCGCCAGTCTGGCATTCGCCCTCTGTTCCAATGATTCCGACAAGAATTCCTTCGACAATCTGGTGCTTTCGCGCCCTCGAAGGGCTTGGTTGATGCCTTTGGTAGTCAGTAGCGGTGGCCTGTTGGATGAGTTGAAGAACTGGGCGAAGGGAAAGGGTATGAAATGGAAGCCCCCTACTAACAGCCAAGCTGAAGGCCATACGCTCCTCGTCTTGATCCAAGAATCGTTCAACGACGAGACCGACGATTATCCAGGCGAAACGCATTTCGAGATAGTATTCATCGACAGCTGTCAGAGAATCTTCAAAGACGTGCAAGGATTCTTTTTGGAGCGTATCAGCAAGGCTCATAAACGCCTCAAGTGGTCAGACCATCGCCGTGTTTGGGATGTTGTTCCACCCAGGGAGATTCCTTCTGATATACAAGTGCCTCAGCAGCAAAACGGCGGCTGGCAATGCGGACATCACACGGTGATCAACGCTTGGATAATCGCCTTGGGCCTTCATCCCAAAGGAGACGCAATTTACAAAGAGAACGGATATAATCTGATCTACAGACTCGCTCAAATGGCCACCGCTGGCTTACTAGACTGGCGTACGCTTGCCGAATTCCTTATCAGCAAAAGGCTTACGATAGAGACGAGTGCAGACGACGTACCAGAGTCTCGCCGGTTCAAGTTCACTTGTGCTCAAACCAATGAGAGTGCGCTGGATGTGAGGATCAGAGAATATGCACTTGTAGACACTGCTCTTGGTACATTACCGCCGACAGACACACCTTATGACCACAATACCAACTTTGTTCCTATCCAAGAGGAAGAAGAAGAGGAAGGGTTAGCGCGAGAGTTCGAGGATATGAAATCAGACTTCCCTGAAAATCGGAGGAATGCTAAAAGAAAACTGCGCGACGATGGTAGCGACGGTCTCGCTCTGTGGGATGATGTAGCCGCTGGGCGGGATGGAAGACATGTTACTGCGGCCGACGCGCCGCGTCGAAGCAAGAGACAAAGGCTGTCGAACGGCCTCTCTTTTCTCGACGCGTACTAACACGAGCCCAGTATTACAGCCCGAATATTTCTTTTGTCGCTGTGATTTGTAGTAGATGTATAACGTATTCGAGATAGCTGGCATTATGGCTGCGTGTATTTGGATCAGATCGATCGTATCATGATTGAGCAAGAAGGTGCCTAGACGCTAGGAGAATGTACAACATGTATTCGCAAATGAGAGATGAATGGATGATACGTAACACAGCTGTGGAGATGTAAGGGCGTGAACAAACGTGAAGACGCGATGACATGTGGACCCAAGCTCCCGGCAACCGATGACGTAGCCCCAAAACCTTCACGCGTCGCGATCCGCGAACCCCAAACCTCCACCATCCCATCTACGACCCCCAACACAACCCCACAAACCGCCAAAATGCTACGACCAACCCTTCTCTCCACCATCCGCCTCAATGCCTTCCCAAGCCCCTCCAAACGCGCCTTCTCTCTCCTAAACCCCTCGTCGCGCTCGCACACCAACCGCATCTTCGACCCCATCCGCCAACCCAACGACCTCCATACACTCACACTCCTCAACGCATCCGACAACCGATCTCTAATAACCTTCTGGACTGCGACCTGGTGTCAAACTTGCCAAGCCATCAAGCCGCTCATCCGCCAACTCATCGAAGAAGAAAAGATCGGGGAGCGGGAAGGCGGACTGGGCTTTGTGGAAGTGTTGATGGACAGCACGTTGATTGAGGATTTGCCTATAAAATACCGCATCAGTAGTATGCCGACGCTATTGGCGTTTTCAAGACAGGAGGCGCAATTTGATACGAGGTTGACGCGGCCCGAAGAGATGCGGAATAAGGACTTTTTGAGGGAGTGGTTGGTTAGGGAGGCGCAGAGGGGAGGGAGGATGGGCGGTGGTGGGGGCAGTATGTTCGGTTAGTTTTCCGCGTCCTTGTGTTGTGCTTGGATGGAGTACTGGGCCTGACGGTGTTAAAGGTGCGAAGGAAGATGGCGAGCAGGGCAAAGTGGGTGAGGACAAGTGACACGGGATAGCCAAACATGGGGCGGAGGTATGCTGTAGGCGCAACAAGGTGGCAGTGCGGTCAGGAGCTGCGGAGTAACGAATGATCTGCGCTCGTGTGACACTGTGAGTGAAGTAAAGCTCGGTCGAGCAAACACTGTTATTTGACTCTCAAGTGGGGGAGTGATTCCATAACCCTGTTCTCTTCTCTCACCTTTCTCTTGGAACATTCCCTTCCTTCATCCACGAATAGGTCCCTACCATGACAAAATTGACGATAGATCAAGACTACGAGGCCGCCGTCGTGAAGGGTACTAGGCTACTCCAGATACTGGCCGCAAAAGACAAGACACACGTTCAAAGCGCATACGAGGAGGTACAAGAACTAGCCCAACATGGCTATCTTCTAAAGCCTCAAGACAAATTCTTTGAAATCGACTGCATGGCCGACGCGCTCTGCGATCTGGGCGTCAGCGACAGGATGGTGTATGATGGCGGAGAGAATATCAGAACACACCATGTGCATGACCGCGACGGAGCAGAAGCGACAGAAGACGATACAGTACGTTTCGCGGTAGCTTTGAAGTAAGCACGTTCTAACGAGCTATCAGACAACACATGGCTACTTTTCTCAAGTCAGCAACCCATACGCTGGTGTCTTGATCGCAGACAGTAATCTCAGTCCTGCACATGCAGCGAAGTTCGATGACGAATGGGAAGAAGAAGCTATAGAACTACCGTCACTGCGACACTGGTCAGACGTAGCGTTTCTGCAATACCTTTCTTCTTTCCCCGAACCACCTATACGGCCAATTCCGCTCAACTACGTCTTCCGCGTCCAGATTCAGAACGCCGAGACTTCTCTGGTGCTTAATAGGATTATTAGCAAGCACGTCACGTTTACATATGAGATGTGGCCTGGTATCACGTTCGGGATGGACACTGAAGAAGGGAAGGCGATCTTAGGGACGCCGAATGGAGCCGGTGTTGCGTGGATGCTTGTTCAACATAAGAAAGCGTTTGGAGAGAAGCATATTGAGAAAGTCACTTTGTTTCATGCGGCGAAGAAGGATGATTTGTTTAGATGGCCGACTTTGCTGTTTTGGATTGTGTAGAGTGGGGGTCAGGTGGGAGTATTGTATGTGCATTCACTTTACATGGAGGGGGCTAGACAAAGGGTGGAACAGATTAGGCTACATGTCAGCTGCTTCGCGTCATACCGTATGTTGACGATGCGCGTGACGCTCAACGTCTCATACTTAAGGAACTCATAAATGCATCTGAATGGCAACATACTTAGCACTACCACGACCCGCATGCGACACTTCTATAACTAGCGCCCTCTCCAATGACAACCTCAGTCAGTCCGGCAACGCGTTACGAGGCGGCTTGCAAGAAAGGTGAATTGATGTTACAGATGCTGGAAGCTAGCTTTGATGAGCTTGGTAATTTACTCAAAAACACAGATACGCCAACTGAAAGCGAATACCTCAACTACGAAGATCTCTTGGAGAACAATTGGGTTGAGCGGTCCTCCGGGGACGATTCCAAAATTCTGGCGCGACTGTTGGAGGACCTTGGAATAAATACTTCAAGTAATATCCCTGTTTCACATGAACACCACGGCGTTGCACCAATCGAAGAATCGCTACAAGAAGGACTTGAGATGCAGATACGCTTCGACTCAGTCATCAACACTTCCGGTGGTATGATTGCAGCCATGAACACGTACAGTCCTATGCATGATTGGAGAAAAGCGAAAGCGGATGCCGAGAACGCTCTACTTAAACAAGCCGGCCACAAGTCTACGGAGAAGAATAATGTCGGCGAGGGCGTCCCTAGCCTGAAGTACTGGTCAGATGTCGCATACCTGCAATGGGCCTGCCGTAACACGGACTCATCCGACCTACGTTATGTGATGCGAATGAGCATAACAAACGAAAAGACAAAAGCCGTCATCCATCATATCAAACAAGAAGCCCATCCCAAGGCATCAGGCTCGTACTCATTCGACGTTGACGACCGGGATGAAGTAGCCGCTTTTCTAGGGACACCGAATGGAGCCGGAGTCGCTTGGTTGCTCATACAGCATAAGCAGCAATTGGGCCACAAGACAGTTTACAAGATAACGGTGGACTGTCGAGAAATCTGGCATAATAGCAAGACGATAGTTCCAAGTTTGGTGTTCCACCTTCGCGACGTCGTCATCACGAAGCTAGGCAGCGAGGAAGGTGATTAAAGGAAGTCGCTATGAGGGCAGAATGAGCGTTGCTCTAGCAATGTGTTAGGCCACGCGGACAATGAGATGGCAGACAGTAGAACACTCATGAAACTAGCCCGTGCTTGATCCACTAGAGATTCGTGGAAGGTAGAAGACATTGTTTCACTAGCCTCATATATAAAGAACACTCGCTTCCTCTCTTTCTCTATAACATTTTACAGTAAGCTATGCCTACAACAATAAATTCACAAATTAGTAATCTAAACTACAACACTACTGTAGAGAAAGGCAAGAAGATGCTTAAAATAATACATAGCAGATCTACTGTTACTAATTTTAATAAATAATGTAATAACTCTAACTACCTATTCTACTTAGCACTTATTACTTATACTTAATAATTAAACTAGTATAAGTTTTAAAAACTTCTTACGTATATACTAGTATTTTTAAAATAACTTAATTATTACTAGCGTTAATAATTATTATAAAAGCTAGCTCTTTTATACTTAAATTTTAATCTTTCTTTAAAATTTTATTAAAAAGTATAGTTAAAGTATTAATTTTTTTATCTAGCTAGGCTTTAGCTATTTTATTTTTTAAAATATTATTAAAACTTTATTTATTTTAATTATAAAAGAGCTTTTATTTTATTTCTTAAACTACTAAAGTAGCGCTTTATTTTTTAGTATATAAAAGTAGATTTTTTAGCTTTTATCTTATACTAAATTATACTTATAAATTATATTACTAAAAAATATTTTTATATAGAATTAATTATTAATTTTATATACTATATTCTAATACTATTAAAGTTAGCTAAGAAATATAGCTATATATAGATATTTTATTAGTATAGTTATCTTAGCTTTATTTTTTATTATTAAATATATTATTTTTTAAATATATAAGCTTTTTATAAACTTATTACTAAGTAATAGCTTTACTTATAAGACTTTCTTTATTTAGAGTACTATAGTATATACTATACTACTTATAAAATTAGTGCTTTATACCTAATTTTATAAACTTTATTTAATAAAAAGATATTAAAAGACGCTTAGCTATTAGTCTTAGAACTACTAGTAGATTTTAATAAACTTAGAGTATATTACTATTAGTACTAAGACTTTAAACTAATACTACTTTTATTTATATAACTTCTAGAAGCTTAAATAGTAATTAAAAACTATATAATATAGTAGTAACGTAAATACTATAATAGCTTTATAGTATATATTTTTTAATAACTATAATATAATAACTATTTTCTTATAGCCTAGGTATTAATAGAACTTATAGTAGTTTATTATATCTACTATTTAGTAAATAGTATTTAACTATATAAGATAAGCTATAAATACTATATTTTTATTATTTTAGCTCTTATTACTCTTATAAAGTATCTTAGCTAAAGCATTCTTTTACTAAAGTATAGTATTCTTAAGAGCTAAAAAAAGCTATAAGCTTAATATTAATCTTACTTTATATACTTAGTTATAAATATAAATAGCGTAAGTAATTAAGTATATTTTAGTAAAATTATAAATAAAATACTCTTTTTATTACTTTAAAAGTAGGCTATATTTACTAAAGAGCTTATATATTTTACTAATAAGCTTTTTAAAAGTAAAACTAAAAAAAAAAAATAATAGAAGGTCTTACGCTAGTTATATATATAATAAGAATAATAAAAATAGAGGTAAAAGAAATAAGTATAATAAAGATAAGTATAATAAAAATAAGTATAATAGAAATATTAATAGGCTTAGCGTATAGCTTTATACTAGTAAAGTAGCTCTTTAGAGTACTTATAATAGTCTTTAGTATAGTATAAATAAAATAGTTTATAATAGCTTCTATAATAGCTTTTAAGATAATAATTTTAAAAGAACTTATAAAGTAGCGCGTTTAAGAGAAAAGTAATTAATATAGTAATAATAAAGAGGCTTAATTAAGCTTTAGTGTAGTAGACTTACTAACACTAGAAGAACTTATAAAAAAGATATAAGTAGAGATATAGTTAGAGCTTATTTAGTGTACGTATTAGTATAGCTTTAGTATTAGATTTAAGCTACTATTTATATCTTTAATAAGTTTTTAGATCTCTAATTTATTATAAGTAGTAGAATAAGAATAGAGAGTATATATATAAAAGTATAATTTTACTTACTAAAAAATTTAGTATTTTATTACTTTATAATCTATAGCTTTATTAGTTATAAGCTATTAAGAATATATAATTATATTATAATTCTCTTTACTATAAGTAGATATTAGTATTTATAAAATAGTTATCTTACTACTCTAAATTTTAAAAGCTTTAACTATACTAAAAGTAGTAGTACTAAAAATCTAAGCTTTAGTCTACTTAACGCCTATACCTCTAAATATAAAATTTTAACTTTTTTAGAAATACGTTTTTTTATATACTAGTAATAGACCTTACTTTTTTTAGACTAGTTTACGCTATAGAATTAGTTTACTAATAAACTACTTATAAAATAGTAACTTTTTTAAGCTTATAACTTTTTTAAAATATTAAAAATATATTTAAAGAACTCTTTTTTAACTAATTTATAAGTTTTTTATTTATATAGAAACTTATAAATAATTAAATAATTATTATGTCTGCTGTTACGCAAAGCCTATACTTCACGCCTAAGGAAGTAAGAGCAATAGGATACAAGAGAACAACAAGGCCTCGATCTGTCTCTAGCCTGTCAAAAAAGCTGGACAGTCTCGATATTCAAGGTTCTAACTCTCACTTCATTAATGTTACAGACGATTACACAAAAGACGTCATCACTGGCGAAACAATTGTAGCCGCAAGCGAAGTGAGGTTCATGTCCGAAATCAACTTCGAAGCTGGAATTCTCGTAGCGAACTACAGCTACAGCCCGACATACAAGGCCAAGGAGTTGAAATCGCTGGCGGCCGCTCTGTTACCCTCGTTGAAGCACTGGTCCGATATAGCTTTCCACCAATGGGTCCATTCTCAACTCGACCAGGAAGAAGTACGTGATCTCAAGTTCATCATGAGAGAAAACATCTCGAACGAAGATACTTTAGCTATCATTAGTAATATTCTCGACGCACCACCTCGCCAGTCACAGGCTTGTACGCGGTCGGGACTATACCTAGACATGACCAGTGACCATGCTATCGCTCTGCTGGGCACAGCCCACGGTGCAGGTGTAGCTTGGTTACTTGCTCAGCATCGAGACCAACTTGGCCGTAAGGTAATTGCTGGGATAAGGATATTCTACAGCGGCGAGCCGCCAGACCCCAACAGAGCCCCCAACTTGCTCTTCTACCTTCGTGACGCGAGTGCGAATGAGAGACCCATCGAGAAGTTGTGAGGAACGATGGCAAGAGCGCGGCGGACGATCCTTTGGGTAGGCGCAGGCGTCTAGGGGCGGTAGTTCGTAGTAATGACAATCTTGCCGAATCGGATCAAAACTGAGCAGTTCCTGATGGTGGTTGAGATTGTTATCGGCGTAGAGGTCTAGTATGGATGAAAAATTGGCGTTCCCGGTAGCGATGATGGATGGGCAGGCAGTCGCGAGGCTTTGGTGGCTGGGACTGGGAGCCGGGGGTGACCGGAAGCGAGACGCACCCCGCAATGACCTGCGCGTCCCGCATCTTCATCACAATCTTCGCGTCTTCTTTCTCTCATGGTCTGCTTCTCCGTGTGATCTTGTCTGTTGAGTTCAATGTTTGACCTTCTGCTCTTCCCCAGCAGGTCGCCATATGCGACCGTCGAACGATAACAAGCGAACTTCACGCGTCATTAGCGCGTGCTGCACTGTTTACTCAAGAGCGACCGCATACACGGGATGGCCATGACGCTCTTATGCTTTTTAGTTGCGGAGACGGCTCCTAAGCCTCGGCTTCGCGCACTAAGAAGTGATTTTGTTTGGATGGAAACCTTACAGCGCGATGCACGCCAAGCTGGAGGTGGCTTGCGACGAAAGTGTTGACCTCGGTTTCGCGTCAATGAAAAGACAAGGCTTATATAAAGAGATCAAGATACTGCTTGATGACAGTGCACGGGTAGTAAAACCACAGTGCCGCCGACATGTTCTTATCTTCTACATTGGGCTCCGTTGGTCTCCTGTTCTTAACCAGCGGCGTGACGACAACCTGGGCAGACTATGCGTCCGGACACGATGTACCAACCGCAACTGTTGACGCGGGTGTCATAGTTGGAAAGACCACCTCACTTCCCCATGCACTCGGACCGGTGCATCAGTTTCTAGGTGTGCCCTTTGCATCACCACCCGAGAGATTCTCTGCACCGCGAGCTGCACCGCCCTTCCAAGAGCCAGTCAATACCACCGAGTTCAAACCAGCATGTATCCAACAATTTCGATGTACGCAAACCATACAAGCTATTTGATATATGCTAAGTGGAGTAGATCCGTTGTCAAGTTCACAGTTCACGCAGGCTGTCTTCAATAACCCGCCACCTGAAGAGTCGGAGGATTGCTTGTACCTCAATGTCTATGCACCATCAACTCCCGCAGGCGGCAATGGCAGAGCCGTAATGTTCTGGATCTACGGTGGCTCACTGCAGTTCGGTAACGCTGGTCAAGAACAATATGACGGAAGCAGTTTCGCAGCATACGAAGATGTCATCGTTGTGACGACGAACTACAGAACGAATGGTGGGCAAATATTAGCTCTGCATAACCATAGGTTCAAGTTCTAACAGCTTGCAGTATTTGGCTTCCCTGCTTCACCAGAACTACCATTAGCGGAACGCAATCTTGGCTTCCTTGATCAACGTTTTGCCCTCGAGTGGGTACAGCACAACATCCACGCCTTCGGCGGCGATGCATCCAAAGTCACCATCTTCGGCGAGAGCGCGGGTGCTTTCTCAATCGATGCGCTCTTGACCAGCTTCCCAAAAGAGAGTTCACCACCATTCCGGGCCGCCATTCTACAAAGTGGGCAGTACAGCTATCGCGCAGCTCCTGCAATATCGAGCATTTCCGCTTGGAACAATCTCACGGCAACGCTCGGGTGCCCAGGAACACATGAGAGCAACTTGACTTGCGTAAGAGCGGCAAATGCAACGACTCTGCAGACCATCATCAACCAAAACTCGCTCGTCTTCAACCCAGTTGCTGATAACACCACTTTGGTATCAAACCCAGCGGCACAACGCCTAAGTGGTGATATCGCGCATGTACCAGTATTAGGAGGTACAAACTCTCAAGAAGGCCGCGTCTTCTCAGTTGGCCAAACAAACGTTACTGCCTACCTGCAAGCGACCTTTGGAGCCGCACCAGCACTCATTCCCGCAATCGAGACTGCATACCCAATCGGTAGCAACGGTCTGACCAACGGCTACGACGTCATCTCACAGATTGTCACTGAGATCACATTTCAGTGTCCACAAGCACTGTGGGCCAATGCAACAGCATCCATCGGTATCCCCACCTGGCGCTACTACTTCAACGCCTCTTTCGCCAATACACAAGCTTATCCCCAGCTCGGAGCATACCACGCTTCTGAAATCCCTCTCGTGTTCCGCACATATCCCCTTGCTAATACAACGACGCAAGAGTACGCCTTGGCACAGTTTATGCAAAGTACATGGGCCAAGTTCGCGAAGAACCCATACGCCGGACCTGGATGGAATGCTGTTGGTACGGGTGCTGAGGGTACCGTTTTGGTCGGTGCTTATGACTTCGCGGCAGGTGGAGTGTATCAGGACCAGAATGCCACCGTCGTAGAAGGAGATTGGAACTTGGGTGTTCTCGGCGATGTTGGAGGTGTGAGGGGAAGTGGTGTTACTGTGCTGCCGCAGTCTGATCTTGATTACAGATGTAGTCTCTTCAGGCCTATCTTTGAGGCTAATGTGGGTTCGCAAGGTATACCTCCATCTTGAGGTAGAGGGCATAGAAGGTGATTTCCAACACAGTCACATGAAACGCTAAGATCGCAATGTTAAATTATGATTTCATCTAAGCGACTTGTGACGCTGTTACTATACCACCAAGTCCTTCAACCTATCGTCCGCCAGTAATCTGTCCAACATCCACTCCACTTCGATCAGACTCACCACCCTCATGCATACTCCTCTCCACACTGTCAATCAAACTCTCGCTTCCGGTTTTGGTACTGACACTGCTACTCCCCTCGTACTCTTGCTTAGTGTTTTGTGTTATATCTTCTCCGCGGCGCTCCTCCGAAGTACCCGAGGCGTTTTGTTGGCCGGGTGCAGCCTATGACTGTCAGTATCTTCCTGGGTGATACGACCCGTCTAGTATGATGCCTGGTTGGGATCAGGTGTCATGTCAGGCGAGGAGCGTACCTTGTCCACGGACGCGCTCAAACCAACAGGGTCAGTCGACTGACCGGTCTTGAATGGAACGCTCGGGTCGCCCTTGAATGTGCCGGCTGTGTCTTCGCTGGGGTTGACGGGGTTCTTGGGTTGGGTGTTTGAAGATTCTTGGCCTGTTAGGGAAGACATGGTGTGTATGCTTCGGTGGGGATTTGTGTGAGAGGCCTCGTTGTTTAGCTTTTCGTGTGGTGAGCAATCTGTCTTTGATCAATGCTTTGGCACACGGCTGTGAAGTAGTTTCTTAAGATGGCGTAAGCTGGAGTCGATGGTGCAGGTTCCACGTCATAGTGACTCAAGATGGAGACGTGGGTATCTGCAGTGGCGAAGTGGCTATTGGCTTGAACGCGAGAGATGCGCGTTTGCTTATGCCTTTGACGAAGCAACCCTCTCGATTGAGAAGCGTTCCCACTTTTTCACGATCTCACAATCAATTGAACAGATCTCATGGTATCAAAATGCTATTCCATGCAGAACGCTCCCTGTGCCAACCGAGTAATGCTACACAAATTATCCATATCTATAGCTTGCTCTTGCCAATACCCCAGACCTCAGCCTGAGGGTTATTCGACTTCTTGTTTATGGACGCGCCGTCAGCGACAGGCTTCTCGCCCTCCTCGACGAACAGCGATTGCGACTGCTTCATGGTCTCGACGGCTTCGCGCTCGATGCGGTCAAGGAGCTCTTGATTGGTGGGGATGTCGTGGATGAGGCCAATTACTTGGCCAGCAGTCCATACCTAGGTTTGTCAGTCAACCGCACTCGAAAAGGGACATGTAAACTTACACCGAAGTCTGGGTCTCCGTTCAAGAAGACTTGCCGACCTCGCTTTCCGCTGACGAACTCAGCGACTTCCTCGAACTTGCCAGTTGGGCTTGTCTTCTCGACCTCAACAGCCTGCAGCGCAACCTTGTTGGCGAAGAGTCGCGATGTGTTCTTCCATCGGCGGAGCACGAGTGCGGTGTCTGTCTCTTGCGCGTCGACAATGGCTTGCTTGATGTTGTGGTGGATGGGCGCTTCGATGGTGCACATGAAGCGCGTTCCCATGTTGATACCACAGGCTCCGAGAGAAAGCGCAGCGGCCAGACCTTGGCCGTCGGCGAAACCTCCAGAGGCGATAAAAGGCACACCACCTAATGATTGCCTAGCTCTGCTGAGCAGAATGAAGTTGGTAATGTCCGTCTCGCCAACGTGTCCGGCGCACTCGAAGCCATCAATGGACAGGAAGTCAACGCCAAGCTTCACCGCAGACTGTGCGTGCCTGATAGTAGTGCACTTGTGCAGGATGATGGTGCCAACCTCCTTCAGCTGCTTAATCACCGGCCCTGGGCTGTTTCCCGCTGTCTCGACAATGTTGACTTTCTCCTCGATGATGACGCGGGCGTATGCGGCATAGTCCGGGGGGACCATGGCGGGGAGGAGCGTCAGGTTGACGCCGAAAGGCTTGTTGGTCATCGTTCGGCATCGGCGAATTTCTTTGCGAAGGTCTTCGGGGGTGGGTTGGGTAAGGGCGGTCAACTATGCCATCGTGAGAATATGTTTGATGCGTGATGGGCGCCCGACATACTATTCCCAGACCTCCTGCGTTGCTAACAGCGGAAGCGAGTTCGGCGTATCCGACCCATTGCATACCACCTTGAACGACGGGCACTACATCTGTCAGCTACCGTCTCGTTTGCTGTGCTGGTGAAGTTACCTCTAATGCCGAGCGCCCTCGTCAGCTCCGTGTTGAAAGGCATCCTGATTGTAGATGGCCCGAAGAAAAGATTTAGAGTTTGTTGTATGAGAGGGAACTGCACAGGAGCCTTGAGCCGAGCAGATATCTGACACTCGGACGCGCGACGTTACGGCCGTCGCGCCGGCTGAAGCGCATGTCATTCGTGTGGGGAAGCCATGTGCCTCGGTAACTCCACAGCCGCGACACCAAACGCAGGTGCCCGACCGTCGGGTGATTAGTTTGCGCTGACTCTATCGCCGAATGATTCGCTGTCACCGAGTCGCTCGTGATGTCTTTGCTCGAATGGCAGCTGTGCCCGAGTGGTGTTCCGGACGCGTCGCAAAAGGGGAAAGCTGAGCCGCAGGGCTGATGCCGTCATCTCCCTGGCATGTTCACATGTGTCTTGGCAATGAACCATCACTCCAACACCACCCCTACGCATCTGAGCGATCAATTTTTAATCATCTCCTAGGACTCATAAAGGCTGGAATCAGTCGCATCGCGAAAGCAAATCTCGCAGTTTCTCGGAAGCTATCCTTAGTCCAGGTGGACTCCGCGTTGGAGCAAAGAACCTAGGAAACAATACTCTGGATTTCAGCTGCCTGGCTGCACTCATAGCACTTTATCAAGGGTCCTTCTCATGGTCTCTGACTTCCCTATCGCATTATCTATGTCTGCCCAAACCTGGACTTCTGCATGAAGCCACGTTGTTTGACTTGCGAAATGGGCAAACACAACAATGTTGCGCTGGATTCTGGACCTCCGCAAAACCCGACTAGAGTGGAAAGACAATCGCTACTCTATGGCATGACCCATTGTGGAATATCTCATCCGTTTTGGGCCAGCATCAACCCGCATCAACGATCAATCATCGAGATTGCACGCTCGTAAGACTGGTTCAGAATAACGGCAGCCCGACGATCCGTTTGTTGCTTACCGACCGTTGTAAAGCCAGCGGGATTACCAAGAGCTTAGTATGCTTCCAGGCCACGTGAGTTTTGGTCCAGACTATGGAGCGTCCTTCGATACCGCGTCTGTCTGGCCTACTGAAACTTCGAACTGCAATCCCTTCCCAGTATGGCCTTACTGTCTACTCTGGCTGGTGTCGTAAGCTTCTTGAGATCGAGCAATCTTTCACGCTCGACATGGCTGGCGATCCTGAAAAAAAATGAAATTCACGATGCGCAAGAAACGTGATGGATCACTCACCAACGGACTTCATATTCCTGATTTAGCAATCATCTTTGTCGAGCTTTTGAGGGAGTTTTGTCTCGAACATGCGGAGTGAGGTAAGAGATCTGCATCTAGGCCGACTGTCCAAGACGATACTCAGAAAGCTCATATCATAGGATCCATAGGTACCATGGAATGTCACATTGTAGTCGCATTGGAAGAGCGCTATTTAGTCGATGTATGGTTGGGACAGCGTCACGTATCCATGCGCGTTGACGGGAAGCTCCAACATGTTGTAGTATATACCTAACCCATCGTGATCGTTGTCAAAACCACGCTTGAAATCGAAGTTCTATGACGGGAAGGTACATGCTTAGGCACGCAGGTCCATGCTTGGCAGTGACGTAACGAGCCAATGACATAATTCAACCCCAGCAAGCCCACTAGGTGGACGGTCGTTGCGGGGATTTTGGGAGGCCTACTTTGTTGGGGTCTCCACACACACGTCCGGTATATAGACCGAGATGCCAGGCTCGGCGCGTCCAAGAGGAATCCCGCACCCTGATCCCCATGACCCATCATGTCGTGGTCTCTTCTTCTCACCATCCTGACCCAGGTCGTCCGTGTTACATGCGCACCAGAGACATATGACTATGTTATAGTTGGAGGAGGCCCCGCAGGTCTTCTAGTCGCGAACCGACTGTCTGCCGATCCCGAAGTCACTGTTGCCATCATCGAAGCCGGAGATTCTGGCTACGATAATCCCAATGTCTCATACGTACCGAAGTCGATCTTGGAGTACGGCCTCTTCATCGGCACGTCGATTGACTGGAAGTACATGACGGCACCTCAGAAGTATGCTGGGAACCGGAGCGTGAACTACTGGGCAGGCAAGGCTTTGGGAGGCAGTACTACGGTCAATGGAATGACGTACATCCGCGCGGAGAAAGAGCAAATTGATGGGTGGGAAGGGCTTGGCAACGAGGGTTGGAACTGGGAGAGTCTACTCGAATACTACCTAAAGCAAGAAGGCTTTAAAGAGCCGAGCGAGGAGCTTTCGAAGGAGGGCGCGACCTTCAGGGACGGCGTACATGGAACAGAGGGAGAGCTTGCTGTTGGCTTCACCCCATACCTGGTCCGTCAAGGCTTCGCCAAATTGTTCGCGGACACCTCCCAGGCGATGGGTATTCCTTACAATAAGGAAACCAACAATGGTAGTATGCGTGGTTTCGACGTGTGGCCTATGACACAGAATGTGAGTGGGCCTACGAGGGCAGATGGAGCCAGGTCCTTCTACTTCCCCGTTGCGTCACGCCCCAATCTCCAGGTCTTCTTCAATACCACTGCTGCACGCATCATCTGGAACGATGAATCATCCGAGACGTCGGAAGTGGTGGCCTCGGGAGTTGAGGTGATCAATGCGGGAAATGTAACGAAGACTATCGGTGCCTCCAAGGAGGTCATTGTCGCAGCCGGCGCCATTCGATCACCAGCATTCCTTGAGCACTCAGGTGTAGGTAATCCCGCCATACTTGAACCTCTCGGTATCAAGGCTATCAACCCACTCCATTCGGTCGGCTCCAACCTGCCAGATCAACCGCAGCATGGGATGGTCTTCAACTCGTCCACGAATTGGACAGGCTATCCTACCTTCGTTACATTCTTGACAGCTTCTGATCTCTTTGGTAAAGAACTTCCCGCTCTTGTCGAAGAGCTCCAAGCCAATGTGAGCGCTTATGCTGCAGCGATTGTCGCAGACTACGCGCCTGATACTATCTCCGTCGAGACTCAGGAACGGCTTCTGCAACACCAAGTAGACCTAGTCTTCACTGCTGAGAGCGATGTTCCCTTAATAGAGATCCTCTGGGCCCCAACAGGAAATCAGATTATTGCGCAGCTTTGGGACCTAATACCGCTTTCTCGAGGCTCAATACACATCGAATCCGCCGATGCAACTATACCACCACGTATCGACCCAAACTTCTTCCAGATGCCCATCGACATGTATGTGCAGGCTGCTGCTGCAATCCGTATCCGCGAGTATTTCGCCACTTCGCCGCTAGCGGAGGACGCTACAGGCGAGGTCTCTCCCGGTTACGAAGCGGTACCGCAAGGTGCTCATTGGAGGGATCAAGTCTGGGACGACTGGATCACAGGCGCCATGAATGGCAACTCGCATCCTGTGAGTACTTGCGCAATGATGAGTAAGGAGCTGGGTGGTGTGGTAGATACGGAGGGCAAGGTTTACGGGACGCAAAACGTCCGGGTTGTGGATGCGAGTGTGTTCCCGACTCAGATCTCGGGCCATCTTAGCGCCAGTGTATATGCCATTGCTGGAAAGATTGCGGACGCGATGAAGCAGAAGGGGTCGGATGAGAAGAAGTTTTGACAAGACTTTTCCTTTGTAGCGCTTCCGATGTTGGCGGCGTATTGCTATCACACTGTAAAAGTCCCGGATTGGATGGGTCTTCGCCTGCTCCAGGTTAATCGAGAGCTGCGTCGGTGAAAATGATACATGGGTAGCGCAAAATAAGTACAGATTTCAATTGAGAAGCCTGTACTTTTCTCGGGTGAAAGCTATACTCCTTCCTAATAGGCGATCGAAAAAGGGATAGTGCTGCGCTGCCCCACTTTTCAATACAGGGCAGCCGCCCCACGTCACCAACCTTTAGGCAAGAGCCGTGCGCCGGTATGACGAGCCCACCACAAACACCCACCTGGGCAGCCTTCACTCTCCAATATCCAGCTTTGGTCCTCAAGGCCGACGCGATAGCACAATGCCGTCGCTCATGAGCCTTCCGCGTGAACTACGTGATCAGATATGCGAATACGTCATACTTTCGCCAGCCCGGCAGCCACGAGTGCTCAATCGGACAACCGAAGAGATTCTGGACGGATACATGACTTATGAGTTTCCGACGCCGTTCGTGGGACCGGGTCCCTCGTATCAGCCCCAGGCAATCGTTTCGAATTCGACGAGATTACTGCTAGTCAATCAACAGCTGAGAACGGAAACAACGGAGATGCTAGAACGAATGCGAAGCATTGTGTACGACCTCGATCTTGCAATGACCGACAATGGCATATTGGCAGCGACGTGGATCAATGTTCCAGTTTTGTCGACCAGAATTGAGCAGCTGAATGTCACACTTCGCCTCTGTGTGACAAACGATAGCGAACGACTGAAGTCTGAAATTGAAGACATGTTAGGGGCGCCGGCAAATCCAGGACCTGAAGATTTCTTTGGGCTACTACCTAAGCAGTGTAAGGAAAGCCTTTCCTCTATTAGTATTAGTACTACATACTAACCACTCACCTCACTGTTCTAGTGGTATGGGGCTTCTATGGCATATTCAACCGATTTACCCATGTTGGGCCTCTGGGCGAAAGGAAGAGCGACAATGAACACCGGCAAATATCCATCAGAACGATCAGCATCAACGTCGAGACACCATCTCCCGATCTTGCGCAGCTCGGTCTGATTCATATGTCCGCTCAGGCCGACGCTGCAATGTCGGTTACTTCCCGGTACTTCTTGGTGTGTCTGAATTGGACTATACAACAACAGCTGGAAGGGAATTGGGAGTATATCCGGGGCATCACTCTGCTTGAGTACGTAGATCGTGTTCTAATCTATCACGACGGCAATAAGATACATCGCTGGGATGTAGCTGCGTGCCTTGCAGAGTATCCTAAAGATAAGATGATTAGGTGGAGGCCACAGGGCAAAAAAGAGGCGTAGTACAGAAGAAAGCAAAGAGAACTATGTTAGAATTTAAATATTTAGGTAGCTAGTTCCTAGCTACCTTAGTAGCTAGTATATAAAAGTAGCTTTACTACCTACTTTTAGTATTTAATTAATCTTTATATTATTTTATTTTAATAGATTATAAGCTTAGATTTTACGTAGTAAAATAAAGATATCTATTTTTCTCTCTCTCTTTTTTTTTAAACTCTCTTACTAAGCGCGTAAGTATTCTCTTTAATAAAGCCTATAACTTTTTATAATATAGTAATTTAGATACTTCTTCTAAGTGTAAAGCTCTTAAGAACTAAAGAAAACTAAAGCTTATTTTAAATAAGCTCTTATCTAATATTAATTAAAGAGTATTTTTAAAAGAGATAGAGAGGCTTTCTAAATAGTAGGTTTAGGCTAAGTTATAAAGATAAAGTCTTTTACTCTTTAGAACTAATCTTTAGCTATTAACTTATAGCTTTTAGTATTTTTTATATAAGCTTATTATACTTAAAAAGATAAAAGTAAAAGTAACTAGAATCTATATAGCTACTATAGCAGCCTCTATTTACTAGATATTACTTTTTATATTATATACTTTAGTTAGAACCTAAACTAGAAAAGCTTTAAGAAGTTATTTATAAGTAGTAATTCTATCTCTCTAATAATTCTAGAATATTCTTAGTTATTAAAGATAAAGCTACTTACTATAAATTTTTAAATTCTACTTTATAAAATACTTTACGCTAAAAATATCTATTATATAAAATACGCTTCTAAAACTCTTACTCTAGCTAACTATACTTTACTAAAGCTACTATATAGTACTTAGAAAACTACGCGCGCCTAATAACTATAGTTTACTAAAGCTACTACTTAGTTACTAAGAAATTATAGTTTTTATATAGTATATAAAAATATTATTTAGCTTAAATTTTATAGCGTAGAGTTTAGGTAGTAGTAACTATCTTAGAAGTACTATTTTTTATATAGAAAATAGTATAGATATACTTATAGTTATATAAACTATAAAGAAGATCTTAAAATTCTAATAAATTTTAGAGTAGAACTAGAAATAGGCTAGCTTAAATTATTAGTAGCTATTAGAGCTAATAATATAGGCACTAAATAAGTAATTTTAGTAGTAACTAGCCTAAAGCTAGTAGCTATTAGTAACGCTATAGAGAAGAAAGCTACTTAAATTACTAGGTCTTATAAGTAGTAGAGCTACTAAAGATAAGCTAAGAAGAACTACTAAATTTAGACTATAGTAATAGAGCTATAAATAATAAATAGCTAAGCCTCTAATACTAATAAATAGCTAAGATACTAATAACGCTTTTAAAAGCGCTAAATTATTCTATCTCTTTAGTAGCCTACTAGACTAGCTCTAGCTCTTTTAGAATAAGATATAGTTTTAGATTATAGAAAAAGACTTAGTTTTAGATTAAGAATAGTAGCAGCGTCTACTATTACTAAAAAGAAAAAGCGCTTAGTAGTAGTAAAGAGAAGAAGTATAAAGCTAAGTAGGTAGCTAAGTAAAATTTTTAAGTAAATGTAGCTAGTAGATATCTTTAGTAGCTAGCTTAACTAGTAGGCTAATAAGCGTAGCACTTTATTTTAAATATAGCCTATACTTTCTAGCCTTCTTATTTTAAGTTCTACTACTAAAAAGAGAGATAATACACGCTAGCTACTACTACTAATACTACTAGTATAAGTAAGACTTTATAGGTAATATAAACCTATTATTACTATAATATTTACTTTAATCTTACCTACTATAGCCTTTAACGCGCTAAAGATACCTTAATATATACTATTTTTAATACCTTATAGCTAATATTAAATTAACTTTTTTTAATACTAATAACTTCTTATATACTCTCTTAAGCCTTAAAACTAATTTAAGCTACTTTAGCTCTCTTACTACTAAAAGTTAGCTTAGTTAAGCTAGCTTTTATAACCTTTTTAGCTTTAAAGCTATTACTTCTTTAACTTATATACTTAGCTCTTTAATTCTTAAAAGTAAATAAGCCTACTATAACTTTCTTAACTCTAAGATATTTATATACTAATAGTAAGTAGAGAATAAGATTAAATATTAGATAAGAGAAGCTATTATTTACTAGGTAAAGACTAAATATATAGCACTATTAGATTTAGAATTACTTTCTCTACTATAAAAATAATACTATAGAAATAATAAGCCTTACTAAAGTTTAGTAGATTAAGCTACTAGAAGAATCTAATAATTAGCTATAATAGAAGCGCTAAATAACTAAGTTCTTAGACTTCTCTAGCTTTACTAGATATCTTATAGGTTAGTCTAATACTATTAAGCTATAAGAAGTTAAAGGTAAGAGTATAAAGAAAAAAGCTACTTACTATAAGACTTAGAAGTAAAACTAGAATAAAGCTATCTAAATAATTCTTTCTTACTATAGTACTAACGCTAAGGCAGTTCTAGAAAAGAGAGAAAAGAAATAAATAGTAATAAAAGTAGTAGTAGCTTTTAAACTTCTTAGAGCACGCTTTTAACTTATAAGTAGCGCTATATTCTAAAATCTATACTAAGAATATAAAAGTATTACTCTTAATACTTATAAAAGAACTATCTTAGACTTTACTAAGCGCTTACGTAAGATAAAATCTAAACTTAAAGCTTTTAATATAAGTATTAAGATTACTAAGCTCTTTTTTATAAACTACTTTCTTAGTAGTTTTAATAATAACTATACTACTTTTCTTATAACTTTCTACTAAACCTATAGCCTAATTACTAAGTAAAAGACTAATAATTTAATTAAAATAGCTACTATTTTATTTAAAGAAGTAGTTTAAGTAGTAGAGTAATTTAAATAAAGGCTAAAAAGCTATTTATAATCTAAGAATTTTACTCTAATAGCTTAAATTCTAGACTAATATAAAAGAAAAGGCCTATACTCTTTTTATAAACACTAAGAGTATAAAGTAAATAACTACTATAAGAAGTTCTCTTATTTACGTAAAATCTAGAAGTATAGTAACGTAAGTAAAGCTTAGTTAGCTAGAAAGGTAAAGACTTAGGCTATCTAAGCGCTAATAGTAGATAGCTTAGCTTACTAGTAGCTACTTTCTAATTTTAAAGAAAGTAGATTTAGCTTTATAGTAAGCTAAGAGCTTTATACCTTACTAAATAATTAAGCTCTAAATACTAGTTATAGTAGATATATTTTCTTTAAATACTCTACTTTTCTACCTAAAAGCCTTTAGCTATATACTAGACTACTAATAGTAGACCTTAGAGAAGCTAGCTAATAATTTATAATAGTTAGTATAATTTAACTTATTATCTACGTTAATAGAGAGCTAAAGAGGCTATACCTTTCTAATACTTTTTACTTCTCTACTACTAGCTATAACTTAGTCTTAGTTTTCTAGTTATAGAAGCGTAGTGCTATTATAAATTTTATACTAAATAGTATTAGTATATTAACACTAAAGAGCCTTATAGTATACTATAACTAAGTATATAAGCTATATTTCTTCTACCTTTAGATATAGCCTATAGTAATAGCTACTTATTTACTAAATTAAGATTAACTAGAGCTATAGTATAGAAGGCTAGCTTATTTTAAGTAAGATAGTTTAGAAAAGGTTTAGAAGATAGTTACTAGAATAAAACTACTTTTACTAGCTTATATCTATAATACTTATATAAAAGTAAAATTTATCTAAATACTATATAATAAGCTCTTAAAGCGTAGTAAGTACTTACTAGACTTTATTTATATAGACGCTATTAGCCTATTACTATCTAGGCGCTATAGTAAGTGTTATTAGCTTACTATTATAAATAATACTACTAGATTTACTATAGTAACGCTAATAGTTACTTATAGTAAGGCTTTAATAGCTATTAAGCGCTATCTAAAGCGCTAAAAGACTTTTAAGAAGCGCTGCTACTAAATTTACCTTAATAAAGCTAGTAAATTTACTAGTAATAAAATGCTAGCCTTCTTATAAAATAAGAGAATTATAGCTAAATTTATAGTAACTAATTAGTACTAGTCTAATAGTATAGCTAAAGTTATAAATTAAATTCTAGAAGAACGTCTTTATACTATACTAATTAATAGCAGCCTAAATATAAAATTCTAGTCTAATCTAATTAGATTAGTAGTATACTTAAGAATACTAACTCTTTATATTTACTTAAATATAATACTCTACTAAGCTTAGTTTAGTATAGTCTCTAATATTACCTACTTTTACCTTCTAGGTAGCTAGTGCCTAAGCTATAAGACTAGTCTAAGAAATAAGATTAGTAAGAATAAAAGTATTTTATACTACTTACTTAGCTATAAAGAGGCCTTAGTATACTATATTCTTAGAGAAGATAGAGTAGTAATAACTATATATAACCTAGTCTACCTAGAAGATAGACTATATACTATAAACTTCTAAGCTAGCTAGAAAAGAAAGAGAGAAAATACTTCTTAGTAATTATAGAAGTAATTTTAGGTACCTTAAAGAGAGAAGCGTAATAGTAGAAATCTATTCTTTAAACTACTTAAAATTAATACTAATTTATAAGAGAAACCTACTATACTATCTAGTAGTCTAGCTTTAGAAGCTAGAGAAGTTTCTACTATACTACTTATTAGTCTAGCTTTAGAAGCTAAGAGAGTTACTATACTACTTAGTAATCTATAAAATCTTAAATTTATAATACCTAAAAAGCTCTAGAATTTAGCATAGTTAACGCTACTATTAATATCTCTAGCTAGTAATAGTAGTAAACTAGATTATATTATCTCTACTAATACTCTAAAATATTACTCTAAACTATAGCTTCTAGAGCTAGCTAAAACTTACTTAGGCTAATAATATAGTATTACTTTTATAGCTATTAAGAATAGTAAGCTCTAAACTTATAAGAAAGCCTACTAAAGCTTACACTAGCTCTTCTAGTTAGTAGCTATTAATAATAAAATTATATTACTAGAAGCTAATAAAACTTAGAATATAGTGCCTAAAGTAACCTAGTATACCTTAAGTAGTAAGTAAGTATTTAAAATTAAGAAAGGCCTCTAAGGCAAAGTCTTACGCTATAAAGCCTACTAGATAGTAAAAGGCTTTAAGTAGTAAGAAAGTATTAACTACTATAAAATATTTATATTAGTAGTAAAGCTTATAAGCTATAAGGCACTATTTGCTATTACTACTACTATAGACCTAGAAATTTACTAAATAAATATTAAGATAGCTTTTCTCTATAAAGATATTAATACTAAGATATTTATTAAATCTTTTTATAAGCTTAAAAGTAGTAAAAAGAAGCTCTATTACCTACGTAAAGCTCTATATAGACTAAAATAGAGCCTAAAAATCTAGTATAATACTCTTACTAATTTTATAAAAGAGTAAGGCTTCTTTTCTACTACTTTAGATCTAGAAATCTTTACTAAAGGCCTTCTATTTATAGCTATCTATATTAATAACTTTCTTATTACTAAAGTAAGCTTAGATAAAATCTTAGCACTTAAAACTACTCTTTTAGCTAGATTTAAAATAAGTAACTTAGGTAAATACTACTTTTACCTAAGTATAGAGATTATCTATAACTACTCTAATAAGACTCTTAGACTATTATAAGCTAGCTATTTAGCTAAAATTCTAGATAACTTTAGCATAGCTAAGTATAGCTCTAATAGTACCTTTATAAAAAGCTACTTTAGGTCTAGACTAAAAGACTTTTAGACTCTAAAGTCTAATATTAAATACTACTAGAAAGCTATAGAATCTTTTATATACCTAATATTAAGTATAAAGCTTAATATTATCTTTACTATAGACTACCTTAGCTACTATATAGCTAACTTAGTAGAGAATTACTACGCTACTATAAAGTACCTTTAGTAGTACTTTAAAAGTACTAATAAGCTAGTTCTAGTCTATAAGAGTAAATTATAAGCTCTCTAAGACTATATAGACGCTAATTAGAAAAGTAATCTAAAAAAGTAGCGCTCTACTTTTAGCTATATATTTAATTTAGAAAGCGTAGCTATTAGCTAGAGCTTAAAATACTAGTATACTATTACTCTTTTATTATATAAAGCTAAGTATATAGGCTAGACCTAAGCTACTAAGAAAGCTATCTAGCTAAAAGAACTACTAGCTAAATTTTAAGTTATAAATCTAAATTTACTAGTAACCTTTATTAAGGTAGATAACTAAAGTATAATTACGCTAGCTAGTAACTTTAATAACTACGCTAAATCTAAGTATATTAATATTTAATAGTATTATACTAGAAAAGTTTAAGAGGCTAGTATAATTACGCTAAAGTATATTTTAATAGCTAATTAAGTAGCTAATAAGCTTATAAAGCTTTTATAGTAAGTTACTTTTAAGCGCTTTAAAGTAGCTCTTAAGCTAAAGAAATAAAAAAGTTCTAGCTAAACTTAAAGTAATAAGTAGTACTTTTCTTTCTTTTTTCTATAAAATTTAAAGAGTTTAATAAGGCTGCCTAGCCTTAATAGTAGCATAGAATTATTAAATTCTAAGAGAAAGTATTAGAATTTAAATATTTAGGTAGCTAGTTTCTAGCTACTTTAGTAGCTAGCATATAGAGGCAGCTTTACTATCTACTTTTAGTATTTAATTAATCTTTATATTATTCTATTTTAATAGACTAAAGGTGCCTAAGGATTTTACTAATCTAGCCTAATAGTAACACTAGGCCGCAAACATAGAGAAGCTATTAAGGTACAGAATAGTCTTATAGGGTTCTGTAGTAACGGCACAAGACTACAGCTAAAGGTGAACCGCTTTTACCCAATTACCTCATGCAACGGGTCGTGGCTTAGCAAGGCCAACGTGCAGGCCGCTGTCGATTATTTGATGCACGACTAGCAATTACTTACTAAACGTCTGCTTTCTCTTGTGATAGGATGCTATCTACTATTTGTCTCACGCTTTCTACTGTTGATCGGCCCAATCTCGAGAAATGAACCCGAAAGGGTAATCCGAGGAAACGACGCTAGCCGCGCTAAACAACATGCGGTTAGTAAGCTCGAGAAATCAACTACATTGGGACAGCGATCTACGAGGCCGTCAGCTTGACTGTGCTTGATATTGTTTGGTCCCTAGTAACTGGCAAGGCTGAGTCCCGAGGAGTACGACTTTTTACACATAGCTGGGGGCTTGGAACAACGTGCACGGCTTATCAAAGCAGCTCCGTTATTGTGTTGAGCCTGAGGCTCGAGATACTTATATCTGGTGTCAGATCACTCATCACAAAGCAATACAATCTCGATACCATACTATCATGATGCCATTAGAACCTCCTTCATACGAGAGCCACTCTTTCGAGCGGCCGCATCGAGCACATAGTTCATACAACGCTGCACCGTTACCACCGACTAGCTTGTCTCCACGGGATAATGAGTTCTTACATCACGCCATAGATTGGACACCTTACATAACAAGTCCAATCCAGCCACGACAATCTCTTCAGGTTAGCCACTCTTCAAACATTGCCAATAAACATTGCTGACCTGTCTAGAAACCCGTCGTGATACCAAGACTCGACGCAAGCGGTCTACTTGGAACACCATTCCCATTTATACGAGCATACAGCCCCGATCTGCGCCGCTTCAATATCCACGAGAAAGACTTTGTAGCATTCATTGATGATCTCAGTGTCGCTCAAGCTCCGCCAGTTCCGCTTCAGGCACTTGATGCAGCGGGTCATGTGGTTGGCATCGTGTGAGTTGACTTCTCTTTTTGGCTCTTACCGGTTTCTCATACAAGTGCTAGACCACATCATTGGACGATGATGGCCGGCGCCAGTATGAACATGGTCGCAGGAGTTGGAACGGCTGCTACGACAACTATGCGAACGCGGCGCTTCTTGGAGGCTGTGAACCGAGAATACTTTGCGCCTCGTGGTCTGAAAGCTTCGATTTGCAAGAACAGACAGTTGGAAGAGAAACTTGGCTACAATGTGCACATGCCATCGTCGGCGTAAGTTTAGCCCTGCTGTAGGGATCCCCCGTTTCTGACTTGGCAAAGAGTGCTAGGAAGTAGCTCCTGGCCTCAAACAGCTGGATACCGCCGATTGCAAGCACTCACGCCGTATATCGCACCACTGTCATTCAACGTTCCGCCGCCGGTAGAGCAGCGAAATGCTCTCGATAGAATGGCTGCGAAGCAGATTGAACGACGTATCAAGAAGAAAGAACAAAAGGGCTACAGCTCAGACTCCTGTTCTGGTGCAGAGTCTAGCATCAGCTCCGACGAAGAGTCCACCCTGGTATCTCATGGTGAGGTCTACGGTAAACAAAAGAGAAGAGCAGACAAAGCGGAGCGCAAACGAGTAAAGAAAGAAGAGAAGAAGGCGCGAAAGGAAGAAAGGAGACCCAAGAAGCAGGACCAGAAAGGGGAAAAGGCTCATGGTAAGAAGGGTAAGAAGTTGGAGAAGGAGCAGAAGATGGTCGAGAAGATGGAGTACATCGTCATTGAGTCGTTGGACGGGTGGATGTAATAATAAAAAGATAGCGCCGACCTGATACAAGCTCCCATGTCAATACGATAGAATGGTTGTACCATCGTTCTGCTTTACCACGAGCTCATTTGCCAACATCTAGGATGCTTTTCGCGGATCTCCAGGGCCCTCGTCTACCAGCCGACATGTCTTGCATGACGGATGTGATCCATGATGCTATTGTCGGCTCCTTCTCGCGGATCCCATCATATGCCATGCGTAGAGGAAAGAGCAGTTCAAAAGAGCCCTGTTCGCCCCAGTCCTCTAACTGATGGTACTCGACGCTACGGCATATAGTGAGCGCCGCTGTCGATATCTGCTCCTGTCGGGTATGGCAGGCTGAAGATGACATCATCTCAGCATCGATGCTGTCGGCGAACCGGAGGGCCATGATGGTAGCGGCGTTATAGACTGTGATAGCGTTCGCGTGATAGAGTGATCGGTATCTGAAGGCAGTAGACCAAGCTGGATGCAACGCGCCATACTCGTCTTCTATGAGCGGTATCGGTTGACATGCAGGTGTCTCGTAAGAGGTGTGAAACGGATCAGACGCAAAAGTCTCCCTCCAGTTTTTCAGTTTGGCGATGACCTCATGACATTGCAAAGAGAGACATTGCGTCTCAGCAGTCCTTGTGTCTTCATCCGCAACTGACAAAAGCTCATCACGCAAAATGAAGAGCTGAGGGTAGTCGGCAATAATGTCGAACAAGAGCTTGAGCGAGTCGATGTGTTCAGGGTGTAAGCTCCAGGGGATGTATTTCCATTTATCCTCTGACATTATCGTTGGCTTGTGCAAGACAATAGCTGCAAAGATAAGAGACGGGCGAATCCTATCCAAGATCCCAAGACACTGAGGTGATGCCATAGCTTCAGGTCCGCGCAACTCGAAGAGCCTTTCTAGCCCACGTGCATGGTTTATCCAACCATCGACACGATCCGAGATGAGGAACTAGTAGCGGTTAGAAAATGTGTGCACTGCAGAACGTTTGATGTACCTCGATGAGTCCCATAAGCATGACCGCCTCAATCAGATCAAAGGAAGGCGGAGACACCGAAGCCTCAAGAGCCGAATGCACGGCTCTAAGTGCGTCACTGTACCTCTTGAATCCGTACTGCGTGATAGCTCTATCCTGGTGCTTGATGCCGAAGTAAGAAGTCGCAAGCGCAGAAAGTGACTTGATGGTAATAACCCCAGGATTGAACACCAACAGGCTCTGCACCGGCAATAAGTTTGAGAGAGTGAACGCAGTGAAGACATCATCGCGAGAAGGCGACAATGCTCGATGAATTCCCTGGTGAAGTCGAATAGCAGTGTCAGGCGTCCTGGTGCCGACTTCCACAGCTAAGCACCCGGCGACATCGCGATCGCTAGGCTGGGCAGACTGGCCGTGGCCATCGAATTGTACGAATGTGATGCCGCGGGTGCCACCACATTGTAGTCGTGCTGTGACGCACCTTCCGCACTGTGGCTTTCGTAGATCTGGTGACGTCAACACACGCGTCGGAATAGCGCAGGGGTAAACAGGGCAAACCTACCACATTTGACGCGTCGACTTTTGCAGTTATCGCACGCTCTGGACCGCCCGCCAACCCCGACCATGTGGAAGATACATGCCAGGATGGAAGAGATGAGGAAGATGCCAGACTGTGGGATGACGAGTCACCGTCAGCATGGCGCGTGCGCGGCGCTACATTCGGCCCTCATCTCACAAGAACGCACCTATGAAGACGCACATAAATTTAACGATCGATCAAGGGGTAGCTTTAAACCTTATATCCTCCATGATGTTAACTTCAGTCTTTGTTCGTACTACGTACATCGAGACGTGAGCAGATGCTACTTCCACAAGGGGAACAACTCAAGCTCCCAGATCTTCAGGTCGTGGTGAACATGATCAACCCTGAGAGCCCTAAGATATACTTTCGCGTCGCAGCAAACCTTCCCGAACTTCTTGTTTCCATTGCAACCCCTTAATCGTTCCCAAGCCTTCTACAAAGTCATATCCAATTGTCCATAAGTCGCCGTTACGCCTGTCATCAGGTTTTTGTATCCAAATCGCTTTGAGAGCCCTCTGGCCATGGATTGCGAATGCAATGTCCCAAGTACACCATTCAAGTTTTTCAGTGGTACCTCGAAAATTGAGGGTGAGGCGATCACATCGTTGAATCCAGGTGAGTTCCGCCGGGTCGTAATTGTCCCTAAAGAAAAGCTCCAGGCACATTACGCGGGTACTTTGAAGGTGGTCCAGCGGACAATCCACATGGGTAGAGAGGTTGATTGTCGACCATGGTAGGTGCAATACCTGCTGGAGAGCTGCTACGCATCGTTTCAATGAAGCCCGGTTAAGGCTACCCTGGAGCCATGATCCTGAAATCGGCATGCTAATGTTGCCTTCGCCAGCTCCTCCTGCCAAAATCGAGGCTGGTGATGACTCGATCTTCAAACAACGGCCGTATGGATGCTCATCTTGCCACTTTCGAGTAGCAAGGATTAGAGGTTTAACTTTAGCTATATCTTCCTCCATTTCGTTGTACGTAGTACGGCAACTAAAGAAAAGGCCGGAGATATTCTGTGGACGTCCAGAAGTGATGCTTTCGACGATGAGGTGTTTCTGGATCTCGAGTCGAAGCTCCGTTGGAAGAGTGAGAAACATGTTTTGTATAATGTGTGAGTTGTTTCAATACCAAGGTGAGGGAAAGTGATCGTCACAGTTAATGTCTCCTAATCTTGTACATCAATATATGTAATGGAAGAAACGAACTCGGCTTAAGAGCAAAGAGAAGATCACTTGTTGAATCAATAACGATGTGACGGGTGTGTTCACTATGTAGGAAGTGAGCACAAACAGTTTGGATGGTGATTTGCGCGAAGTTACATGGACAAGAGCTGAGATTGATGATTGCAAAAATTGTACAGTGTTAGACGCCTAAACTTCGCTACCTGTATTTGCATCAATACGCCACCATGATAATGCAATAACATGTCCTTGACAATATAGCGACATACAGTCCGAAAGGCCGGTACGCAATCCTCATCTAACCCTGCAAACTCAGTCGACATAAACCCCTCAAATAGCACTACCCCTGATAAACCAATCTATACGCTCATGCCTCCACCCCGGCAGCTTCAATCCGCCCCTAAAATCTACTCCCCAAAGCCTCTTCGTCGATCCCTCAGTGAGAAAGCACCACGGACCATAAAAAGCCCCGGAGGCAGGAAGATACATGCCCCCATATTGCTTCCCGTGCACAATCTTCACAATGTATCTATCCTCCACGTGGGAATCCTTCTGAAAGGTTAACCGATCAATGTATCTCTTCTGCCTAGCCTTCTCCAGAAACTCCTTTCCCCATATCTGGTAGAAGGCGCGGAAGAAGAAATCGCTAGACGCGAGGAGTTGTTTATTGGTATATCGACGTTCCACTCCGAACCCGAAAGGGCAGAGCAGGAGACGGAGACCGAAAACCGCCAAGTCTTCTGTGCGACGCAGCATGTCATGCTTAGCCCTTTGAACGGGATTTCTGCGTTTGCGATCGCGCGGTGCGGTGATGGCGAACTCGGTGAGCGGATTGATGTAGGTGTGTGAGGGTGGTATTTGGAAGCACAGTCGTCCTCTGACTTCGCCTCTGAGCCGTCTAGAGTGATCCCAGGCGCGCTTCAGGTCGAGGGCTACTCGTACTGTTGAGACGAGTGGCTTCATTTCGGAATAGGTTGTGCGGGAAGCGAGGTATAGAGCACCGACATCGGAGGTGCGTCCATTTTCCAGGGTTTCGGTTAGAAGATTGCTATAGATCTGAAGTCGTAGTTCTGCTGGTAGCGCGAGGAACGCGGAAGGCTTGTCTTTTGCCATGGCGCTGAATTCTGGTCTGTGGTGAGTTGAGAAGTCTCTGTCGGGAAATTGGCGGTCTGTTGAAGATGAAAGTGGAGTAGAGTTTGCGAAGTTTGGTAATCCAGCGAGCAAATACGCTGCAGCGCTAGCGAAGTACACGATAAGCAGGCGACGGTGAAAGGCTGAGTTTGTCAACTTGTTATGGAGCGGTGACAATGCCGCCTTGCCGAATCTTGTTTCTGTCCTCTTCCCATTCACTTGGAATGTTTGTACCTAAATTCCAACGTCGTCCAAAGGCATTTAGTGCCCTCAACTGCGCCTATCGAACTGGGAGGTGCTCCATGATTACTCAAGTCTATCATCAAACGACCGACATTTTTCAGGTGGCACTGCTCTGCTTCCATCAACATTTGACGTATCAAATGGAAAAAGCAGCTGACTCGGCGGATATTAGCACGCCATGATTCGTTCATGTCTGGGAGGAAATAGTAGAATCCAAGGGTGAGGGATCGTAGCTGGGTGGGAGCGGCGTGAAGAAGTGAAATGCACATGTCATTAAAGACACGGCGGGCTCCCCAATGCTCGATAATCTTGCTGACGGGTATCAGCAGCGTGGCGTCTTCTGGCGGCGTGGTGAACTCGTAGGTCGAAGGAAGATATGCGTGTAATGAATCCATCGATTCGGTATTTCGTATCCAGTAGTGTTGAAGTTTGATGAAAGGCAGAATTCTGACAATATACTCTGCCATCTCATCGTGGATCTTGGTGCAGGACCGTAATAATCCTCCCGCGTGATGTGGATAGCCGTCGGCAAGACATGCAGCTATAAGCCGCTTGTATACTTCCAAGCGCAGCTCAGTTGGGAGAGTGAGGAAGCCTCGGTGTTGAGTGTTGGCCATCTTGTAGTAGTTGAAGGCAAGAGCGCAATTGAGGGTGGGACTGAGATGGATGAAGTGGCGAAGTGGTGTGGCGTATTGAACACCGAGCGTCGTGTGACGAGAGTGTGGTGATGGCGATGGCGATGGCGATGGCTATAGATGATAATATAAAGCTGTGTAGCTAGGATCTTTATTGTAGTAGAAAAAACGCCTATATCGTAACATGCCACGGCTTTACCAAGAAACTTTTCGGCTCACAGATTGAACCATGGTTGCGTACGAATACCCATTAGCGTTCCATGGTCCACCACCAATCTGCGAATCACCAGCTCAAGCCAGACGCAGTGATGCGCAATCCTAGCCGCACGCAAGAACACCAAAGTAGTACTACGCCACATATTGAACAGTAATCCTTATACATTTCAAAAAAAGATGCCATCTATATCTAACCACGCCTCTCAGGCGATTCAGAAAGATCTATCAACAAGCTGACGATGAGTGTCAAAACCACTGATGCCGTAAATAGTTTGCCAAGAGCGCCAAAATATATGTCCAGCAAATGCTTGTAACCCCTAAGATAACAACAAAGGTACCCAGCAGACATCTTCAGGTCTGGTAACAAAACGAAACGAAGAGGGAGAAAGAGGAAACAGGTATCAGTTGAGAAGGTCAAAGGAAAAAAAGAGTACAAAGCATGACTTATGCTCCGCCCATGCTTTTGGTAGAGAAGGCAAAAGTGGCAAATAGGATGGCGCTCAATCCCTTCCTGCTATACACACAGATAAATACTGGTGTTCAGATAATATTCGTGTCAACACGGCGCTGCGGTGGTCGTTGGTCATGTGAGACCTGGTATTGCGTTCCGTTCCATTCCGTTCATCTCGTTCAAGGCTTTTCCTTGTACTTAGCCATCCTCTTTACGGGATGGAGTAGCATACCCGGTATGCACATCCTCTTCTGCTCCAGCTCGCCGTCAGAGCCTGGTCCACCATCGATCTTTTCTGACTCTCCCCAGTTTTGTTGGACTATGGGCCAGTTGAGCCATCGTCGGTATAGGTTACGTGGGAAGCGTGACGCATAGTACCAGCTCCAGCCTTGGAAATTAAACTCGCGATCGTGGTTGTAGGGTGAGTCGGCTTCTTCGGTCCAGGCGCCTTGACGGCTTTCTAATGCTTCACCTGTCTCTTCATCGACGGTCGATGCGGTATCAAAGATGGCTTCGGTGTATGCAGCGGGCCAGTGGCGATCGTTGAAGATCGGGTGAGGTGCGTATACGGCTTTCAAACCGTGTTGGAGTGCAACTGTCGAGGGCCACATCTCGGCCTGCATACTGCGTCCGACCAAGTTCTCCTCATGCATAGCTTGCAGCATCTTCTTGCTGAAACGTACGACTGTGTTGATGAAAGTCCGGCGATCAATCTGTTCGAAGATAGGGTGAGTGAACCAATCGGCCTGGCCATCCTCTGGCGTGAAGATTGGTCGGATGTGAGGCAGGTAGTTCCAGATCTTATCCTTGTAAGACCAAGTCGTGTTCCTAGGGTCCCACATCGGAAGAAGAGTGATGAAGTCCGCAGGCTCACCAACACCCCACTCGAAGTTGTCTTCCTCCATAGTCGTGGGTGGTGTAGGGCCTAGTGGCTTCTGGGGAGGGATGGCAAGTCTCCATGGCCGTGGTCCCCATACGGGTGGTGGGATGAGCGAGTTTGCAGATGCGTTCAAGACGTCTTTGTGTGTGTTTTCGACGTACGATTGGTAGTCTCCATGTACGCTCGGAAGATAGTATCGCTTGTTGCGCTCCCACAATAGCTTCCTCGGTTGTTTGTCCGCGAACTCGCTGATCTTCTCGAAGAAGTGATAGTGGTGTCCAGTGTATCTAGCGTCTGTTTCCCAGTTCCAGACGTAATCAAATTCGGGGTGCGTAAGACTGAACCATTGTAGACACATGAATTGCTGCCAATAGACCTGCCAGTCCATAACCTTGGGATACCATTTCGGGAAGATGGATTCTGACCATAGGATAGCAATGTCGCGCAGTTCCTCAGGTACGTTTTCTTTTAGGATGCGATCGTATTCATACTGGCTGTCGAAGATGGGTGCATCTCTGTCCTTGACGTGGACATAGAGGTAAACTTGGTATTCACCGCCGGACTGGAGGGAGAGCTCGGAGACCATGGCGCGAATGGCGGTGATGTCGTTCTCTTCGTAGTTGTATCCGGTCCAGGCACGGATGAGAATGGCTGTACGGTGGTGGTACTTCTTCTCGCTGTCATCGCGGTTCTCCAAGTTGCTTCGGCTCGTGTCTGTGGGGATCGCAAACGCCGACGACGCCGCCGCGGGCTCAGGTAGGACAGTGCTGGGAATCTTCACGATTGGCGACCTGGCCTTGGGCCGGTAGCGCTCCTTGTTCCGCTCAAGACAATCGTCTTGCAGCGCACCCCAGTTCACCTGAGGCCACTCGGGGACAGTAGCGGGCGCCTTCCAGTTCTTGACCTCCTCTGGGAACTCATCGTCACCATATCCGTACGGACCGTATCGTGAGTATCGGTCGAAGCAGACATCGTCGTCGAGTCCGATGACATCATAACCACCAGCGTATACCGGGGGAAAGTCCTCGGGTATGCCGCGGTAGACCTGGACCTCGTCGTCGGTGCTCTCGTTAAGGGGTTTGCCGCGCGGACCCAGACAAGCCACGTATTCACCGTGCCACTTCTGCTTCCACTTTGGGGTATTGTACTTGGGGAACGGCTTGTATGCGATCGGATCAGAGGCAATCGTGTCGTTCAGCTTATCATGGCTAGACTCGTAGATGCGATAATCCCTGCATACGATTAGAACCACCACTGTTGCGCGCAAAGTATGTACACTTACAAATCGAATTGTTCCCACCGGTTCGGGTCGTACTTCTTGTCGACGTAGTCGCCGAATGGCGGCCAGTGACCACTCCAGCTCGGTCGCGGCCAGTCCAGCATCTTCGCCATGTACTGCTTCCAGTTGGATGGTGTTGGGTAGGGAGGGATGAAAGAGCCTGTCCTCGACGGTGCCGTCACCCAAGGCGGGTAAGGCTTGGTGGGCTTCGACGCGTCGACCTCAGGTTCGCGCGAGGTCTCCATTGGCGGCAGCATAACCTCTGCCGGCTCTGCTGGCGATTGCGCATCTACGGGGCTGGGCATGGCGCCAGGAATGGGCACGGCATTATGCCACGCATCCTCGAGATGCGCCTGCGCCTCGCCTGGACTTTCATTCAGGAGCTCCTGTGTCGGCGGTCTGTTCCCCGAGTTGAAGAGCGGCATGCGCTCGTACACCTTCTCGTTCGCCCATGGACTCTGCTGTAGGACGGCGAAGATGAAAACCAATGCTATAAAGGAAACTATCGCAAATCTGCGGGGTGATCGGACAAACATGATGTCGATGTTGTTCGTATTCGTATCGTTTAGTGGTGCACACTAACCTTATGCCGGTATGGTACCTAGTGTACTGGGGTAGTCGTAGGATTTACCGATAATGTAAAAGCTGCATCGCTTGAGGTTGCGGAGGTGTAGCGCGAAAGAAGGACTAGCGACTGATGGCGAGGAGGTGTGGTGAAGTGGTGCAGGTGGTAAGGACCGTGGGTGTTAAAGATGGCGGCGAAGCTCTGGTGAAGGCGCTGCCGAGCGATGCTAGCTTGGATGCAAAGGAAAGGAAGGCGGGGCCGACTACAGTGAAGAGGGCAAGAAGGATGGTCAATCCGTCTATCTGTGTCGGTCGTTCCTGCCGCACGTGAACTCGGGAAAGGGCCGGTGGAATGCTAGAAAGAGCGAACGGGATCGATCGAGGAATGCAAGCCTCAAGAGAAAAAACCGCAGACGATGATTAGACGGAAATGACGATACCAAGAGCGCGGGACAAGACTACTCGACAGGGTACGAAATTGCACGAGCAGAAGAAGCGTCGAACACTCTCAAACGGCAGTACGCGGCCAGAGCCTCGTCGATCTGGGAATCCCCATCGGTTTTGCACCAAGACGCCTTAACCCCCAACTCCCGCGCCGCCTCCCGCCCCGTGCTGCAAGGTACTCCAGGGGGAGGGCTGACGCGTTGCACACTGTTGATCGCCTAACGACGAGCAGAGGTTGCGTCTGAGTGGTGCCATGTCGTCCTTGAAGTCGGTGCTTGCGCGTTTCGCAAAATCTTCCGAGCGGCAGAGCCGTCGCACCATGGCCGCTGCTCATCTATCCGCAGGAAGGATTCACTAGGACTCAACTAGCAGCCACGACTGATATGCCAACCAGCCTGCCCAGCACGCCACCCCCCACTGCTGATGCTATCTGGGGGCGCACGCAAATAACATTCAGCACTCGACGGGCGACATTCTAAGCCCGCCCGGCGGTATAATTAGAGATAAGAGAAGGAGCGAAGGCGTCTATTACCCAAGCGAAATGCAGCGACTCTGTGGTCGTCATCTTATTCAGCCGATCCAACGGACATGGCGATACAGTCCCACAGTGAACCCTGCAGCAGCGACCTGAATCGAAAGATAATGTTGGAGACTGGAGAAACGTTCTTCGGCCCTTCTGTCCAGACAAATTAACGATGTGCAAACACAATGCTAAACGTCCCGCCAATCGTGAGGCTACTGCTAAACTCACGACTGCGGTGCGACGCGCCGCGCACACGTCAAGCTTCATGCAGTGCAATGCACCATGCCAGATAACAACGGGTACCACATTTGGCAGGTTGTGCAATTATGTGCACCCTGCAGCATCGATATTGTCATGAATGCTATCCAGCTACCGTTCCCAAATCTATCCTGCATTTTGCCATAACGCCTTTGCAGATGATATTGCCATGATCAGCACACGCTTTCTACGTTTGCATCCTCCATTGCCCGCACCCGCAATATAAACGGCAGTCCGGACTCGAGTGCATCCACGTACATTGCGCCCTCACTTCCACTTCTGTACCACTACACCACCACGTTTGAACTCTGGAATGTCACCCAGCACTTGGGCCTTGTCCGTCAGCTCGTTGCTGGGGAACGTGGTCATGAGCGCCCACTCGCGATCCTGACTGGCCGGGCTAGCCCTGCCGACAAAGTCGTAGACGTCGCCAATAGTGTGTGTAGTGTTGAACCGCGAGGTCAGCCGTGTACCGTCACCAAGGCGTAGCTGGAGCGTGAGGGTAGGAGCCGATGAGTCGACGTCGACGGTAGGTTGCGCAGAGGCGGCTGGAGTCGAGGCTGCCGTGCTACTTGAAGCTGCCGGTGCCATGGGAGCAGCCGCTGAGCTTGCACCAGGGGTGGGGCTGCCCAGACGGTTTCCGCTACCCGAGAAGGGAACGTACTTCTTCTTTGGCTTCTTGTAGTCCTCGTCCTTGTGCGCGTGCACTTCGACATCCACCTCCTGGCCGTGTTCTACATTGAGAATATGCAATGGAGCGTGGCCCGTGTTGATCATCTCCAGTGTACGTGCGTTGGCCGGGTCATCGTACCGGAACAGGTCGCCGTCGTCGACTGAGAAGCCGTCGCGCCAGAGGTGAAGCTCGCGGTGGGCGCGCGGGGGCGGTGCGGGGATGTTGGCGGTGGGGTCTGGAATGGTTCGGGAGGGAGCATCATCGCCTCCCAGGGTAGTACCTGCGCCACGGAAATGAGAGGAACTGGCGGGCTGCTCCTCGTCACCGCCTGGTCGGGGAGCGTTCCTGCGCTTGTTAGCTGGAGTGGCCCAAACGATGCTGGGCCGGCTTACTGTCGTGCGCGCTTCAGGATGTTGTTGATCTGATCGCGCGGATTTGACTGGTTTGGGTTCTGAACGGCAAGACCTGACTTCTCACCACCGGCGAAGAAGTCCTGGTTCTCATCATCAGGGTTCTCGTCGTCATCGTCGTCATCATGGGCGTGTCCGTGTCCGCCACCTGATGACTGGAGGTCCCTAAGCGTCCGCGCACCTGCTACGCCCCTCTGGGCAGGCTGTCCACGAGCAGCAGCAGGCTGCGACGATGATCGAGATGCTTCGGGCGCAGGGGAAGGTACATATGCGCCCCCGAGAGTGCGCCCTCCACCAGCTCCTTGGGGCACACTGGGAGCGTCTGTGTTTGACTCGTCACCAGCCATGTTGACGTCTGGTTCGGAAGCGTCGTCTTGCTGTTCGGCCGATTCGTCGAAGAAGAGAGATGCAGCGAGGGTGAGATCTCCGTTGGAGGCGTTCAAGTAGCGTTCTGCCTGTTCTTTGTGTGAGTGAACAGCTCCGATAGCTTCGATGAGCTTCCATCAACATACTGTTGCGGGATCGAGGCCAGTCAGACTAGCAAGCTGAGCAATGAGAGCGTCTTGGTCGGGGGCAGCTTCAGACATAACAGCGTAGTAATGCTGCCGTTGAAGATGAGGGTAGTGGCGTGGTTGGTGGCTTGGACGCGTTGGTTGACTGCGGTGGGGTCTATGTAAACTCAGGGCGGGCTTTTAGGTACCTACCGCAGGCGGTAGCTGGTGACGTCGCTTGCTCGCTCTCGACATTCACCGCGAATCACAAACACAGTCGATGCGAGTTACCTTGTTAATCAACAACTAGATAAGTTGGTCATAAGACTTCCGTGATTCTCTCTTAGACTCTAAAGATATGTCTGCCAATAAGCCGCTTAGACCTTGACATGCAGCACCTTCCGATGTGCATGAAAGTTCCGAGATAATGCCAAGGCCGGAATTAATGTGAGCCTCATCAACACCTCGAGCAGCAACCTCGGGACTGTCGCGCACTACGAAACACGCGCGTCAGTAAACTCTTCCTTGCGTAGTCGGCAACTCAACACGTCAATCGACAGTATCTGACTGTCGACATACTCCCGCCCGATCAAGCCAACCTCGCGCCGTCCTCCGCATCACCTCCGCGTGGGGCTCTAGCACCCATCCAGCACCTAGCATCCAGCATCCACCACCAGCCTACCTCCCACCACTCACCACCCAATCCCTCTCCAATCACCCCACCCACCATGGCCGACGCCACCAACCTCACCGAATCCGGCATAACCATTCCCTCGGACAGCGAAAACTACGACGCAAACAACGAGCTCACCTCCTCCCCCGAATCCGCATCCTCAAGTTCCACACCCCTGATCCTCTACAAGCCACCCACAATATGGGGCCTGCTCCGCGGCGCAGCGATAAACCTCTTCTTGCCGTTTGTCAACGGGCTCATGTTGGGTTTTGGCGAGTTGGTCGCGAATGAGGCGGCGTATCGGTTGGGGTGGAGTGGTACTAAGGTATGTTTGCTGTATGGAAGAAGAAGAGGGTTTCATGGATGTTTCGGGTGCAATACTGATTAATATGTGATACTAGATATTCCCGACTCATCGCTCTGGAGCCGATTCCAGGCGCGTGGGACCAGGCGTGGAGATGCGAGCGGATCCTGTGGAGCGGAGGAGGAGGAATGGCCAGGAGCTGGATATGTACACGTCGCTGGAGTAGATGGGCAGTGCAAGGGGAGGTGGAGATCCTGGAGACGTATCTGTATATACGAGTGCAATCAACGGCATTGCGTTCAAAGGCATCCCGTTTTATCTTGGGATCAATTGAATCAAATTCGAGCTGTCTTCGTTTCAAGCATGGTTACGAACGAGAGTTGGAATCGCAGACGAGCTTTCGATGCATTCCCAAACTGCAAACACCCATCCGTCCAAGATTTGATCAGGAGCATATGCGTCTCTTAGTATTTATACAAAATCTCTCGCTATGCGTATCAAACAACTCCCAGTGCTTTTGGAGATGCACCTACTACTAACACAAGGTCCAACACGCGTATATCATACATGGCCGTCCACATCTCCGACACGTCTCTATTGCCTATTTTGGAACCTGCGTCTCCTCTCAATCTCGTAATCATCAGCCCTCTTCTTCCTCCTGGCCTCCTCGGGTGACATCTTCTTGTCTCCAAAGCCCATAGACCTCATAAAGCGATCCATGCCGTTGCCCGTCCGCCTCCAGATGTAGGCAAGGCGGTAGTTTCTGCGGTAGTAGTCCAGCTTCTCGCTGATTGGCTTGCCTTTGGCACCTTCCTCGAAATCGATGTCCCGGTCAGGATATTCCGTGTCGATCGTCTTGGGTACCTCCGTCTTGAGATGCGCAGGTAGGGCAACTCCGGATTTGATGTTGATGCCGGACAACTGGCGACGGTTCATCGGGGCTGCTTTGCGGGTGGGTGGCTGGTAACGAGCCCTGCCATCGGCTCCCTTGACTTGACTCAACTTCGCCTCTCCTTTGACGACTTTGCTGTAAAGCTCGTTGCTCTCTTTGCTGGGTAGCGGTCGAATACCAATGAATTTTCTGAAACCATTCTGGCGAAGCAGCCAACCAGTTAAACCGCCCATAATACCGGACATCAGGAAGTAGAGTTGGAGAGCAGAGGCCTGGAAAGCGGTGGCAACACCGAGGAAGACGGATAAACCAGTGAAAATCTTTTGACGTGTAACTGCCTGGGCTGTATCGGGCTGCACACCAGTCTCACCTCCGGTCTATTCAGTGTGTCAGTAAGGTGAGAGCATCGTTCAAGAGTATAGACTTGCCTTGAAAACTGTATACATGATGGCTGAAGTTGCAGCCGGTAAGATGAAGTAAGGGTCGCGGTTGCTCAGATCGGTGAACCACAGAAAGCCATCATGCGCCATGCCGGGGACGGGCAGGTCAGCCATAGCCCTTAGGAATCTGAAGGCGGCAAATCCAATCCAGGCTTGCGCGATCATGAAACCTCCAGTGGCAAGCATACCTCCTACGTAGGGCTTCATGATTGCGGCCTGCTGCATCTTGTATAGATCGGCCTGTTGCTTGTCACCTCGAGCAAGGGCAGCCTCCATCTTCTCTTGTATAGGCTTGGTAACGGGTGCCAGTGAAGACATAACTGCCATCTTGTCTGAGCTCGCAGCCTGGAGCACGAAGGTCGTGCAACGGACAACGACACCAGCAGCAATGATGGAGCCAGCCCAGCCCATGCCTGACTGTAGGTAGATGGTTTCGATGCACTTCTCGAACAGAGTCGTCATACCCCAGCCGTAGTCAAGACCCAATTCCTGCAATTGTCCAGAATGATCGATGAGACGAGTGGGATCAATCTCGGCTGTGGGGAGAGTGTCCTTGACTGGCTCAGCATCGAATAGAGTGTCGAGTGTCTTGGGTTCCGTCAATGTTGACGCGCCGTCTACTACCGCCTCGGCAGGCGCGACTGCTCCATCCACGACGGCGGGCTTGTCAATAGCTGCAGGGGCGAGCTCGGGCGTAGACGTGGTGACGACAGGCTCTGCGTGTTGTCGCGCAAACTCGGAGACGGGACGGTGCGAGAATTCGGCGATGGGGACGCGGTCGGCGGGTGTGAGAGAGCTGGCATCGACGGGACCGCTAGACTTTCCCCAGCTCCAAGGAGCATACCATGAGGCGTTTCGGACGGATGATGCACTCATCATGACATTATGGGTTCGGCTCGCGCCCGATTTCCACAGCGCTGACTGGAGCGGGCTCGTTCGACATGATGGGCCGGTGAGGTTCGCAGTTCGGGGAAGGGACGAAAACTACCACAATTAGCAATTACAACAAGTCGGCTCTGATTTGGTGTTGTGCAGAAGGATGGTCATAGACAAGGTACTGGGCGAGTTGTATACGAGAACGCGGGTGTGAATTTGACGAAGCGGGCAGTGGAATTCGCAGATGCGCACCTTCCTTGTAGCATTGGTCCGTAAGACTGTCGACTGTCGTGAGGCCGAAGGCGCAAACTGGGCCGGCCGCAGCCCTCTACTTGGAAGCATTGCGATGTGTCGTCCGCCGTCGTCCATGACCAGCATCGGCTTAGAAAAGTCGAGTGCACGGACGCCCCAGTAGCGCGTTCCAAGCAAACCTCCGAGATCCCCGCATCATCATGCCCACAACCCACGGACAGTAATCATCACATCACACATCACCACATTGTCAATGATCAGATTGTTGCATTATGAGTTCATTATCGAACATAGATTTAGTACCCGAGTCTTTCTACGCCTGTTCTGGGTATGTCGGCCAGTAGCCCTGTCGTGCTCCCTAACACCCCTCTGATGCAGTAAGCAGCGCTGAAGTAACACGTATAACGAACGCTGCAGTAGTTGCGGCACAACTACCGCACGTCCATAATCGGACATGATGAAGTAAAAGACAATGCTAAAAACAACAGTCGTGGAAACCCGACTCAAGCAAAAATGAACCGTGTTGTACAACGATCCTTGCCGTACGCCCCTAGGATGCTATTGAGAAATTATGCACCATAATTCTGGCGTCCGTGGCGTATAGCCGTCAGACTTCTAGTCCATGTAGTTGTTGCCTTCGGTGACAGCCAGTGCCTCTTCTGCCTGACCGCCACCCATTTCCATCGCTTCGCCAAACATCTCATGTCCACTATTTGAGCTCTTGAAGGGGTCTTGCATGGGACTAGTTGGAGCTGCGGGCCCTGAACTCTCAAAAAGACCTGGGTCGAGAGGCGCAATCGATGAAGAGCCGCTGAAATTAAGTGGAGCACTCGTAGCAAATGTGGGCGAGTTGTTGAATGTAGAGGTCGTGGTAGTGTTGAAGTACTCGCTGCTTTCACCCTCAGGTTGACCTTGACGAGGCTCACCGGGTGGAGTATGCGACTGTTCAGCGGCGCCCGACGGGTTGCTCGGTGGCTTCTCTCCATCCTTGCGCTTGAATTGATGGGTTTTGGTTTTGAGGTGCTGCGGGAGGTCGTCCGGATTCGTAATGCCCAACTGGCTCATGAGCTTCTGCTGCTTCGTCGGCCGCGGCTTACGTGTAGAGAGAGACACTTGCAGGATAGGCGGCGGTGTCGGGGCCACTGGTGCCCATTTGTGTAGTTCTTGGCGGAAGAAGTTAATCTCGTTCGAGAGAAGAATCTCAGCACCCTCAAGCTTCCGTAGGTAGAATCGTTGGGTAGTAAGTTCATCAGGGCTTGACATCAATGGGTTGATATATCGCGCGACGTACTCCCGGAACCTGGTACCGTGCTCGATCAGCGAGTCCAGTGTTTCCTCTTCCTCTGGTTGGAATGGCAAACCGGGGACTTCGTCCTGCCAAAGCTGGAGATCCTCAAGTTTTGGGCGAGTCGCATCGCGAGGAATCTTGACACGATAATCGCAGATAGGGCATGTGTACTTGTCGTCCTCTTTGACTTTTCCGCGGGCGATCTTCAGGCACTTGCCGTGATACCTATCATTGTTAGTGCATAGATTCTTGATGTAGAATAAGTCATCTTACCATTCGTGACACAATTCGCACTCGATCATCATACCAGCTTCAGGTTTCCGACAGATACAGAAAACGTCTCGACTGGACAAGGGGCCGTCCTCCTCTTCTCCGTCGGCCGGGCTCTGTTCACGGGACGCGGGCTCTACGGGCATTCGAGGCTGGTCTCCCAAATCGAAGCAGGATCGATTACGCTCATCGACTTGTTTCATGTGCGCGTGTAGGATATGCAAGGGCGCGTTGGCTTTGCCAAAGAGCTTCTTTCCTCGCCTCATCCAATCTTCATGTCGCTTCTGCTCCTTCTCAAGGTCGTTTGTGCCATTGGGCTTTCCATTCAGCGCATTCAAAGACTCCATGGCGTTGCGGACCTCCATGTATTTTGGCCGTTGTGAGAAGTCCTGATTCTTGCTTCGCTCATACAGAGACATGATCAGCTCTTGTGCATCTCGTTGTTTCTTTAATATGGCATCCATCGCGGCTCGGGTCTCTGGTGTTACGGGCAGATTGGTCGCTTGCTTGGAGAAGGCATCGAGTTGCTGATAATGCACGTTCTCCACTTCCATGAGCTCCTTCGCCTTCTTCTCCCAGAACTCACCTTGATCTTTCTTCTCTTGCAAGAAGCGAAGGTCAGGATGATGCTCTGGCATGCCCACTTCAATGCCGTTCTTGATGAGTTCGCCAACTTCTTGGAGCGTCGGCGCAGGCTTTACCTTGAAGTCCTGTGCCTCTTGGAGCCACTTCAACTGCTGGACTACCTTTTCGAGAGATTCAAGCTCAGGTAGATCGACGTTGAAACCCTTGCCTTCTTCCAGGAGCTCGTCTAGCCGTGCAATGCTTTGCTCGGAAGTGCGCTCGCGTAAAGCGGTGCGTGCTCTGGTCTGGAATTCGACAATGCTTTCAGCGCGTTCTCGGAGCGTAGTTATTTCCGGGCTATCGAACCCTAGATCTTTTGCCTGATTGAGAAGCTTTTGTATGTTCTCCACATTGCGATATTCGCGATCTTTCTCGTCTGCCTCAGCAACAGCCGACTTGCTTGGTCGTCCTCTTCCCGGACGCTCTGCCTTGCGACGAGCTTGTTGCTTCCGAGTGGTGTAAGAGGTAGCTTCATCAGCAACTTCCTGGCATTTCTCGACGAAATCTTTCAGATCCTGGAGACCGCTCAAGTCCCAGTCGATCTTCTCGCCTTCGTGCAGGAGCGCACGTAAGGACTTCAATTGAGGTCGAGGCCCCTCGGAAAGCAAAGCCTCCATCTTTGCCTCCCAAACTTCGGGTGTGCTTGCTTTGTCGACAATCTTTTGTACCAGCGCATCAAGATCGTCCTCCTGCATGCGGTATACGAGCTTGTGTTGGAGCTTAGCTCCGGAGTAACGCTCAGCTTCCGGGGAGTCTTGACAACATTCAAACCATCCAGCGTGCTGTAGACACAAAACCTTCTTGGTCTTCTTGCAGTAGAAGCGAGACAGATAGCCATATGATTTGCAGAAGGCACAAATCAATTCATCCTCATGCATGTCGGCATCATCGATGATAAAGTCGAGTTCGCAGGAGCCCCCGGCATTGCCAGTACCGTCAACTTTGCAAGTATGCGCTCTCGCAGCTTTGTGTTTGTCCAGGAATTCATCGCGTATCCGTGACTCTCTGGCAAGCATTCGCTCCATCGCAGGGGCAAGCCACTTGGCAGTCTTGATGGTTGTGTCCTTGCGTGATGCTGCTGCCAGCAGTAGCTCGTCGTGAGAGAAGCATGGTTGACGGCGGTAATCCTGAAGGCGTTGAACTCCGTGCTCTCCAAACGGCTCCCAGTCGCTCGGCGCGAAGTTTACAGCTTCGTTCAAATTGAAGCCATGATTGAACCCGGCATGATAGGCTTCTGGGAAGGTTATTACAAACTCCCCAGCACGTTGGTCGATCGCATAGACTCTAACACCAGCCTTCAAGAGTTGCTCGGGAGTCAACAGCGTCACGAGCTGGAACAAGAGATCTGGCTGGCTCTCAAACAGTTCTGGTACAGCTTCACGCATGGCTTGCTCGAACTTTTCGGTGTCCTCGGCTGGTACGCCGTACCATGTCTTGGTAGCGCCAAAATGTTGATAATTTGCTGAATACGTGTAGTGGTCCTCCGCATGCCAGCAAAAGGTCGAGAACACCATGCCCACGTATAACCAGGGTACGGTCATACCTGAGATGTCGGACTTGATATGGCGGAAAAGCGAATCTGGTGCATAGGGCAATACAGTCAAGTTCCATGGATCGGTCGAGTAGGGGTCGCGTGGGTTCTTCTCTATAGTTGGGAAGCCACTTCCGTGTGTCGTGGAATGTATGTCTGCTCCATACTCTACTTCGACTGTCTCCGTAACGTTCGCAACAGAATGCCAGAACTCACGTTCTACATCATCTTCAGTAACTGGTTTTGGCAAATTGGTGACCGGATCAAAGGCCGTCTTGCCGACGAAGTGATTCTGCTTGAATAGCTGGGCTCGTTCCTGGAACTGCTTGAGCGAGTAAATGCCCCCTTCTTCAAATCCAAACTCGCCTGTGCCTACGAGACATCTAGGGCAGTGCCAGTCGTATGCAGGGATAGCCTTGATGGGTGGGTCCAAGCAAGAACCATGGTAACCAGCGTCGCAGCTGTCGCAAAGTAGGATGTTCTGAGGGTCGTTGTCGGTACCGCAAGTCTCGCATCGGTCGCCAGGTCTGTCGTCGGCTGATCGAACGCGTGGGAAAGTTCGACTGGGGGTCGACTGCCGAGGCTGAGTCATGTGTGAACCCGCTACGGTAGGAGGAGCATCCTTTTTGAGTCGCTTGCTACGCCGCCCGTTTGCCTCATCCACATCGTCGTTTGCACTACTCTCCGGATCCTGAGAGAAGGTTCGCTTCAGTTGGTTGAAATGCTGCCCATTGGCTAGCGGGGTCAAGCCGGCTCCAGGCGGTCTGAAGTCCGGGGTGTTGTCAGCTGAGAGCATGGGACTGCCAGCATTGCGCAAAGGTGTCGACGTGCGCGATTCCAGCACATCTCGATGTATCGCACTCGGCGGATTCGCCGCAGTAAAAGTACTAGGTGTGGATGGTTGTGTAGACGGCTTTTGTGCTGAGTGCGCGTTGACCGCTGTGAAGCCTCCAGAGTTCACTGGTGTGAAGCCCGTCTGCATGGCAGGTCGTGAGAGCTCTGGTGGTGGAGTTGGCACAGAGTCACCCTGCAGTGTTGCGTTCAGCGCTGCTGAGGCTCGCATAGCCGGTGACTCGGCAGCGTTGGCGACAGGCGTACCCTGCAGCGATTTCTTTATGGGCGAATGGGCTGGTGACGGTGTGAATGGTCCGCCATGCTCGTACTCCAGCATCTGCTGCACACCAGGTTTGACGAGCCGCAGATACTCCTCGTATGGGTGCAGCCATTTCTGATACGAGTTTTTGAGCGATGTCGATAGCGAAGACATTATCTTGCCGCTGTAGCCGAGGTCGCGTCCGATTTCAGCCCATTTCTTCTGCTTGCAAACACGTTCGAATCCACCTCGCTTCTCAACGGCCTTCTTCAGTTTATAGAGATCCAATGGGCGCTTGTCCACACTGGGAAATCGAGTGAGACTGTGGCCATGTTGCTTGTGGAATTTGGCGAGCTGATCGAGATAGTTCAAGTTGGCACGCGTGCCACCTTCAACCGAGTTGAGTTCCTGTCGCCGCGTGCGGAAGTGGAAGCGCTCAGTATCGATAGCGAATGGCGGCTTCCAGCTGTCTGGTGGGACAATCTTGACGATGCCGTACTTTTGCCCTTCTTCGCGAATGCTTTGGATGTATGCCACAGGGTCCTTGAACTGCTCGGCTGTCGGTCGATATGTGGGAGATTCGCGCAGGCCAAAAAGACGGTTCTGTTTGGGAGGCAGGTGGTTTGGCGCTCCATGTCCTCTGCGCTCCACGGTAGCAAGATCCAGCGGCGCTGCCTTGCGCGCGCTCAGAGGAATCGTGCTGGCCGCACTCGGCTGCGCACCATTCGTTGCAGGCGCCGCAGCACCACCCATTCTAGATTTTGATGCGCCAGCTGCTGCGTCGGGTGTTCCACTGTCCGTGGCAACTCGAAAGGTAGTCATAGTGGCGCCCGTTGGGGTCCCGCCGGGGGGCATGAAATCGACCATAGTCTTCTTGCTCATGCATCAAGCGCTGTCGCTGCGTGCAGCCCTAATTGCAGCCTCGTAACGAGATACGAGATGGTTTGGAAGGTGTAGCGATTGTCGTCGGGCGTGATTCGGTCGGTGGTGGGCGCTATCGAAGAGATATAGGCGTAGGCATGGGGCCTCTACAGCGGCAGGCGACCGCTTTCGGCCGCTTGGACTGTGCAATTCACTCGTAACAGAGGCGAATGCCAGTGCGACTAGAGAGTTGTCTGTTAGCGACCGTCGTGGTTGTGGCAGCACGTGCACAGCGAGGTTGGCAAGGCGAGGTGGAGGAGATATGGAGAGGATGGATGGGTCCGCTGAAGGGTGCGAGATTCCCGCTAACGGCGGATGCATATCACGCCCGCCCAACCTGGTACCGAACCCAGAACAGCAGGGCACGGCTAATATTATGCACGACGCTTCGACTCTGTGCGTCACATCGATGGAGACATACAGAGCATTTCAAGTCAATACATTTTATCGCATTGATGCGGCATCGAGATGCCACCTTGGAGTGCAGTCGTGTGGTGAAGTATGAGAGCTACGTCGTGCCGATCTGGCGACTGCACGCAAGGCTGCCGACCTCACCTCCTCGGCCTTTCTTTTGCGCCGCATTCTACCATGATGACGACCAGCGAACTACATTGGCTCCCAGAACAAGCACATATTGATCTGACTCAGATGCTCTCCATTGCGACTTACTTCTTCTTACTTTCCATTGTGAACACATGCACGGCCATCTTCGCCACTTGTTTGCACCACCATACTGCATCTCGAAACAACAAGCGTAACAGTAGCAGCATTGCGCATTCATATCATACTGTCGCGGTCTTTCCATCTCTGAGTTAAATTCATCTCGACGCCTGAACTGCTGCAGGTGAGGTCGGGAGCAAGGTTGTCTCATCGGGAGGCACTCCAGCCAACCAATCACGACACACTCCATCTGCACCATCCCGTCAGCCCTAACTGGTCGCTGCACGCTTTTGGATGCGATCAACAAGGACATCGCGACTTCATCTTTGTCATGAACTCAATCATGGCCGACTCTGTCAAAATCGAAAGCCGGCCCATCCCAGCCTTCTACTGTTGTTACCTGCTCCGCTCCAAAAACCGAAAAGCCTTCTACATCGGCAGCACCCCCAATCCGGCGCGTCGTCTAGGCCAGCACAATGGCTCAAGCAAGGGCGGCGCGAAGCGTACATCAATGCAGGGGAAGCGGCCGTGGGAGATGACGTGCATCGTTACTGGCTTCCCCTCCAGAGCCGCCGCGTTGCAATTCGAATGGGCGTGGCAAAACACGCACGCCACCCGACACATAGAGCGTGAGGTGCGCGACGCGAGGCTGGAGGAGCTTCAAAAAGGCAGAAAGAACCCTTCACCAGTCAAAAGACCGCGACCACCCATGTCACTGGAAGCGCGGCTGAAGAATCTGCATCATCTGTTAGGTGTCGGGAGTTTCAGCCGATGGCCGCTGAACATCCGTTTCTTCGCCCAGGACGTATTCGCGCAATGGGAGAAGCACATTTCTAAAATGAAGACGAAGCTGCGAAAGGACATAACCATCAGAGTGACGCCGGCTGAGCTGCCCAAACTTGCACCGGATGTGCAGAGCGAGATGCGCACGCACTTCATTCCAGAAATAATACGAGCGATCCCCGTGGCGTATGAGGATTGCAAGGCACATGTCGAGAAGTCGAAGAACATTCTAGGAGATGGCCAAAAACGCACCTGTGGTGTTTGCAGATTAGGCATGAGTGCTGAGGAATCGCTTGTGCTGGTGTGTCCGGTAGAAACGTGCCGCGCAGTATCGCATATGGCTTGCATGTCACAAAAGTTCCTCGCAGAAGAAAAGAATGTCGATGCGCTCATTCCAATCCAAGGGACATGTCCGAGCTGCCATGCTTCCCTGAGATGGTCAGACCTTATGAAAGAGCTCAGTTTGCGCATGTACGGCGAAGAAGAGCTGAAAGTAATGTTCAAAACAAAGCGGAAGAAGAAGTCGGATGGAACAGTCGAAGAGGACGCGGAGGAGTTTCCAGACATTGACGAACTCGAAATTGACATGGACGAAGACCTCGATGAGACATGGGGGGAGAACGTGAACGACGACGAGGACAAGTGATCCTGCTTCAATCTCAGATGAGAACATCTACCACCCTTCCACCGTTCCCAGCGGCACCTGTCCTTTCGCAACCCGCTCAATACACCTATCAACCTCCTGTCTAATCTTCGCCGCCACATCCGTCATACTCTCGCCCGCATCGATGCGCACAAAGTCCTCGCCCTCCTTCTTTTGCATCATCGTCTCGAACAGCTCGCGCACACGATCCTGTATCTCCTTCTTTTCGTACTTCTCGGTACCATAGCCACCTCGTTTCGCAGCGTCGTCAGCAGAGATGTCAAGGAAGAGACACAAGTCAGGACGTGGAAGCCCGACTTCAGGTTTTCGGCACCATTCAAGGCTCATGCTGGGGTTTTGCTTGGCAGCGGAGTATACGCAGCCGCTGTAGTAATAGCGGTCTACGATTATTGTTGTTCCGGCTGCGAGATCGGCTTGGATAGAGGGTCTGGAGTATACGTTTAGACTTGAAGTTGAGGCGTAGTTGAAGATGTTTGACTTACACTGCTTCCCACCGATTTGCAGAAAACAGGAGGTGTATGACATGGTCGTCTTGATCGCTCTGGCCACTCAAGTAACTGTCGATCATCTGGCCAATCGGTGTCGTCCTATCTGTATACTACATCAGCGTTCAGCCCCATCCGATGAAAGGTGCATTCACGCGTCAGCGAATGGCTCTCTATCTACGCGCACGTACCAGGGAACCGCATATGCCGCACCTTGATCCCATCGTTTTGCAGATCTTCAACCAGCATCTGACATTGTGTTGATTTGCCTGCGCGATCTAGACCCTCGAACACTATGAGTTTACCTCGCGCCATGTTGTGGGGTTTGTGATACAAGAGGTCGTTCCCTGCAGCGATTAAAGCGCGGCTGAAGCGAGGCGTTGGTGGGGCCATTGCCACCCGGGCGCTAGCGACGAACTCATAATCACGGGCGGCGTCCATGCGAGCGTTGACCTTCAATGTTCTTCGAATATGCGAAAACAGGATACGCTCCTCTTCCCATTCGTCCACGTTACATGTGTGCATATCCTGTAAGCGATACAGGTGAGAACCCAGCAATGTGATCGAATCGAAGCAGCCAACGACCGGTGAACCGAAGATATCTTTGCAGCATGATACTTGAAGTATGCAGACTGCGCAAAACCAATAACATGGTTGGTTCACGGCTGTGCGAAGTCTGACATGCATACAACGGTCCCTACTGGCCGACGAGGTTGCCTACCGCGGAGAGGAGACAAGGCTGAAGCGGGGTTTGTCTGCATTCAAATATTGCGAGAGAACTGACAGAAACTCACCTCTTTGCGGCCATTAACAAATACAATGAGTAGGACCAACATCATGGAGCCTCCTATCGCCGATCTCGCGCGACTGAACGTCAACGACGCGAGAGAAAACAATGCTCTAACCGATATCGTGCAAACAAGCACGATGAATGCTGAGCCAGCGGACTGGAAAATCATGGCGTGGCAAGCATGCCAGCAAGGACGTTCTGTTGATGTCAAGTCAATCCTGAGGAACTTGGAGCCTCAAGATGTCTCGCACTTCGTCAATGCCAGGGGCGAGGACGACAACACCGCCTTGATAATTGTTGCGGCTGTGGCTCATAAAGATGTGGCATGCGCGACAATCATTCCTGTCCTGCTGGAAGCGGGTGCCGATATCAACGCCAAGAACAAAAAAGGTCGGACTGCCTTGATGGAAGCAGCACTATGGGGAGGACTAGCAGCAGTCAAAGCTCTGCTGAAATGGAAGCGAGGCGTTCCCGTCAACGCAAGCTTGGAAGACAACTTCGGACTTAGTGCCATTGAACTGGCTGGGACGGACAGTAAACTCGCAACCGAGAGAAAAAATCGATGTGCTCATGGCAAAAATGTGCAAACACTTCTGGATGGGAAACTACGGATCCGCATCGTAAAGTTGTTGAAACCCGTTGACAATGGAAAGAATGTGCCAAGATCTACTCGACATGTGAGCATGCAGAAGCGTATTGAAGATGGCAAAGACAGAATTGATGCAGACATCTTGAAGGAAACCCAGGCAAAGCTGAAGGCTGCGGAAGACTTGGCTAAACGCCACCTGGCTGATCTGGAAAAGACAAGAAGGGAGCTAAGAAAGAAGGAAGGGGAGCTCGTAAGAGAGCACTCGAAGTTAATGAACGCCCAGACCGACATGAACGATGTCTACGCAAAGTTTCGACCACCGAGCCGAAGCAACGTCGACAGAGCTGGTCAAAAGCCCCACTTCAGGAAAAGAAGGATGTCTATCAAACCCTCTTGGTTCAGATTCGATTTCACGATGACTTTTGATGTCGAGCCTGTGTGGAAGGACGCAACAATGGCGTACATGAAGATAAACGAAAAACATTTCTTCGCGAAAAACGGGAAAGCTCATGACACCCAAGATGGTTACATCTCAGGAGAGGGTTACTCGGCAAAAGCTTTCCAGTTACTCAAACTTTTGGGGTGTCGTCACGACTCAACATATTCTCAGCACGTTGAGCCACAGCTCATGGCCCTATACGTGGAAGATTTTCGAAACAGCAATAGCATGACATTGGTCCAATTTACAGAGCATCAGCCTACAGAAACGCTTTACGGGCACGGTAATCGGCTGGTAGTGGAGATATTTGTCAGTGCACGGCCTTGTCCAAAATGCGTGGAGCATACGGAGACGATAAACGTAGTTGCAAGGATGCATGGTTTCGAATTTGCGCTTATGCATACTGCATGTTAGCAATGGAACTGGGAGTTCACAGTTGTTTTTAGTATATAGACATGGTATAATTCGAACCGCCTTGATGCTGGGAAAGTGGTCACTACGTGTTCGTATCGTGTTGCCAGGCTTCACGCCTCCGCCGGTAGCGCTTTATACGGAACTTCAATCCTGCCTGTTCATTGCCGCCGCGCAAACAAATCACTGCCTTGAAACCGCATTCGGTTCTTTGCGATGCTGAGGAGATCGTGCAGGCGTATTCTTGAAAGAACTACAGGTTGCGAGCACTATCACGCTTGTTATCGAAGAGTAACAGCAAACAAGCCATGCAGCGGTTTATATGCCCACACTTTGTCTGATATTATGAGAATGATCACAGAAGCTCTCGCCATCATGTCTACACAGGCAGTCATACCCTGCGATGCCGCGCTAGAGGAGCTTAAGAGACCATGGTCCGCGACTACGTTAACAGAAACTCAACAACAGCGTCGATCAGACGTAGCCAGTGCGAAGATATTGTGGTCCCAAGTTTTGGTGGAGTTTCGGCAGAAGCAAGGAATGACCGTCAAGAATTACAATCTCAGAAGAAAGAGGCAGCCGTTCTTCCAGTTCTTAGATCTACCCGGTGAGCTTCGCAACATGATATACGACATCTGCCTGGACAACGAGAAGACGACAAGAAACCCTGATATGACGAAGAGGACGCGGGTTTATCGAGGATCAATGGGAAGCAAGAGCTTCTTAGACCACAACATACGGCAAAAGCGCGTAAAAGACATCCGCGCGCGAAAGCCGACCAGAGAACATAGGAAGCAAGATGCCGCTCGAAAAGTTGCGCTCGAAAAGATTGTAGAGAGAAAACTTAAGCACGCAATTCGTTCGAGGGACGGACTCACAGTTGGCGCCCATGAAGCTTTCTACCTGTACAAACTGGAGCACAACATGTATACCTTGCCATCAAAGAGGGTGACAGATGGCCAAAACAACCACGACCAAGGCATATTCAATTCGGGCAACAGGACAACGAAGAAAGGTGTCCTGGAGATCGACGTCAGAGGCAACCTAGTCGACGACCTTCCGATGCTTTCCTATGTCGATCGTGCAATCTTCTCCGAAACCCTGTTCCTCTACTACTCCACGGTGAGAGAAGGTCTGTGGATCAAATGGACAGTCCGGAACTTGGACTTCTTCCCTTTCCTGCGATTCTACCAGGCATTCACCAGGGGTGACAACGCGGTCGAAATTCCACCTTCGAGACTGCACATTGAGTTCGACAAGGAGAAGGAGGAGACTGACGACGGCCTACATGCGAAGAAGTTTGTCCATGTAAAGAGACTGGTCGAGCTGCACTGGCTGGACGGCTTCCCACTCTGGGGCTGCTTAACCGGGTTATCTGATCGTCAAGATTGCAAGGGACCGTTCGGAGACTACATGTACTCTGTCCGCCAGGTCGTGGCGTTGTACCGGATTGACCACGAAGCTTGGAAGTCGCTCTCCGTCGAATACCTTCGCCGTTGTGAGGCAATGGGTGATGACGACGCTTTGGAGAGTGACTTCGCAACACTCTCCGATGCCGAGCTTGTTGAAGCAGTCATCGATATGCTATGTGGAGCGATCGAGTACAACCTTGGGTATACAGGCAGCTATGCACGAATTGGTCGCGATCAGACTGAGTGGGATCAAGATGTCTTCGAAACTTTCAGGTATAAGGGATCGCATGTCAGGACGGCTTATGAGAAAGAGCATGCGATTGTTCGTGTTGTCAGCCTGTATCAGAAGAAGGTCGACAGGACACTGCGGGATCGGCTGGGGGAGGTGTACGAGGATTGGGAGAGTGTTCCAGATGACGCGCTCATTCCTGAAGGGGTGGTGTTGTGATAGTACAGATAGATCGTAATATCTCTGCTTATGGCACATTGTTGGCGCCTTCATGTGTGCCCAGGTGAGATCGTCGCGCAAAAGCCGATGCCTGTTCAACTTCATCGAGCAAACGGGACACGGAACGTCGGGATTAACAAAGACTGGTTCCTCACATGTCTAGAACTGTAGTGCTGACATCGCGATACATCCGAAAAGTCTCCTTTGGTGTGTGATGAATCTCTCCGAGTTTGTGCCTGGCGAATCAGCGTTGGTGCTCCGGAGTTCGGCCGAGCAACACGTGACTGAGATATTGTCAGCACACTGTCGACCTACAACTTTGGTGGATCCAGGGCGTAAATCTCGACAACCCAAATTGCGGATGCCTAAATTCCGATCCGACATAAATCGCGACGTTTGCGAAGCGCAATGGAGTTCACAACCCACAGCCTCCACTATCTGAGCTGCAAGTCGCCGAATCAGAGTCAGCGGAGCTTGCTACTCTTACTACCTAGGTCCTTGCCGGATACGTCGATCACCGAGTGACCGAAGATATTCGGAATATAAGAACAGTTGAAGACCTCCGATTCCTTCAAACGAGCCTTCATTACACCTTCCAACACAAAATGTCATCACCGAAGCTTATCGTCCACCACCTCCAAATCGGCCAAGGGGAGCGCATCCCATGGCTCCTCGAGGAGCTCAACATTCCTTACGAGTTGAAGCTGTACAAACGCTCGCCCCTTCTGTCACCACCCGAACTTCAGGCGGTCTACCCTATGGGTGCTTCACCCGTCCTTGAAGACCTTACCGATCCGTCCAACCCAGTTAAGATTGCTGAATCTGGCGCCATCACCGATTACATCATCCACAAGTATGGTAACGGACGGTTGGCCCTAAAGCCGCAAGACAAGAACTTCGCAGACTACCTCTACTGGCTTCATTTCGCGAATGGCTCGTTGCAGTCTGGACTGTTCAGAAGGGGCATGTCGCGCGGCATGGTTGGCGAAGACGACCCTCGTTACAAGGGCCAAGTCGCACGTTGTGATAAGATGCTGAGCCATATCGAAAACCGTCTTCAAAACAACAAATGGCTTGCAGGCGAAGAGTTCACCGCTGCCGAGACCATGACGGGGTGGTGCTTCACAACGATGCGCAAGTTTGAGCCAATGGACTTGACCGACTACCCGGGCATTTTGGCATGGCTGGGTCGCATTGGTGAGCGCGAAGCTTACAGACGCGCGATGGGTAAAGCCGATCCTGATCTCGACATTGAGCAGGGGATCAGCGCAAAGGGTCCTCCGATGATGGAGGCATTCGTGAAGGCTATGGCGATGAAGCCGGGGTCCATATGATGGTTGGGGAGCTGCGCGGCTGATCACCATGGGGCTCGCCAAAAGCTGTAAATAATGATGAAAAAAAAAGAATACTAGCTCCGCTCAAGAAAGGGGAACTCTCTTCTCATCGATTGTCTGGTTCAATGCATCTTCTGTCGATGATGGTGATGCTTGACATGTCGCTGCGTGCGTGTGCGACGAAGATAGCCCGGGATAGTCGGCCGCGTCCTTCCGGGTCCACTTTGACGCGAGTAGTCAGGTACAACGACACGCCATGCCTCCGACCTCATCATGTCCACCTGATCCATCACACCACTCTGCCGCTGCAGGTACGCGTCGCATCATCACTGGGATGGTTTCGAAGGTACCAGAAATTGGTACCGTAGCATGAGCGTGACCTGAGCAGATCGTGGTCATGGCGAGCGGGGTTTCCTGCCAACCAGAGCGGTGGTACAATGAGATCACATAAAGCTTGCTGACCCCTCACGAGGGCATCTCCGCATCTGGGTACAGCTACATAGCTTGCTTCGAAGACACTTTCCAGCTAATCATACTGCTCAATTGCCCTCTACTTACTCTCAAATTACCGCCACAGCTTCAGCTACAGCTCCTCACGATGGCAGCAAAATACTCTCGCCGACCCAGCTACCTTGACGGCCCACTGTCTCCTTCCATCATCCCCGAGCTCGCGATTCTACCTCAGCCTCTCCCTGCCGACAAGGTTCCCTGCGGCCAGCTCGTCTCCAAGACGTCAAAGTACACATCCAAAGCCCTCGAAGACCGCGACTACGACGACATTGGCACACGATGGTATGTCAGAGTCTATGTACACGACTCATGTATTATATACTGACTTCCTCAGGTATAAAGACGTCATCTTCTTCAACGCCGAGAACGGAAACTTCGTCGAGAGCTTCGGCGGCACGCACCTACTCCAGAAGCCGCTTGACAAGGGCACAGAGGCTGGCACCATCGAGGCGGACGAGCAGAGTGTGAGACTCCTCAAGGATGCCGATGCCGCACTCCAGAAAATCTGGCAAGATGAGGAGGCCAGGAAGTGGATCAAGGAACAAGACGAGGCCGGCTTCGTGGTTGCCCATCGCCAGGTCTCCAACGCGAGCTACAAACGCGCCAGGCTTGTCGACATTGGCAACAATAATTGGGAAGTCGTGCGCGAGGTTGGCAATGAAGATGCTACTGGTAAGCGCAGGGACTCTGGTTTGCCGGTTGAGACGAACAGCAAATGGGACGTGGTAGGGGTTGTGGTCAAAAAGATTATCGTTGAGGGCGACGATGTGAAGCTTGGTGATGAGCTCGGAGCTCAGTACTGGCAGTAGTAGTATAGCTGAACAACCTCATAGCACACATTCAGTTCTTACAAGTTAGCAACTTCCCGAGCGCTTACAGCTTCTTCGATCAAGTCAAACCAACCGAAACGGTACACAGGATTGTCAATGACAGTAAGCAGGTGATTCCCGAAGTCAGTGCATGCGCCGCTGCGGCACGGGTTGCGGCTCGCTTGGAGCCTGATTGTGCTCTCCCGCCGACTTTCATCGCACGTCCTTCGCTTCCACCATAACGCTGACTTTTAGGCAATGGCCATCCAACAGACAGCGTACCGGCACGGCATCTTTTCGTATGCAACATCAACCCACCGCGTCGTATCTCTTCTTCGTCGCGAGTTCGTCCTACTCCAAGAGAGCATATCATGGAGACGCAACATCAGCAGCCTCAACGCTCAACAACAAGCCGACTGCGAAAGGCGCAAAGACAATGTTGCGCGAAGAGCAGCGCAGCTAAAAATCCTCGGCGCTGGAAATGCATTCTGCAATTATCGGCTCCTTTTCGGCATATCATGCGATGTTTGCTCGCGGGTACTCTGATTGGTCACTTTCAAGACATGCGGTCGTTAGGCCTTCCATGGCGACACAGGAATGCAGGTGTATTGCTGACATATAGCATTGTTCTTGCTGTGAAAGCGACATATGATAAGCGCATATTTTCCAGCACAGAAATCATGACACGACGCGCACATATTGAATGAGCGTCGATCGTAGGAGCAAGCAAATCTAGGATGGATTGCGACGCCTTCATATCATGTATATGGGAAGTATATAAGCCTGTATATGCATCCACATACAACTGGCACCATATACCATAGTTAACATTCATCCTATACTTGACCTCCAAAGCTGGGACGAACATGACGCCGTCATCGAGCGACCCAACTGTCCTTAATAACACATTTCACTTCGAATCCTCAACACATACCTTCGATATCAAATGGACGTCGCTGGGCGCTACAACATCACAACCACTCATCTTTATACACGGCACTCCTTGGTCTTCCCGCGTCTGGGCACCCTTCGCACTGGCTCTATCACGCAACTACCGCGTTTACCTCTTCGATAACCCTGGCTTCGGAGATTCACCTATCGAACAACCTCTTCCTAATGCCTCCTTCAACCCAAAGAACGAAGTGGAGAGACTAGACAGCGATCTCGCTCGTCAAACCTCAGCCTTCGCCGGCCTCTTCAAATACTGGGAGAAAACCGAGGGATGGAAAGCAGCTCCACAAGTCGTCGCTCACGACCACGGCGGACTAATGAGTCTGCGTGCCAACTTACTACACGATTGTCGCTACTCCAGTCTCTGCCTGATCGACGTCGTTGCCATCGGCCCCTTCGGTCAACCCCTCTTCAAAAGCGTAGCAGAAAACCCCACAGCATTCGAAAACCTACCTGACATGGCTTTTGAAGGCATCCTCGAATCATATATCCGCAACGCTGCACACACTGCATTGAACGCTGAGACGATGAACGTTCTCAAAGCGCCGTGGGTTGCAAAAGGCGGGAAGAAAGGCTTCGTCCGCCAGTTGTGTCAAGCGGCGAACCGGAATACGGAGGAGGTTGAGGGGCGGTATGTAGAGGTGGGGCGAAGTTTTCCTGTAAAGATCATTTGGGGAAAGCAAGATAACTGGATTCCTGTAGAGGATGCGCACAGGCTTGGGGAGGCGCTAGGTGTCAAAGAAGCGGTAGAGATTGAGGCGGCGGGGCATCTGGTCATGTATGATCAGCCGGGTCAGTTGGGTGTTGAGCTGGGTATGTGGTTAGCCTCCTTGGGCGTGTAATTACTATTTACAACATGACGAATCCGAAATTCTCCAATTATATAGCAGCGTTTCAGTGTCATGTGTGAGGTAGTTCGTCGCATATTACTAAACACTCCTTGCGACTCCTATGAGGTAGCCTGAGGTGTCCATGCGCTCTTCCTACGACGCACTTCAATCTCTACTGGCAGAGGGACCTTGTATCTGATGACCCACATCTTCTTAGGCTTCTCTGCAAGTGGCTTAAAGTCGTAGTTTAGTAGCAAGTTGGCGAAGATAATCTTGAGTTCATGAGAGACGAAGAAGCGTCCAGGGCTGCATCATCGTTAGCAAAGATTCTGACATCAAAGTAGAGGGTACTTACCAAGCATGCCTTCCATGGCCGAAAGGGAGATGATTCACACCCGTAGTGACAAGGCCCGTCTGCTTCAGTCTCAGCGCATCAACGTTTTGTTTCTCCTCCGTGCTCATCGCCTCGTATTCTTCTCTCGGTCGCGAGTATCGGAACGCGTCGAACTCTTCTGGGTTCTCGGTCATGTCTGTATCGAGGGCCATCGCTCCCCATGGACATGAAAAAAGCGTTCCGTACTTCAGATGCACACCCTCCGGTGTTGTGACACCCTCCTTCGCTACAACCTTGCGGTGTACGAACGTAAGGCCGATAGGCGAGGCACGCTGTGATTCGCGAATAGCAGAATCGATGCGGTACATACGGCTGAGAGCATTTTTCGTCCAACTTCCCTCCTCTTGGAAAATGCGATGCGCTTCTTCGCGCAACTGTTCGACAACTTCTGGCTCACAGCCTAGTATGCAGACAATGGTTTCAAAGGCGGTAATCGACGTCGTGTGTATGCTGGCGAAGTTGAGGGGCAAGACGCGCTTAGCGATGCGGTCGGGTTGCATCTCCTCGGGTCGTCCCTCGGCCTGCGCAACTCGGTAGCTCCATGTGATGAAGTCATTCGGCTCCTTCCAACTCTTGTATTCAGGGTCTCCGGCATCTTTCTTCTCGAAATCCGAGATACGTTGCTTGATCATGGGTATTGTGAACTTCGAAGACAGCCAGTAGTGGTACTTAACAGGCAGACTTAAGACCGTTCCCACGATGGGGTGCAGCGCCTTTGGGACAAGAAACATGATAGCCTGATTGCGAATGACGTCTTTGGTGTAGCTCAGTACCGCTTCTAAGAATTTCTTCTCGTGACACAGTGACTCTCCAAGAAGCATGCGGTTGGTCAATACGGGAATCATCTCCATGAAAGACTCCAGGACGTCCAACTTTTTCCAATTTTCTGTATCTGTTCCGTAAATGTCGGCAATCGTTCGTGGCACTTCTTCTTCGAGACCCGGTATGATCGCAGTGAGATTTCGAAAAAGGCTCTTGTGAAGGACATGTTCATGGTAAGCATCTTTCAAGATGTAAGGGTTGATGAACGAATAGTCGCCCTGCAGGGAATCGTAATGCGCTTGATGCGCACTCAGTACAGAATCTGGTTGATCAAACATCCAGCGCATTTGACTTTGAGGCATGACAATCTCAGCCTGCATGCCAAGCGTCGCGGGTAACACAAAGATCTTGCCGTCGCGGCTGTATTTGTTGTACCCAGCCAACAACCATTCTTTGCTCTTCGTCAGTGCAGTAAAGTTGCGAAAGTCGGCGATCCAGCCTTTGCCGTAGCCCATCCATGGTATGTCCGATGGTGGTGATGGTGCTGTGAGGAAGTGGTAAGCACTTGCGACGATCAGGTAGGTGATTGCTGCAGTGGCGACATGTGAAAAGGTGAAAAGGCTGTGAGGTTCGGCCTCTTGGCTTGTGTCTGCCATAGTAGGTATGACCGAAGCAGAAGCAAGGGGCGATGAACGGCATCCCATGTCAACACAGGGGCCGTCATATACTATTTGTGATGATCGACCCGGGAAAGCGCCGTCGCTTGGAGGAGATGCCCCGCTTCCGTGCGCGCGGCCATTCGCGCACGCTATGTCGCACGACACGACTTGCATGCCCACATCCGTCAACTTTATTACCGACCTGCCATACCTGGCTGCTTATCACAATGTGCACCTTGCTTACTGTGTCAGTTGCAGCTGGAGATATTGCCGGGTAAATTAAGGTTCATTCGCTGCAGAGCTCTGACAATTACAGATCCGCGGCGCTACCTTCGGATACGCTACTCCCGAGCTCATGAGCGGAGCAGTCATAGACGGTCACGGCTTTCATCAATCAACGGTTTCGGCAAGACTGCTTATCACATGCCATCCAAGCCAAAAGCTCTCGACCACTATCTCGGCTACATGCCTCTGTTTGTTGCATGCATTTCAGTATAGTATGCTTCATGGGCCTTCGCTACCAACGTTCCAGTCAGGCGATTTCACTAGTGAGGTTTTCCTGTGGCGGTTGTCTGGAAGCACGAGAGGCTTAACAGCTCGGTGATGTTAATGAGGTTCCCAGCAGACTGTGTCGTACCTTTCGTAGCAGGTGAGCTATCCTTCATAGCTGACTCACTGCCGAGGGGTCGAGTATGACCCGCTATGTCCAGCTTCTCGGTGGGTCGATCAATTGCAAGCACAGAGCGACTGCTAACGCCAGGCTCGCTTGGGTCTTCCGCGTCCATAGTGTTCTTGAGCACTTAGTCTATTAGTGTTCGTAGCGTGATGCTGTAAGTATGCTTTGGAGGTCAAGCCGGAGAAGAGCAGAAGCTGATTCATACCGCGATGTTATATTCCATACACTCAAAGTTCTTTGCTCTATGCCCAACGTCTACCAAGAACACAGCGCGTGTTCGAAATCTGAATGCTTGCAATGAAGCTAGTAGTATTGACAATACTGTGGTGTTTCATGTTGTTTGCTTACGATGTTTCCATTTGGCTCTAGACAGGAAAGTACTCCCCGAGACACTAGCTTCTGATGTCTTATATCTGCTAGTAGATGTAGCATGTACTGGTGCTAAACATCGAGTCCGTGCGTAGACCGCTGATAACACTAGAACTGCGAACACAGCCAAGTTCCTCTTGCGATACTGGATAGTACGTTTAAGGCTGCTTCCTTTTCCAGAAAAAACCAAAGATGCCACGAGAACTTGTCGATTTCCTTAGGTACCAAAGCTCATAGGCTCCCGTATATCCAAGACCCTTGACCCTCTCAGAGTAAGAAGTACTCGTGACTGACTTCAGCTGATCTTCCCAGATGAATCTGATTTCATCGACATTGCTGCCGGGAGCGTGGGGTGACTCGGTATCGTTGTCGAGGCAGAGCTTTATGTCTCTCGTCACCATCTCTGCTAAATGATCTTCAAATCGAAAAGAATTGAGGACGCGTTCTCTATGAGCAGACGGAGTGATATCCCCCCAGCCGTCTTTATCGTCATAGAATATAAACGTGAGACTAGCGATATACAAGCAAGGCAAGAGCGCAAAAGCGGCTGGAAACCTGGCGAATATATCCGGTTTATCCAGGATTGACGTCGGGATTCCGATCTCGACATGTGTGATCTGATCGACCTGAATAGGGATATTGATGCGGAGCGGTGCGCCATAGGCCTTGTTCCAGGTACTCATTACGTCTCTGAGGAAGTGTTGCATGTTTCGGACAATCTCGATTTCGGCTTCAGCCTTGAGCTTTTTGCAAGAGAGGAAAAGAGATTGGTAGTCTGCGATATGGCCGTTGAGCGGAGGCGACATCTCGGCGTACATTTTGAGGTGTAGATCGGCTGGTAGGCCTAGCAATGAAGCGGCCTTTACGTCGTCCGTGTTGGTGTTAGACACATTGCGACCGTGGAAAGGGGAATCCGTGACAGCCACTGAGGACACACTATGGATTGACATGATGTGGTGGAATAGTAAGATTATCTGCGCTGTTGCACCGATGTTCTCTTTACGGGAATCTGTGGTAGTGTTTATGGCTAACTAGCCGTGTAGCAGCCTAGGGCAGAACCCAGGCACCACGCACTCCGCCGAACTTTCATTGTTTTCGCTTTGAACAGCAGGCGAGAAACGACCTCGTCCCTAGGTAGCGAAGGAAAAGGGATATTGACATTAGCAGAAGGCGGATTGGGTCAACAGTGGGGCAATACGTGCGATCAGCAATTATGTTCTGCTTCTGCTGTATTGACTTGACTTGCTGGTATCTGCACTCCTGGTAATGTACCTAGGTATGGGCTGTGGGGTCTCGCGATCGCCGATAGTACCGCATTTTGGTAGTCCTCGAGTATGAGGGCATTTGCCGTCTGTCGTAATGTCCAAAGACTTTGAGATTGACCGAGAATGGAAATCCATTCGACATACCCGGAGTGATGCGGATGCCCCAGCTGTTGGCGGGCGCGTGTTCTCGATGAACTGGACCTCGGGAGTTGTGACGTCACACCCAGCACGTGCCAGCAAGACTATCCTCCAGCGCGCCTCCCCAACTGACGGTTCTTCACATCATCACTTCACAACCAAAACACCATCAGATGAAGTCTGCCGTGGTATGAAGCTCAGTTGGTAGCCACCTAATCGCATGTCGACATCCGCGGGGACCGGGGTTGGACAACAAGGGATTGCCTATTGTAGCCTAGCATGCATTCAGCACTGCGGCACAGTAATCGTATCCGACATGTCTCTCCAGTCATAAGACGGCCTTATCCACGATGTTTGCGGCTACTCTTTACGAGTTTTGATCTCTATCTTCTCCCATATCTAAGCTTACGTTTGAGACCCGCACGAGCAGCTCAGCACACCTGAAACATTCATTAAATATATATACCACTTCGCGATCACGATGCAAGCCAGCTCATCTACGAACGTACCATCGGGCACCGGGGGACTCGAGGCTTTTCACGCTTCACTATCGGCACTCATCCAAGCTAATCGGGCACGTCTCGCCAGCGCGGGTGGTATTCCTACTACTACGTCTGTTTCAGCTCAAACCGCCGAATTGTCTAGCAAAGGCAACGGCAAACGCAAAAGACGCGATTCTCATAGCAAGACACCAAAGACGCGAAAGACGCGCACACTGAAAGACCTTGTGAGGGTATGCAAAGAGCTCGGAGATACGAGTGACAAATCGCAATTGCTTGATCGGTGGAAGACGGCGCGCAAGTGTGCTCACCATGTCAGATTGCGACACATTACACACGATCTCGTGCTTGAGCTGGAGCAACTCTGTACAGATCTCAAGACACAAGGAGGAGCTTCCGGCAAAGTCCGGGATCTTGCCAGAGAGCGGTATTGGGAGGCCGATTCGCCTCTAACAAGCAAAGGTATGTTGAAAAGCTTTCACCTACTAAGATATTGGATATGTGCTTATTGCTATGATCAGAAAACCCACTAGAAGAAGATGCGCCGGTGTCTCACTGGACCCCACTCCAACTCAAAAGCTGGGCTCTTTATTTGGAGTCCCAACTCCTGTTTGCCAGTTTCGGTGTAAGAATCAGCCTTGTTCAATACAAACATCTCTCAGAAAAAGGCGAAGATAAGCTGGCTGCGTCGTTTTGGATCGCCGCCATGAAAAGGCTCGATACGCCTGGACGTCATAAACACCTGGGTTCTGCTGTGGATGTTATCGATACCTATTTTGGCGATGACTGGGACTCAGCATCAGAAGTCAGTGATTCAGACGATTTGGACTCTAATTTTGACGACGACGATTACACATGGTTCGCAGGTTACAGACTCAGCCCAAACGTCGACATCCCCATAGCGCGTTTTACATCACGCGTTTGTCTCGAGTTGAAGCGAATGGCCCAGGTACCGCGCGGCAATGTCAGAGCCTTTCCACTTGCTCTCATATTGCGCATGGACGTTTTGGGAAGAGCGCGACTGAACTTGCTCGAGCGCTCCGTGCCGGTCGATGAAATAGAGGCATTCCTCCAAATTCTACTGAGCCAGGAGCCCAGAGCCGAGCCGTATCCAGAACGCCCGCTGGACTGTGCCCATGCGTTTCTCTATCTAAACTATTTCATCACGGGTGAAACATTCGGTAAGACATCAACTTAAACACGTAATCACATCAACTAATTTGATATGTCCTTGTCAGGTATGAATGCCCTCCATTTCCAGGGACCTCTCATCAATGCCTTATTACCACTCGTGTCGCGCGATTTGCGGCGAGAGTATCGACGGAATCTCAACCTGGCTTTTGGTCGACGACTACCAGCTGAACTGTACGAGGAGATACTAGATCGCATCGAAAATGCGCATGATCTTCCCAAGGACCAAGCAGACTGGAAGGAAAAGCTAAAATTGATGCAAACCCACTGGGATCCTTTGTCGATTAATGGTCAACCATTCGAGTTCTGAATAGTGTCATTAGTACATGCCTCTATCGTTCCAGGTTTCGCTGAATATCAAGGCCCATAATTTGGGCAGATGGCTATAGAGATGGGAAGAACCTTTACATTACTGTACACCTGTCTCAAGTATTCTTATTCACTCTCATACGAAAAATGCACAGGCAAAGGGAATCTGGAATAAAGACTAATGATGTGATATTGCTATGATACAGGATTGAACCACATCAACCAGGCAAGCAGAAAGTTAAAGGGGTGTTCTACTAGAGAACCCGTGCCCAAGAAAACAGAGGCTCACTAATGCAACGCCTCGCTTATAGACACAAAGAATGGGAAGTATACACAAATCTCCGAGTAAATACTAGCACACGAGCTAGCTTCTTAGACACACTGGGAGTACCAGTCGTTGGCAGCCTTGCAGCTACCCTTGGCGCAGCACTTAGCACCGGTGAAGCCCTTGCCACCGCACTGTCCGTACATGGAAGCGCAGCCAGCAGCGGGGGCAGCCTCCTTGGTAGGAGCAGCAGGAGCAGGAGCGACGACAGTGGCCATGGTGGACTTAGCAGGGGCAGCGGGGGCGGCAGGGGCAGGGGAGACCTCCTCCTTGGCGGGAGCAGAGGAAGAGCCACCAGCGGCAGCACCACCCTTCCAGACAGCAGGGCCGGGCATGGGGAAGGCCTTGCGGCCGTTGTAGATGCTGAAGTTGGCGTAGGGGTCGGTGGCCTTGTAAGCACCGGGGAACTTGACCATGGGGCCAGGCTTGCCGCTACCACCGCCGGTAACCTTGACCTGCATGCACGAGACGTAGTGCTCGGGCTGGTTGACATGGGAGCGGTGAACACCAATGTGCTCGAAGCGGACGAGGTACTCGCCGTCGGGGGTGTCCTTGGGGATGGTGGCAGTGACAGTGTCCTTGTTGTAGGTGCACCAGGAGTTGCTGGTGAAGTCACCGCTGCCGCAGTCACCCTCATCGAAGATCTTGAACCAGTCGCCAGATCCGTCGTAAGACTGGACGCTGCCGGGAGCAGCGGACATGTAGACCAGGGCAGGGCCCGGGTGCTGGAACTTGGCACCAACACCAAGCTTGGCGGTAACGTCGTCGCCGGCCTTGACGGTCAGGACCTGGACCTTGCCGCCAGTCTTAGCGGCACCCTGGTTGCAGACGATGTCGGGACCGTCGGCGGTGGAGCCATCACGGATGTCGGCGGCCGGGTTGGAGGAGAACTTGATGGGGTTGTACGCGACCTTGCGAGTGGAAGGGCGGACGTATTTGAATTGCGGCTGGGCAACACCACCAATGAGGTTGGTGTCGAAGAAGTAGTGGGCGGTGGCCACTTGGGCGACGGCGCTGAGAACGATGGCGGAGGCGGAGAACTTCATTCTGGCTAGCAGTAATGAAACTTGTGTAGTAATTGGTAAAAAGAAGTGAAGGAACGAATGTAAAGTGCTGAAAAGCGAGTGTAGAAAGCGATTGAAACGAATGTATTGCTTGCTGGTGAGTTGTAGATGTTGGACGGTCGTCCTGATTCTTATATCAAAAGTCCTCCACGCATTGTACCAAACATCTTCATGCAAGCCAGGCGCCTAGACACCGGTGACCTGGTTCCCAACGGACGACAATTTCCCGTTGTAGCAATTCCAGGAGATAGGATGTTGGTTTCATCGACAACTACAGTCTTCCTTCCGTGATTGTGGGTGTTCTGGATCGCTTGGGAAGTGGACATGACCGTGATCCTTAGGCCGTTCTAAGCATAGCAGCGCTTGTGAAAACATGCGACTCATTGAAAGGAGGCACGGAAGCTACTGGTTCGGAAAGTAAAGTCAATGCGGATGTGATTTCTACGGGTCCTGCCAAGGTCGTTTACTGACACTTCACTGCAGTCCGCGATGTGGCGAAACACTGGTCTCCTGTGTGGAATGCTTGACAGGCGTAGCGCCGTTTCGTTTAGAAACACTTGACGCCCATTTCGTCCAGAAAAGTGTTAGAAAGAGGAATTCCATGGCTGTGATTCGGTGGTTACGTGCACGGACCAGGAGTTGAGTGCCGGTGGTTATACTTCGTAACGTACGGGCCGCTGTCTGTCAACACCAGCTCCACCCGATGCCGATGCCCAGCATGCCGTGTGGAAAGTTTGCGCGACCGCCGTCGTTGCCACCATGTCGGACCCGCTAGTGGAGCGGAATATGGACGTCGGGAGTTGCGCGCAAACGATATCAGATCGTGCAGAGAGTGACCGCGATAGACCCGCTGACAGGTGCCAAGGTATGTGAGATTCTGTGAGATTCTGTGAGAACTGTTGGAGTCTCTTGTGGCGTGACAAGCCGGAAATTTGATTGCAACGTCCGGATAGCGTTTCCTTGAGTTGCCCAGGTGTGGTACACAATCTGCGGTGCATGAGCATTGGATACGTTAGATACGCGATAAGGCAGAAATTTCACTGCAATGCGTTTCATCTGGCAAGAGAAGGGAACGGAGTGGGGCTGTTCAAGGAACAGCTAGTTGTGACATGTAACCCAGTTCATGTCATTTCACAAGGAAACACTCCGTTTGGCTGGGTCTCTTTTCCTCGGGTTCGACCAGCACGCTCGGGTAGTGAGCCGAACGCGAGCGCCTCGCTTTCGTTGTATCCGATATTCTCATTGATGGAACTCCTGGAATCCATGCCGTTCAGCGCGTGGCCACTGCGCCCCCTGATCCCTCTGTCGTTGGGCGGAACCGCACGTCACTCAGGGATGTTCTCTCAGTCTGGACACCCGCCTTATCCTCCGTAACATGCATGCCGTACAAGACTTCTGTGCCTGGTATGATGATATCTTCGGAGCGCGTTGTCTTGTCTCTTCCATCATCCTCTTTCTGTAGACCAGGAAGGCTGAACTTCATGTTTTTGGAGTTCACTTTGCCTTCCACCACATAATCAAGGAAAAGGCGATTCGGCCTTGACTTCATGTCGCCGTAAAGAAGCTCTTGGTCGTAGTCATCTGCATGGTTGTGAGGAGCTAGTCTCACATTGAGTTCGTTCAGATATAGAGGGAAAAGCCCAGCGACTGCGTTATAGCAACAGTGGGATCCTCGATCCGCGCGCGGTACTCGTACAAATACTGTCACAAGACGTAAGATGTGAAATCGAGGCGTGGATGATACCACACAGACGACCATGCTTGGCTCGTAGCGACAGGGTTCTGCATGCTCGTTGACGTAGTTGTCGAGATCGAAGGCAGGACTAAGTTCGTCCAACATATTTTTCTGCAGCTGCCTACAGCTGAAGAATTCCTCAATGAAGTCGATACCAAGCTCGGGCGAGATATGCATGTTATGGCATATCAACAGGCGTACTTACGAGGGCAGTGAGAGCAAGCGACTTGCTGACTGAATACTCATGGGGCGAATCGGTAGATTTCTTTCCAAAAACCTCATCTCTGTGACAGCTGCGCTATGTGCGACTCTGACTGTATTGCCGCTCAAGTTTACCCGTGAGATCATAGTTGAGAGTTCATCATTGTCGGCTGGGTGGATTGAAAGGGAAGAGGGATCTGACATGTTGGTGGGTTTTCCCAGGCGTGTATGCATGAATGATAAATCGAGTGCGCCTTTGACTCAGACTGCGGTCTGGTCCTTCGGGCAGGCCATTGAGATGGTACCTTGGTATACGCCATGATTGCGATAGCTTTGATGTGTGTATGAATGACGGGGGTCTACGTCTCGAAACTTTCTCTTGCTTCGATGTCTGTAGTGAACCAAAGTTCACGAGCCAATCGAAGCTGACACTCACAATCAACACGTGGTGGTGGCTGATAAGAAGTGAGGTGGTACGGTACTTCCATGTAAGGGAACCGCTAAACTATCTTAGGCTAGACCAGGTAAGACAGGCAATACCATCGGGGTTCTGGGCACTCCTCTACGTGCTGGGCTTTACTGGTACGCAATGATAGCATGTTCCCGTGAGAAGATCTCGAACAGCTTTGTGTTGCATTTGCGACATTCACGTGGTGCAGTCGACCCGCTTTTGTGAGTTGGCATGCCATGCGCTGTCGGGCTTTCCACTTTCAGATGTCGTTGTCAGCTTTTGGAAAGATAAAAACCAGCATACCACCCTACGTGGTTGGGCTACGAAGCCATAGCATTGCGGAGAGATTTATTGAATCAGATGATATGATGCAAGAATTAGAAAAAAAGTTTGAAACATCAAGTTGGGTGAAAGGAAAATGTTGGTTCAACATCAGCTAAGAGTGGTGTATATAGCATCGCCCAGCATGCGCATACGAACATCATGACAAAACAACATAATCTACTAAATAACATCATCGCTCAAGTGCTTAGTGCTTGACTTGCAATACCACAGTCTAGAACTCACCGCCGCCACCTCCGAGAGCAGCAGCACCCCAAATCCCCACGAGGCCCCAAACACCCACTCTCCATCCTCTCCAAAGCCCATGCATACCCTGACCCTTCCTTGTGCGCGGAGGCCTTGAAAAGCCCATTGCCTTTGCACTCGCCGCCTTAGCAGCATTCGGTGTAGAAACACTGATGCCTTCTTCACGGGCGATAAACCACATAGTTCCCAGCACACCCCTGTACTGACCCGGCTCCACGATAGTCTTGAAGCTCTGGTCAGAGGAACTTGGCTTGTCCAGACCATACGCTGGGCTCTTAGCACGGCTGGGTGGGGCCTGGTACTCAGACGCCAGACGCTGGGTTTCGTGGTCCTGGAGTGCGGCGACCTGGCCGCGGCGAAGGACGGTCTCGAGAGGGAGACGGATGAAGAGCTCGGATATGGAGGAGAGGAAAGTGCTGAAGGAGTAGGTGGTCGGTGTGAGGATAGGGTCGATACTGAGCGTTGAACGGAGGAAGAGCGGTGTTGAGGAGGAAATGAGAGTGGGGACGCAGGCGTGCATTATGGTAGCTGGGAGGAGGCTGGGGGCGACGGAGAAAGAGGGCAGAAGAGAGAGGCATGGGTATATAGATCGTGGAGAGGATGGAATGGGGGTGATGATGAGGCGTGTGCGCACCATATCGAGGGGTGCGAGGAGAGTGGCTGCGATGGCTGTAGCAGCGACAGCAACACCGAGGGACGTCAGTGGGCTTGGGCTGTCTAGGATGTCCAGTCCTCCAATTCCACTTCCTGCTGAGCCCACGAGACCTGGGTCTGGTATGTTCAGCAGAGCTGATATCAGACTCCTGAACCAGCCCTCAGTCGTCTTGAGCAGGAAGTTGTAGATGAAAGTGCAGTTTGTGCCCTTCCACACACCCCACGCAGACTCCTTCTGCCACAATTGTCCTATCACTTCGAGGAGTGAGTCTGGACGCTTGAGATCTAGTTTCCGTACGGCGGATGGTGGGGGGCGAGTGGGTGTTCGTGACCGGGATCGGCTATCGAGGCGTCGCTGGCGTCGTCGTGGAGACCTCGATTCTGAGACGCCCGATCGTGAGACAGACGGCGAATATGGCGACGGCGATGTGGGATTCATGCGCGGGGCAGTGGATGTGAAGTAGCCCGGCGAGTCCTCGTCTGACTCCTCATCAGAGGGCGGATACTGCATCGATTAGCCCACATTCACATGTCAAGAGCCCCTCCAGTGCCCAATACATACATCCTCAAACTTTCCGCTCGCAAAGCTCTGGGGCCTGCTCTTGTGGCCGAACTCTTCACCCGTTAAGCCTGCCAATTGTCCCTTTGCCTCGTGTATCTGCAAGATCGTCTTCGCGACCTCGAATGGTTGGGCGAGCAGGACGCTCGTATAATTCCACAGAGCATGATCGAGCAGTTTCTTCGCATGCCCGGCGACTGTAGGCGAAGCCTCTGGGAAGTACGAGTCATAGTCTAGGTCGGAAAGAATGTCGCGTGCCTGGCTGCCCAGACTCGATTTGCTGCTGTTGCTGGGCTTGAAAGCGGGCGGTAATGACGAGGACGTCTGGTTCTGCGGGACGTCGGGCGGCGGGCCAATAGATGGCGGGATGTAGTAGGGTCGTAGGGGGTTCGGGGCATCGCGAGAGGTCGCCATTCTATCTGTCGTTTTTGGGGTAAAGATTACGTGAGGCTGGCGATGTTTATCGTTTTCTTACCCGCGGTGGTGGATGCGCTGGGTAGATCGACCGGGGTCATGCATGGCCTGTGCGTCAACATTTCTGACGTCTCACAGCATTCGGAATTATCGGCGCATTCACTCGTTGTGACACGGCAAACACTGCAACCCCTTCGCTTCCGTGTCTCCTTCTCCTATTAGACTCCAATCTCGGCCGGCTAGCGAGCATCAATTCGGCGTCATGGCTGCTAGAAGAGCTTGTGTGAACGCCTTGGAGGGGAGGATAGCGGGCGCAAGAGGCGCATCGTCGAGTCCGAGGAGGTTCGCCAGCAATTGGACGGCAGCGACATGTCGGAGATCGATTCAGACACAGACAACGGCAGTGTCTACACTATCAACATCGACTATTCTCAAAGCAACAAGCCCCTCATGGCTTCAGAGTCGCCGCCAATTCTCCTCATCGCCCGCATCCCGCCACGGTCACCTGGACCCACCCCGACCGGGTGAAGAGTGCGTCACAACGTTTCCCAACTGTAGCAACTTCAAACACTGACGCCTTCTAGACGCAAAGTCACATTTGTAGACAAGGATGGCCATGCTTCCACATTCGAAGTAGCCGACGGCGACAACCTCCTCGACATCGCACAAGCCAACGACATAGAAATGGAGGGCGCATGCGGTGGATCCTGCGCATGCTCAACATGTCACGTCATAGTCGAAGACGAAGCCTACTACGACAAGATGGAGGAGCCGGATGACGACGAGAACGACATGTTGGATCTGGCATTTGGACTTACCGAGACGAGTCGCCTGGGGTGTCAGGTCAAGATGAGCAAGGAGCTTGATGGACTGGTCGTGCGACTGCCGAGCATGACGAGGAATCTGCAGGCTAGCGATTTCGACAGCAAATGAAAGGACTTGGGGAGAAGAGTCGTGACATCCGCAGGAGATTTATCGGTGGGGAGACATCTTGGGGGAGATATTGCACGACATTTGTTGGAAGGTATTATGGGTCATATCGCATACAGCATTTGAGACGACATGTATTATACGAACACTCCGCTTGCAGATGAACTGGCGTTGAGTACGACTCTGAACTTATGTATAGTATATGGTATCATGAACATATTCAAGCTATGTCGCTTTTGTCCCAAACGCCGAGTTGTGCATATAGAATCGCCCTCAAGCCTCCACACTGCCCTCCTTCTTCTGTCCTCCGGTAATCATGTCGAGGAAACCCTGCTTGCTCATCTCCTTCACCTTCTCCTCCCTCTTGTCCATGCCGACGACCATGCCCGCCTTACTCTCCCTCTCGGCCTGTTCACCCTTGACTTGCGCCGCTCGTACAGCGTTGAAGAGCTTGATGACACCCTTCTGTGCCGTCCGCCTGAGCTCCTTCTCCTTCGCTGATGTGGCGGCTGTGCTGACGTTGGGGTCGTTGAGGCCCAGAACGTCCTTCACACGGCCCTTTTCTTGTGCCGCCTTCCTCTCAGCAACAATCTGTCGTCGCGCCTTCTCACTGAGCTTGGAGTCGGCGAGCTCGCGGTTGGCGGTTGCGGCGTCTTTGCTGCGGGACAGAATGGGCTCGGAGCGTTTCGATGTCGTCAGCTTCGAACCAAGAATCTTGGAGATGGAGTTGGCGAAGGCTTCGGGGTCGTTTCGTTTCCGTACTTTGCGCGCGGCCGTGGTTGAGGTCTCGGAGGCATCTGATTCGGAGTCGGCAATGGAGAACTCATCCGCCTCAGGCTCAGTGTCGTCCATTTCCTCCACATCGTCTTCGGCGTCGCTGGGCAATGGCGCTTCATGGTCGACGGGCGCAGTCTTCTTGAGTGCCGACTTTGTCGGGGCCTGTGCAGGTATGCTGGCCTTGAACTTGGGCTCAGGTTTCTGCGCGGGCGCCGCTTCGACTTCCTCTTCGTCGTCGCTGGCTGAAGACTCCTCTGCCGCTGCTGCTTGCTGTGCCGCCTTCTTGGCCTCGAACTTTGCTTGTTTTCTCAGCTGCTGCTTCGAGAGCTCTTGCTTTCCGGGTAACGTCGCATTGACACCAGACGGCTGGAATGGCTCCTCGGGCTCCTGGCTGCTTCCGCGCAATGGAGCATCGCGCGCGCCGCCTTCCTCCTCGCTCGAACTGTGGTAGTTCTTCTGCTTCTTGACCTTTCTCTTCTCCTTCTTGGGCACCTTTCCGCGCAACTGCTCCTCGGTCCGTCTCCGTTTCAGCGATGTGTTGACCATTGTGGCTGTGAAAGTCGGATTGTGTGAATGCTGCAGGTAAATCGCGTCGCAGAAAAAAGTTCCAGGCGATCGGCGTTAGTAGCCCAAATGGCCGACGGCAAGCGCGCCCCGCCATAGTGGATTCCCCACAGAACACCACGAGAGGCACACCACCGAACACCCACAACCCTACCCCTACCATCATCTCTCCCTACCAACCGCCGCTATGGTGCTTCAGGATCTCGGGCGGCGCATCAATGCCGCCGTCACCGACCTCACGAGGTCGCCCAACCTCGACGAGAAGGTGCGCGCCCCGAGCAGGCGACTGATGATAGGTGGCTAACATGCGCAGGCCTTCGAAGCCATGGTCAAGGAGATCTCCAACGCCCTCGTCGAAGCCGACGTCAACGTCAAACTCGTCATGAACCTGCGCCAATCGATAAAGAAGGCCGTCGACTTCAAGCACCTCGCGCCGGGCGTCAACAAGAAGCGCCTCATCCAGAAGGCCGTCTTCGATGAACTCGTCAAGATGGTCGACCCCCATGCTGAGCCCTTCAAGCCCAAGAAGGGCAAGTCCAACGTCATCATGTTCGTCGGTCTCCAGGGTGCGGGTAAAACGACGACGTGTACAAAGCTGGCGAGATGGTACCAGGCAAGAGGCTTCAAGGCCTGCCTGGTGTGCGCCGACACTTTCCGTGCCGGTGCCTTCGACCAATTGAAGCAGAACGCGACCAAAGCCAAAATTCCATACTACGGTAGCCATACACAGACCGATCCCGTGGTGGTGGCGGGCGAGGGTGTGGAGAAGTTCAAGAAGGAGCGCTTCGAGATCATCATCGTGGATACCTCGGGACGACACAGGCAAGAGAAGGATCTGTTCGACGAGATGGTGCAGATTCAGAACGCTGTGACGCCCGACCAGACCATCATGGTGTTGGACGGAACAATTGGACAGGCTGCTGAGTCGCAAGCACGCGCTTTCAAAGAGGCCGCAGATTTCGGAGCAATCGTCATCACCAAGACGGACGGTGCCGCAGCAGGAGGTGGCGCCATTTCCGCCGTCGCAGCAACGCACACGCCTATCGTCTTCCTCGGTAACGGAGAACACATGCTGGATCTCGAGCGTTTCGCGCCACAGGCTTTCGTCTCGAAGCTGCTCGGCATGGGAGACGTCCAAGGGCTCGTCGAACACGTACAATCACTCAAGCTCGACCAAAAGGACACAATGAAGCACATCACCCAGGGTATCTTCACAATCAAGGACCTGCGGGATCAGCTCTCCAACATCATGAAGATGGGGCCATTGTCGAAGATGGCGGGCATGATTCCTGGACTTAGCAGCATGATGGGCGGCATGGACGACGAAGAAGGCGGCACAAAGTTGAAGCGCATGATCTACATCTGTGACAGTATGACTGAGAAAGAGCTGGAGTCGGACGGAAAGATGTTTGTCGATCAACCCACGCGTATGACACGTATCGCCCGCGGCTCTGGTACCTCGGTCCGCGAAGTCGAGGAACTGCTTACACAACACCGCATGATGGCTGGTATGGCAAAGAAGATGAAGGGAGGAATGGCTAACATGCAGAAAGCACAGGGCGCGATGGGTGGAGGCAACAAGCAACAACAACTCGCGGCTATGCAGAAGCGCATGCAAAGTATGGGTGGCGGCGCAGGTGGTGCAGGCGGCGGCATGCCAGATATCGGCGCTATGATGAAGATGATGGGTGGAGGAGGCGGTGGCGGCGGCGGCATGCCCGATCTATCCGCGCTCGGTGGTATGGGAGGGGGAGGTATGCCTGACATGGGCGCCTTGATGAAGATGATGGGTGGCATGGGCGGCATGCCAGGTATGGGCGGAGGTGGTGGTGGTGGACAAGGAAAGGGACGGAGGTAGTATGACAGCCAAGAGGATATCAGTTTGCGCTTTTTGATGCATAGCCGCGGCGTTCGGGTTTGATATCACATCTGGAGGGGTTTTCGTGTTGAGGTACACATGTTATGTCACTACTTCCACCTGCTTCATTCTCTGACTTTCTGCCTGAGTAGCAATTGTCTTGCTTATGTTTGGTACGAGGAGTTGTCTTGTGCCGGGTCATGCCAGAACGTTGGCTCTGCTGCACTTTCCTGGTAATGCTTTCGGGAACGTGGGTAGGTTTAGAACAAGGGCTTCCGTTGATGCTCAAGGAGTGAGGCGCGTCTCGTGGCGGATACTTTGAGCTGCCCGTGGACATGTTCTGAGAGAAAACGCTGGGTAATGTAGGCCCTTAGAGGTCATTTCATTGTTGATGAGACATCACCATGGCACTGTTTAGATATGCTGATCGTTAACTTCTCACTACAACATGCCCATTCACACGCGCCCCTGAGCCTACTTAACGCTGACTCTTTCCTTTTCTAAACTTCCCGACTAACCCGCACCTCCACACCCAAAACATCAGTGCCAACCCACCCAAATTCACCAAACATGTCTGTCCCAAGCAAGCAGACACAAGAGAATTCCGAAGTTTCGGATCCATCAACGCATCAAGACGATCTCTCGGATCTGCTAGCTGAAGTCCCATTCGGTCACATAATCACGAAGCGCGGAGCCCACGAAGTCCACGAAAGACAGGGCGTATCAGTGATCCGCAAAGACCTCGTAGATCTACTAGACGCTTACGCAGCCCTAGACATCTGGTTCTACGTCCCCAACCCCCACTCTGACCTGAAACAACTAGAAGCCAACTTCTACCTAACCGACACCAACATCTCCGCCACCAACACGCGCCATGTCGTCGTCCTAGTCCACCATTTCCTCCTTACCGTAGCCACATTGCCCCACTTGCATACTCTCGTTATTAATACAGACGTTCCAGAGTCAGCGACCCAGTCGCCAGAGACTGAGCAGCTTCAAACGCAATTCATTAAGGAGATTATGCGGGAGGTTTTTGCGTGGTTTATAGGTGGTGGGGAGAAGTTTCGAGTTGTTTTGTGTACCATGGGGGAGACGGATGTTGGGGGTAGTTTTAGGCATGTTTTAAGAGAGGCTGACGGGGAGAAAGCGGGGATGAGCGTGAGCCCTTGGGAGCAAAAGTTTGGAGGAATGAAGAGGAGCGGGATTGTTTGGCGGAGGGTGGCATCTTCTGCGATCTCGATGCCGAGAAGAGCTTCCGTGTAAGCGGGTTGGTTACCTTGGAAGCGGGGAGAGGATGTAACTCATAGATTACGGATGTGTGGTAGAGTCTGTATAGGCTTTTGAATGATACGAGACGTTGAAATTGCCGATAGCTACTGTATTGTTTGTTATATCAGCTCCTCACCTTTCTTGTCCATGTCTTTCTGCTGTGCCTGTCCTTTCTGATACTCTTCAAAGTCAAAGCCTAGTTCCTTCACATCTCTAATATCCCTCCTCTTCTCCCCCATCTTTCCAAATGCCTGCCGTATCTTTGGGAAGTTCTCGCGACACCAGTACTCCCACTCGCCCCAGATGGGTGGTACCTTCCCCCTGTCGTTGTTTTCCAACCCCTCCTTGCATTCAGCGCTCAATGCCCACTTGCTCATTGCGTTGATGTAGTTGGCATCCTTGGGGAAAGGCAGGAGATGGAAGTTTCGTCCAGCGCCCATTTCCTCCTCGATGCTCTTCTCCCAGTCACGCATTTCTTGACGTGAGGGGAGCGAAAGACGACCGGAGTATATGCGCGCGAGAACAGCGGATTGCACTTCTGCTACTGGGAAAGGGATAACGCGTTGATTGAGGGCGAGGAAGCTTAGGGTCGGCCGAGGGGCGTAAAAGACATGCTGGTATGTATGGTTTACTCTTTCGCCGGTAGTAATGAGTTTAGGCTCTACGTCTTGCAGGAAGGGTAGACTGTAGAAGTACCCGGTAGCAAAGACGATGGCATCGATGTCGTGTTCTTCTGTTCCGTCTTCGAACATTACGCCTCTGCTGTTAGGGAGAAACTGTTTGATGGGCGGAACTTCTCGTCTCTTTTGATCTTCACCTGCTGTTCCGTGGGTTGCGCTGAACATGGATTGCGACCTGGTCGACCACAACAACGGCTTTTGGCAGAACTCAGCGATCTGAGCGCTGACATCTGCGCCAGATGCTGAATTGCCCACAACGATTGTCTTCTTCCCAGTGAAATCCTCGGGCTTCCGGTAATACTTCGAATGGCTAATGCGACCGGGGTTCTGTGCAGCCCACTCTTTGATTCTGGCCATGGGTGGGATGTAGGGAACTATAAAGTGGCCATTCGCTACAATAACTGCATCGTAGATTTCGGATACGTCTTCGTTCTTAAGTAGATTATGCGTAGTCACTTTCCATGGGCTGCTAGCGACGTCGGGGTCTACTGGACTGACATTGGTGACTTGTGTACAGTATCGAACAAGGTTTTGTACATCCGCGGAGTAATCGTCGATATATTTTAGTACTGTCTCATGAGTAGGAAAGAGTTGACTATCCGCGGGCCAATCCAGGTCTTGGAAGCCCATTAGTCCTCTAGGTATATTCGTTTCGAGCTTTTCGTACATTGGCGATAAAAAGGAGGGAATTTTGGAAGTTCCGTTGATGCCATTCGTATCAATATTTCCGTTCACTACAGCATCTTTGGGCTGCCACTCTGGTTTTTGAACGTCTTTATTGGGGTTGGTCTGAGGTATGTCGAAGAGATTCTCGTCCCGCTGTTCGCCTGTATATATCCAGATCCCCCCTGATCGACCTCGTTGTTCAAATAGGACGATCTTGTCAAATGCCTTCTCAGCTCGGAGGTATTTTGCCGCCGCCACACCCGATGGTCCAGCGCCTACAATGGCTATCGTCCTAGCTCTGATTGATGTTCTATTGCTATCGGAAGACATCGTAGCAGACTTTATTGGGGCGAGAGAACGGGAGTGACGAAGTGATAGCGAAGTACGCGCAGACGCAACAAAAGTTCTAGCCAAAGGGTATCTCGGAAACAGCAAGGAGACCATGGGAAGAAGTTGATGACATGGAATGACGCCGAGACATGGGAGGTGGAAAGCGAGGATCGGAGCTGATCGGAATGGCCTTCCGATCGGAACTCGGCGAGGCTGACGCGCATCATCGACCTGTGACATGAGCTTGCGCATACAACCACCGGTGGTCAACTGATGATTCGGCCCTACCGAAACTCTATTAACTCACATTCCTTGACCGACACACCCCTCATTCACGTAGTCGTCTCCTCCTGTCTTATTCCTCTCCAGCAATGCTACGCACACTGCGACTTGCACGCGTTTTACCCGCCCCACGACCAGTCCGAAGCTTCTCAACCAAGATTGCAGCCATGGCACCACTGCGCATCGGCTTCGTGCCAGGTAGGCGCGTCATCAATACTGCTGCATCGTCCGCTGACGGGAATAGAACACTTCTCCACACCGCTCGAGTTCGCGAAGAAGCACTACGGCCTCGACGCGAAGCTCCTCCCGTTCCCCAGTGGCACAGGGCACATGGTCACGGCCCTGCAAGCCGACGAAATCGATATCGGAGTTGGCCTTACCGAAGGCTGGATAGCGGCACTGGGAAAAGCACAGGCGGCTAAGCAGGACGCTGGCTTCAGCGTGGTGGGGACATACGTCGAGACTCCGCTGTGCTGGGCCATATCCACAGGCGCCAAGAGGGATGAGCTCAACGGAATACAAGACCTGAAGGGCAAGAAAGTCGGCGTGTCCAGGATAGGAAGTGGCAGCTACGTGATGAGCTTCGTGCTTGCCGACCAGCAAGGGTGGCTCGACACTTCTTCGTCCAACAGCCCACCATTCCCCGTCGAGGTGCTGAACACGTTTGCGAACCTCCGTGATGGAGTCAACGACAGCACGGCCGACTTCTTTATGTGGGAGCACTTCACGTCGAAGCGCTACTACGACAACGGCGAGATCAAGCGCATCGGCGAGATCTACACACCCTGGTCCTCGTGGAAGATCGTCGCCGCAAACCATCTATTGAACCCGAAGAACTGGAGTTCGGCACCCAACGCCAGCAAGCCAGTGCTTACTGGGGAACTCGAGGACGTCATGGACAAGATCAACAAGGGAGTCAAACACTTTGAGGCGAACCAGGAAGAGGCCGTCCAGTACATCAGCACCAAGCTCGATTACTCGGAAGAGGACGCGCGAGAGTGGTTGAAGACTGTTCGCTTCGCCAAAGATGTGAAGGGCGTGGACAAGGAGGTTGTGAACAAGACCGTTGGCATACTGCAGAAGGCTGGTGTGTTGGGCGGGCAGGTTGATCAGCCCGCTATGATCGGGCTCGAGCGACATGCGGCATGAAGCTAATCTGTGCAAACCGCTGAATATCATGCCACGCGACTCGGACAACGGTTCGCGCACCGTGCCCAATAGCTCTAGTGTCGGCAAGCACACCGTGCGATAGGATCGCCAGTGCATGGTCGGAACGATGTCAAAGCTCGGAGATTTGGGTTCCATGCTTTTTGTTTGTTATGTACTGCATATCAGTCAGAGCATCCGTCTGCAACTACCAACGCAGCGAGAATGCCTTCACCAGTACCGTCACATCGAAGAGCCAATACAACGCACAAGGCAATGCATTCACCTGTTTCACCTCTACAGAGTGCGACTTCACAGCACCGCGAAGCATTTATACTCGCCGGCAGGTTCTCATGGAGTGCCCTTGGAGATTCTCGCACAGCTACCTGCGCCTCGACCACCGACATTCCACTACAACGGACCCTAAAAGCCTTCGCCTCCGAGTCCAGCCCAACACGAAGAAAGCCTACTTTCGTCAACTTTTCCAGACCACTACCCCCGCAATGCCAACCGGCACTCCAAAAGAGCTAGAGTTATCTCACCTCGATCAGCAGCCCCACATCCGCGTGTATGGCCGCTACTACATCATATTTCCCTTTCCGGACATCAGTCGCGCCCATGAAGCAAAAGAGGCGCTGCACAATGGCTTCAAAGAAGTTCTGAGACAGTTTCCATATCTCGCTGGCACTGTGGACTTAGACCCCTCTACCGACCTTCTCCGTGTGCAGTACCCCGACCCCATCGATCTCGAAGCCGAGGCACGCCGTATATTCACAGTCAGTTACGACGATGCACAGCATGACTACGATTCGCTTGCGAAGGACGCCTTCCTCCCAGACGAGTTGCCCGCTACTATCTTCTGCCCAAACGAACTGAAACACCACGCTGGATTGGGCGAAGATGCGTATGCCGAAAGGATGACAAGCTTTTCGAAAGGACCTTTGCCAACCTTCGCGGCCCAGGCTACCTTCATCCCCGGAGGTCTGATACTGAGCGCCTGGTGGTATCATGCCGTTGTCGATGGCACTGGCAATGGAAGGATCCAAAAGATATGGTCCGATGCGGTACGAGCTCTCAGCATCAAAAAGAACAAACTACCGCCAGTTCGTCCGCCTGCTAGATACTATCGCGTACCAAGCTACAAGGATCAGCTCCAACCATTGAAGGATATCGTCAAGGAATGGAACGTGGTACCAGACCCGTCATCAGCGCGTCAAGCGCTCGCAACGCTGGTCCAAGAAGCCGATGCAGCAGGCCAGTCTACTAATACACCTGAGAAGCCATTTGCGAAGCGCTTTGAGCTCCGCAAAGGACCGGATGAAGGACCCAATAAAGTCGTTGCCGAGATGTTTCGCTTCTCATCACAAGCTATCGAAGAGCTCCGCAACGAGCTATCTGTTAAGATCGGGAAGCGTGTATCCAACTTTACCGTACTATCAGCTATCGTCTGGGCAAATGTCATACGCGCTCGCTCAAAGTCGATCACAGCTTCGGGTAACACGCAGTCGACCCTTGCCGTCGTTGTAGATCTCAGAAAGTTCCTTCCACTGCCCTTCTCATCCCCGGATTATCTTGGCAACCTGGTGTTGTCCGCTACGCCTACCTTGGATCTCGATGGCGCTGCGGCCTCTCTTGAGGACATCGCAGCCAAGATTACAGATGCCCTGCACGCCATCAACGCAAAATGGGCAGTCACTCAGATCAACAGCGTCCTTACCAACCCTGCCGAAGCGCAGCAATCCCTTTTGAAGTTTCCCAAAGGCCCAGACCTATACATCACTAGTTGGCAAAGGATGGGAGCTGACAGGGAGTGGTGCATCCCAGGCACGAGCAAGTCGAATGCGACTGCTATTCGGCGAGCGGCGTGGGTCAGCGAAGGTGGCATCGTGGTCTTGCCCAGAGAAGAAGACAAAGAAGGACAAGAAGGAGAGCCGTACGAGATCATGATCAGTCTCACAAAGGCCGACATGGAACGATTCAGGGCCGGATTAGAAGATGCTAGATGGTTGGTCGACTCGTCATATAAGCCGGGCAAGGTCGTCACCTGGCGTGACATCTTCTCTCGCCGTCTTACCGGATTCGGACTGGCCTACGGTGGTGCCCTCTGCCTCTTGACCGTGGTCATATGTGTGTGCACTCTCTCCCAGTCTGCGCGGATAGCTGGTGTTGCACAGGGGCCTTCTCAGGAAGAACTCAGGTAGATAGGCTTTGTTCAGAGTGTCGGATCTCTTACAGGTGGTCTGGCATGGGATAGGGAGTTACCCTCGTTAGGACGAAGGAAGTGAAGAGAACAAGGCGCCTGCGATGTGGCCAGAGTGGCTACAAGTGCCGAATGTAACCTAAATAACCATCTCAGGACATCTTCAATTGAACTACTCATGCATACTGCATAACCATCATTCGATGTCTCCATTATTCCTGATTCGTGCTGTTTGCTCCCGGCTTCTCAGCAAACGCGATCGTGCCTCGCTTGCGCGATTACCTTCACCGCTCGGCCCTGTACCTGCAGTTTCATGACTAAAAGTGACGATCCTCCGCGGCATGCTACCCGCTAGCGCCCCATCAAGCATCGACCCTGAGAAAATCCAGTTGCTACATGGCACGGCCAGCTTACACACCAGCGCCCAATTATTAGGCACTATCATCACTATCGAAATACCCTACAGATTCCCATACAAAAGCCATGGATCCCGAAAGAGAGAGTCTGCTCTCATACCACGAGACGCAGCGTGAAAGAACACAACAGCTGCTTTCGCACGAGATCACAGCGAGTGCGCAAGCTAATGAAGATTACCCTGTTGATCATGGCAAAGTGGCGTGGATGCAGGTTCTTGGTGGATTCATTCTGTTCGCGAACAGTTGGGGCTTACCGAATGCATTCGGCGTCTTCCAAACATACTACGTCGACACCTTGATGCCGGAGCAGGATGCGTCGCGTATTGCCTGGATCGGATCGATACAGCTTTTCTTCACTACTATCGGTTGCTTGCCTGGCGGTGCGCTGCTTGATCGGGGATACCTCAAAAGTATCATCGCTGTTGGCACGGGCCTCGAGGTACTGGGTCTGATCCTGAATTCTTTCTTCAAGAGCTATTGGGCCGTCTTCTTCGCTCAGGGAGTGTGCATGGGCATTGGCAGCGGTTTGATGGCGATAGTACCCGTCGCTGTGCTGGCCATGTTCTTCGAGAAGAAACGCATGCTGGCTACTGGTCTTGCATCGACTGGCGCTAGTGTTGCTGGTATCGCTTACACTCTCTCCTTACGCTCGCTCTTCCTCAGCGTCGGGTTCGCGTGGGCTGTTCGGATCTTTGCGCTCATCATATTGGTGACCAATGCCGTCGCTTTTGTGGTGATGCGCTTGCAGCTTCAGTACGGATCCAAGGGCTCCAGCTTTGGCTTTCACCACTTCAAAGATCTGCCATACACGATCTTTGTCGTCGCTTTCACGCTGTTCGTCGCGTCCTCGTTCGTGCCGTTCTTCTTCATCCAGGAGTACGCTATCAAGCTCGGTGTGTCGAAGGATATGGCATTCAACCTGTTGTCGATCATGAACGCCGCCAATATTTTTGGGCGTTTTGTTCCAAACTTCATCGCCGACAGGTACGTTCTCATCATCCAATTTTCGCAATAGCCTAGTACTCACAACTTTAGGTACGGCGGTGTCAACACCCTACTTCCTCTCACCGTCGCCTGCATCATCACCCTATGCATGCTACCCCTCGCTCAGGAATTGAACGGTCTCGTCGCTATCAGCATCGTGTACGGCTTCCTTTCTGGCGGCGTGGTGATTCTACCTGGCCCTACTCTCACCGACCTCTCGCCCAACAAGGCCTCCATCGGCGTACGTCTCGGATTGGCGTATCTCGTTGCTGCTTTCGGCGGGCTGCTCGGTAACCCCGCCATGGGCGCACTCAAGGGCGAGGGAAATGGTGCGGTAGAGAACTTCCAGGGTGTGTGGTTCTGCGCGGCAGGCGTAATGGGTGTGGGTGCCGTAGCTCTTATCGCCACACGATGGCTCAAGTTGGGTAGCATTTGGGCTGCAGGCAGAGTATGAGGTCTGACGGGACAACCTCAACTCTGAATTCCTAGAAGGCAGGTGGTGGTAGAAGAATTTCAGCTTACCGTGGCTTATCTAATCACGCCCGACCGTGCAGGCTGGCTCGGTGTTGTCTACGCAGCCAATCACATACTGCCACCGGTTAGATCTTTAGTGATAGTTGCGCATGAGGCAGCATTCTGAAGATCTGGATCACTTGATAGCTGTCGTGTTACACAGCATCTCGAAGAGGAAATATTCCATTTTCAGCGGACACCGTATGGAACGAAGACGATATATAAGATGAGATACCGTCAGCATACTCTGGAATACTACTAGCATCCTAGTCATAGATTCAGTGCCTAGCTGGAAGGGAAAATGCTACTCTTCGCCTCCACCACCTCTTTCCTCTCAATCCTCTGCACTCTCCCAATAACACGCGCCGCGTTCTACTACCCCACACCCGCACTCTCCTTCCTCGAACACATCCTCGTCGACAACTGGGGCGCCTACGCTTCCAATTTCTCCTCCGCAATCACCCCTTGCACGAATTATGTTTCACAGACCGGTACTACAGGGCGCAATAGTGGTCGCACCACGGCAGCCCAATGGATGCGCGTCATGTTCCACGACTTTGTTACCGCGAATGTAAGTGCTGGCACAGGAGGTATTGATGCTAGTATTGGGTTTGAGACGGCGAGGGAAGAGAATAAGGGGAGTGCATTTAACGATAGTTTTTCGTTTTGGAGGCCGTTTGTTGGGGAGAGGATTTCTAGTGAGTGCATCGCTCTTGATGAGTGTTTGTTGATGGAAGTGGCGCTGACGAAGCGGTAGTGGCCGATCTTGTTGCGCTCGGTACGGTGATGTCGAATAATCTGTGTGGAGGCGCGCAGATGCCGTTTCGACCTGGCCGCGTTGATGCGACGGAAGCTGGAAAGACGACTGGTGTTCCAGCACCAGAGACGGATCTAGAAGAGACGTTACTTTTCTTCGAGCGCGCGGGGTTCGACAAAGTGGATGCTATTGGGCTCACGGCTTGCGGACACACTCTGGGCAGCGTACACCACGTAGGTATTTGGTTGCTATTCGATTGGGCGAGACTCACTCATCGGTGTAGGGCGGCTTCCCGGAGGCTGTAGACGACAGCTTCGTCACGCCCAATAACACGAATGGCGGTAGTAACTTCGACACTACACGCGGAGTCTTCGACCCAAACGTCCTCGGCGAATACTTGAACGGAACGGGAAACAAAGGAGGACCGCTAGTCATGTCGTATAACGACACGATGAATTCCGATAAACGGCTTTACGAGAGCGATAAGAATGCGACGATGCATGCTCTATTCGCGCAAGGAACAGGCTTTCTTGCGACGTGTGCCGATCTCATGGGCCGAGCCATCAACACCGTACCTGCTAGTGTTCAGCTCTCCGAGCCAATTACTGTCATGCCGGTCAAGCCTGTGAATGTCACCTACGATTTCAGCGAGGAAGGAAAATTGACGCTTTCTGGAAAGATCAGGATCCTCACACCGGCAGGCAGCTCACCACCGCAATCACTAACCCTTCGCATCAGCCACCACGGGATGGAACTTGAACCAGAAATCGAGACGGGCAGCACAGTCTTTGGCCGCAGTGGTGGTGAATACGGAATTTCGACGTACTTTCCGTTCTCGCTTTCCGGACCCGCCATTCAAAATGCCACGTCTTTCTCCGTCCAGGCACCCGAGGTACCGGAACAGAGTTTTCGGATCAGTAGCCAAGTCTTCGTCGTTCCAAGCCTAACCGTTCTGAGCGGCACAGCACTCAATGTGACAGTTGCTGACTGCCAAAAGAGCTCGTGTGAAGATTTGACTATCCACGTTTCCGCCCCGATAACACAGCGTGGCACGCTGGCGCCGAAGATGAGTGGGATGCATATGGTATTGAGTGGAGTGAAACAGGAAAGAAAGGTATGTACAATGTGCGAGGGGCAGATTGTCCTGCCCGATGTGCCGACTGGGCTAGTTACTATCGGAGCTTTCATGGAAGGGAAGCATGTTGACACCCTTCTGGTTAATGGAGGGCGAGCTGGCTGGTAAGATGAAGGGACCTGAACTCGTGTCGCCTCTTGCTGCACTCGTGTTGTTGAACTTTGAAAACTAGATGGCTTTCAATACAATGTTCATTTCTACCCTAAAAGGTTTTCTTCCAAAATTGCGACTCATATGACAATGCCTACAGCGACGACGTCGACAGTGACCACGGCCGCTCACCAACATCCCACTTCTTAGGCTCTTCACCCATATAGAACATCAACTCGCCTCCTTCCGCAATCTCGCTATGCTTCAACCAAGCTCGATCGAGTTCCTGTCCGTTCCAGGTAACCTTTTGCGGGTAATAGCTTGTGCTTGACAGGTTCTGGGCCCGGATAGTCAACGACGTCTCGACTGCCGTTCCACTAAAAAGCGAGACCTTGAGCCAAGAGAACCGGGGAGCAGAAAGAAGGTAAAGCGGCTGAGCAGACACAGGATACATGCCCATGAGGTTGAACACCAACCAACTGGGTAGAGCACCACCGTCGATGTTTCCGGGGTATCCGTTACGGGCGTCGCTGTAGAAGTCGTCGACGATAGCTCGAGTCCGATTGACTGTCATCCAGTTCATGCCAGGTACGTAGTTATAGAGGAATGGCGTTGCGAAGGATGGTTCGTTTCCTGGGTTGAAGAGAGCAGAGCCGGCATCGTTGTTTGCGCCGACTGATGTGCCGAAGCCTGGAATGAAGGACGCGTCTAGTCGACGGACGAAAGCATCGTCGCCGCCCATCAGATCGATAACTTTGGCCATGTCGTGTGGTGCGACACTGAATGCAGTCTCCCAAACCTTGGCTTCGTAGATGTCTGCATCCCAACCGCATGTTCCGCAGCTCAACGGATCATACGCTGTAGTGTTCCACGTCCCATCCGCGTTTCTAGGGCCTGGGAAGCCAGTGAATGTACCCGTGCCGCTGAGAGTTGTGTTTGCCATGGGATTCCATTGGTTCTGCCACCAGCTTGCTCGTTCGCGCATCTGATCGACGTCTTCCTGGGACTTCTTAAGCCCAGCTGCCATGCTGTAGATCGCGAAGTCGTTCTGCGGGTACTCGACGCCACGAGAAACACTGCGGGTGTGGTTGCGCGTGATGAAGCGAAGGGAGAGATAATCATCCAGTGCTCCTCTGCCTTCCTTCGTGGCGCCGTCGAAGGCGACCGGATCAACGTTGCGCTCGGGTAATACGTTCGCGTCCTTCATCACTGCCTTGTAGGCCTCTTGCCAGTCGATCCCGCTGTCGAGCTCGCCTCGACCAGTCTCACCGGAAAGTGCATGAACACTCTTGACGAAGCCGTCGACTAAGACCATGTCTGCGTGTGTGCCGCCCTGAACGCGACCATTCCAGTTTGCTGCGCGACCGGCTGGCAGGTAACCCTCTTCCGTGAAGATAGAGATGAGACCAGAGAGAATGCGTGAGTACGGCTTCGTGAAGACCAGGTGATATAAGGGTAGAAGGGTACGATAAGTGTCCCACAGCGTATAGTGGTCGTCGTAATATGGCTTAGCATCGTTTGACTCCCAATTAGGGCATTCGCCGGTCTTGTCGGTTGGCATCAGGCCTGTCTGATACAGTCCAGAGTAAAGCATCCTCTTCAAAGTTTTGTTGTTGCTTGTCGAATGGCCATCGTCTCCGATCTGAATTTTGCTCAAGATTTTCTCTTCCCATGCTTGCCTTCCTTCGTCAACGACATCCTCGAAGGATTTCGCATCAGGAAGCTCATTCTCCACGTGAGAGCATGCCTGTGCGGCACTGATGTACGAAATGCCCAATTTGGCCTCAAGAGTAAGGGTGCCGTTGACTCGCTGCTCCTTAGGCGACCAACTGAAAAGAGCGCCAAGGCCCATTCCGCTCCCAGCATAGGACCGGACGTCAGCATACGCGCGCGGAACGGGGCGAGACTTGAAGCTTGGTGGCGAATAAGGATTGTACTGCCAGCTAAACGTGCCAGCGCCGGGAGTATTGGGAAGTTCTCCCTGCACATAGTCGGATGTTGGGGTGAGCACAGATCCTGCAGGCACACTAAAGTTCCCGCAGAAATGGATCGTATGACTTTCAGGCTGCGGCCAGCCACCCGTGTAGGTCGCTGATCCATGGTATGATGGTAAGCCGTTCGAGGATGACCCGACATGTAGCTGCCCGTGCAGGAACTTTTGAGAGTATGCCATCGAAGAATAAGCTGGCAACACGTGTGTGAGGTCGACTAGGACGTGCGCATCGTGCTCGTTGGCTGACAGGGCTCCGGTCATCGTGGAATCAACATTGACAGTGGAAAGATTGTTTGAAATGACTTCTGGTTGAGGGAAGGTGTATCGCATGAATCCGGTATGGTTACCAGAAGTGATCTCGATCTTGATGCCGTTCTGTAGAGTCGTAGTGAAGAGGCCCACTGTTGCGGACTCCAGTTCCAGACTGCGGTTTTGGGCATAGGTCATGTTGTCGGCAAGGTTAATAGACTCGAGACTGCCATACAGCGGCATCTGCGAGATCAATCCATCTAGATGTTGTTAATACTCGTAGGCGCATCATTTGCGCAAGCAGAGGACTAACAGGTTGGAGCTCCGCCAGATCCGCTGACGTGCGTCATGCTCACTGCTGTTACATTCCCCAATGGTGTGTATCCGGCATTGGCGTCCACTGCACTGCCATTCGGAAGCCCAATGTAGCTCGTGTCAATGCCTGGCTTTGCCATCGCCCATGGCAAACTTGCGCCAGGGAAGGAGTTACCGCCTGCGATGGCGGAACCGGGTTTTGGGCCCACGGTTCCGATCAGTGGGTCTGCAGAAATAAAGGTACGAAGTCAGTATATGTCTCACATGCTCTTCGTACAATCAGAACTTACCTACGAAGGACCATAACGGTTCTTGAGATCTGCCATGATTGGAAGTCGACGAAACAAATGGTGCCGACTCGAAGACCGTCACCCAAAGGAGGAGCCGTAAAAGAGAGGGCTGCTGCCGGCTAGCCATTTTGCAGCGCAATCTGATCCAGCTGTGATTGAGATCGTGTGAGATGAGGAACAAAGCTTGCCATAGCAAGTTATTGTACCCCACGCATTGCGCTAAGGGCAACCGTTACCAGGTAGTCCCAAACGGCGCAATACAAGGGCGGTTTTATCGGAAGAGCTCGTGCGCACATGATCTCGCGAATGGAGAGACTTCGGGGTCGAGTTGGGCGACCGGAGAACGCCCTGTCATTTTATCATCTCATGTCGGCACCTCCGACCGCGTTCAGGCTCCCCAGTTTTCGGGTTGTCATTGTTCCGTTACCTCCGAATGACGATCCACGTGGAGAAGGACCGAATAGCTGTCTGCCCGGGCGACGGCCTAATTGAGCCGATCTTGAGTTCCGCGCACTCTTGACGTAGCCTTCGTATGTACGCGCGACCAAGCTTGAGTTTGGGTAGTTAGTTACAGTTGAGGCTTCCAAGTAAGAGAAGATCGCTGACCCACTTTTGATCAACGGAAAGAGGGCTCTTTGGTAGTTTGAACGCGGACATCTTATTCTTTCCATACAAGTTAAGGAATCCGTGTTAGCTACTCAAAAACCAGGGCTATGAGCATATATGTCAGATGCTTCGCTGGAATTTGCGCTATCATCCGACGCTGTCGAGGCATCCTCCGGATCATCCTCGTCCCCACCTTCGTCCGCGGTCTCATCTTCGCTGACCTTTACCTCGGATGCATCGGCATCCTCAGATATCTTACGTGGGTTCCTACAGTCAGCCGTATTACAAAGACAGTACTGGTCACCCTTGAACCATTTCGGACCGTAGTCTAGTGTCAGCTCTTCGCCGATAGCGACTTTTCGCTTTGTGACTACATAAACGGCTCGACGCTCCAAAGAACACACCATCTTTACAAATTCCGTATTCGGATTGCAAGAGTGGTTGATGAAGCGAGTCACACCTCCGGTATGAAGAGCGTCTATAGAAGCTGTTGCGTGTGTCTGAGTTTGGTCAAATTTTGGTTTACCGATCGAGATCCCGACGCGATAAGCATCTCGTTCATGAGCTGGAGTTCCATCGTCTTTGGAAGGTATGATCTGGCCTGTGTACTCTCCTACAATGGTAGCGTCGTGAATCACCTTGCGCGCAAAAACACCGTGACCGCGGGGGCCGACGTCCTTTAGCAGTAAGTGAGAGAGCCAGAAATTATGCAGATGCTTTGCCCATGCGCTGTACCCACACATACAATGTGTGACATCTTCTGGTGCTTCGCAGTTGGGGCATGGCTCGATGCAGGACTCGGTCTCATCAACATCTTCGATAAGACCCTCAATTGTGCTGGGAGGCCAGTTACCTTGGAAGGCTGCTGGCTCAGACTGGTCATGCCAATGTTCTGCATTGAACGCGGTTTCCAGAGCAACCGAGCAGTAATGTTTTCGACCGGCTGCGTGTGTAGCGACTCTATGTCTGGGAATACCGTTTTCGTCCTGAGAGTAGAAGAACAGGCAACCATGTAGATCGTGATTGTATAAGTCTTTCAGGAGCTTAGTGACAACGCCAGAGGTAAACGCCGTCTTTTCGTGTTGCTTGCGCGTAGCCTTTTCCCGAATTTGCTGAAAGACTTCATCTTGTGTCAAGGGTAACATCGTTATTGCGATGTTAGAAAATGGTAGCAAGGCCTCTGGTTGATCCAGAGTATGACTCCCTTCTTACCAGAATAAACATACTCGAGGTATTTACGTATCGAGGCCATATCGCGATGCATTGTGACATTGTGAAAGGAGATATATATCGTGCCAGTGGAGTCGTCTGTTCCATAAAGAGACTTGAATCGCGCGCTGTGAAATCCCGATTGCGGTCGTAGGGGCGTTTCACAATGACCATGCTGGAAGAAAGAATGATTGCGCGACGAAAATAAGTCCACTGTATGCTTGGCACGTCCGCGCTCTCGCACAAACTAGGGCCTCGAGCCTATAGCATGTGATCTGGGCATTCCGGTGTATGCATGGTGTGGATATATCGAAGGCTTGGAATTGACGCTAACGGGGAACACCTGCGGAGAAATATCGCAAGATAGAAGCTGGTTAATATACGTTCTCCTCCGTGTCGTGATAGGGCTAGCCGGATGGTTAGTACGTAGATCATGCTCAGATGTACGCAGCAGTGCGATCTGCAACGCCATGTACCCGGCGCTGGAAACGGGGTACAGAATAGATCGCCGTACTACTTGCTTCTGTGGAACTCCGGTCGAGGATAGCTATAAGAAGCCTCCATGGTGCAGAGACTCCGGAACTAAGTCGGTCAACCTCCATCTCAGTCGACACCATGTTCGCACTCAACTCCATGTTGCCTGTGCTCTTCGCAGCTGTGGCATCCGCGCAGCTCACCTCAAAGCTCACGGAGATCACCGACTTCGGCCCTAACCCGCGCAATGTCTCGATGTTCATCTACGTGCCGGCCAACCTGCCGCCAAATCCCCCGATCTTGGTGTCTCCCCATTGGTGCCATGGTGGGATTATCCCGTGTACTAACTATCTGCGAGACATTTACTGACTTCGTACACTCATCTTTAGGTACGGCCCAGCAGGTCTTCGATTACCGGCCCTGGGCTTCGCTTGGTGACGAATATGGGTTTATCTCGATCTATCCCAATGCTTCAACGCTGAATACGGATCAATGCTGGGATGTGAGTAGCCAAGAGTCGCTCACCCACAACGGAGGAGGCGACGCGCTAGGCATTGTATCCATGGTGCGCTGGACTTTGGAAAAGTACCATGCAGACAAAGACCGTGTCTTCGTTACCGGAACAAGTTCAGGCGCGATGATGACCAACGGTAAGACCGGACGGCATGAAATGCATGTGAGACACACGCTGACTCCGTACCTCCCCAGTCCTTATTGGTAGTTATCCAGATGTATTCGCAGCGGGAAGCGCATGGGCCGGTGTACCCTTCGGTTGCTTCGCTGGCGACGGCTTCGACGTCTGGAGTGACGCGTGTGCTAGGGGCCAAATCGTCAAGAACGGACCGCAATGGGCAGCTCTTGTGCGCAACGCATATCCCACGTATCGCGGCTTTCGACCGAAGTTCCAAACACTCCATGGCACAGCAGACACGGTACTTTATCCACAAAACTTCCGTGAGCAGATCAAACAGTGGACGAGCGTGTTTGATGTGAGCCAGAAACCGACGGAGATTACCGAGGACGTTCCTTTCGAAGGATGGACGAGGTTTCGGTATGGCGACAAGTTCGAAGCGTACGAGGCAGGGAGTGTAACGCATGATATCCCGACGGATGCCGATACGGTGATGGACTTCTTCGACTTGAAGTGCAGCGGGCCGAGCTGCTTCTCGAGGCCCAGATCGGGTAACAGTACATGGTAGTTGATATGGTGTCTTGTTAGCTGTTGCTGTGGAGTCTGTGACACACACAAAGTATAGCGCTCCAATATCAAAGAAGAATAGAGTGCGACGTTAACTCAGACGGCGGCCTGGTCTTGGTTCGGGCTGGTCATTGAGATGGTCCATCGGCGTAATGCGACGAATCCCGGGTCTTGCAAAACAAACTCAGAATAAAGACAGAAGACTCAAGACAGTGCAGGCATAGCGCAAAGACATCGCAAAAACATTTTCGTGATGCGGATGCTGATAAAATAAACGTGTTAGGCAGTGGAAGGACGCGTTTGGGTTCCGCGACCCCCAGCTTGGAACCTTGGAAAGCTCGGCGCGTTACCGGCGCTAGAGCACGTGACGTCATCAGCCGTCCACGCGATTCCATCCTATGTACTTGACCCGTGGACAGCTCCCAACTACCACGGAAGATTACCGCCAGGCTTTACTGTGATCACAAACTCTTTTTCATACACAAACCGCTCATTCATGACCATAATAGTACCCGAGTTCGACTAGCATCAACTATCCAGCGCAGTGCGGAGAAGATGCGCTAGACACGCGGTCGCGCCCACGCATTTGCTGCTCCCATTGAAGATGCAGCCATCTTACGATGCAGCGTACGCGATCTACGCTACCCTGATTGTTCGGTCGCGGATGGCTTTGACCCGAGCTCAAAGATTCGACAGACATATTGTACCCCGCCCTGGGTTTAGCGACCCCAGATGATCACATCGGTTGCCCCAGCATGCAGTCGAAGGAGGAGCATGCCCCTCCGCTGTATAGCCAAGAGCTGGGGAACTTCGTATCGCTCGCATGAGGATGCTGGAAATTCTGATGCGGCTGGAGATCCTCCGCAGAAAGGATTACTATTACGGGGAAGTTCCCCCCGCAGTCTTCATTACACCGACGTTGTCGATATAATGTCCAGACTGATCCCTCGTAGCTCAGGTGGGAGCATACACACCTTTCCCGTCTTTCAGCGATGCGGGCTGTGAAGATCTTTGCGGCCTTCTGTGCCTGTTCGAAATACACGGCGCATGCTTTGCTCGAGGAGAAGTTCGTGGGCTTCGAGCCTGGAGATCAAGCCTTGGATGTTGCTGGCGCTACCGTCATAGCTGACGCAGATGATTTCGTGGGTATTCACCTTGCGCTAAATAGCCTGGTGAACGACTTCGAGCAGATCACTGGAACCCGACCCGCGCTCAGTAACGCCACTACTAATTCTACATTTTCGACTTCATCAACGGGCATCATCGTCGGCTCGGTGGGTTCGAGACTCATCCGTCATCTGTCCTCCGAGAAGGGTCTTGACATATCAGATCTTGAGGGGAAGTGGGAGGTGTTCAAAACGGCTGTGATCGCTGATCCAATAGCCGGAGTGGAACGGGCGCTGGTCATCGTGGGCAGCGATAAACGCGGTACTATTTTTGGTGTTCACACGCTTGCCGAACAAAGTGGGCAGTCTCCGTAAGTATCTTCATCATGTACATCTGGGTGGCGATTGATGAGTTACGACAGGTACCATTGGTGGGCGGATGTGCCGACCAAGAAACACGCCGCTATCTTCGCACTGCCAAAAGTCACTGTTCATGGCCCGCCATCAGTCAAATGCAGGGGGCTCTTCATCAACGACGAAGCACCAGCATTAGTAACATGGTGGGCTGCACGACACAACTCCTCTTACTATCCTCTCGACACTGAGTTCTACGTCCACGTGTTCGATTTACTACTCCGGTTGAAAGCCAACTACCTGTGGCCTGCAATGTGGGGATCGACAACACCAGCACCAGGTCAGATTTTCTTTACAGATGATCCAAGAAATCAGCAGCTCGCAAACGACTACGGTATCGTAATCTCTACCAGCCATCACGAGCCGATGCAAAGAGCCACCAATGAGTGGAACGCAACTGAGACCGGGCCCTGGGATTGGAGGCTGAACAAGGAGAACGTCACGCGCTTTATGGAAGAGGGCATTCGCAGAATGGGAAACAACGAGAGTTATGTGACGCTGGGTATGCGCGGCCCAAGCGATAGTGCGATAGTTGGTGACGATGCCTTGGAGATACTTCGAGAAGTGTTTGAAGTCGAGCGTCAGATCTTCAAAGAAGTACTAGGTGATCAGAAAGTGAACCGTAAGAGTAATCATTAAGACAAGGTTTGGGCCACGCTGACAAAGTATAGAAGCATGGACGATATATAAGGAAGTGGCGACCTATTACGCGGCCGGACTTAACCCTCCCGATGATGTCACTATCATCATGCCCGATGATAACCATGGCCAGATTTTGCGCTTACCCACTGGTAACGAGACTGCCAGGGAAGGCGGCGCTGGCATATACTTTCACTTCGAGTATTTTGGTAGACCGCGATCGTACAAGTGGTCAAATACCAACAGCTTGGTCAGTATGCGCAGCTTGCATGATCAATCTTTTCCTAACAGACGCAGTCTAAGGTGTTGAAAGAGCTTTTGCAAGCTTACTGGCGCGATGCGAACCAGGTTTGGGTCATCAATGTTGGTGATATCAAGCCTTTGGAGTTACCTTTTGGATTCGCTATGGACTTGGCTTGGGACATCTCGAAATTCGAATTCGACATGATACCAGAGTATCTGCGCCTCTACGCCGAGAGGGAGTTCGGGATGGAACATGCAGATGATATTGCGGCTCTACTGATGGAGTTCAACCATCTTATTGGAATGCGCCGCTTTGAGATGGTCCAACCAGACACCTACTCAGTATTGAACTATCATGAAGCGGAAACGGTCTTGACAAGGTGGAGCACGCTTGCGCGCGGTGCCAAAACACTATACGACCAGATGCCGGACGATCACAAAGCCGCATTCTACGAGCTACTGTTCTATCCCCTAGTATCGGGCGCCACATACTACGCAGTAAACGTTCGCACTGGAATGAACTACCGACATGCTATGGAGCGGAGGAACTCAGCAAACGCCCTCGCTCACCAGATTTTGGCCGACTTCGAATATGACTACGATCTAGTTGAAGGTTTTGACGCTGTCCTGAATGGAAAATGGCTGCACATCATGTCTCAGGCCAAACTCGAAACTTTTGACACCGGAAAGCCCAAGAATTGGATGAATCCATCCCGCGACATAGTCTCGAACCTTTCTTTCGTTCAACTGCGTCAAAACATGCAGTTCTCCGTCGGCAACCTTGGTATCTATGCGGAGGGCTCCAATAGTCCTCTCGACCAGGGCCGATGGGCTGAGTCAATCGATCCATCGTTGCCTTTCACCAAGTCTCCAGCCAAGGTACCAGAGATGAGTCCGTATGGACCTCGTCAGCGGACTATCGATCTCTTCATGCGAGGTGACTACCGCATTCCGCTCGACTGGCAGCTCGGTGATATCCCGGTGGATTGGTTGTCCATAACACCAAACTCCGGCCAACTCAGCCAGACCTTAGACGAGCAACGCCTCAACATCACCATCGACTGGACACGGGTGCCAGAAGGATACAACGACACCCTAGAGGTTGGTGTAACATCAATGCCATCATTTTACCCATACTACGACATCATACATATTCCGGTGACCAATTTCAAAGTACCCGGCGATTTCCTAGGCTTCCCAGAAACTGCCGGTTACATATCCATTGAGAGCCCGCACTACCAGCGCTCGTCGCTCCGTAGCGGCACTGCAAACAACACGGTATCATTTGCTCATATCCCCTACCTGGGCACGCGCACCGAATCTGGATCTATCGCAATACGGCCTTTCCATGCTGCTCGGGCTTCTCTTGATGACGCTACCAAGGCATTTGTCGAATATGACATCTATCTCTTCAACCATACCACTGCCCTAAACGCCACGGTATACATCAACGCCTGCCTAGATACCGATCCTAATCTTCTCATGGAGTTCTCGCTTTCCCTTGACGACACCCCTCAAAACTTCACACGTGTGTTGGGTGACCCAAAGGACGCAGGCGATGTGCCGCCGGAGTGGACCAGTGAAGTGATGAACCAGGTTTGGACGAGGAAGATCAGTCTTGGTGAAGTAGCGGAAGGAAAGCACACGCTTCGTTGGACTGTCAATAGTCCAGAGGTTTACTTGGAGAAGCTTGTTCTAGATACTAGGGGCGGGGTTAAAGACAGCTATCTAGGGCCGCCAGAGACGATGATGGTGGGATATACATGAGGTCACATATATCAGGCAGCTCCTCCTAAGAAGGGCTACTTCATGGTTGCTTTGGAGCCCTCGAAACGCTCCATGCGATCGGCGCCTTTCAACCGAAGCTTTACACCATAGATGTAGAGCTGCGTGACAATGTCAGTAAAATATTAAACAACAAGCGAAAGCATCTGCACATACCAGTGATACCAGTGGCAACCCCAAACCCAGCACCAAAAAGCCCAGCAATCCTACGCCCCAGTCAAGGCCAAGTGTATTGAACAACTTCTCTCCGAACAACGGGAACGCGCTGGCGAACATGCAGCGAAGGAAGGATATGGCCGCGACTGCAGAAGCGGGAAACTTGAAGGCATCGATAGCGTACAGCTGCAGCGCGAGTTGGATGTTCATGCCTCCAGCCATCATCAGCATGATGGCTACCAGTGGCACCATAAAGTGCGTTCTGGTGGCCGTGAACCCGTACATGAACAGCCCACCAACCAGCAATGTTCCACCAACAAGACAGCTGACGAGTCTCGACTCAGGCTTGTACTTCATTTGGCCGGATGTTGTGTCTCGCTTGAAGATGGCTTCCATAGCGCGAATAGTAGCGAATGTACCGAGGAGCATACCGATGCCAGCGGCCAGGAAGTCGGTGCCCACGATTCCAACGCTGTGTCCATATCCGCGACCAAAAACATCAGCGTAAGTAACAATGATCAGATATACGACACCAAATACCACTGAGTAGAACAGCGAGGCTAACAACAGCGCTGGATCGAGAGCTAGATATACCAAGGGTCGGACGAACGCGTTGACGAGCGCAGTAGGGCCGTTAAGCCGGGGCTGAAGATCCAGTACGGTATACAGCTCAGCGCTAGGCCTCTTCTTCCGTTCTCTTCGTAGCTTGTTCTGTAGAACCCTGGGCGCGTAGGACTCATTGAACAGGAAAATTCCCGCGATCGAAAGCAGCGCGCTGGCAATAGCGGGTATCCAAAGAGTCCATCGCCACGAGACCCGCTCTGACATCCAGCCTCCACATACGGGGCCCAAGACGGGGCCTAAGACGCTGCTTCGTGTAAGTAAGAGTACCGAAAATTGTACAATCGCAAACTTACGGTCCAAGCATTACGAGTCCAGATGCCTTCGGACGGGCAGCAAGATTCCACACGTCAGATACGAAACCACCGACTACCGCGATGGCAGCAGACCCGCCAAGTCCAGCGAAGAACCGGCAAACTGAGAACTGAACAGCAGTTTGAGAGAAGCCACCTCCGAGAGAGAAGGCAACGAAGATCAAATTGCCAAAGTGTATAATCGCTGCTCTACCGTACCGTTCGCTGAGTGGGGCGAGAACGAGTGGACCGATCGCCAATGCGAAGAGGAAGATGGAGACTTGCAAGGCGCCGACGGTACTGTCCGTGATACCCAGGTCGTTCATGACTAGGTGAATGGATGGGGCGAATATGGTGCTTGCGAATGGGGAGATGAAACAGCATCCTCCCACGATTGCGGTGGCGCGCACTTTCTTGGCGGTTGACCAGGTCTGAGATATGTGTTAGCTGCAGGTTCACTGCATGGGTGTTTACACTGACGCGAGGATGTTCTTGTGTATCTTCGTCCAGGACCACAAGGTTGGGATCAAGATGCTGGATCTCGTGGCCCGCCAGGAATATCTTGTCTGGTTGGGAGGCCTGGTCCGTGAGTAGCTCTTGATAAGCTAGAACGACAGCCTGTCTTTGAAATGGTCCAGAACGCTCGATATCGATGGAGTTGTTTATTTTCGTATTTCCGTCGGTGATAGACATGTTGGCAAGAATTAAGTCGATGCTGATGAAGAGACGTAGACAGATCCTAGTAGGTATGTAAAAACGTTGGCTGGCGAGTACATCGCTATCTTATACTTCTATAACATCTTCTGCTCCTCTACACCTTTTTCCATATAACCGATATCGCCTATCGGCGTTAGGTAGGCGGCCGCATCTACATTGTGCATAGTTGGAAGCCAAGGCACAGCGGGAGGCAAGGTAGAGAGAAGGGTCGGGTCAAATCGGAGAACCAGTTTGAATCCAATGCGGGTCTTAGATTCAAGTGTTCGAAGCCGTGTCAAGGTATTCTCACGCCGAGGAAGACGAAGAAGACGGATGTCGAACGAGGCGGCCAAGCTTGAGTACCTAGGTATCTTCGCGGTCTTATCTGTGTATGTGTTCATCGATCTCATGTCGGCGGAAGTTTAAACCTTGTCTTTCGGACAGCAGGGCGGCGAATTCGCATTCTGTGTAGCGGTATGCGTTCGTGTTGGCGGATGCCAGCCGCGTGCAGATCAGGGCGTCCCAGCTGGACACTGCGAGGGACATCTGGATAGCGCGAGACACGCTAGGTTTCTGTGGGATTAGCGTACGGCTGACACTAGATAGCACCGATTACCGCCGACCCGCATTTCCCTCCGCTCTCATGCCCCAACGCGCAGGATTCATAGGTCGCGCCTTTGACTCAGACAGGATTCATAAAGACCTTGGGATGTTGCGGCCGCATCTGCCCTCTTACGCCCGACCGCCTCTCCCGCCCTCCCACCCCATTCAAGGGAAAAACCGAACACCCAAGAGCCTACATCAAGATAAAAGCTTGCGAAGTTGGTGGCCTAACAGCGACGTAGGCTCCTGGGTTTTAAGGTTTTCCCTTGTATGAGGTGCTCCCATAAACCACCATGACACATGCTCGGGATGTGCAGACATGCACCCGCTGCCGTTCAGCCAAGCGTCAATGCGACAAACTCCGACCCGCGTGCTCACGCTGCAACAAGGCGAAGACCAATTGCATCTACGAAGCACAGGCTCCAGAAACGCCACCACTTGGTGCTATTGATCGCTCGGAAGAAGCTTTCGATAGCACATCTACATCCTCTTCACCTCATTCGCGCGTAAAGAGACGCGCTCGAGCTTGCTTTTCCTGTACGAGATGTCACCGGCTTAAAATTAAGTGTGACAGAAGATCTCCTTGTAGCAGATGCGCACGTTCCGGGTATGAGACTACATGTCTCTATACGCACAGAGTCAAGATAGCCGAGAAGCCAATTGTACCGTCTTCTGTCTTTGCGCTTGAGGACCCCGAGTTTGTGGTAGCTACCTGGTTTCTGAGAAGACGAAGCTCTAGCCATTTCAGGGCTCTCCTAGATCGGGTGAGCCGTTTTCATGCCTGTTTCGCTCAATTCCCTGACCTCTGATCATCCACAGCTAGAAACACTGCCCGGTCTTGAGGCGCCCCCGTTTACTATGGCTATGCGGGAACATATTGCGGGAAACTGCTCGAGTGACTTCGCTCTAGCCGGCAACTTCCCCTTCGGAAGTCCGCAGTCTCAAGCTTACGCTTCGCTCGATAAACGACAAGATCTTTTGCAAAACTCCACTGCTTCTGCAGTGCTGCACGCTAATGCATACTTCAGGGTATATAACCCTTGTCTACCGGTCCTTGACCGGTCCACATTCATGTCAAAAATGGAGAATTTTCACCATGCGCAGACAACAGAGGATCCCAGCTGGCTCGCCCAGTACTTCGTAGTACTCGGCCTTGGCGCCTATGCCACCACCCGCAATGATTCAGCTTCATCGGAATACTTTTACGCCAGCGAAGCTTGCTTAGCGCAGACGGCATACATGTATCGTCCAACCACCGCGAACATCAGTACGCTGTGTCTCATGGTGCTTGCAAAGTCGGTGGCTTATGCAACCTGCTGGGCTCTAGACACCAGCTGGAACGTTATGGGCCTCGTCGTTCGCTTGTCCATGATGATGGTATTACATAAAGAATGGATGACTGGATTTGACGAGCCAGCAATTGCTCACGAGAGACAAGCTCGGCGGAGGTTATGGGTGTTAGTAGTGTACATGGACATACAACTGTCGTTGATCACCGGTCAGCAATCGGTACTCCCGCAGGACGACTTCCCAAGGGAGACGGAACATTGCGCGCCAGCGACCTTGGAAGACTGCTTCGAATCCATTCTGCCCCGTTCGCTTTCCATCATACGTCACGTTCTTTCCCGGATCAACTCGGCGCATGACCAGATCACCTACGATGAAGCGGTACAATATGACCTCGAGATACGCCACCTGATGCGTCAAACGTCAGACTTGCCCGGTAGCGAACACCTACGATTAGCACTCGATCTCTTCTTTCGTCGTGCGCTATCAATCCTTCACGGACAGTACGCGATAGCCTATGATGCTCAGAGTCTATACCCGGTCTCACATTTGTCGTTTCTTGAGTGCAACCTTGCGACGATGGGGCACCACCAACTTTTCTTGTCGCTCCCGGGGCAAGGTACGGATCTGGCATTAGTTGCACAACCATACATGTTGGACTTCTTCGCAGCTGCACTGTCAACTTGTGTACAGCTCCTCGCCCCGGTCCCGCCCCCTGACTGCGCAAGGGTACTCAGCACTTTGCGGAGTTGTGTTGAGCTCATCGGAAAGGAAGAGAGCAGGTCGCTGTGCTTTCGCACTGGATACCACCTTCTCAGTGCCGTGTTCAACCTGACAGATAGGACATATTCTACCAGCCAATGAACAACCACCTCAGTAGCATAAGATAAAGAGTTAGAAAAGGCCCGTGGACTAGACATATCAATCCACAAGTCTTGTGCTCATAGTATTTCACCTTATGTTCATATCGTCGAAATGATGTCATAATATAAATTACTTGATTCCTTCACTATCTATATGACTACGAATTCGAAAGTAGTTCCCTACAACCGTCTTCGGTAGTGGCCAGTGCTGTTTCCACCAGTGATCTCGGTGTCCAACACGGCAACACTAAGTTCGGGCAGGTTGAAGCGGAACACACCATCGCTTCCGGCGGTGAGCATCATGTTGTTGGTCTTAACGATGTTGATGCCAGTGAAGGGGTCGTTGTACATGTATGGGTCGCCAACGGAGTTGGTAAGGTAAGTGAGGTTGGCCATCGTACCCGGAGCAACGCCCTGGAATTGAACGCTTACAGGAACGTCAGCATGGTCGGTGGTGTTGTAGACAGCACCCTTCCAGACCATGGCACCGTTGCGGTTCTCGTCGTAACCAGCACCCCAGTAGAGGGGTCCGTAGGAGGTGTTGGAGTGGGTGGGGAGAGTGTGAGAGATCGAGTGGTGGGCGAAAAGACTCCAGCAGTACCAGGTGACGGCCTTGGTGGTGCGCTTCGGGTCTGCATCGAACTGGATGAGCGTGATGGGCCACTGGAAGCGGTTGTTGTTCTTCAAGACGGGGGCGTAGAAGGTACCGGGAATGCGGTCAGAGTTGCGCTCGTATCCGATCAGAGAGACGGCTTCACCGACGGCACCCTGCCACCATGGGTAGGGGTACAAGTCACCCTCCCAGCGAATACCGCCGTTGACATGGGTGGCGGCGACCTCACCGACAATGTGGCCGGCGTCGTTGTCGAATCGGTTGAATTCGTAAACAAGCTCATCAGGCTCGCGGTACGGGTGGTAGTCACCAAGCGCGTCGAGAGGCAGAATCTGGCCGTTGTCCTCGTTGGGTCCGTGGATCGGAGGGTCTCCGGCAGGGTCGCTAGATGCGGCTGAAGCAATGACCTGAATGTGAGGGTAGGCCTTGCTGATGGCGTTGTAGAACATGGGGAAACGGTATGCTCGGTAAGACTCCCAACCACCGGGGAAGCCAGCGAGCCAGTCCTCGTTACCGACCTCGACGTAGTTCAGCTCAAAGGGCTCAGGGTGTCCGAGCTCAGCGCGGCGTGCACCCCAAGTAGAGTTGGCAGGACCGCAAACGAACTCAATCTCGTCAAGAGCATCCTTGACGAAGGGCGCGAGGTCTCCCTGGGGCGTAACACCACCGTCCAAGTCAAGACCGGCCCAGACACCCAGAACGATCTCGAGACCCATGTCCTCAGACCACTCAAGGTACTCCATGAGACCAAGACCGTGAGTCTGCTGGTATCCCCATACACCCTGGAATCCAGGACGGTATCGCAGAGGACCAAGAGAGTCTTTCCAGTCCCAGTAAGAATCGTTCCTGAGACCCTCAAGCATGTTACCGCCTGGGAATCGGAGGAGCTTAGGGTTCATGTCGGCGAGAGCCTCAGCAATGTCGACACGGAGACCATTCTTGCGGCCCTTGTAGGTCGGTGGGAAGAGGGAGATGAGGTTGAAGTCCAGTGCGCTGGCTGCGGCACCGTCGAAAGTGATAGAGAAGGTGTTGTTGGAGTTGGGCGCAGCCATTTCGGGAACGATCTCGAAGGTGTGCTCGGTCCAGTCGTCTGCAACGGACTTGGATGGCACTTCAACGGATGCAAATACATCGCTGGTCAAGTTTGATTCCAGCGATGCAGTGAAGACACCGCTGTACGCACCCTTGACCCAGAAAGATCCGGTGTAGGTCTGCGGACGGACGTCCATACCCCAGTAGCCCTCGTTCTTGAAGCCAATCTTTCCGGTGGCATAGCTTCCATTTCCAGCTGAGACGCGCATGGATGCCGGCAACTGCTCAGACAGCGGCTCGTCTAGCATTTGAATGCTAAGTTGAGCGCCATTGACGCTGAAGTAGTGGTCCGTGGAAACGCTGTAGTTCTGGCTGTACTGGAAAGCACGGTTCTGGATCAACTCAGCGTAGATGCCACCATCGCCGGAGTTGTTGATATCCTGAGGAACTGTCAGTATATGGCATTCTGGCATAGATGATGATAACAAAAACTTACCTCGTGAAGGAAGCCATAGCCGTAAGAGTGACCAAACGCGCCGGTTTGATTGCCTCCAGAGTTCTGGACAATAATGTCGGCAGCAAGCGCAGACGTGGCGCAGGCCGCAGCTGCAATCCCTTTGAGAAACACCATCTTTGCGATCAAAAGACGATGAATTGCTGATCTCCCAAAAAACGGTCCACTCTGGCTGACCTTATACCTTCACTCATATCCCGGTTCACTAACCGTTCCCCAACATCGCGGGTCTCCAGCCATGCCAGGCCTTGGCCACGGGAAGAATCAAGAGCAGTGTGCATACATGGGCCGGTACAATCGTCATGATATTTCCCGGATCGATGGCGTGTAGGCGAAAGAGCTTGTGTAGCGCCACCCGTCATTGGAGGATTCAGGCGTAGACGAGCGGAAGAATTGGATGAAGTCGAGGGTTAGTTCCTGACGATCCATGCATCCATGCCGGCGGATGCAGCGACCCCTCTCGAGTGACGTTATGCGATGTCCGACATCTTGGCTGATGGGAATGGCGGCGCATGTCCAATACTTCTATCCACGGTGCGTGCATGGCATTGCAGATGTTCGGTCGCGGCGTCCGCAAGAGCAATTGCATCGTCTTCAACTGCTGTCCAGCTGCTTGTGGAGCTGAATTGGTGTCATAAGGCGTCTCCACTTGCCGAGGCTAGGGAAAGAACCTGGGGCAGGCTGGGGTCTCCGCTCAATCGCAGCTCGGTGCTTTCGCCGTCAAATGTCGTGTCGGCCTCATGCGCGGCTAAATTGCTACTTTGGCACTAGCGTGTCCCAGCCTCCGAGCGGTACGAGATGAGACGGTTTGGCGCCCAGGGATCCTGCTCTTGTCTGAACACTAAAGATGCCCACGACAGTAAAGCGCGGGAACTTCCAATGTGAAGTGATGGAGTAATCCGAGGTGGGCATGTCAGCGCTTCGATGGTTCGGGTGAGCGTTCTCCGCTGTGGAAGATTCTGCTCTGTGGGGTAATGCACCGACACTTGCTCGAGCAGCAGCACTATCTGCTTGATTAGTCTGATTAGTGACAAAAGCAAAGGCCAAGAATGAAGAGATGTGGTAAGCATGCTGAAGTTTTCTAAACAAACAGTGAATACCTGGTCTCAATGTCGCGCTCCCTAGAAAGTCGAAATCTCGATGTCGCAAGCCAGTGCTGTATCGTCCCATTACCCGCTCAGAAATACATCCGTTTAGCCTTATTGCACACCGATGCCTTTCTTCCTCTGTATACTGTCATCGAAAAGGATCAGCCTCTTGCGCGCTATCTCTCTTGACATTGCCCTGGTTCTCCTTCTCAACCCAAGCCGCCGTGCCACTGACGCTCACCACTACACAGCCCATGATTTCGCTTTCCCGAATATCCAATCCAACAATGGCATTCGCACCCTTGCTTATGGCCTCTTTCACAAGCCTGTCGATGGCTTGATCGCGCGCCTGGTATACGATACTCGTCACACTCTTGGCCTCTCCCCAACTGCTGTTGAAACTGCTTGCGATGTTCTTAATGAAGGATTTCGGGTCTTTGCGCGTCGCGCTTGTAGTTCCGTGGACGGCACCGAGGACGCGAATGACGCGATGGCCGGGCAGGTCGGACGTCGTTGATGTCAAGACGGCGGGTGTGCGACTTTGAGGTGCTTCAGTATCGATCGCTAGAGGCGTTGATGATGGCTGCTGAGGCATGGTGCCTTTTGAGTGGGGATGCCAGCTGGGCATGCGGTTGGGAGGGACCATCATGGTCGAGCGACGGTTGGTCAACATGTTGTTGATTGATGTGGTAAGGTAACAGAGGCGAATGGAAGTAGAGCTCTTGGTGTACGATACGACTCAAAACGTAAGTATCAACGAAGAGCTGATGTAGTTGATATATGTGTAGTATATGATGTTCGAATTGGGCAGACAACAGGGCGCGACGATCGATCAATATATCCGAAGAGCACCTTCAATGACGTCCATCGGGTTGCGAAACACCTGAGGATCATGCCTCCCCATGGGCTGTCATCCAGGCATAGTTCCTAGACGTCTAAGCCACCATGACAGCTGCTAAGACGGGCTGGAATGCCGTCCAGCCAAATTTCTGCAGGTGACGGAGATTAAACCGCCTTTTGCGACTGAACATTTGCTATGGAAACGCGGAGTGGGATTCCGCACTTGAGTTCGCGATGAGGTTCGGGCAGGTCGAGTCGAGGTATGAAACATGCGAGGTTGCGGGGCTACACCTCTGGTTTCAGATGCACCGCTGATACATGGATGATGCGTGAACACCGATTTTGACAATGCCAGAATCTCTTCGTATCTCGGTGCGCAATGCCGTTATATGCGCATTTGTGTGATCCTTATCGCCACATGCGGTGCATGGGCAAGGCTTCCGCGAGGCTTTTGTTTTTGAAGCCTTCTTGGTCATTACCGAGGCTTACCAGAGGGTGTGGTTGCTCATCGAGCAATGGAATCTACTGACATGCTGATTCTTGACCAAGTTCTTTCGTTGTCTCGTTGGTGTTAGGTAGAGTGCAGCTGGTAGTGTTGTTTGGTGTATGTGATGCAATCGCCTAATCCCACGTGCAGGTGGGTCACGATGACGTCCCGATGCGGTTGACACAGCAGGCGCCATCGGCCGTTTCGCATCTTCATTTCTCGAGGCTACATCTACAGAAGCTTTCTATCTCAGTAGATCAATACTTAAGCTTTGTACACCTGCTTTCCCTCAAACCATGTTTCCAAGACCTTGGCTTTGAGCAACTCTTCCCCCTTCCACTCCATGTCTACCACGCAAAGGTCTGCCATCTTGCCGACCGCCAAACTACCTACACGGTCGTCTGCAAAAGAGGAATATGCTGCGCCTTGGGTAACAGCTGCCACTGCTTGTGTCAACTCAAGGCGGAAGTTTTCATTGACAGGCGCGTCTCCAGCATCCGGCTGTCTCGCCGACTTGCGCGTGGTAGCGATGTACAAATTCGGCAACGGCGCGTAGGGTGCGGTAGGTGTGTCTGAGCCGATGGCAAGTGTTGCACCGTGATCCGAGAAGTCAGAGTACGCAAAGGCTCGCTTCACGCGTTCTGGACCAAGAAGCTTCGGCCACGCACGGAGGATAGCAGGGTCTGAGTGAACTGGTTGAATGCTTGCTGTTATGCCGAGCTGACCAAGTCGCTTCGCGTCTTCCGGTGCGGTGAGTTCGAGATGCTCGATACGGTGCCTCTGGTCTTGTTTTCCATATCTTTCCAGCACATTGACAGCATTATGAACAGCCTGATCACCTATTGCGTGCAACGCGCATTGAAGTCCGCCTTCGATCGCCTTCTTCACGACAGGATCAAGCATCTCCGGTGTCCAGATCGGACCCTCAAAATGGCCGTTTGAGGTATAGGGTTCTGCTAGCGCTGCAGTACACGCATCGATCACCCCGTCACAGATGACCTTGATACCAACGACCCTCAGATCAGGGCTAGTGTTCTTGTTGAACTCCTGGCTCAGCTGGATAGCTCGCTCAACTTGTCGCAGGCGATGTTCTTCGCCATCGCCAGGCATAATGCACCAGTGCGCAGCCACACGCATTGGTAGTCCTTCGGTAGATCGCAGGGAAAGTATAGCTTCCCATGCACTCTCATCCATCGCCATATCGATGCATCCTGTGCAGCCAACAGCATGATACGCCTTGATTGCAGTCCTCAAGGCCGCCATCTTCTCATCAAGAGGTGTGACCTTTGCAAGCCACGGCCAAACGATAAGTAATACGCAAGCTTCGCTAAGAAGCCCCGACGCGTTGCCATCTGAATCTCTTTCAATCGTTCCACCAGCAGGAGTCTCCATTTCTTGAACCCCCATCTCTTTCAACGCCGCGCTATTGCACCAGCACGAATGAATATCTTTGGAGTCTATGTAGATCGGTCTGGGATCTAGGTCGTCTAACATGCTCGCTTTGGCCTCCCCATTGGTCATCGAGTGCATCCAGCCTTTGCACATTATGCGCGGTTTATCTGGATTCGCTTTTGCGTACTTTAAGATGCGGGCGCGAATCTCCTCTAGATCCTTGGCGTGGTCCAAGTCCACTTTGTGCAACGATTGTCCAAGCATGAGGAAATGCATGTGAGAATCGATGAACCCAGGAAGTACATGTTTTCCGCCAAGATCGCTCACTTTTGCACCAGCATTGCAGAGTTCTTGGACTTCGGAGTCCTCAGAGCTTCCGATGAAGCTAATCTTGCCATCTTGAATGGCTAACGTCGTATGGAATTGTGCCTCGGATTGCGCTGCGCCGCTGTTGAAGAAGCGACCGTTGGTGAAGACAGTGGTGTTTTGAGATCGAGACATGACTGGATGTTTGAGGCGGGAGGATTTGTGTTGCGGAATGAGGGGTACCGTATCAGATGAGCATGCATCTCGAGTCTTAGATCCGATGCATCGCCGTAGCTGCCCCCACTACTTAACGCCTTATCACCTCGCGCCCTACGCGCCTTACCTTGATATTGACTATCCCTCCCGATATCGCTTCGCGGTTCGAGAAGAATCAGGATCGTTGAGCGCAGCCATGGCGACTACCACAGCGCATGTGCCGGACCAGACGACATGCGAGGAAGCCCGAGATGGCGCCGCCGCTTATCTGCAGTCGCGTCTCTCGGCGAAAGACCGTATCGCTGATGAGACCTTCGAGATCCCTATTATCGATCTAACGCCTTCATTCTCTGCTTCTCTTGAGGACCGCCAGGCGGTTGCTGCACAAATTCGTCGAGCCTGCACCACCTCTGGGTTCTTCTACATTAGCAATCATCGCATACCAGGATCAGCCTGTGATGGCATCTTGCATCAGGCTGATCGCTTCATGCATGAACTGCCGCTGAGCAAGAAAGAGACTTTGCATCTGAAGAACAACAAATTTGGCTTGGGTTGGGAGCCGAGCGAGTATACATCCATCGCTGGTGATAAGGAGGAGAAGGAAGTCTTCAACTTCGCATACGAAGAGCGCCTAGACTTTTCTGGTGGCGATGGCAAATACAAGAATCTTGACGGGTCAACAGAGAAGAGCAACATGTGGCCTGATGAACAAGACCTGCCGGGCTTTTATGAAAACGTCCGTAAATACTATGGTGCTGTGAGTCAAATTCGCCAGAGGTGCTTATTACGTAGTAGGCAGACATGCTCACCGTTACTAGGTCCTTGATCTCGCCCGCCACTTGTTTCGCCTCTTTGCGCTCTCACTGGATCTCCCCGAAGATTACTTCGACTCCATGACGACACACCCTGGGGGTATTGCACGACTTCTGTACTACCCGCCTCCCAAAACCCCTCTCACTAACAATCTTACGCCAACTCAAGAAGCGCAGATCGGCCTCGGCGCGCACTCAGATTACGAGTGCTTCACACTGCTGCTCGCATCGACCGTGCCCGGCCTCGAGATCTTGAAACCTTCCGGCGAATGGTATATCGCTCCGCACATCCCTGGTACCCTCATCGTGAATGTTGCCGACTTCCTCATGCGCTGGACGAATGGATTGTATAAGAGCACGGTGCATCGCGTCGTAAACCGAACGGCGGAGGCGAGGTACAGTGTACCATTCTTCTTTTCGGTGAACTATGACACGGTGATTGAGACGTTGCCGACATGCCTGAAAGAGGGCGAGGAGAGTCCCTACAAGCCAATCCGAGCGGGAGAATACATTCTGGAGAGGTTAAACGCGACGACGGCATATGGCGCAGGCTTTCAGCAGAAAGAGGAGTGATATTTGTAACACGAAAACGACATTCAGTCTTGCGATTGTGAGCAAAAGTGTGGGATTGTAGGGAGGCAAAGGACGCGACGCGTCGCGTCGCGACATGCCGGCTAAATGACATCATTCGCGCTACTGTCGCAAGTAAGTTCCAGGAGCCCTCTCAACGCCTCGACGTGAACGTCTACAACAATAGCCCAGTATTCCCAACAATGTAGCGGCCTTAACCACTTGATGATGCACAAAATCCCGAACTGCTAATCTTCCATTAGCAGCATAGTTCAGTTTGAGGCCCAGCTCAAGTTGGGAATCTAGTATCGCTCGAGTTCGTCCGGAAATTGTCCATCTTCGCCGCCCGATTCGAGATGATAACACTAAGCAGTGTTTCAACGTTCGTCTGAACGCATCTTCGGAATCTTTCTACGAAGAGCATCTTACTATGAATTTGGAGTCTTGTAGGACAATACGCGGAGATGCTTCTTCAGGGTCTAGTTCGCGAGGCAGCCAACTCCCGAGCTCAATCCCGTGCAGAACCTTGCTCGACCTGCCATATTAACACCTAGATGAACACGGCTTACTACTATCAGGTTGGTAGTCTCTGCGTTGGTGTCTCTCGCGTTTTCGACGAATGAGATGCGTCACTTTCGTGCTGATGCGACCGAGCCATCTTGGTGCTCAGTGGCCGACGCGCACAACGGTAACGGGACAGATACAAAAACCACCAAAACAAGTTCCAGAGAGTTTCAAAACAGTTACCGACGTAAAGACGACTATAGCAATTCCCTATGCCAGCTCCGAAGCGTAGAAAGACCGGCGGTGCGGAGATGAAGGCGAAGAACAAGACCACCGAGCGAAAGCCGCTCCCAGTGACCGTTCTTTCCGGATTTCTGGTAAGCAACAGCTGAGGAATGTGAAGATTGAGACTGACAACATTAGGGCAGTGGAAAGACAACCTTGCTTCGGCACATCCTACAGTCGCCGGACCATGGGTTGCGCATCGCCGTCATTGTCAACGATATGGCATCAGTCAACGTCGACGCAAACCTTGTTAGTCGTGGCAACAACAAGAACAGTAATGGAGAGATACGTCTAAAGGAGAAGGTCGTGCAAATGGAGAATGGTGAGACAATGACTGTACGAACCTCATGCGAGACATACGCTAACTTCTCATTCAGGCTGCATTTGCTGCACATTGCGAAGCGACTTACTTGTTGAACTAGCCCGCCTGGCTTGGTCCGAGAACGCATTTGATCATGTAATCATCGAGAGCTCCGGTATCAGTGAGCCACAACAAGTGGCGGAGACCTTCACAACCGAGCTTACTGAGGCAATGATCGACGCCGAGGGACTGGAACCTGAGGAGAAGGAAGTCTTTGCTAAAGTGTAAGTCGAACCCAAGGCGGTGGTTCAACACAGTAGCTTACCAATGTTCACAGCGCGAAGATCGGTGGGCTGAAGAGCATTGCGACCGTCGATACCATGGTCACCGTCGTGGACGCGTTCCGCTTCTTTTCCGAATTTGACACGGCCGAGTTCCTGCAAGACCGCTTCGGGCGCGATGAAGTCCCAGATGAGGACCAGCGAACCATATCCGATCTCTTCGCGGACCAAATCGAGTTTGCCAATGTTATCATCATCAACAAGATCGATAGAGCAGACAAGGCAACCCTGGGGCGCGTCCGAGCATACATCAAGTCACTAAACCCGAAGGCGAAGATCATTGAAGCCAGGTACTCCAAGGTGGACGTTCGCGAGATGCTCAATACGGGCGTGTTCAACTTCGGCGAGGCTGTCGCAAGCGTTGGATGGCTCCAGTCGTTGCATGAAATGACCGTCATGGACGTCTCGGGAAGAAAGCGTGTCGCACCCAAGCCGGAGACGCTTGAGTAAGTCACTCGGTACCGGAAGCTTCGCTCATGCTGACCTGGATTTAGATATGGCATCGGCTCTTTCGTATATCGCGCTCGCAGACCATTCGACCCAATGAAGCTGTACCGGCTTATCCAGGGCAAGTTCATCTTGCTGCAAGACGAGGCAGAAGACGTCGCCGATGCCGAAGAGGATGAGGAAGAAGAAGAAGAAGACGGTGATGATGGCAACGACAACGCCATCGATGGTTCATCCGAATCTGGAAAAGCCAGCGCGTCCGAAGATGATTCCGACAAGGTCAGCGATGACGACGAAGAAATTCCCCAAATGGATGACAAGGAAATTCTGGCCAACAAGAAGGCTTGCCCTTACTTCAGCGGCCTACACAGAAGCAAGGGTCTCTTCTGGCTCGCCACGCGTCCTAATCAGATGGGCTCGTGGAGTACTGCAGGCGCAATGCTGACACTCGGCTCTGAGATGCCGTGGTTCTGCTGCGTGTCCGAAGAAGACTGGGGCGCCGACGAAGACACCCTGAAGGCTATCAGGAACGACTTCGAGGGTGGTGAGTATCCTATTCACGAAGTACTTGTGAGACATCCACTAACTTCGCATGTCAATATTTAGAGTGGGGCGACCGCAGACAAGAAATGGTAAGATTGATCGCTGTACGAACTGCATGTGAAACAAATACTGACTCTCTACACCAATCTTTAGGTATTCATCGGAGAGAAGCTTGACGTCGACGGGTTGACAAAGATGCTTGACGCTTGCCTTTTGACGAAAAAGGAGATGAAGAAATGGGAGAAAGTCATGCATGACGATTCGTTGGACGATGACGAGAAGGAAGAGACTCTGCAGGAAATGTGGGACGACGGCTACTGGGCCGAGTGGCCGCGGGCGCAGGATGAAGAGGAAAACGACCATGGCCACGATCACTCTCATGACCACGGCCATCATCAACACGCCCACAGGCATTGATCGATGATATGGACGGTGGTGGTGTCCAGTTGCGGAAAGAGCAAGAAGCGCTAATCATGACGTCATCGCGCGACAGCCATCCGACCGATCGGAGGACAACATGAAGGGTCTCCTCTTAGCTTCTTTCTTACATACAATTGCAACTCGGCTTTTGTTCTATAATGAGACAATGTTATCTGCACCCTATTAAATCCTGAGATCATTGGTCACGGTAATCAGGCCGTCAATCTGTGTGCCGATACCAGGGGCTGAACCGGTTGCTGGTCCCCGCAACGCCTGGCTCACGTTGCTGTTGCGCTGATGAGTCGGTCTACCCCAACGAATATCCGCATTTCGGAAGAATTATATTGATCTCCTCGCTGTTCTTCAATCCCCCAATCGTTATGTCAACTGGGCAGTTTCCTACAGTGCTTTCCGGAAGCGGTCGCGGAGCCTCCCTCCGCTTCGAGAACGGCAGTCCTTCCTTTCAATCCTTCTTAGACAAGAAGCATATCTTATAAGGATGTTTTTTGTCGCCTGGTAATCTTCTTCAATACACCCTTCATCTATATTCAGCATGTCGCTGCGTTCATTGTTGATCGGATTGGCACTGGCCGGCTCAGGCTTTTCGCTGGTGTCGCAAGATGGGCAAACAGGCCGCCTACCAGCTATGGGATGGAGTACATGGAACGAGTACGAATGCGCCATCAACGAGACCGTTATCCTGGAAGTCGCTGAACTTCTCATCTCTCTTGGTTTGAAAGACCTCGGCTACAATTATGTGAACATAGATGATTGTTGGTCCGACAAATCTAACCAACGCGACAACGGCACAGGAAGGATCCGTCCTGACTATGCCAAGTTCCCGGGTGGCATCAAACATACAGCAGACGAGGTCCATAAGCTCGGGTTGAAAGTCGGCATCTACGGTGATGCTGGCGACACAACATGCGGTGGATATGCTGGCTCACTGGGACACGAAGAAGTAGATGCCAGGACCTTTGCCGATTGGGGCATCGACTGTAAGCTATTATCACTCAAAGCAGTTTTTCATTACTCATACTGGTTAGACCTTAAGTACGATAATTGCGCTGTGCCTGACGAATGGGACGACGAGTACCGATGGTGGCCAGAGAATTGGTTGGGAGGTCCGCCAGCCGAAGACCAAAGCGCCGGCGGGGACGGTGAAGCTCGCCCTGTCCCAGCACCCACAGACTACCATTGGACGACTTCGAAGAGCTTCACGCGGTACAAGACCATGAGTGATGCCCTCCTCGCAACAAATCGTACGATTGAATACTCGCAATGTGCCTGGGGCCATGCCCACATCGAGCAATGGGGTAACGCGACTGGCCATAGCTGGCGCATGTGGGGAGACATCTACCCAGAGTGGTACGACAAACATCAGTATTCTTGGGGCATTATGCCAATCCTCAACCATGCATCCTTCTTCAACAACGATACCGACTTCTGGGGTCATGGCGACTGGGACATGCTTGAAGTTGGCAATGGAAACCTCACCCTACAAGAGAGTCGATCTCACTTCGCCCTCTGGGCTGCTCTGAAGTCGCCTCTAATCATCGGGACCCCTCTTCACGGCATCGAGCCGAAAATCTTGGAGATTCTGAGCAACGGGGAGCTCATCGACTTCAATCAAGATTCAGTCTTTGGTGCTGCAGCCAAACCGTACAAGTGGGGTATCAACGCCGACTGGACTTGGAACCAAACGCATCCCGCTGAGTATTGGAGTGGGCGGTCTTCCAAAGGTGTGTATGTGTTTGCATTGAATACACTGAATGCGACACATACCAAGGCCATCGACTTCGCGGAGGTGCCCGAGTTGGATGCGGAGGCTGAATACACCGTGTTCGACTCATGGACTGGCAAAAAGCAGGGGAACTTCAAAGGACGGTACGAAGCAGTTGTTGAGTCGCATGACACCGCGATTATCCGACTCGTTGAGACGAGCGATGTTGAGTATGGCGCGTCGCACTATCAGCTGTGAGGACAACGCGACGGTTTACGCGAACCCGACGCGTCATGGTATTGTAGTATCGTCACTAGGGGTGGCTACAACTTCTGTCGCATGCTATAAAATGTTTGAGCTAGACATATCCATTGCCTTAAAGACTGTCTCGTTGTTGGGATTTGGTAGCACATATGCGACAAGGACTATGGCCACCCCTGGTGTTGTGTCGTTCTGATGACGTGTTCGGATAATTCATTCCGGGCAGGAACGCGTTGTTGCCGAGCCACCTTCGCGGCAGTCCCTTCTCTCCCTAACAACTCTACTTGCACAGCTTCTGACGCGCACAATCCGCACTTGAACTATCGATTCCTGAAACCGACGCTCTTCAGATAAGTGCGCCTCGTAGCACTCGACGCACGATGGAGCCCTATCACTACCGGCCACTAAAGCACCCCAGCGATATAAGGCTTCTTCATCTTCACTCAGCTGCGCACTTCGAAGACCCAATTCAGATCGAGGTAGACCACTGCGCAAGGCTGTCACCAGCTGCGAAATTAAGTTTCGACCTTGACGCTGCCTATCACGACGCCCAAAATGAATTAACAAAAGCACACAACGAGTTAGAAGCCGGCAAAACCTTTCAGCACTTTGCGAATCGCGATCTCGCGCGGTCGCGTACCGATGATACACATCATGCGAAAAGCCGGGCCCACGCCTATGAGGTTGCGAAGGCGAAATTCGAAGAGCATTCTACAAGTTACTTGGCGCGACGCGAAGAAGACGCTTCAGAAGCCACTAGATCACCCCGTTGGAATCCGCACTACGAGGCGATATCATACGCTTGGGGCATTGACATGACCACCGAGACGATATCCGTCATGGAAGAAGATGGAGAACTCAAGTCACTTCGAGTGCGCCAAAACGTGGCCGACATGCTGCGGTATCTGCGAAGACCATCAATCTACCGTTTGCTCTGGATAGATTCAATTACCATCAATCAGGCCGATTTGGAAGAGAAAGAGAGCCAAGTCAAACAGATGGGAGCCATATATGCGGACGCTAGGCGTGTTGTGATCTGGCTGGGGCCACAGCGAGATAGCGAGCACTTGATTCACACCGACACCGGGGCTGGTCGTAGTAGTTTCCAAAGGTACAGACTGGAGCCTTCTCTGGGTCTCCTCAAACTCCCTTGGTTCCATCGTCGATGGGTTATTCAGGAGACTGGACTCGCGCCAGAAGCGATATTGACGCGTGGCACAAAGTCGATCGAGTTCCAAGAATTCGTGCGTCGCATTGAACGCCTACAGCGGCCATCCGACGCTGCTTCAACTGCATTCACACCCGATGACAGAGTAGTAGTCGATCGCCTCCGTGCTATGGCAAATCTACAAGCTTCAAGCCGAGGACAGTTTCTTCCCAGGGGGCTGATGGATCTCCTGCTCAGCTTTCCTGACGCAAAGTGCTCAGATGATCGCGATATACTTTACGCGTTCAGCAGTCTCAGTATAGCCCCGCTCCCCATCAGCTACCATATGACTGCCGAGGAACTCTACATGAATTTCGCCCACTTGGAAGCTATACAGAATCCGTCGATTCTATTGAGTGTTGCCGGTGCTCATCCCACATCGTCGAAGTTCCTACCCTCATGGACGCCTGACTGGCGTGCGCAGCCTATCTACGAACCAAACACCAATCGGAGTTTCGACAGTGCTTACAAACCCAAGATCAAATGCAACCAATTAATCATGCGCGACGGAAAAACTTTGAGCGTCATGGCAAAGCAAATGGACAAGGTCGCAAGAGTAAGCACGTCTCACACATTTGAGGCTTGGGCACGACTCTGCACTACTTACAATAGTGAACCCTCGATTGCCGAGAACATTCCAGAGCTCGATTTACTGAAGGCGCTGACACGTTCACGTGGCGGTCTCCCGAAACTGTCGTCCGATCAGCATGCTACACTTGTTCTGTATCTGGGTTCAAGTTCAAGTAATGACGAGCCACCGCCAAAATTTGTCGAGCGATTCATTACTGAGTCTGAAAAAGCCATGATTGGCAGAACGTGCTTCATCACTGCAGACGGCGCTATTGGTACGGGGCCAGAGCGGATAAAAGCAGGCGATGTTCTGCTTCGGATTCCTGACAGTCCTAGCTTCACTGCTCTGCGTCCACGATACCAGAGCGGTTCAATACAGCTTCAGCGCGAAGTAGAGCTCGATCCTGGGTCTGATCATGCGCCACCTTCTATCGATCTTCCTCCTGGCTTCTGTCATGAGTATACCGTGGTGGGCGACTGTCACGTTCCTCGGCTCGTTCGCACTGGTCCTGACCGATCTGCACTTGGTCTAGAGGACCTCACTCTCTTCAATATCATTTGATCTGTCAAGGTTACAATTCGATAGAATCTCGCTCGGAACTTCGCTACGTAGGCCTAGAAAAGGTTATGCGGCAGTGCATACAGCTACCGCCAGCAGCGCATTTCAGCACATGGCCTAGCCACTCCTAGTGGCTATGATTCTTGTCGCAATCTTCGGTCTTTCTTAAGGTGGAAGTATACATCGCCTTAAGAGGTACTTACATGTTGAGTTTTAAGGACGTGTATGCTACAAAATGCGATACCAAATGCGCCACAATCCTAGCCGCCCCTGATGTAGCTTCAGATCCGCGTTACGTCACTAGCGACCAATTCGCGCTTCCCAAGCAACTGAGAAGCGTGACCCATACTTGGAAGTCGGACACACGTGCGGGGTAATGTACACCTCGTATTGCTACATGTCTTTGGTGCAGCGAGACTACATCATGATGCATATCTTATGTTCCGAGGCTAAATGCGACAGGGTGTTCTACGGATCTTCTCCGGGCCAGGAAGTGTAGGCGAAGCTACTCGGCATGCGAGACCATGCAAGACATCAGGCAATGGGTACAAGATCTGCAAAGCAAAAAGTGTGAACTGAGCGTTGAATGCGGGGATCGTGCGCTATACCCAGAATGGGATTCGCAGTAGACAGGCATATTATCGTCCATCAATGAGAATCTTCATCGACGCAGGGCTGAAGCGACGATCCCAGGTACATAATCGTAGTGTTTTCCTGATATCTTCAGCCCTCATAGCGTATCATTTGGAGCTCAGAACTTACAGAAGCAGGAATTAGTCCATATGCTAACTCTGGCGACCTTGACAGTCGCTTCAGGGCTCGCTCCCCTGGTAGCAGCAAGCGACGCACGCCTTTGGTACACAGCGCCCGCCGATTCTGATGCCTGGACAGATGCACTCCCAATAGGAAACGGGCGACTCGGTGCCATGGTATTCGGGATACCCGTACAAGAGCGCATACAGCTCAACGAAGAGACCATCTGGTCTGGTGGCCCTCGAGATCGCGTGAACCAAAACGCGTCCCAGATACTTTCGGATGTAAGAGACTTGCTCGCACGAGATCAGGCAGGCGATGCGGAAAAGCTGGCGAATTTGGGTATGATGGGCACGCCCCAAAGCGTTCGGAATTACCAACCGCTGGGAGAAATGGAAGTCTACTTTGATGGTACTAGCGACTACGACAATACGACTTACGAACGATGGCTTGATCTGGAAACCGCACTTACGGGTGTCAAGTTCAGTGTTAATGATACACTATACGAGCGCGAGATGTTCGTGTCAACCCCAGACGACGTACTTGTACATCATTTACATGTCACCGGACCTGAGAAGCTCTCATTCCAGATCCGCGTACACAGACCACAGGACGGCTTGAACGAGGCATCTGATCAGGACTGGAACGCGAACGGAGTTGCATACATGACTGGAGGGACTGGCGGTGTTGATCCCATTATCTTCACATCCGCTTTGGCAGTCAATACCGATGGCAACATGAAGACGATTGGCGAATTCATCGTCGTCGACAATGCCACGAAAGCAACGGCTTACTTTGCGGCTTCCACTTCGTACCGATCGAATGACACGCGCATGGCTGTAGACAGCACTATCCAGCGAGCCCGTCAATACACATATGCCGAGCTTCGTCAGCGCCACATCGAAGATTATGCACCATTGTACAATGCCAGCATCCTGAAATTCACCGGATCCGACGCAAACGCTAGTAGTCTTCCAACAGACGCGCGCATCAACGCAACACGCGAGGGAGCTGTCGACCCAGGGCTAACCGCTCTAGGATACAACTATGGCCGCTACCTGTTGATCGCATCGTCGCGCATTGGTAATTTACCGTCTAATCTCCAAGGTATCTGGAACAAAGAATTCATGCCGCAATGGGGGTCGAAGTATACCGTCAACATCAACCTCCAGATGAACTATTGGCCCGCGGAAGTCACCAGTCTGTCGAGTCTGCATACCCCGCTGTTTGACCATCTGGACCTCATGCGTAAAGATGGCATGCATACCGCTCGTAGAATGTACAATGTGTCCGGATCCGGGTGGATGAGCCACCACAACACCGATCTATGGGGTGACACTGCGCCTGTGGATCGCTATCTTCCGGCTACCTACTGGACGCTGTCGTCTGGCTGGCTTGTTACCCATATACTCGAGCATTACTGGTACACAGGCGACAAGGACTTCTTAGCCTCAAGGCTGGATACGGTGTCCGGAGCGGTTACGTTTTACCTCGATACACTGCAGCCATACAGCATCAATGGAAGCGAGTATCTCGTCACGAATCCTTCCGTGTCCCCAGAGAACAGTTACATCGCCGCAGATGGAAAGACCTACTATTTCGACATCGCGCCAACTTGCGATATCGAAATCCTCAACGAGCTTTTTACGAACTACCTCCGAGCGGTCTCCACTCTCAACAATGGCACCGTCGACTCATTGTTCCTACAACGAGTCCGAGACACCCAAGCGAAACTTCCACCATACCGCTACTCAACGCGCTATCCGGGCACGTTGCAGGAGTGGATGCAGGACTATGAGCAAGCAGAACCAGGCCATCGCCACGTGAGCCACTTATACGCACTCTATCCAGGCACGCAGATCTTCCCACCCGGTGCGCCAGGCTACGACGCGAAGCTCTTCAAAGCCGCTGCGGCTACTCTCGAAGACCGACTCTCTCACAACGGCGCTGGGACAGGATGGTCGCGCGCATGGACGATCAACTGGTACGCGCGGTTGCAGAACCAGACGGCGCTGGCTGAGAATATTTATCAATTCTTCAACACCAGTGTGTATAACAACCTGATGGATGTTAATGAGGGTGTGTTCCAGATTGATGGTAATCTGGGCTTCGTGAGTGGTGTGGCGGAAGCACTACTTCAGTCGCATATCGTGGATGAAGAGGGCGTACGAGAGGTATGGCTTCTACCCGTGTTACCTGGGCAATGGAGTTCGGGAAGTGTTTCGGGGCTTGTTGCCAGAGGTGGCTTCGTATTCGATTTGGACTGGGTGGATGGCAGGACTAGCAAGATGAAGATGATGAGTCGGGTTGGTGGGGCTGTGGTGGTCAAGTATGATGCTGGGTCGAGGAACAGTACGGTAGCTGGAGATGTTGTTACGGCTAGCTCTGGGGCGATTCAGGGAGTACCTGGTGGTAAGATAAGGTTGGAAACGAAGGCGGACCAGATGATGGACTTTGAGTTCACGTGGTGAGCTTCGTGTTCATACGTGGTAGGATCGCCCAGCTGGGAGCGATAGCAAAGACGAGCCATCTTTTCTATTCAAGAACATGCTTCAGTATTGAGACACTGAACGATGCACACTTTCGATGGCGGATAAAGACGTGACAAAATCCTTGCGGTCGATGCGAAGTGCGGGCAGCAGTAGATATGCGTCAAGAGCGTGATACAGGCGGATCGTAAAACCATCTTTCGGCTTGCAATTCGATGGTCACAAGTGATGTCGTATTTTCCTGGCTGCCGCAGCCAGCACGCGTTGAGCGATGAAGAAGGGTTGTAGGGTCCTCGAGGGGTGCGCTAGGCCAAAGACAGGTGTAAAATGGAAAGCGCGCGGGCCTAGCGCGAAATCGCGAGGAAAGCGCGTCTGGTCCTTGTCCCCCTAGCGACAGCGTGTGTTTGCCCCTCTACAACCACCATTACGACTGACGAGACGCACGATACACATAATGGCGGACAGACAGACTCCCTTCTCCATCAGTCTCTTCGGCAGCCAAGCCGGCGATGGGCCCGGTGATGCAGCTGCACCCTCGCGCGTGCACCAAGCGCTTGTCGACTTTATTATGGACTTTACCCTGGACAACATCTTCGTCTACAGGTACGACAGGCAGTCGCGCATGCCATATGTAGTCGTCTAACCGTTTGCAGAGATCAAATCCGCGAGAACGTGCTCTTGAAGCAATACTATTGCGACATTGACGTCGCGCATCTGATCAGCTACAGCCCAGAGCTTGCACACGATCTCAGACAGAACCCAGCAGAGATTATACCCCTCGTACGTCGTACGCTCTGGAATTGCATGCGCATGCTAATGCCTCCCAGTTCGAGTCGGCATTGAAGACGTGCACACAACGCATCGTCTACCCCTCACAAAAGAACATCCAGCTCCCAGAACACCAGCTGCTCCTCCACTCGAACGCCTCAGAACTCTCCATTCGCGACCTGACCGCGACCAACGTCTCGCAACTCGTCCGCATACCCGGTATCATCATTGGCGCATCCACGCTTTCGTCCAAATCTACCGCACTCGCTATACGATGCAGGAATTGCCAGCATGAAGAGATCCTTCCCGTATCGGGTGGTTTCTCCGGCGTTTCCCTCCCAAGGACATGTGGTAGAAAGAAGGGAGAGGGCGAGCAGGGAGAACAATGCCCACTGGACCCCTACTATGTCATGCACGAGCGCTGCCAGTTCATTGACCAGCAGGTGCTCAAGCTGCAAGAAGCGCCCGATCAGGTCCCGGTCGGTGAGCTACCCCGACACATCATGATCTCCGCAGACCGCTATCTGGCGAATCGCGTCGTTCCGGGTACACGGTGCTCCGTGATGGGTGTCTTCTCTATCTACCAGCAGAAGGGCTCCAGGCGTGCAGGCAACGCCGCAGTAGCCATTCGAAACCCATACATACGCGCTGTCGGCATACACGCTGAGGTGGACCACGGCAGCAAAGGCAACGCTGTCTTTACCGAGGAGGAGGAACAAGAATTCTTGGAGATGAGCAGGAGGCCCGACATCTACGAAGTCTTCGCACGCTGCATCGCACCCTCTATCTACGGAAACCAGGACATCAAGAAGGCTATCGCTTGCTTACTGATGGGTGGCGCAAAGAAGATCCTGCCGGACGGGATGAAGCTGCGTGGAGACATCAACGTACTCCTCTTGGGTGACCCCGGTACCGCCAAGTCTCAACTCTTGAAGTTCGTCGAGAAAGTGTCACCCATCGCCATCTACACCTCCGGAAAGGGATCTTCAGCAGCCGGTTTGACAGCGTCTGTGCAGCGCGACCACAACACACGAGAGTTCTACCTTGAAGGTGGTGCTATGGTCCTGGCCGACGGTGGCGTGGTATGCATTGACGAGTTCGACAAGATGCGTGACGAGGACCGAGTAGCCATCCATGAAGCCATGGAGCAACAGACCATCTCCATCGCCAAAGCAGGTATTACCACAATTCTCAACTCGCGAACATCTGTACTAGCAGCTGCCAACCCCATCTTCGGTCGCTACGACGACATGAAGACACCCGGCGAGAACATCGACTTCCAGACTACCATCTTGTCGCGTTTCGACATGATCTTCATTGTGCGCGACGAACACGACCGTGGCCGCGACGAGCGAATAGCAAAGCACGTCATGGGCATTGCAATGGGTGGCCGAGGTGTCGAAGAGACCGTACAAGCCGAGATTCCAATCGAGAAGATGAAGCGCTACATCACATACTGTCGACAAAAGTGCGCGCCGCGTCTTTCGCCTGAGGCTGCAGAGAAGCTGTCCAGTCACTTCGTCAGCATCAGGCGGCAAGTGCACGCTTCGGAGATCAACGCAAACCAAAGATCCAGTATCCCGATTACTGTCCGTCAACTAGAAGCCATTATCCGTATCACTGAGTCGCTGGCCAAATTATCGCTGTCGCCTATCGCTGACGAGTCGCACGTCGATGAGGCCATTCGTCTCTTCCTCGCGTCTACGATGGACGCGGTGAATCAGGGCGAGGGCCAGAGCTCAAAGGAGCTCATGGACGAGGTCAACAAAGTCGAAGAGGAACTCCGAAGACGTATGCCCATTGGCTGGCAAGTCAATCTGTCGACGCTCAAGCGTGAGATGGTCGATGGCAAGGGTTACTCGGAACAAGCACTCGCTCGCGCACTTCACGTAATGAATGCCCGCGAGACGATCAGATGGAGACACGGTGGCAGTGTAGTGTTCAGAGCAAGCGCATAAGCTATGAACTGAATCTGGATGGGCATAACGGCGTCTAGCGTTGATGGTGTTTGCATATGCGCCGCGAGTGCTTTGAGCGTGAATTTGGGCGGGCAGGCACGCCGATGCTGCTTCGTGATGAGATACACTGAAACGCTCACGATGGAGAGCTGTATCGCGGCGTCTTCCTAGCAATGTAATGTTGGATTTATTACCCATAAGAAATGCTCACTCTCACCTTCTGCTGTGTTCGATGTTGTCAGCGTTGCAATACGCTCTTATGCCGGTGTGCAGCGGCCATCCTCCACAGCGAGAGGCCGCAGATGCCGCGACCGCCATCCGCACCTTTCCAACTCCTGTCTTCTCTCTCTTTCTCTTTCTCAGCCTGAACAGCCGGCGGAGATCAGCTCCGCGTTATTACGCAGCCCACCGTCGGTCACTGATCGAAACTCGTGCACATTCTGCCTAGGCAGCCCAGCGCATCGCCCCACCCAGACACACCAAGACCTCTTCGCCTCATCATGTGACCCGTCCTCCACAGAGGCCAATGATGATGCTCCAGCTCATAAGATGGGGATACGATCGATTTTATACCCTGGTCCAGTCGCTCAAGAGCCAGGGGCCCGTAGGGCTGCAGCGGGCGCTAGCGGGATCTAATAGTCCAAGGTGAATGCAACCAAGGTAATCAGTCCTCCACGAACTACGATCAAGTCTAGCCCATGCCCTCCATAGGAACGCGATGAGTTCAGATGCCCTGCTGGGATGCTACTGGAAAAGGAACTATTTCAGTGGGACGATTTGATCAGTACCGTGGACATGGCTAGTGTTGCGGCTCTAGAAGCTCGGACTAAATTGTATGGTGCCTGAGCAGCCGGCCCACGGGCCTGTATCAGTATTTGTCTCGTGACGAGGAGAATTTGCTTTGAGAACGGCTTGTCGAACATCCGGCTTGGAGACTGGAGGAAGTGGCAGCCTTGGGTGGTATCGCTTTGTGGCAGTGATGGTGTGGACTGGTCACTGCGACATGGTGGATATGATCTTGAAGGCTTCCAAACTAGAAGATGATATTGTAAAGTGTTCATCGATGAATACCTACATCTTGCCAGTTTCGCGTCCATCTATCTAGAGGTAGGCGCGCACAGTGTCAGGCGGGTACTTGCGGCAGTGACGGACAGGCCTCTGATGGGCACCGCACGCCCATTCCACATCAGCCACGATATGACGTCGGAACGCTAAGAGCATTGGAAACCAGCGGCGGAGGAATTTCTGCATCTGCAATTAACGTAGGTACCCGACTCATTCAGTTATGGCTGACTGTATGGGGGCGCGCGTCGGCCCGCGCCGTACCGATATATGACACACTTCGGAGGCGCGCTATGATGATCTCTCTGGGGGTGGAGGACGTGAGCCTAAGAATCAGTCTGGACGTGTCTGCTAAGGATAGCCTCATCTCATAATTCATGCTAGCTCACATCTCTCCTTCGTAAAACCGTGATCGTGACGGCATTTTCGATAAAGTACCTAGGGATATGTGGATCTCAGACTGCTCAGCCCTGTCCGCATCCGCCATCGTCTCAGGATCTACTGAGTCGCGAAGACGGCGAGAGCGCCGTCCTCCAAGTATGAGTCGGGTCGGCATCACCAATTTGAAAGACCAAGTTGCTGATTGAAGCCTTGGGCATATGGCCGATGCACCCTGAATTTCCTGTGACTCGATCTTTCTCTCCAGAACCACGGGTCTGCAGGGTTATTTGATGGTTTTCGCCAGGGCGTAGAGCGCTAAGTGGATCTGTGAAAGCTGTAGCCAGTAACTCGTCTCCAGTTTCTCAGAGCAGGACTGTGCCGATCGTCTCGCGTGCTCTCGGTGCGGCTCTCCGTGCCTGAATGCTTGCAGATTTACAGGGGGTTATCTTTTGCATTTGCTGCTGTGACGTACTCCCTGGATGTGTCTCCAATGAGATTTTTCGTCATTTAATTGTGTTGCTGCCTAAGATCATAGCCATGTGGTCATATGATGTGAGTAAGTTGTAGTGATACCTTTTGAATAGCTCAGACTGAACTTGAACATGTCTGGAGACTACATCAAGATGAATACATGCAAGGTAGCTGACCTGAAGGCGATGTAGGCTCCAGGTGTTCAGTTTTCCCTAGGGTGACGTGAAGCCCGAAACAAATGCCAGTTATTCTAGATTGCAAAAGGGAGGCCTGGCAAATATGCTCAAATGCTTGGAGTGGGGGCTGGACCATGCCGTGGTTGACTGCACTGACTACCCTAGTTCAATCATATTTGTGAGGCATTAATTCGGGAGGAAACCACGTGCGACCGTTAATTCATGATAGTAGCGACTAACTCTGGGTGACTGCAGGTGGTAAAAGGGAAGTAACGAATGCTAAGCGAGACAGATGCCTTATAAAGACTGACTGCCTATCTCTTTCATTCTTGTTCGCTAACATTTCTAACATCTCTAAGATAATTGCCCATCATGGAGTACGAGTCTTTTTCGGAAAACGGGTACCACGCGTATCTCCCGTTCCCCTTCCCCAGCAAGTCCGACGATGTCGACCCTAGCGCCGCCGGTAAGTTGATCCGTTCCGCTCCGGACTCGGCTTTGCTCGGGATAAGACGCCTGCTGATCTGATAACTCAGGATCTCCATCTGATAACCAGATCCCGAACGCACCCTACGCTCCGCCGCGCAACATGGCCTCGTCGAACAACGCCGCCACACCTGGCTCAGATTGCAGTCCTGCGCCATCGCCTGCTGAGTCCTCGGGAAGCACCTTCTGTACCGCTGCCGAATTTGAACAAGACCGCCGCAGCTCCATCCGACGTGAGTAACGTGATTGCTTTTTCCGCGTGTCCCGCGTACCAGCAGTTCGCCGCGGCTGTTGGCTGCCAGACTTGTCCAACCGCGTGATCGACCCTTGCCCACTTCAACAACTGACACCGACCCAGAACTCGTACCAAGGTCCCCTCCACGCCCTCACGTCGCCGCCACGTTGTCCGTCAACACGCACGCCAATGGCCCCTCGCAGTCGGGCGGGGGGCCTACGAGCATGATACATTCCATCCCGCCCCGACCCAAGCCCGGCCGCAAGCCTGCCACCGCGGAGCCCGAGACCAAGCGCAAGGCCCAGAACCGCATCTCACAGCGCAACTTCCGTGAACGCAAGCAGAAGAATGTGCAAATGCTGCTCGAACAGGTCAACCAGACCAGTACGGAATTCAACGATGCCCGCAACACATGGCTACGGGAAAAACAGCTTCTGGAAGACCGAGCACGGGCTCAAGCACAAGAAATCCAGATACTGACAGAGCGTCTACGCACAAGTGACGCCCAAAAAATTATGTGGAGGAATATGTACCAGAAAGTGAGAGCAGGCGAAGACGTTTGCACGCCAAACTACGAGGAGGACTTTGCTCCCATGCATCCCATGCCGAACTTCGTTCAAATCCGTAGCGCACGCCACGACGCACCGTTCGAGAGCACGCAATCAGGATGCGATCGCTGCACGCCTGAACATTGCGCCTGTCTCGCCGACCTCACCAATGATATGCAACTCCCGGACGAGGCCTCGGCTCGTATGGACGGCATGTCCATGACTGGAGTACTTCGCGGCGGCCAAGGAGAACTCGACCAAGAGAAGCATCCCCACGTCGAGTTCGAAGTCGACTTCACCAACAAGTTCAAGAGCGCATCTACATTCGCACCATCGACGGAGGACAACAAGATTACAGACTGTGGCTTCTGCGAGGGACAAAAGGACATTTGCATATGCGACCCCCCTGCTCGTGTTGACAGCGCCGACGAGGGCATCTCACTCACGCGCATGAAGAGTGGTTCTTCAGCTGAAGAAGCGAAGCCCAACATGGCCATGACCGGACCTGGCTCTTGTGCCGACTGTCAGTCAAACCCCCAGCAGCGAGCCTGGTGTCAGCGAGTCGCTCAGCTCCGGAGCGAGGAAACCCCTTCGAGCTCACGGCGCAACTCAAGCAAGAGCAGCTCGCTCGATATTATGGAACCTAAGGCATCGACCAGCATAGACATGAGCGCCGGCATTTCGTCGCCTGTAGGTACTGGGCGGACAGTCGGTTGTAGCGATGCCTTCAAGCTGCTTGATGGTCGAGTTTCGACGGATCCGAATGCCATGGACTGGCGCCAACTAAAGCCTGTTCCGCAGGCTTTCGGACGCCAGGACACTCGCAGGGACACATTCACTATGGAACCCGGCATGTACAGCGCGATGGAGCTGGACGCCAGCAGCATCCTCACTACTCTCCAACACGCCCAGCGTCCTCTCAGGACACGCCCGTCTGACGGCCCACATGCGCCGCTGATCGAAGAGGCCGAGGAACGGCGCCGAGCTTCTTTCTCGCCCATGACCAAGGCCGAGGATCACGCCATGATGGACGCAGTCTCTCACTACAATATCGACCACTGATAGCGCCCTCCTGTCTTTGCTTTGCCAGATACCCCACCTTTAGCGGTTCCGCCAGCAATCCGCGGCGTTGATATGCGAGAGTGTCTGTATCCTGTTTCGCATGTTCGTTCATCCGTAACGAGAACACAACTTGAGGGTTTTGACGGTCGCTATGAATAACGACGAGTGGACGGTTACACACTCTTCACTTTCTTGCATTTTGTATCATACCGCATGGCTACTGCAGCCCGGAATTAGACTAATGATTACACGTTTCAACGAACCCAACTACGGGTCAAATGATACTCTTTCAATTCATATATCTGCCTGCATGTGACGACCCTCAGATCTCCGCTCTCCGTAAATGAGTTTTTCAGGATTATACCGAATGAACGTCCGCCCGTGCCCAGCTCCGCAGCTTGGCTCGTCAACCCCCGGGCATGGGCGCAATCACACCACCGCCGAACCTGGGCATCCGTCCTCCGAAGACAGACCGCCATTTCTGGTTCCAAAGCAGCCAGTCGCGTCGCATATGTCTACGCGTACAACATTAAGTTTACATGAGCGATATAGGCTGGAGATGGTTCGGAGCTGGTCTTGAGCTATGAGTGGCTGATCGGGCGTCCGGTGTCGCATCTTATCTGATGATCTGATAAATCTCTGCAGCGCTAAACCCCAAGATATGAAGAGGGGTAATGTCACCGACAAGCGGGGAGAAGTCTTACCCACAATCTGCGTTCGCTCCTATGCAACATCACGATGGTTGTAAAGGGGACAGAGAATCTTGGAATGAGAATAATGTTACACTGATCTACAAGGAATGTTGTCACTGCTCTTCGCTTCTCCTTTCGCACGTCGTCACAGCTCGGTGCGCACCGTCGCGCCTGACTGATGTTCAATCCCGCGCCTTCCACATGCATGCCGTGGCTCCCTCCGCATATCTCACTCAGCACTACCACTACTTCTTCACTCCGTTAACCACGATCTCGTTCCCTTGGCCCACCCACTGACCGTGCGGACCAGCTCTCACAGCGACCTACGCATGCTGTCAGTATCAACCGTACTCTGACTGTGATAACCCGTTTCTAGCGAACGCATACCTGTACATCGACGCCCCATCGTTGCGCATTGGCAAGAGCAACATTTGCGGCTTCTTGCTCCAGGGTTGTGGCTGCTGTCGCTAGCTTGCCGCCGATGGCGCAGAGTTCTCCACCGAGTTTGTTCAGGTCGGCGGCAAGCTTGAGGAGGTTATCGGGGGTGTTGTGTGACATGCTTGGTGACTTGAGTGTGATGGTTTGATGTGGTAGATTGGGAATGGGTAGGGTGAGGAGTGAGTGATGCTTAGGCGCTGGGTATATGTCAAGCCTTGTCGCGCAAGCAGTGTGGTAGAGTGATGGGAGTTGTCGATGACAACTATGGCAAGAGGATATATGCGTACTTGGCGATATGGAAGGGTGAAGGTGTTTGCATAGCTGAACGGCACACTGATCAATACGCGAGCATTCCAGTATGGAGCAAACGCTACTCGGCCAGCAATGCTACACTTGAAGCACGTCCAAACATCATAACATCACCCACAAGCATGTCATTCAGTACAGCGGAAAAAGAGAGTTTGTGTGATCTATCATCCAGGCTTCACATTGTGTCTAGCCTCTGCCGCCCTCGTGTCGGTGTTAGCGCATGACTTCGAAGTGGTATATGAGTCTTTGATGCGACACGATAGACCGCTGCAACGTCAGCGCAATACATTCGAATCTTTTCCCAAATTTGTCCAACCAAAAACACCCGTCCGCACACAATGTCCTCTCCAAGGCACCCAGTCGCACCCACCACAGCACAGCGCGATGCAGACTATCACTACAGTCAGCAACTTACGAAGCTGCAAGACGAGATCATGGATCTAAACAAGATCATCGAGAACACTGCTGCAGATCACCGACGTGAGGCACTTCCGCTATATCCCTCATTCTTGCTAACATAAAATAGGCGAAGTCTCGGTACAAGCCCGCGCAATGACCTGTCTCAACATGAAGATACTGTGGCTCACATACAAACTCGACCCGATCCTCAAGGTTGACAGTATCACAGCGGAGAGGATGGGCAGGCTTTCCCCAGAGATCGCGGAGAACTTTACCCTTGATTAAGCGGCGTATTAGGGGAGATGTGTGTATGAGAGAACCAGCATATCAGTGTGACATTACTAGTATTGTGAGCACATGGGCGCGGGAGACGTAGCTAAGCATCCATACCAATGTCATCTTCCTAGCCTAGGGTCTTGCTTCAACAGTGCAAGACGCGCAAGTCTCCTCCGCTCTGGCGCACTGATAGGTACGGCTTTCTTCTCTTCCACTGGCTCTGCTTTGTCCACTTTCTCCGGTGAAGCTTCATCTTCTCTTTCTGTCCCCTTCAACTTCGTTTCCACTCTCCGCTGCACATCGCGCATGAACAGTCCTTGATCGATCTCTTCTTGATCCTGTGCCGTCAAATCTCGCACTTCCTTGTCAAGCCGCATTTTGGTTTCCCGTACGATTTCTGCTTTGCGTTCTTTGAGTGCGGATTCGCGTCTTTGTAGCGCTTCGCGCGTCAGTTGACAGTTTGCCAGTTCGGCCTCGATGCGGAGGAATTCGGCGTCTGGCGTGAGGGCTATGGAAGTAGATGTGTGTGCGTCGCTTGTTGGGCTTGTAGACGGATATGGTGGTGAATGTAGCCCGGGTTGTTCCGATACTATAGGAGACGTAGGTGTGATGACTACGAGAGGGCCGCTGGTATTCTCTTCGGGTCGTAAGGCCATGCTTCGGTGTCCGGGTAGAGTCTCCAGGATACCGTTTTTCGCTTTTTGCTCGGCGTCGGCCAGGGCTTGTGATACGACGGGATGAAGGAGGGTCGCTATGGGGAAGGTCATGATTTTTACGTCTTGGGTTTAGTAGCAGGCGTTGGAGGAGCGAGACGTGTCGACAAACTAAAGCAGCTTCCCGGTGTTTGCTGTGACCGTTGACGCTCGTTAACGCCAGGGTCTGCGGAATGGAAAGTACAGTGTCACAAGGGAATAGTGTGCAGCGTTTGATAGATTTGACATTTTAGACATTGTTGCTGGAACGTGATGTCGCGCATCTATGTGAACCACTCAGCGAGAACGCACAATAGAGCATCAAGCCTTCGACTCCTCTCGCATCCTCGTCAACGTGTCCAACACTGTTTGCTTCTTAGAGTTGGCCTTGAGCGACTTCACCAGAACATCCTGCTCGCTCTCGGGTGCCATGCCAGCCGTCTCAGGTACCCTTCTATCAAGATTGGTAGGGAAAGGGTATCCTTCAGCGACAACGCTGACGAGTGCTTTGAGCTCATCGCTTAGGCCATGCTGTTCATACATTACCAATAATTCCTCCCAGGTCTTTTCAACAAGTGCGTGCGTGTCGATAGATTCCATCGGCTTACCAAAGGCTGATGAGATCTGAAGCAGATTGGCAGAACGCATGACATCGGCCGAGTCATTCTGACCTGCGGCATGGAACAGCGCTGGATTGAAGAAGAGACCGTCCCCCATCTCCAGTGGCACAGATACATATTTCTCAAGGAAGTAGTCTTGAAACTCAGGCAGGCGGTATGCCATGTATCCTTCTTCAAACTTCTGGCTGAACGGCAGCAATCGCGTGGGCCCGCTCTCCACTGGCATATCTGAGTGTGCGACAGCTCCTTGCAGCGTTAGGAACTGCGACGCGACTTGCATCGCCTTCGGAAACTTGGCACAAGACTCGTTATCCTGGAAGCCAATGTGGTAGTCTCTGTGCGAAATCTGGGCCTTCGCGCCTGGCTTCACAATGTTGACTTGTGCTGTGAGGCGGTGATGCGGGCCGAGCCAGGCTCCAGATATCAAAGGCAGCCATGGATTCGCGTAGTACTGCACGAATGACTCCGGGTCTCTTTGGCAGTGTTTCGAAACGGAGTTCCAGATGCGATCGTTCGCGCCGGCTCCAGCAAAGTGGTCGCCGCGTTTGCCGGCCACTTTCTTCTCTTCTGCAATGATGTTTGCATACACGTTGTTTACGTTTTGGAGAAGAGACATGTCTTTGCAGAGACCTTTGGTGACGAACACGCCTGGTCCGGAAAGTAGGATGTGGTAAAACTCATCCTGTAATGCTGAACGCTGTTCTGAAGAGAGCGAAGCATAGTCGGGCAGATCATATATCGGTACATTCGCTTCGATTTTGCTTGCTAGTGGGTAGTGGCAGGGAACAGACTCCGTTGTAAGTTTCTTGAACTCGTCCAGTGATGGTGGTTGCTTGACGGAGAATAGCCGAGGTCCGATTGGTGGCTGGTGACCATTGGTGTGGCCGTTCGCGGAATGCATTTTAGATATCAGAATGTATCAGAGATGTCATGTATGGCATCGCCCTCATTTCAATGCTATATAATCGCGTCGGCTACATAGGTGATAGGTAAGCTTGTGGGATGATGTACCAGATCGGCAATTCTGCCCGCTTGCGGTGGTTGTTCCTTCTTTGGGAAGCGGAGAAGGCGGCGGCCCCACTTACGATTACAAACCCCTTGCGCATTCCATCCTCCCCTCCAGTACCACCTGTCGTTCGACACCAGTCACAATGATCTTTCGCGATTTACTTTCCACATGGGAATAAGAACAGTGGGTAGAAACATGAGCTATCGCGACCTGGTCGCAGGCACTGCTCTCGTGCTTTTCTTCTGACTCCTCGACTTTACCACGGCACAGCGGCACCTAAGTATCAGTAATCGTCACAGCCTTTGATCCTTCGCGGCGCGGCAAAGCCCACCCCCAGAGCTTAATGAGACCGCAACCATGGATTTCGACTTGAAGCACTGCGGAAGACCAAAGACTCGTGCACTATTTTCAAGCTCTGTCGCCAGTTCTAAGTTTTCAATTGTCATATGCATGGGGGCCGATTGCGCAGGTATGGCCGTACACAATTGCACCGGTAAAACTTTATGAAGAGTGTATGAGCTACCTAGGTATCATCAGGATCTCATATACGTTCAAGCCTCGGGTCAATATGTTACACCAATCTGCCCCTGCGAAGTACGTTAGACTGCGACGCGCAGACCTTTGCGAACAGCATTGCCGATGCCCGCAACCCTCTCTACTTCTCATCCTCTACTTCCTCAACCTCCCAATCTCCATACACAACTCCCGGTCGTCCATTTCGAACACCAGCGTATCTTGGCGACCCTCCACCAGGTCCAGCGTCGTGAGGCCGGTCGGAATCCGAAGTATTGTCCGGAGATTCAGCTCGCGGATGATTTCGAGGATCGGGTCCCGGCCCGCCCATGCCTCCTGGGAAAAACATTGGGCCACGTGGGAAAGGCATGCCGCCCGGTGGCATCGGCCCTCCTGCACCACCGCCAGCCATGCGCATCTGCTCTGCCATCATCTGTTGGCGATATGCGGCCATGATTACCTGTTCTTGTTGCGCCTCCATCATTTGCTCGCGCTGAGCTCCCATCATCATCGTCGCTCTCATGCGCAGCTGTTCCGCCATTTGCAGGCGTTGTCTTAGCGGCATGCCCTGCATTTGCGCTTCTTCCAACTGCGCTCTCATCTGCATTTCCAGCTGCATCTGTCGCATCATCATGACTATCCTGGGGTCCATGGTTGATGGCGGTGTTCAGCCTCCCGACGTGCTGAGATGTAGTCTAGAGAACGAGCAAGGTTTTTGGCAGTACCAAGGCTGTTTGTGGGCTTTGGGAGTTTCGGTCGTATCGAGCCGGGTATATATTGATTTGCAGAGGTACGTTAAAAGGATTTGTGCCTCTGGCTGAGGGAGATCGCTTTCGCCACAATCAATATTCATGATCAGTGAACGATTGAAGTGAAGACTTCGTCATTACACCGCACCCACCAAGAACACGATTAGAAACAATTTGTCAATGGTACCTGGGTCATCATGTCACGCACGTTTGCGGAGTATATTCACCGCGATATGAAGGTTCCGCAATCGTCACGATCCGAACTTTGGATTTGTCAGAACTCTACTTCACGCTATCTAGCCAACTACCAGTACGAGCTCAGTTGATAAAGCAATAGCATACATCAATTGTCGTCTCGCAGAACCGGCGCCAAAGCAGCTTCCTTCTCCCTCTGATCCATCGCCGCCATCATGCGCTTTAGAAGCTCTGTCGTTCTGTCTGCAGACTCACGTACAACTATCAATTGCGTCAATATCATCTCCCGCCTGTCGGGACCATGTAGCTTGTTGTTGATTTGCTCCATAGTCGCCACGCCCTCCTCATACAGCTGCATCCAAGTCCAATGCTCTACCCACATATGCTTGTTCTCCACCGAGACCTTGGTCCTGGCTTCACTCAGAGCAGCCTTCATATCTTCGAGTAGCTTGGCGCTACGCTGACAAACTGAAGGAAAGTTTTCGGGGGTCAACTTACCGTTGAGGAATTCCTCGGGGAAGGTGTCGATCTGCATAAGGAGGGCTTCGCAGGCCTTGAAGTGGTCAGGGACTTGGAGCTCAATTTCTTTTAATTCGTTTTGGTGTGCCATTTCGTCGTTGGTGAGTCTCAATGTAGCTGGGATGATTGGTTTGAAGTGAAACCCTCGAGGAAGAGGTGTTGGTTGCAAAGGAGCATGCGACGAAGAGAGTGAAGTTCAGCTGAAATATGGGTGGTTTGCTGTAAGGTGAATGTATAATTACGCCTCGAAGGACTGACGACTGGGAAAATGCTGACATTGTCATTGAACAGACGGTACAGTGATTCAGTCCCCATCGTTTGCTACTGCTGCCTATTTACTTGGGGATAGATCTGCTGTATAATAACAGTGCCTCGGAGTGACTTCCTCACAGATCACCAAACCCACCCTCAACCGTACATACGAACGGACAATCAGCAATGTCCCTCAAAGCAGCAGACGAAAGTGAGGCATCTATGCGGGTTCTAAAAAGCAATCTATTTGATGAGTGTAAGAAGATACATACAGGAGTCGAGCGCCTTCTCGAACGAACAAACATCGAGGGAATGACACAGCCACAGCTGAAGTCTGTATATGAAGATGTCGTCAAGATACTCGACCAGTTTACCAACGCGATCCAGATTTGCGACGTCCACATTCATAAATTGAAGACGACAATCCTAATGGATCTAACAGAGCCCCGTTCAATCCTTTTCCTACAAGAGAAGTGGAACAAAGCTCTCATCGACAGATATCTAAAGTCATTACGACAACTTCACAGCCTCGAGCGTAAGCTCAGATACGCCAAAGAGGGGAAGGAGCTATTTGCCCTACCGGATTACGATACTACTGCATACATTCCAGCCCCTCCGGATCACGATATGGAATGCACCGGACGTACATTTGTGATCGCGCGCATACTGTGGCTGATGAAAAAGGCCGAGAGGAACCTGGATACATTCCCTGCCCGAGGTTATCCACGCTACATACGCCAGGGGACTTGGCAAGACGATCCAGCTAAGCAGTGTCTGACTCTCCCACAAGACAAGAAGTGGATGCTGGCCCCATGTGAACATGAGCTCATATGTCTACCCTCATCCAAGGAATGGTCCGCCTTGTTCTTGCATATCGGCCATCTGACTATCCTCGAATGGAAATCTTTGGGTGAACCTTCGGCTAATATTATGGATATCGGTATGACTATGGGGGATATGAAGCACGTCCAAGGCTTCACGGAACGCGCCACGGACGAAGCAGTAGAGGCTGGTTTCGAAGAGTGTGAGATATGCGGACGCAGCTTCTCCGATCAGATTGGACGAGATGATGTGGAGCCAGCTGTGAAGATGATCTGTGGCCATTACATAGGCGAGCAATGCCTTCAGGCTTGGATCGACACGCTAGCTGTCAACGATAAAGAGATGGATGTATCGTGCCCGATGTGCAGGACTAAACTATGCATCGGAGCATTTCCACCCAAGATTCGAGACCGGGTCTTCGAGTTTGTAGAGTTTATGCGTAACGATCCGGCATTCGATCGAGAGGTCGATCGGTTTCTGTTGAGCGCGACGGAGGGAGATGTGAGGCAGTGCTACGGCCCTGAGCTCGGTGTCATGCTTGCAAAGCTGTCTGTGAAGATTAGCGAGGGGGAGAAGATGCTGAATAGCATTCTCAACAGCATCGACAAGTTACGAGGAGAATGTAACAGGTGGGGGACGTTATCGTAGCCTACTAGTGCTATATGGATTTGTTCGATCGCGAGTACTCCATCGTCTGGACTGGTGCCATGATCGGAAGACGCGTGGGCTTATTGAGTGACGGTACCTATGATCGTGAGTATTTCGATGCTTAACGACAAAAATCGTCAGTGTAGAAAGTAGTGAGAGCGTACCTGCGTGAGAATCTGTTACTCTCAGAATTCCAGATGGAGCGGTCTGCAATCATGCATCGACTCGTGGGTCAGCGAGGAGAAACAGGGCGTGCCACCTACTCTAATTGTCCAACGCCACCGCACGACTATATTGATCTGTTTCCAGAAGTTGTGCGGCCGATCCTGTACGACAACGCAGCCTTGGCATCTAGCGGTATTGCAATTGACAAGGAGGCTGTCACCTGTCTACCAGGCATCCTTGCGAGCGGAGGAAATTTCAAGGTTCACGGCGGCTTGGACGTTCCGTTCCCGTTGACATGTGGTGTGTGCGAGTGTGTGAAGCTAGGCTTCCGCCTCACCACCAATCTCGTTCAGAACAGTCGGAAGTCCAGACCGTGGCCCGAACGCTACGATGACCAATATCGGCAGCCGACGGACCATTGCTATCGTGAAATCGGATTCGCATCGCGGGTAGTGGATCCCTACACAGCCCGGGTGGCATCCGCGGAACGAATAGGAGAATTCCAATATCGGCGGTTTCTTTTGGTGCATATTCGCCAAGGTGCCAGAGATTCAAAACGTGAAACGCATGATCACCCCAGATCTTGGCGACAGCGGTTTCCGCTGTGGTTGTGTTGGTAGTGTCGAGGCTTGGCACGGCGCTTCCACCGCTTAAATAGGTTTCAACGTGTGGTTGGGACTCCTGTTTTCATCTAAAGTGAGACTAGAACAAAAGAATCGTTCTATGCGACTGGGTACTATGGGCTTAGGATGGCTTATGACGCCTTGGGGGTGGGGTGGCGCCGTGTAGATTAGATGAAGAGAATGGGTGTTGATGAAATTTAGGGACCGAAAAATGGATATCCCTCCAATGGAGCGGAACGATGCGGTGAACCACGCTGGGAAACTGGTTTGTATAAGTATCGCAGTGGTTACCGTGTTGTAAAAATCATCGCAATCATCCAGCATTCGATACCAACCAGTACATTCGCTTCCAACTTTTTACATTCACTTCTTTTGAACATATTCATTCTTTACCATCAACATGAAGGCCTCGATCATCCTCTCTCTTCTTGCGCCCTTGACGGTCGATGCGCACTACATCTTCAACCGCCTCATGGTCAACAACCAGGCCATTGGTGGTGACTATGCTTACACCCGCAAGAACACCAACTCCTACATGCCCTCGTTCACCGCCGACATCGTCAACTCCCCCGACCTGAGGTGCAACAAGGGAGCCAAGGCTGGAGGTGTTCCCACCTACACCGTCAAGGCCGGTGACAAGATTGGCTTCAAGCTCGCATTCAACGAGAAGATCGAGCACCCCGGCCCGGGCTTCGTCTACATCTCCAAGGCCCCTAGCAGCGTCGCCAACTACGATGGCAGCGGTGACTGGACCAAGGTCATGGAGAGCGGCCTCATCAACCCCAGCCAGCCCGGTGTCGACACTGCCTGGGACAGCTGGCAAAAGGACCGCCTTGAGTGGACCATCCAGAAGAGCATCCCTGCTGGCGAGTACCTTGTCCGCGTTGAGCACATCGCCATCCACGAGGGCCACGTTGGCAAGGCTCAGTTCTACATGGAGTGCTTCCAGCTGAAGATTGAGTCTTCTGGTACCGGCAAGCTGTCCCCCACAGTCAAGATCCCCGGTCTTTACAAGGCCAACGACGCCGGTATTGCCTTCAACAAGTGGTAAGTTCATCCCAACCGTACGGAATTCTCGTGCCAGACATACTAACACAGTCCCAGGAACAACCCCAAGTCTTACCCCATGCCCGGCCCCAAGCTTTGGAACGGACAGTAAGCGACTCGTTTCGCTCACTGGTGTTCCATCAGGCAGTCAAGTTGAGGAGGAATCGGTCTTTTTTTACACATTGCACGCCCTAGTGGTGCTTACTTTCTACCTTTGCCCGCATTCATAGCGCTCGATCTCAGTAGCTTTTGACAAAATCACAATGCGTTTACCTCAATTCGATGTTCCTTGATTTCCGTGATGATGGCGATGGGGTGTGAGGCTTGGCATTTGGTCGACATATTGTGGATCGTGATCAGCCAGCCTTGTATACTCAGCTGGTGACCCGAGCGCAGGCAAGGCGACAAGTCGCGCGCGCCTACTGCCGTTAGACCGCTGTTAGTAGAAGGGCTAGAGGTCTGTTCACATTAGCGTACAACAACAAGATGGCTGGGTAGAGATGCCCGATGGTGGGAACATCTGTTCGAGAGCGCCAGCGCAGTAGTTCTATAGCGGCCCAATGCATAATGAAGATGCAGCATCGCGAATTGTGCGCAACTACATGCGAAACAACGTCAGTTATGCAGGGCGAGTGCGCAAGATGAAGCGAATGTCGCGGTGTAGAGTTGAAGATTGTGTGACGTGGTAGGCGAAGTGGGCCGCAGCCTGGCCAGTGCGGGTCGCGGTTGCCCGGGGAGCGGTCGCTGAATCGTGTTTACCCAACCAAGACGGGACGTCAGGTTGCGATAGGCCCTGCTTAGCTTTACCATACCACATCCCCGCTATCAATCGGGGCGTGACCACAGAGAACTACTCTCTCCCATTGCTACCATCGACATCTGTCTTTCGCTGGAGCATTTTGCGCGTCCCACTCCTAATCGACGCCGCCTCTCACTATTCTAATCGACGCATGTCATCCACCCGCCGTGCATGCCCCGAACAAGTTGCCGGTCAACACCAAGTACTGTGTAATACAACATCCACATAATACCCAACATGGCAGTCGGCCAGGCGCTTCCAGTGCGCTTTCCCTGCTGGTGCAAAGCTGTCTATTCATGGGGAGGCGAGGTGAGTTCAGACGGAAGCTTCTTGCTGCTGCATCTTGACTGACGCCATGCTAGACTAAACGCGACCTCGGATTCATAGAAGGCGACCTGATTGAAGTCCTCAATGCCGGCGATGGGGCCTGGTGGATGGGCCGGTTGAAGCGCGACAGGCGCATGGTCGGCCTGTTCCCATCCAACTTCGTCGAACTACTCAGCGAAGACTACCAGCCATGGGCGCGCAACGGCAGCGGTGGAAGCATGTCGAGGCAGAACAGTGCCCAGGAACAGCCGAAGCCCGCGCCACAGAAGCAGAAGAGCATGTTCAGGAAGCCCTTCACGGCCTATGCGGCTGCAGGCGCCCCGAATCCAGCTGCAGCGGCGCGAGAGAGGCTCAAGGCCGGCGGCATCAACTCACCGAACGGCAGTGTCAAGACCAAGTCTCCCTACTCGTCGATGAAGAGGTCGTCTATCGAGAGCCGAGACAGCCCGTCCCCCGCCACGTCGACAAGAAAACAATCGAACCTGCGCGCAGTGTCACCGCGACCTGCCTCCAAGAGGACGCCTGTAGCACGAGCTGTATCGCCAGCACCACCCTCACGACACGGCTCGCACGCACGCGCACCCTCTCCCGCACCACCCGCCGAATACCGCTACCAACCTCGCGCCGTCTCGCCAGCACCTCCCATCCGACGCGGCTCGTACATCCCGCCACAGGCTGCCGCACCTCCAGCCCAATATCAATACCAGTCTCGTGGAGTGTCACCTGCACCTCCCATACAACATCGCAACTACGCGAGAGCCGCATCTCCAGCTCCCCCACAACAGATACAAGACCTATACCGAACAGCTTCGCCAGCACCCCCGAGACAACATCAAGACTATTACCGGGCAGCGTCGCCAATTCCTCCACGACAAAGTCAGGATCTATACCGCGCAGCCTCACCAGCACCCCCAGTTCACTACCAGCAGCACTCGAGAGCTGTTTCTCCCGCGCCCTCGTTCCAGTACAGAGCATACGACCGTGGTCCTTCGCCAGCCCCATCGTTTGGTGAGCGTTCGCGCGCTGCCTCACCAGCCCCCTCGATCCAATACCGCGCATACGACCGAGGCCCATCGCCATCTCCTTACCAACACCAACTCGATTACGACGATCACAGCCGCGGCCCATCGCCTGCGCCTTACGATGACGAATTTGAAGGAGACGTTGGCTCTCCACCGCCTCCTCCACCACCACCGCATCGTGTTGCTTACGACCCCAGCAGAGCTCCATCTCCCGCGCCTCCTTCCCACAACGGTTTCATCACACCCGAACCGCCCTCGCCTGACCCAAGAACACGTGCAGGCCACTTCACACCTTCCCCGCTCACGGCAGCGATGGACGATGTTATGACGTCTCTGCAGGATATGACAACGTCGAACAGTAACGAATCGCCAGAAGACTCTCCAACTCCAGCCAACCCGTGGTCTCCAGAGGCATTCGATCAAGTGTACCAAGAGTCAGCGAAGAAGGTCAGGGCACAGTCCGCGATGGACCAGGGTGATGAGGATGAAGAGGAAGGCCTGCCAGATGTCAACAACTACATGAAGCGCATGGAGAGTCGTCTGAGGCGAATGAAACAGCAGGAACAAGCCAGGAACGGTGAACTTTTCATTGGCGAGGATGAAGGACCAACTGTACCATTGAAAAGCTCCCATCAGAGGCCTGGATCCTCGCGGGCAGACACTGACCCAGAGATTCAACGGAAGGGCTCGAAACTGCTTAATCACCGCAAATCTGCTTACAACATGGGACGTAATGCCCTTGGACGAACATTTACGAGCAAAACGAACTCTACGACTACGACCCATACCAGCAGCAGCACTGATCGCAGCTTGATGTCTGGACACTCTGCGACGAACATGAGTGCTACAAGCGCCGGAAGCTACTACCGCAAGAAGTTCGGCAAAGACCGACCGAAGAGCGTAATGAACACGAAGGACACAGCTGGGAAGGGATACGGCTTCGACGATGGACGACCAGAGACGCCCTTTACTGGTGTCACATATCACTCCAGCCACGCTTCGCAGCCACGACCTGGTTCCAGTGATAACCAGCAAGCTGAGGTCAGCACACCAGCAACAGACGACCCGGATCCGCTTGGTGGACTGAGACAGCCCTTGAAGACGAAGCGCAGCGGCTTCTTCCGCAAGATGATAGACACGGCGAAGACTCAGGCGGCAAATGCTCGTAGCACCATCGACACGATAAGCAGGCCAGGATCCCGGGCTGCTAGCCGAGCAGCGGGTCGTGCAACCAGTCGCGCCGCAAGCCGGATGGACAGCAATGAAGCAACAGGTATCGAAGGAGGTAAAGCGACCCACACGGCAAACCCCTCTAGAGATACAGGCCTGGGGACGGTGGATTGGGTACAAGTCCGCCGTGACGTCAACCGATCCAACTCTCTCAGCAAGAATGAGCGTGCGGAGCGAGCCGAAAGATGCCAAATGATGGATATTCCCGTCTTGAACCCGATTGAGATCTTGTACGAGTCAGCGGAAGGAGACGAGGGTCTCGACGGCCTTCCCATCACCGAGCCTACCGATTTTGCAGCCTGCAGTCTTGGCCATGTTGACAAAAGCACGCGGTTCATCAACAGCGTTCCTCTTGGAACTAACCCAGCGACCTTGGCTCAGGCATACGTGTGCCGACCCTACCGGAGCGATATGCAACGATTACGGGCCATCTTTACCTGGGTCAGCGAACGTATCGCGTGGGAGGACGACTTCGAAGGCGAGATGGACCCGAAGCATGTGATTCAGGGCAAGCGTGGATGCTCTCAAGAGATCGCCATGGTTGTGGCAGAGATGTGCGCTTCTGTTGGAATGCATGCTGAAGTTGTTCGTGGCTATTTGAAGACGCCTGGCGAACCTCTGGATCTGGAAAGCGTTGCCCGACCGAATCACTTCTGGAACGCTGTCATCGTTGAGGGCGAGTGGCGTATCATGGACTGCTCGCTTGCTGGGCCTACAAATCCAAAGCGAGTCCACTACTCAACGGCGGGATCATCCGTGGCGGAGACGTGGTACTTCCTCGCTCGTCCCATGGAGATTTGCTATTCTCATGTTCCGCTCCTGCCCGAACAGCAACACATTTGCCCTCCACAGCCTCACGAGGTGCTGATGGCTCTGCCTTGCGCAACACCGGCTTATTTCCGTCACGGTCTCAATATGGTCAACTTTGACACTAGCCTTCTCAATTTGGATAACCTCGAGATGGGTCACGTGTATATTGACGTGCCGGAAGACGTAGAATGTGTTGCGGAAGTCGAGGCAAGATCCTACTCACAAGACATGGACGGCGACTTTTTCGAAAGCGGTGAAATTGTCAAAAAGCCGGCATTGGCGCAAGCTGAATGGTACGGCGGCCAGAAGAGATACACCGTCAAGGCTCTTCTACCGGGTGATGGAGGTCAGGGTGTCCTAAAAATCTATGCAGGACCTCGGGGACTCATGGTAAGTTTGTTTTAAGACACTGTCAATACATGCATACTAACGTTTTCCAGCACTCAAACAAGATGAACCCTCACAATCTGGCAATCGGCCTTCCAATGACCCATACCGGCACCAATCCTCCGTACTCATTCTTGACACTGCATCCTACGCCCCATGCCCAACGAAACGACCTATACGTCGCTCAGCCACAGTGCGCCAATTTGGCTCTAAACAACACTTTCGTCTTTTGCGTGCGCCAGCATCCATCATCCCTCACAAAGTCGCCCGAACCCAGTCCTGCGATGCATGGCCGAGCGTCGCCAAATCCCTTTGCCCGTCCTGCTTCTGCTATGAGCATGCAGAGCATCTCAGCTACTGGTTCCAACTACACAAACCCATCTCAAAGTTCTTCCGGATCAGCAGACAGTAGGAGCAACAAACCCGCTAAGCTAGCCGTACAAACACCTTCTGGCAAGATTATCCGCCTGACGAGAAAGACGGAGCACATGAGCAGTACCAACGATGCCGACGGTACGGCTTGGGAGACGATCATCAAGATTGGAGAGAAGGGTACATGGCGAGGCCTGGTACTTGCCGACCGAAGCGCGAGGTGGTGTGTTTTCGCTCAGTGGGAGTGTGCCTGATTTTGTAGCGACTTTTCTCTTCAAAGTACGTATTATGACTTGTAATGATAGCGTTTGGTTATAGTATGACCGCGACGGCCGTTACGGCACTTTTGCATAACTCGGCGTTTCTGTAGGATATGGGGTTTTGAAAATACTATTATGGCGTATTGGGTAACAAGACGATGCTTGAGCTTTTCACCAGTGATGTACGAAGATTGTGATAGAAAAGATGGAGTCATCTCAACGATCAGCTCGTACCAAGACCAGATTATATTCTGAGTCAAAGGTGCATTCTATCCTTGTCGGTGAGTTACCTTGATCTATATAACACTCGCTACTAAACTGTCGATGCGCAGAAAAGGCAGCCCCGTACTCCGTAGTGACTCGTACCTGCCAAGCTCGGCGATAAGAAGCTGCCCCGCGTCATCAGTCAACCCCACCACGTCTTTTTCCCAACCCCAAAGACTGTCCGACGACAACACCATACGCGCACCATACCCACCGCCAACATGGACGCGCAAATCGCCGAATGGCAACAACGCTCCGAGGCACTCAAGCCCCTCAACCTCAAGCAAATCGAGCCCCACCTCCTCGAACTCGACGCCCACCTCACCCTGCGCTCCCACATTGTCGGCTACACCCTCTCCGACGCCGACACGACAGTATGGAAGACAATCCGCGAGAACCGCGTTGCACACGCCTTCATCAAGCAGGATCTGATGAAGAACCTGTGTCGCTGGTTTAGGTATATCGAGGAGGCGTATCCACAGAGTGTGGTTGTTGTTAGTGGAGGTCAGGGGAAGAAGGAGGATGGGAAGGCGAAGGGAAAGAAGGAGGGGGGCAAGAACGATGATGCGAATTATGATATTGGGTTGCAGGATGTGGGCGATGGGTCGGGGATTGTTACTAGGTTTCCGCCTGAGCCTTCGTAAGTCGCCCTCTCAACCATGCGAACCACTTCTAACTGTATCGCAGAGGCTACCTCCACATCGGTCACGCAAAAGCAGCGCTGCTCAACGACTATTTCGCGCACGAGAAGTACAAGGGCAAACTCATCCTACGTTTCGACGACACAAACCCCACAAAGGAGAAGCAAGAGTTCCAGGATGCTATCGTCGAGGACTGCGCGCTTCTCGGCATCAAGCCAGACCAGGTCTCTTACACCAGTGATTGGTTCGAGCAGCTATACGAGAGCTGTGTGCAGGCGATCAAGGACGGACTGGCATACGCAGACGATACAGTACAGGAGAAGATGCGCGACGAGCGCATGAACGGTATCGCTAGCGCTCGCCGTGATGCCAGCGTTGAGGACAACCTCGCGCACTTCGAGGAGATGAAGAAGGGCAACGAGGAGGGCCTGAAGTGGTGCATCCGCGCAAAGATGTCGGTTGACGACCCGAATAAAGCCATGCGCGACCCTGTCATCTACCGCTGCAACCCCCAGGCGCATCACCGCACCGGCGAGAAGTGGAAGATCTACCCTACCTACGACTTCTGCTGCCCCATCGTCGACTCGCTTGAGGGTGTCACCCACGCGCTACGCACGACCGAGTACAACGACCGCGACGCGCAGTACCAATGGTTCATCAAGAACCTCAAACTGCGCAAGGTGCACAACTGGGGTTTCGCGCGTCTAAACTTTGTCCGCACGGTGCTGTCCAAGCGTAAGCTCACCAAGATCGTTGATGCTGGTATCGTTGCGGGCTGGGATGACCCGCGCATGCCAACTGTCCGCGGTGTCCGTCGCCATGGTGCCGTCATCCCGGCTCTCCGCGAGTTCATTCTCAAGCAAGGTCCCTCCAAGAACATTGTCAACCAGGACTGGTTCGCCTTCTGGGCTACCAACAAAAAGCACATTGAGCCTACTGCTGCCCGTTACACTGCGATCGACGATTCTGGCCGTGTTCCTGTCACCATCATCGGCGCGCGCGAGGGCGTGATCTCCGAAGACAAGCCGAAACACGCCAAGTACGACCTCGGCAACAAGAAGATCGTCTTCAGCTCCTCCGTCATCATGGAGCAAGCCGACGCGCAGTCTTTCGCTCAAGACGAGGAGATCACACTGATGAACTGGGGTAACGCCATTGTGCGCAAGATCAGCCACTCCATCAACCCCCTCGAGATGGCCAAGCACGGCCTCAAGACCGTCACCGGCCTCGAGCTCGAACTGCACCTCCAGGGTGATGTCAAGAAGACGTCCAAGAAGGTCACTTGGTTGAGCAACGATCAAGATCTCATCCCTGTTGAGCTGGTCGACTACGACTACCTCATCACAAAGGATAAGCTGGAGCCTGATGACAACCTCGACGACTTCCTTAACAAGGAGACTGAGACGAGGACCAAGGCTATGGCTGACTGCAATGTTGCTGAGCTCAAGGTCGATGACATCGTACAGTTTGACCGCAAGGGCTTCTTCCGCATTGACCGCGCTTTTGCACATGGCGAGGCGGTCGTTGCGTTCCAGATTCCTACTGGTAAGAGCAAATAGATAATGCTCTTTGGGTTTTTACATCAGACATGCTGTGATAGTAAAGAACTGGTACCAGTGCAGTGCACTCTATCACATCCAGAATCAAGAAGGACTAGAGTCAAAGCTCTCATGTGCCACTTCCACTTCTCGATGCTTTGATTTACTAAATTTTCTTTTGGGCTGCCTCACATGCACAATCAAATGAGGAAGTTGAGTCCGTCCTGACATCTTCGTTCTAGTTGTGATTCGCTTCTGCTTCTTTCATGGCCAAATGAAGGCCACAGCTTCCATGTTGCCATGCATTCCAAACTAAAGCATTGCTCCTTCCCTCGTCAGAAATTTTCACCTTCACTTTCCACGCTCACTGTTCATCGTAACTCCTGCAGACTCTTCAAAATCTCCTCACCTTGCTGGCTCGAAGTTTCTTCTCCTTCTCTTCTACATCTTCATCGCCGCTACCTTCAAATTCACGGAGCATCTTCCATTCAGCATTACCCTCACGAAACAACACCAGAGGAGTTACCATGAGGTTCTCCGTTCCTGCTGTCTTCCTGGCAGCATGCAGCATGCTCACTGCTAGTGCCGCACCAGCGGTCGGGATGGGAGAAAGTGAGTAGTGCCATCCAACGCGACGAGAGCTCCTGCTAATGACCACAGCCACCGGTGTAGCACTCGGCGACGAGACCATCACCCTCAACCTAGGCCACAACGGCATTAACGTCGGCGACAGCAAGACCCTCTACCACGACGTCAACAAGGCCCTCGAAGAGCTCTGTTCCGAAAACTATTGCCTAGACAGGCCCGCTTCATTCTCCGTCTCGGTCGTAGAGTCCACCTCTCGCCCCCCGTACCAGAGGCGCCGCGTCAAGGCGACAATCAGCCTCACCGTCCTGATGGCCGACTGGGGCGGCCGCGTCGATGTTCGCAAGGTCTTGAGCAACACCATCGCCGCAGCATTCGAGCGCGGAACCTACGACCCGAAGAACTGCTACATGAACCGGATCAAGGGCGACAAGATTGAGCATTTTCGGGACTGTATGACGACGGACTATGCCGAGGTGCTTTTGTCGAACGGATATAATATGAACGTCTTGTTTGAGGGGCCGCATAGTACGGTGAAGGCGCTGAACTATGACTGTAAGAGGGAGGTTGATGATATGGACTCGTTCTTGAAGAACGACTTGCCGTGGAAGCCGAAGGATGCTGACGTCAATTGTATGCCGAAGTAGATGCGAGGGCGACATGTGATGGGATAGAGAGGGGTATGTAGGATAGAGACGAGGATTCACCCCGGAAAAGGCGAGGGGATGGTGGAATACAGGCGATCTCCTTGGATGTCCAATGGGTAAGGATGATCTTGCCTAAGACTTTCAGGGTTCTCATAGGATCTTGAAGTCATACTGTAGTATGAAGGTAGTAATGGAGCTTCACGTTCAAACAGCAAAGAGGTTGTTCATGGGTATCAGATTGATTCTTGTACTGTATCTAGATCTTTTCTAGGCTCGTGACTCTTGTCACGGCCACCACCCACCCACCCGACGACATCATGTCGTCATACACAAATCGTTATGAACAAGCCGCCAAACCACCGAAATTTTGTCTGGCAAGGCATCGTCAAGCCCAATATGCTTGAGCGTGATCATAGCTCTTCGAGCCGCAAGCCAAGTGTGGATTTACTTGGAGTTAGACCCACCGCCCTCCTTCCTCCCCTGCGTACCCTCCTTAGTAACCTCATCAGGCTCACCCTCCTGCAACTTCTTCTGCCTCTCCTCCTCACGCTTCCTCTCGTGCTCCCTAACCATGTCGGGCGGGCTATCCTCAATAAGGTCCGAGTCACCACTCAGTCCACTCCACTTGGGCAGACCATCTGGGATATCCATAACGCGCTGGCCGTAGAACATGTGGCAGCGGGGCTTGAAGTACGCCTTGTCCTCGTCGGTCTTGAGGTGCACAAGCGAGGGGAAGAGCAAAATCATGTTGCGGCCCTCGTCCATGATGGGCGAGTGGCAGTAGGAGCAGCGCACTTTGCAGGGTAGCTTGTGCTCGATGGATTTGTCGGTTGGGTCATACCATTCTAGGTCGTGGTGGCCGTTGGTGAAGTTGATGTCGTCTTTGTGGAAGATGGCGGCCCATTGGAAGGGTGCGGCTGAGGGGAGGATGTTAGTATGCATGCTGTGTGTGATGAAGTATGGGAGGCTTACCATGTTGTGTCTGGCAGGTGGTGCAATGGCACAGCTTGCTGTCTAGAGGCTCTCTTCGGCTGAGCTGGTACTGAACCTTTCCGCAATGGCAGTTGGCCTCGTACTTGACGTCAAAGTCCTCGTTCTTCTCGTGGACGCGGTAAGGGGGACGCTGCTTCCACTCAGACTTGCCGGTCGTCTCCTGACCGCGGCTCTGGTCCTTCTTAACCTGTTCCTTGTCCATTCTGAAGGCGGATTGAGAGAAAGCGGGATACTGTCGCGTGAGGTGTGAAGCAACTAGTCGGGCACGGGGTACAGCTCTTGAAGTCGTTAGAAGTGGTAGCCGACGGAATGCAATTGAAGCTGCGGACATGAATAGAGAATTGGAGGGGATGTGGTGGTGTTACGTGGGTGGTTTTGATGTTTGCTTGCCGTCATCATCGATGCTTTATTTGGGGAGGCGCGTTGATCTGACGTCACCATGACCACAATTCCGCTACGCGACAACGCGTGCTCTAGATTCCTTATCCCCATTGTGGGCATCGATCGTCAAAAAGAATACGCCCACGCGCCTTTCCGTCAGCGAAAACGCTCAGATATGGAGCCCAGATTTCGCCTTCCAATGCTATGCTTTTGCTACACAATCCCATTCGTCAATTCCTCTCCTAGTGTCCCACTCTCCCGCACTTCATCGCGATCGATCTTGCATCGCGGTTTGCTATGAGCCGTAGCCCATGACCCTGACATCGTTGGAAGCCGTGCATCTGGTGGTAGCCATCGTGTTTCGCCATGTTTGATCTACTAATGATGGGTTTTCAGCTACCGCATCCCCAAAAGCCGGTTGTAGCTGGCATTGCGCTAATGCACGGAGTGGTTCCGTGCCTAGTTCCACAAAGTTTCATCGCAAGTAGCTTAGGTTCCTTTCAGTAGCTTTTGAGCTTCTTTGCTGGACAGACCAAAGACATTAATTAGGTAGTCGAGTCTGCCGACGTTGTTAGTTAAAGCATTTTGGTCGATTAATCATCTTCACTCACTTGATGTCTCCTGCTATCCGCCTGCGCACAGCCTCGAACTCAACTTCAGCTTTGTCTCTTGTCGCATCCTGCCTCTTCGAATTAATCGTCTTGACACGCAGCTTGAATTTTCCGCTGACAGGACGGTGATCCGAGACTTTGATGGTGTCGTGTCGCCTGTATTCCAACTGCTTGATCCTACCCAAGCCGCGGTACAACAGCCGATCACACCATGCAGGTGATCGCTGCTTCTCAGAAGTATCGTAGTTGTCGGTCCCCACGTCATACTTGTAAGTCGGAGCAAAGTTGATCGGCATCTCAGTGAACGCCCGCAAACGGAAGCCAGGATTGCGCTTGCGGGACAGAAGCAGCTGATCACGTTCGAGAAGTTTCGCCAAGTTGCCTTGCTGCACAGCAGCAACAACAGTGTTGCGAGGCATCGCGTCGATGCGGTAATTCAGATCGCCGTTCAAGATACAGATCTCGTGATCCAGAATCATGGAACCATCACCACCTCCAACAAAGTAGTTTGCGCATGAAGTTGGGGAGCGGTTCTTTGGTAATGGTGCGTTCTCCATGATTGCGGCTGCGTCGTTGTTGCGATGTACTGTTTGGGTCTGACCAGCCGCAAGATGGCAGTTGATAAAGCACAGGGATGAATCGTCGATGAAGAAGCGCACAACTAGTGCACCCTTGTTGCCAACACGGCCGCTGAAGCCAAGCTTGATTTCAGCTGCGCATACGTCGCGGATGTTGGCCCGTTCCGAAGCCTTTACAAACACACAGGTGAACAGACCGACGAGGTTGGCCGTATGCAGAAGTACGTAGTTCTGTTTGGGACTGTACTCGTCCAGGACGCGAACAAGATGGTCTCGCCACGCTCGATATTGGTGTGACATGTGCTCGCTCTCTGATGTCTCTTTGTGCTTCTTTCTTTTGAAGATACTCTTGGCCGTGATCTTCTTGTCTTCCAGATCGACCAATTCCTGGAAGCCAAACACAAGGATATCAGGCGGATTCTCGGGTTCGAGTATTTCCCGGAAGAAGTTGCGATCTTGCTCGGTATTACGTATATTTGCGGGTTTGACTGCGCCGGCGTTCCATGTCATGACTCGCGCCGAGAGTTCTCTGAATTCGCAGTACTCCCCATCACGTTGTTGCATTAGATTTTCTGCAAATTGTCAGTATGGCACCACATAATACACACAGTACGACTTACCCAGCCAATCGTCCTTCATCATGCCATCCCAGACGCGCAGCATTGTGTCTGTGCCAAGGGACGCAACCTGGAACCTGTCGAGTTTCCAGATGCTCGTACGATCCGCCAAGATGCCCGCTATCGGCTTGTCGTGTGCCTTCCAATCCTTCAACACCTTCCAGGGTGTCGACTTGGTGTCGTACACGTATATCATTCCGGTACTGTAGCCAGCCCAAAGGACGTCACCAACACCGACCAGGGAACTGATCTTGTACACACTGACATTCACGATTCCAAGACATTCGAAGCTCTTCTTGGAGTATATTGTAACTTTCCCGTCTGCGTGTCCGAAGTACATGCGGTCGGGCTGACTGCTGATGATAGCACCGGAGGTTACGTCTCCGATATTGAGCTGAGATAACGAACCCTGGGTTAATTGCTGGAAATGGTTGTTATCCGACGTGCGGGCGTAGACGCGGATGTCTTTCGTTGTGGCTACCCATAATTGCGAGCCTGAGATGATAGAAAAGGTGCTTCCACGGGGGATACGGTAAGTAAGTGGAGTTTGCTGTAGGGACGGGCATCCAAACTCGTCAGCTGGCCAGATGTGTAGTACGCCGTCCTCGTCAAGAGACCACATTTCTGCAGCATAGCGGAAGATCTTAACGATGACACTCCTAGCGTGTGCGTTACTCTTAGTGTGCACTACACTTTGCGTGGGGATGTCAATCTCATGCATTTCGCCTGTGTTCGTTCCTAGCCATAATCGCTTGCCTTCATCTTCCACATCTTTCGCTGGTCTGAATGCAATCGCTGTGGCTTTGACTGTATCGCCATGAGCTAAGCTCATGAGCAGTCGCCCGTTCAGAACGTTCCATACATTCGTCACGTATCCGGTTGTACATATGTAATCGCCACAAATCGCAAAGAGCTTGGTCTCGTAGCCGGTGGGGATACCGGCTATACCGTCTGGGAACACTGGTGGTCTCCGGTTCGCTTGTGAGGAGTCTGGGTAGTCTGTTAAAGCAGTCGTCGGTTGCTTGTCTGCGCCCGTATCTTCTTCATCCGAGTCATAAGTATACGGCTGTGATAGCTGCGATGCCTGCGCAGTAATCGGCTGTGACGGTCTTCTCATTTCCCCCGAGTTCCGTGGAGGCGGTGGTTTCGGAGGTTCTAACGCTTTTCCGGGACTAGCGGATATGGCACCAGTTGTGTTGGTCCGCCGAGGGGGCGGCATGAACTTGTTGTTCGCTTCTTGCACCATTTGCCCAGGACGGGTTTGATCAAAAGATCGTCGGACTGGCAAATCAGGAGGAGGTGCTCTTTGTAGTTGTACACTCTTCCGCAGATCGAAATTGTCCTTCTCTCGTCGCGTAGGTAACGATGGGCGGTCTTCCGGCATGTCAGACGGTGATGGTGGCGGCATCGTTTTCGAGGCCTGCTTTCCTACTGGCCGGGGGTCCGCGAATGGGTGGTTCTCGGCGACTGCTTTAGATGCGGGAGCAGCTGCGAAGTAACCATTGTTGCCTCCAGTCATCTTTGGTTTCGAGAAGCCTGGGATGACTGGCGGAGAAGACTCGCCTTTCACGCTCTCTCCACTACTGCTAGGTGGTGTACTGAATGGAGAAATATCTGCAGTGTCTGATGTGGCTTCGGGCGCCAGGCCTGTACGAGCTGGTAAATCCACAGAAATCGACTTTGGTGGTATCTTTGGTTTACCCGCTCGGTTCACAGGCGGCGGTACGGGAGGCGCAGAGGATACCGGTCGATCACCCTTTCGCGGGTCATTGGCGGGGCCGTTGCCTGTGTGGGCTGGAAATGTAGGTTTCGCGTCCGTAGCGGGGGTGCCATTGCGACTGGGCATTTTGAAGAATCTCTTTCCGGCAGACACTGCTGAGGGCGAATCCAGCGCGGCGTGCTGGGCAGGTCGCTCGGGCTGCGGCGAGAGTATGGGAGAAGCGGAGGACTTGGGCGGTGATCTTGGTGACTGGACCGTAACCTTTGGTGGGGACCTTGTTGGTGACCTGGGCGGAGAAAAGGCCATCATCGACGTTGGTCTCTGCTTTGTATTGCCCCAGAGCGACCGTCCGAGGGTATTGGAGCGCGGCGTCACTGTCCCGCTCCCACTGTAGTCGGCCACACTGGGCGAGGGTCTCTCAGCATAGTCTCTGGGCATGTCCAAGGAAATGCGCCCATCCGTCCTCCTGTTGTCCTCGGGCATAGCAAGGCGATCATTGGGGCCGGGAGAGCGTTGTCGCGGAGTGGCAGGCGCGGCGGGTTTGTTTGTGCTGAGGAGGTTCTCGAACTGGGCGCGGAGGGAAGACACTGGCTTCTGTGCTGGGCGTCAGCAACATCTTCGTGCTGGGAAGGAGCTACTCACTATGGACGAGTCGTCCATGTTCTCCTCCTGCTGGTTGTCCATGATGATTGTTTTGTCGTCAGCCGGCACCGGGAGGTATCCTATAGCTGCGCATCGACCAGTGAGGTCTTCTTCCCATTTGGCGCTTCTTGTGAGGGTGGAAGGGGAGGCTGTCGCTCGCGGGCCGTCATGCAGCCAGCGCTACGGAGGCAGGATCCAGAAATAGCCTGTGCAGTAGTGTTTGTGGTAGTGGATACGGTGGCGGTGCGATGTGGTAGAGGCCCGAGTGACTGTAGGGCTCCCTAGCGGAGACGCGTATACTGCCTGCTAAGAATGTTCGGCGACAGGGAAGACCGGCGACAGCGCGGGGGTGCAGGTGTTTCGCAACTGTCGGAACGCAACGGCTATCGCGACTGCTCCCCGTGAGCGTGTACGGTCAGGTGACGTTCCGGTTTGCAGGCGATACCCGTGGACAGAGGCTCTTCAGGGCTGCGTTGGGCGCGGGCGGCTTGGAGCGGTGTTGTCGTGTCTGTCTACTGTCATTCCCCACAGCGCAGCAGCACGGAACCCTGCACACCACCAACGGCAAGGCGATCAGGCACCGGCGAATTATAGACGAGCATACAAAACGCCAAACTAGCCAGCCTGCAGCCGTCAGTCTGTACTCCCATAGCGCCGTAGTCCCCCTTCACCGACACCAGCCATGTGGTAAGCACGCGTTTCTTGTCGCCTCCGAGACTCCCCCGCCATGACCTCCGCGGCTGGCTGATGCCCATGTAGCAGACACATCCTCAACGCCCAGGTCTCCATCCGCTCGCCTTGCTGTACGTCGCCCGTGCCGAGATGTATGCGATGAATGCTGAGAAGGGATAGGCAAGAAATGGTTCGATTGCGCCGAGTGCCACCAGGAGCAGAGCGACCACCCGCTACAGCAGACGTTTGACATGGTCTTCATCTGCAAAAAGTGCAAAAAGGCCTTCCGCAAGGATGCGCGCGAATTCGAAGACGCGTAAGAATGGAATGTGTATTTTTCATGTGGCGCTGGCTGATGAGTGGTAGCGACGAGTACTGCCCGCACTGCGACAACCATTTCGTTCTAGAGGCCAAAACTCCCAAGGCCTCGCTGCAAGTCGAGGGCGAGGATGTGCGAAAGGACGCCAGGTAGGTCGCCTCCCTGGTCAGTGACGGAATATTGCTAACAATTCTGCAGGATGCTCAAGGACGAACGTGTACGAGCCGAAGAGATGCGCACCATATTCGATGTCAAGGAAGCACCGGACAAGTTGGGCTGAACCAGTGGGACACCGCGACATACAGTACTATGCGTAGCACAAGCTACAAACCCGTAGGGCGGGGGCCCTCACCCAAGAACATCACGCGACGAGCGAGGGGTTGGACGTGGAAAGACACTTCATGGTGTGCTAGATTGCCATTTATGAGCACTAGCTGGTCGTATCTGCGTTATACAGAATCATAAAGTCTATCACCCGACGCCACTGCTGTTCATGCCTTTTCGCCATCAGTCGTTAACCATGCCTCTATGCGCCACCAGATCCTGAGCCCTCAGCTGGGGTCTGGCGGGTGAGAATAGCGGCCTGGCCTGTACCGGGCTGCCGTCCAGGCCTCCTGTTGGCCGCCTCTTCCTGCTTCTCTGTGTTGATGTTCTCCACGTACTTCTCAATATCCTCAACGGGCAACATCTCGATGGGCTTTCCGGGTGCCATGATGGCAATCTCGATGTTCTTCGCGCCAGTCTGCACCACCTCCAATAGTGACTTGACCGTCAACTTGATTGTCTCTTCCCGGTCCATCCCTTCCTTGTGGTTACGTTCGAGGAACTCGCGGACTGTCTTGCTCGATCGGCCAATCGCATTTGCTTTCCTGGGTAATATTAGCACAGAGAAGTGTAACTTTGTGTATGCAACCTACCATGCTGAGTAGATACCAGAAGGCTCGGTCTGGTACAAGCGCGGGGTCTTGTCATTAGGGTCGAAGCCGACTATCAGTGTGCTGATGCCGAATGGTCGGACACCACCACTCTGAGTGTACCTCTGCTGCACGCCTGCAACGTACTTAGTGATGTACTCTATCGATACCGGGTCTTCGACTGTGAGGCGATGTGATTGTGCTTCGAGGCGGGCCTTGTCGACAAGGATACGGGCGTCGGCGTTCAGTCCAGCGAAGGCGAGGGCAACGTGGGTGTCGACGAGGCAGATCTTGGAGGGTGTAATGCGGGTATCTTGCAGCTTCATTGCGGATCGCTTCTCGCAGCCGAGTACTACTATGTCCGAGCCCTTGACACCAACGGCGCATGTTCCTGGGGCGAATGAGCATCTGACTTTCGCTTTCTTCTTCGTGTACTACGCACCTCGCTTGACTGCTTCGAGCGCATATTCGACCTGAAAGACGTGACCGTCAGGACTGAAGACTGGCGGAGTTAGCTAGGCCCGCATCTCCATGTGTTGGTTGTTTGTACCGGAGAGAGCTCGATCGTAGCCGGACGCCATTGTGAAAGTGGATGTATGGTAATCTGTAGGCTCCTCGTTGTTTGCTTGTATACGGCGACGATAGCTAAGAAAAAGCGGCTGGCGAAGAGGTACGGCTGTCGTCAAGTTGCTCGCGGAGCTCCAGAGCTGTCCGCGTCGCTGCTCCCGCCTAAACTACGCCAAGGCGTCTGGCCCGTGCTTACCCTGTCGAATTAGGTCATCATGGTAGATATTCGTGAAGGCGACTTGATTATTTCCGCCGCCCGTCGCATTTCTTCTCCGGTCAATTGGGATGGCATCTTCAGCGCGCTTGGTCTCGTCACTGCGACGAACTGCACTCTCTTCTCGCGCCGCATCACGCTATCAATATTTGCGACCAACAAGTCAAGTACGATGGACGGGTAGTACGTCAGCGACTTCGGAGCCTCACCAACCAGACGAAAATGGCGGAGTGAAAGGCCCGACCGCGTCGTCAAAATCCATCAAGTTCACTTCCGAGTCGTATGTGTTGAGGTTTGGATTTTTGGAGGGGTTTGCTAACGCTACGTAGATACCCGCATCTTCAAAGAGACTCCAAATTCGCCAAAGTCAGCGAGGAGCATGTAAAATATTTTCGAGAGCTTCTAGGTTCCGATTCGGCCATCATAGATGGCGTGTCGAAAGATGCATCCGATGATATTGAAGCCTTCAACAGCGACTGGATGCGCAAGTTCCGTGGCCACACCAAACTAGTCTTGAAGCCCAGTTCTACGGAAGAAGTCAGCAAGATCCTCAAATACTGCAATGACAACATGCTCGCCGTAGTACCTCAGGGCGGTAACACTGGACTTGTCGGTGGCTCTGTGCCTGTGTTTGACGAGATTGTGATCAACATGCAGAGGATGAACGAAATCAGGTCCTTTGATGAAGTATCCGGTATCCTCGTCGCTGATGCTGGTGTGATCTTAGAGAACGCCGACAACTTCCTCGCCGAAAAGAATCATATCTTCCCATTGGATCTCGGCGCTAAGGGCTCTGCCTACATTGGTGGCAATGTCGCGACAAATGCCGGTGGTCTCCGTCTCTTGCGGTACGGTAGCTTCCACGGAAACGTCCTAGGCATTGAGGCAGTCCTACCGGATGGTACCATTGTAGATGACCTTTCCACGCTCCGGAAAAACAACACTGGTTACGACCTGAAGCAACTGTTCATCGGCGGAGAAGGCACTATCGGCATCATCACCAAGGTCTCAATTATCTGCCCGAGAAGGTCACCCGCCGTCAACGTCGCGTACTTCGGATTGGAAAGTTACGAGCAGGTCCAGAAGGCGTACATCGAGGCGAAAGGGCACTTATCTGAGATTCTATCAGCCTTTGAGCTGATGGACGGTCGCACACAAAAGCTGGTCAACAGGGTCACCGGTAAAAAGATGCCCCTAGAGGGCGAGCATCCATTTTACTGCCTGATTGAGACCAGCGGCTCTAACGCCGAACATGACGGCGAGGTAAGCAAACTCATGGCACGAACGAGACCGGCTACTAACTTGTCTAGAAATTGCAAGCATTCCTTGAACATGTGATGGAAACTGAAGTCGTCTCCGATGGTGTTCTCGCCGAAAACCAAACTCAGATTCAGGAGCTCTGGTCATGGCGCGAAGGCATCACCGAGTGCCTTGGTCACGATGGAGGTGTCTACAAGTACGACTTGTCGATACCCATCGCTGAGCTCTATGATCTGGTCAACGAGACCCGCGATCGCTTGACAGAGGCTGGCCTGCTTGGCAACGACTCCTCGCACCCCGTAGTTGACGTCGTTGGATACGGTCACATGGGCGATGCCAACTTGCACCTCAACATCCCAGTCAGGAAGTTTGACAAGGCTGTAGAGAAGAAGCTCGAGCCATTTGTTTACGAGTGGGTACAAAGGCGTAATGGCAGCATCAGTGCCGAGCATGGCTTGGGAGTGACGAAGAAGCCATATATTGGATACAGTAAGAGTGAAACCATGATCAAGCTGATGAAGCAAATCAAGGATCTATACGACCCCGTAAGTGGCTGCTCGAGCTCGATCCGTTTTCATCATGTGCTGACTTTGACAGAACGGCATCATGAACCCGTACAAGTACATATAGACAGACACTGCAGCACATCCAGTAGACTATTCATATACACATCTTTACCACTTTTTCACATCTTGCTCTTCCCTTTTTGCAGCAGCTTAACCGCATTACCCTGATAGATCGCATCTCTCTCCTTCTCTCCAAACAAACTCTCCAACCCATGCTTCATCCTCTCTGCAAACGCCTTCACAAACTGCGTCTGTGTAAAAGGAAAATCGCTCCCATATAACAACTTCTCATACGAGATCTCGAACCCCTCAACAAACGCCTTCAACTGCCCCTGTCCTCCACTCTCTCCATCAAACACAAACCCCGCGAGATCAAAGTAAAACTGCGTATCGAGCTGCTTCCGCACCGTCGAAGCATTCAACACCCTCCCGCCCGGCACCACGCTGGAGAACTGGATGAACCGCGTCATGAGCGGCGGTAACGCACCGCCAGAATGAGGAATGATGAACTTGATGTTCGGACACCGATCCACCGTACCCGTGCTAAAGAGATTGATAACCGCCCTCGCAGTATCGAAGAAGAATTCGAATATCGGAACGGGGTATTGTTCGCCAAATGGAAGGGCGTCTGTCGTCTGAACCGGTTCACCAGAACTCCTAACGCAAGCTTTAGTCGGATGAATGAAAACCGTCGCACCAATCTCGTTCAACTTGTCAAACACCGCGTCCATCGCTCCATCTCCCAAATAAACCCCATGGTAATTCGTGAGCAGGCCAAAGCCCTCAACGCCTTCCTCGACGCACTTCCCTATCTCCGTCAAACTCGCGTCGACATCCGGCAACGGCAGTGCAGCCCATACACCAAATTTCTCGGGATGTTGCTGCTTGAGAGATGAGGCATAGGCGTTGCATTGCCGTGTTAGATCGATTGCTAATCCCGGATTGCGCAGGTTTATATTGGTCCCTGGGCTGGAGATGGAGAGGATGGATTTGGAGACGTTGGCTGTTTCCATCATTTCAAGGTGTTGGGGTGGAGACCAGGAAGGGATCGCGGGCATGCCGTCGGGATGGGAGTGCCCGTTTTCGGCGAGGGCGGTGCGGTAGAAGGGTGGGAGGAAGTGCGAGTGGACGTCTATTCGTTGGGGGAGGGGGTGTGTCATGTTGGCTGGGGGTTGTTGTGATAGCGCTGTGGTTGTGTGTGCTAAGAGGATGATTAGGCTGGGAATGGATGGGATCATTGTGGTGGTACCTTTCTGAGATGGAAGTGATGGAAAGATTAGATCAGGTATATTTAGAGCGAGTCGATTTGTGTGCCTACTGGGCTTTTCGCTCTTGTCAGAAGTAACGAATGCCATGCTTACTTATGCGATGCAATGCGCGGCTCCTGCATCAAGTGATCCATTGACATCCGGCACCCCGCTCCGATGGTTACACTTACAGAGCGAGAGCACGTTGGTCATCGTGCAACTCTTTCAGTGAGGACCTGTAGATGGGCACTGCGCCTCTATTATGTGTGATCATTTTGCGCCCACAAGCTGGTCCAGCAATTGCCATCTTGGGGACTGGATGGCTACTGCTTTCGGACGAGACTTTCCGTTCCAACGCAGGATGTAGTAATCAACAACGTGATAGCAGCTGCTCTTAGTATTCGATTTGAGACTACATGAATTTCACCGCACGATCCATGGATAGTTAACCCATTGAACTATCGCGTCAGAGCTTCTGAATGTTCAGTGTGGCACGCATGCGCCGATAAAGGATAATGATCCTGGCCGTCGATCGCGTGCCCCACCCGCGCCTTCCAGATGAGCGGCGGGTCAACTTTTTGTTTCCATCACTCGTAGCCATGACACAACGTCGTCCGCCACATCACCTTTCCCTCTACCCTCAGTCGCGCCTTCACGATGGAGCGGATTACGGATAAGATCAATGCGCTGCCCGATGGCGCCAACTACTTCTCGCTCGAGTTCTTCCCGCCCAAGACGGCCATGGTGAGTTTGCCCCGCTCGCACGCGACGAATGTGGAGGGTCGCAGTATAGATGGGGAAAGAACACCGCGAAAGAAGAATTGGTCGCTGATGACTCTCTAGGGATTTGCGAACCTCCAAACACGTTTAGAGCGCATGTCGCAGGCTCTCCGACCACTCTTCGTCACCGTCACCTGGGGTGCCGGCGGATCAACAGCCACCAAGTCGCTCGAACTCGCAGAGATATGCCAGCGCCAATTGGGTCTCACAACATGTCTACATCTGACATGCACAAATATGAACCGCCAGCTCATCGACGACGCGCTCGAACAGGCAAAGGTGTTGGGCATACGGAACATCCTGGCGCTGAGGGGTGACGCGCCACGGAGCGACGAGTACAGGGACGAGGGAACACCGCCGGAACAAGACTCAAACAAGGACTTCACCTGGGCGATTGACCTGGTCAAATACATCCGGAAAGAGTACGGCGACTACTTCTGCATTGGTGTCGCTGCGTATCCAGAGGGCCACTCGGATCAGAGCCATCCCAAAGACCAAGATCCGATGCACGATCTGCCATACCTGATTGAGAAGACCAAGGCTGGCGCAGATTTCATCATGACCCAGCTCTTCTACGATGTTGAGGCGTACGACAAGTTCGAGAAGATGCTGAGGGAGCACGAGAGCGGAGTGTTCAAGACGATACCGATCATACCGGGGCTGATGCCAATACAATCCTACAAGATCTTGCTCAGGACGACGAAACTATCGCATGCGAAGCTACCATCGGATATGCTGAAGCGACTGGACGCGGTAAAGAGCGACGATGAGATGGTGAAGCAAGTCGGCGTCAAGATTATGGACGAAATGGTGGAACACATCAAGGCGCGGCCGGATACTTGCAGGAGAGGTTTCCATTTCTATACACTGAACTTGGAAAAGGCGGTGTCGCATATCGTGGAAGACACGCACCTCATACCATCCACTATCGAAGACGACGACGATGTCATTGTCGAGACCACTCCCGCCATCAACCTTGAGCCACCACCGAACGGCATGGTGCCGCGCAGGCGACGATCATCTGCTGTTAACTCTGGCCCGCACAACAGAGTAATAATATCACACCCGTCCGCGGCCAAGTCAAGCAATCACTCGTACGAAGCTACGGAGGAGGAAGCTGGTGTACCGAGGGGTCCGATCAACACCCGGGCGAACACACTGGCAATCTCAGAGGGCGAAGGCTCATTGGGTCGCGAAGCCACTTGGGACGATTTCCCTAACGGTCGTTGGGGTGATGCACGTTCGCCTGCCTTCGGTGAAATTGATGGCTACGGTCCAACCCTCCACGTCTCGACGCCGCAAGCTCTCAAGCTCTGGGGCCACCCAGTCGAGAAGGATGACATCTCAAAACTCTTCCGCCGCCACATCGAAGGAGACCTCGAGGCCATACCATGGAGCGAACAAAGTCTGTCTCCCGAGACCCTGACCATCAGCAAGCAACTGCTCGCCCTCAACGCAAAGGGCTGGTGGACAGTTGCCTCGCAACCTGCCGTCAATGGAGTCAAATCTACCGATTCCGTCTTCGGCTGGGGCCCTAAGAACGGCTACGTCTTCCAAAAACCTTTTGTCGAGTTCTTCATCCCCGCCTCCGAATTCGCCATTCTCAAACCTAAGCTTGATGCCCATGAGCAAGTCACTTACTTCGCTGGTAACGCCGCCGGAGAGTTTGAAGCTAGTCAAGAAGATGGAGTAAACCCTGTTACTTGGGGTACATTTGCTGGCAAAGAGATTGTTACGCCTACTATCATTGAGGCTGTCAGTTTCAGGAGTTGGCTTGACGAGGCGTTTAGCATCTTCAGGGAGTGGCAGAGGATTTACCCGCCGAGGAGTGCGAGTAGTACACTACTTGGAAAACTGAGGCAAGATTATTGGCTTGTCAATGTTATTTGGGGTGATTTTGTCAATGGAGAGGGGTTGTGGGAGTTTTTGGAACAGTAGCTTGTATTGTAGATGTACGTATGGGAACCTTTTGAAGCCTAGGTAACGTGAGCACATTTCAGTCTTTCCATTTGCCGTTCTTTCCCTCTTCAGATCCCTGATAGTGCTTAGCGACACCAGCCCTCAGAGGTCTGCATGCACCAGGGCGGCGTAGTTACGCGCCCGCCAATCGTTCCTTCATGCGTCGAAATATGCAAGGCTGCAACGCCACTTCCCTGACATGGAGGTAAACCTGCACTGGGAGAGAAGCATCCCGACCCCGCTTTGCAAGGCTTCATCAACACGTGTCTATCCACCCCGTTCTACTTTTCTTCCCAAGGTCATCCCGCACTACTACACTACTTCGGTTGCCACCAACCTCGCTTTTATTGCGGCACCAAGCAATGTCTTATAACAACTCCTCAAACTCAAACTCTCTTCGAGTTCCAACCGCTCGCAAAGCCAAATTGCAATGGAGGGAAAGCAATTCGCGACCTAAATCCCCGCAACCGCCAGTCGCTGGCAGAATAATAAAGCCCAGATGGAAGGGGCCCGTTTCGCGACATAAGTCCCCGCACTCACGGCCACACGATTCGGACTCGGACGACACTCACATAGGAGCCGATGAAGGTCTGGGACGCTTAACGTTGGAGTCCAATGACGACGACGAAATGGAAGATGACGATAATAACGACGACGAAAAGCCGAGCCTACAACCAGCCGCCGTCGCTTGGAACCGCATGTCCAATGGTCAATCTCATGTCGAGTGGGGACGCGAAGATGTACGTCCGTTCTCTATAGGCCAGAGACTGGGTAAAGGCGGTGTCGGAGTCGTTCATGAGACACACATTGGTGGTGTGTCAGTGGCCTTGAAACTCACCTCCACGCGTCGAATGGATCCTCAGATCCTAAACGAGATCAAGATCCTCGGTCGAATGTCACAGAATCGCCACCGTCACGTTGTGGAACTAATTGGGTCTTACGTGCAGAAGCAGCAAAGAGGTGGCTATGAGATTGGCATGTTGATCTGGCCGGTCGCTCACACAGATCTTGCGGCGCTACTTCACGATGTCAACGTTCTATGGCAATACTACTGCGATGATTTGGTCGACAGTGAAGGTGACATTCTGCCGCAACCAGCAAGCTCAGTAGTGGAGAGAATTCGTATGGCGATGGAGCCACTTCTCCCCCTCACCTATCTGAAAAAGCACCACCATTATGACAATCTGGCTCACGAGGTCGCGTCAATCTTGTTCGGGATGTGCGGAATTCGTCTCAGGCACAGTTTGGGCTGCATAGCCAATGCTGTTGCCTATCTACACACAAACCGGATCCGCCACAAGGATCTCAAACCCTCCCAAATACTCCTCTCACCTCAAGGTCTCTGGCTCACAGATTTTGGTTGGTCTGCGGATATGTCCGAGCACAGTACCAGCGTTACCAGTAACGGTGATCAAATTACTGCTAAGTACCAAGCACCGGAACGAGCGAACCGACAGCCCTGCGGACGGTCAGAGGACATCTTCTCTTTAGGATGCATATATCTCGAGATCGCTTATTGCATGGCTCTATTGGGTCAAGATATTCCACGTCCTTGGCTTCAAAAAGGGTGGTCATTCCAGGCGAACCTGAACCAGATGCAAGAGTGGATGAAGCCCTTGGGTAGTCCCAGATATATACCGATTCCAAAATCGGACAGTCGTGAAATTACCGTGCTCATTAGGGAGTTACCAATGCTTCTAAAGCCAATGCTGGCAGCTGCTAGCAACGATCGCCCCTCTATCCAAGATATCGTAGACTCGCTTTCCACGCCTTTCGTCGAATCGAGTGGGGCTACGTTTACCGGCGAGTGTTGTGCACCGCTCATGCGCATCGAAAGTTCATCAGAAGAGTCGATGTCTGAGGATTCGGACAACGAAATAGGAGACACTATCGCAGTCATGCCGTACAGCCAAGTGTCCGACGTTATCGCAGTCATGCCGTACGACAAAGCAAAATCCTGATGACCAGGCTTTAGTCTGAGGCAAAAGAGACACTCTATTCTTGTTCCTGGGAAAAGGACAGCTAGGCGTCAAATCAGGCCTCACAGTTGCTTTGTCTGAACTCTCGGTCCAGTCATGATCACGTCAGGTATGAGTCGCTGAACATTCGCCGGGCTACCGGTGAGCACTGAAGACCCGGCACGGGCTGGAACAGCGGCACGGTGTTCAAACCCTAAAGATAGCGATCTCCAGCAATAGAGAAGCACCAATTCTTTCCTTCGTGAGTGGATGGACTAACCCATCCAATCGCGAGCAGGCTGCGGGGGCCCTGCACTCATATTCATCCCCATATATATATACTGTTGCTTGCAACACCCAACTCGATGAATTTAAATTACGTGAGTGGATGGACAGTTTATTTGTTGGTTTGGCCATATCATCCGAATTGTAGGGTTGAGTGGCAAAGAGGGTGGAATCGCTGAAGACTACAGCAGATTCGCGTTCACTGTGACCAAGGGAAGACTGACGTGTGGAAGGTCGGATTGGAACAGCGATATCGTATCGACGCACTATTTCATTTAGACTACAACCTTAGTAGTTCAGCCGCATGCATGAGAACCCCCTAATTTACATGACTTTCACATACACTCCCGTCCATACGCAGTGGCATGGTGGTAAACACAACTCCGTAACGCCAGCCATGCATGATTTTATGGCTTATTGACTCTTCGAGGTGAAAAGTAGATGCCAAACACGAGAACAATGCTCGGACGAAGAACAAGAAGATGGTGCAATAGCACCAACAAAAATGCAACGCTGTATGACTTACAATGATAGTTCTCAATCCAGATTAGCTTCGCCGCCTGGTAGCGTTCTGTGCTTGAAGATGCCGGAATCGAAGGATTCATGTGGGAAGAAGGACCCGAGGGGCTTTTGTGTACGAGGAACGACAAGGTGACAGTGACGTACGTGCCGAAGCAATACGACCGCTCACAACATGCCCGCGGCAGCCAAGTCGCGGTAGACCTTCTCGGGCATGACGTTGCCTTCGTTATCCTCCATCTCGACAACGTTCTCAGCAAGCAGTTTCTGTTTCTTCTGGTCCTTCTGGATCTTGCGCCACAGCTCCTCAGCCTCCTGTATGCTTGTAATCTCTCGGAAGAGGGTAGTGTTGGTGATACCGAGACACTTGAGACCGTGGATGTGGCGGGGCTCGTTGAAGTGCTTGTCGAATGCGCGCCTGCCCATGTATACGAAGTTTCCGCAGATTTCGCAGGGGAATTCGACGCCCAAGCCGTGGAGCTTGTACAGCCAGAAGGGGATGGGCTTGCCGTCCCAGGCGAGTGGCAGCTTGAGCGGGTTGTAGATCTTGTCTTCGCTGTCAGATTCGTTGTCCTCCTTTTCTCCGCCGTTCTCGGGCTGCTCTGCGTACAGTTGCTCCAGCTCTTGTTGTCGCTCACGCTCGGTCATGCCCTGCTTTCGCTCGACGTTGACCTTGGTGTCGCCGCGCTCCGTCTGCATGGCTGCAGCGAGCTTCCGTATCCTGAACTCGCGCTCAGCGACTGCTCGCTCCTTGAAGCGTTGCAGGTCTGAGGAAGCACCGTTCGACTGCTTCTCAGCATCCTGCGCGCCGTTCTGGCTCTCTTGTAGCGCCTTCTTGTGTTTCTTGCCTGACAAATGTGCTTCGTAAACAGTCTCTTTCGAGAAGCCTTTCTTGCAGGCTGAGCACCAGATGCCCTCACCCTGCGCCTCACCGTTGACCGGTGCAGACGCCGTGGACTTTTTCTCCCAGCCTGGAACTGCGTCTTTCTCCCATGCCTCCTCGAACTCTTTGTCGAAGCTAGTGAAGAGCTTATCCAGGTTCTCTAGCGGCTTTGTCCGTCGCATGAAGCTCTCGAGGTAATCTTGTAGAGCTTTCAGGTAATGAAAGTAGGCCTCTGATTTCTTCTGTTCGCGCCGGATGTTACATTGCGGAGGGGTGAAGATATCGAACTTGTCGAGGTACTCCAGATAGGTCAGACGGCGCGCGTTCTGCTGAACGGGAAGGTTGAGGTACTGCTCGTGCAGAGTCGTCAGGTCGAAGAAGCGACCAAAACCCTCCTCGCCGGTGAACATGGAGTCGATGGCTGCGATGGATGCCGTGTGGTCTTCGGGTGAGCGTTTCTTGTAGGCCTTCTCCAGGTTCTCGACAGGCTCGTTCGGGTATCGGCTGTGGAAGTCCTTGATGGATGCGATCTCCTTCATGAAGGACTCCATGGGGTCGCCGTGGGTGAGACCGCGCACCTCGTCCTCCTTCTTGCTGTCCTCATCCTGGTAGATCTTCAGTAGGCGGCTCGACTGGCTCTCGATCTGCTCCAGGAATCGCGCAATGTCGTGGTCACGTGCAAGGCGATCGCGAATCTGATGAGAGGTTAGCATGCAGTTCGCGACAGACGCGAGGGTAATGCCTACATGCGGGGGGTCTTCTAGGAGTCGCTCGGCAGCGGCGTCCTCGAGGCGCTCGAGGTCCTCGTGGAGTTGGCGCTGATCTTCCAAAAGCATGCTTGCGGTCGCCTAGAGTAACTATGAGTCTTGGTATAGCAGCGGTTCGGTAGTGGATGTGCAGACCTTTGCGGCGGTGACGATGTCGAGCTGGTGGTGGAGCCTGTCGCGGCGACATAAATCGCAGAACGCGCTAGTCAACGGGGCTAGCGCGCCGAGGCTCCGGCCCTCCGCAAAGCTGAGGCGCAACTGCTCCAAACTTTCTTGCACGTCGCGAACGACTCGAAACCTACCAATCACCAATACCAACCCCGGCTTCACATTCAAGATGGCGGACGGAATCGACCGAAATGCGGACGACAAGATCGAGTTCTCCACCTCCAAGGAGGTCACGGTCGCGCCTACCTTCGAGGCCATGCACCTGAAGGAGAACTTGCTACGCGGTATCTACGCCTACGGATACGAGTCGCCCTCAGCTGTGCAGTCGCGTGCTATTGTCCAAATCTGCAAGGGTCGCGACACCATCGCTCAGGCGCAGTCCGGAACAGGAAAGACCGCGACTTTCTCCATCTCCATCCTCCAGGTCATCGACACGGCTGTGCGCGAGACACAGGGTACGTCATATCAGATTGGAGGTGTTGACTATGCTAATCAGAGGTAGCACTCGTACTATCACCCACTCGCGAACTTGCAACCCAAATCCAGCAGGTTATCATGGGTCTCGGCGATTACATGAACGTGCAATGCCACCCGTGCGTCGGAGGAACAAACGTCGGCGAGGATATCCGCAAGCTCGACTATGGTCAGCACGTTGTCTCTGGAACCCCAGGACGTGTAGCCGACATGATTCGCCGCCGCAACCTCCGCACACGCAACATCAAGATGCTCGTTCTAGATGAAGCCGACGAGCTCCTCAACCGAGGTTTCCGCGAGCAAATCTACGATGTCTACCGCTACCTCCCGCCTGCCACCCAAGTTGTTGTCGTTTCAGCCACCCTCCCATACGATGTGCTCGAGATGACAACTAAGTTCATGACGGACCCCGTGCGCATTCTGGTTAAGCGCGACGAATTGACGCTAGAGGGCCTCAAGCAATACTTCATCGCTATCGAGAAGGAAGAGTGGAAATTCGACACCCTGTGCGATCTCTACGACACACTCACCATCACACAAGCAGTTATCTTCTGCAACACGCGCCGCAAGGTTGATTGGTTGACAGACAAGATGCGCGACGCCAACTTCACTGTATCCTCTATGCACGGAGAGATGCCGCAGAAGGAGCGAGACAGCATTATGGCCGACTTCCGTCAGGCTAACTCTCGCGTGCTCATCTCGACCGATGTGTGGGCGCGTGGCATTGATGTGCAACAAGTGTCGCTCGTTATCAACTACGATCTACCATCGAACCGTGAGAACTACATCCACAGGATTGGTCGAAGTGGACGATTCGGACGCAAGGGTGTAGCCATCAACTTTGTCACTCAAGATGACGTTCGCATCCTCCGTGACATTGAGTGTAAGTACTATGCAGCTTTTTCTTCAGACATCCGCTAATCTTTATAGTGTACTACTCTACCCAGATCGACGAAATGCCCATGAACGTTGCGGACCTCCTCGCGTAGATTCTCGAGCGAAACGTAGATGCATTGCATGCGATTGAATATAAGGCACAGCAGAGATTCACGCTCACCGTACTGAGGTCACAGAGACTCTCATTCAAGGGACACGCCCGCTTCGGCGGCGAATTGGAAGTGGAGGAAGGGGCTCTTTAGCCGAACAGTAAGCCTACCTCTGTCGCAAGGCTTCTGTCATCTGGCTAACTTTGCGACTCTGACCAGAACGAAATTGTAATCAATACCCATAACGTACTCACAATTTATGAGACCGATGACCAGCCGATAAATTGTGGTGGCGGTACCTCCAAGATCAGATCTGGTTCCGACCATCGCTATCGTGATACAATGATTGGCAGTTCGCGATATATTCATGACACACGGTTCCGATCACATACTCCTTAAAATTCAACAAATGTTCTTCTGCCACGTCACGACATATCCGCAATTCTACAAGGAAGGAAATCTGGTGAGTTCAAGCCCCTTGGCAGCTGGGCCCGCAATCTCAATACAAGATCTCGCTGTCCTAGCGGAAGTAATTGAAGATGGCCTCATTCTGTTTTTGGACCACCCCATGGGTCGAGTGGTTTGTTTCCGCTATCGTGTGATTCGCAGCACATCCTCGTGCGTATTTTATCATCAATAGGTCTTCTCTTGTTCTAGTAGCAGACTCAATCGCCTGGCTGATGCGATAGTGCACCCTCTGAGGTAACAATCAATACGACTGAGGTAGCAGCGCTGTCCCTCTCCATGCAATATGTTGATTCCCCACCGTTGATGCGATACCACGCGAGCTAGCCTTTCCAGCTGCAGTGTCTCAATGCTTTTGCTCAAAGTACAGTGGGGAAGCGGTCGGTTTGTTGGCACAGTGACATTATGCCGCGTATGTTTACCGATAACGTAAACAATATCACCTGCCACCGAACGCATTGGAGCGAAATGTGCAGAGTGGTAGAGACCCTTGGGGTGAATTCGAAGGTGAAGTGTGGCTCAGGGTCCGATTGCGCGAACATGATTCTTCCAAATTACCCATGCAGAATTGTTGAGAGTGCAATGTAACGGAGAAAATTGAAAACGGCGAAAACTATGATCGATCATTTTTGAGTTGGTATATCAGGTCGGAGACAGTACTTGAATGTGTACCATGCGAGTACGCGATCGTGCTCGATAGAGTATCACGACCTACCATCCACACGTATGGCACTCTTGTTCAATTGTAATGTCTATCTCATCTCCGTCATCGGCTTCCCCTCAGTCGCATCATAGTGCCATGGAACGGAGAGTACCAGCTTCAGGTGCTTCACCGGGGTTGGACCCTGCCTCATCACCCTCTCCGCTTCTCCGAGGCCGGAACCAAACATTGCCGCATTTTGAAGAGTCTCCGATGCCTACGATCTCTCTCATTTGAGGGGTACCTTTTCGTATGGGATGGTTGAGTGTTGCGGAAATTTTGAGGGGCTACATTGCGTCCCATCGTAGTACCAGTGGATGGAGTGGATGGCGACCAAAATATCAAACCACACGCGAACACACGAACACACTTGAGATCAGTCCCGAAGAACGAGGGAAATGCAGGGTGAGAGTATAAACACGGCATATCCCCTCTTAGAGTCACTCATCCGCAAAAACCTCGACAGCAATCTACCATCTTCGACTTCGATAAAAGAAGCTCAAAGTACGATCTCTGCTCTTCTTACATCCTCTTCATCACTTCGAGCCAAAACAGCTAACACATCCCCAGTCACTACCAACAAAACGTACCACCTCCCCTTTCTACCACTCCACCACTCCACCTAACACTCCCTTCCCAGCAACCCAACCCGACCACCACAATGCAATTCTCCACTATCCTCGGCGCCACCATGGCCCTCTTCGCAGGCGTTACCTTCGGCACCATGGAAACCACCATGTTTATCGAGCCTAAGGTAACCCATCGCATCGATACCGTCACCGTTACCGCTCGTGCCGTTACCGTCACCGCTGCTCCCTACGCCGCATAAACAGGTCTACCTCCTGGTACCTGTCCGTAGCATCTTGGTTGCGTTGAGATCATTGGGGTTACAATAGGAAAGGCTGGTCAGAGGTCTTACGGCGAGCTTTTCTTGTGGGTAGATGTGTCTGGCTGGCTGAGATGAGGACGCTGAAAGGTCCGGGAAAAGTAGATGGGAGATGTGATTCAATGCCATGTCTTACTGTCTAATCCTTGTTGTTTTGCTTGCTGTGTGAGGTGTGACCATGATTTTGTCACGATAGCACTAGGTGCGTCTTCAACTCCCAAGATGATTGTGATACGGGTGCAGAGCAGTTATTTCGAAACGAGGTCAAATTGATTCACATATTATCATTATGTTGTAGCTACAGCTAGCCGACCTCCATCCCACACACCACCATTTCAAGATGTCGCATCGTCACCAAAAGCTAGTTGCATTCTTCGTGCGTGCGCAGCTCTTCGCTTAGCCTGTGCTGACATGGGCTTCTTCGGAGCATCTCCGTTCTGACTTCCGTTGGAAGGCGCCGGGCTATTTTCTGCCTGCACTGAAACAGACGGAACGGGAGGAGGTATCTCTACCTGAACTGGGACTGATGAGGTAGTGGGTGGTACCTCCACGCGCAACTCTTGTTTCGGTGTGGGAATTGGTTGCTCGTGCAATACGGGTGGTGAAAGTATGGCTTGTTGCGTATTCGTTGTCTGTTGCGCCGCTTCTGTAGTGGAAGCCTGTCGCACTAGATCTTCAGCCATTGTCTTGACGACTTTGTGGCTACGAAGTCGTTGCTGAAGGACGGAGAGCACGACGTCGTCATCGTCTAGCTCCGCTAGCGTCTCTGTTGCGCTAGCAAGGCGCTGCTGAAGGACGGAGAGCACGACATCGTCATCGTCTAGATCGACTGGCGTCTCTGTTGGGCTGACAACTATGCGTTGCGAAGTTTCTGGGGTGATGATCTGGGGCGGCGGTGGTGGTGGTGGCGGATAAGACGGTGCAGTTACCGGAAGGGTAGTCGCCTCCTCCTCCGCACCAGACGTTGTTGCAGTTTCAGCGACCGTGGTAATTGTGGGTGACGGTGTAGCGTTAAAGGATCTGCTACTTGACGTTTGCGACAGCCTTTTCGACATGCGTTGTGACGGCCGCTGACTACTTGGGCGACGAACTGGCTCGTCGTCGGTGAAAGTGGTAACGTTGACAAGAGCACTGGGCGATCGCAAAGTGTGTATAGATGTTGCATGGTGAGACATAGGCGACGATGTACGCTCCAAAGAGGCAAAGCTTTTTCGTCGCAGGCTCGATTCGTCCTCATATATCGACGGCGCATCCGCATTCCCCTTCTCAGGTTGTGGTGGTTGCGCAAGTCCTTCGCTACTTGTAGGAAGCTGGCGGGGCGATGGCTGAGTTGCAGTAGTCTTGGTTGCGATGTTTGGTAGACCGTCTGTCATCGCATCCGTCATAGGCGCAGTCTCGGGGACTATAGGTAACGTATGACCGGTTGTTGGGGTCGACGTCACCGAGATCGATGGAATAGAAGTTATTGGGCTGTTTGGCCATTCTCTACTCGGCAGCCTCTCACTCGCCGCACTAGGCATCACATAATCCGCCAGATCATCGATAAGTGACGGCTGACTCTTGAGATGAGGTAGCTCCGATGGCAAAGACCTGTGCTTTTCACTATGCCTTTGGATGTCTATCGACGTTGCTCGATACCGTCTCGCTACCATGGGGACGCTGACCGTAGCTTGTGTGGAGAGAGTGGAGTCGGTGCGCTCGATTGTTGCATCGCCATTATTCGAGGAGGAAGGAACGACATCGATAGAGGCGCGAGGCCTTGGTTCCCGAAGCACGGATTGTCGGGAGTAGTCTGAGCGTGCTCGTGGCCGTCTGGATAGTGCCGAGCTTTCAGAATTGAATTCGCGGGACGCCTGAGGGCTCAGGAAGGTCTGTGAATTTTGCCTCTCCTCGATGTCCAAGTCAGCCGGCGTACTACCGGCCAACTCTACAGGCACCGAATTGACACTACCAGCTAAAGGTTGTTAGTTGGACTGAAATTTTATCTATCGTGGATGATGCTCACTTTCGACGTCGTCTTTTTCAGCTTCCGACGCCAGCGTAATGTTTGATGCGGAGACGTTCGCTTGATTCGTTCGATATTTCTGCCTCGAATAAGGTCCACGTAGCGCGTCTTTCTCATCATGAGGTACCCAAGGTCGTACCGGAGCCTCAAAAATGGGGGTCTCTGCGATAGCACCAGGCTTCCCACAGAGTTCTGCCGTTTGCATGACATAGATAGCGCCAGTCAACTGGGCGTGGCACTGATCTAACAGCTGCTTCTTTTTCAGAAGTTTTTTCTGGTTTCTTAGACCCCACTCAAGCTTGAGCTTCGATGCAGCTGTGCCGCCATCTCCATCGTGGACCCAGGCTTTGTCCATATCCATGCCGATTTCATTAAGAGCACGCCGCACCTCGAGCAAAGAAGTCTCGATCCATCTCCGCTTATTTGGGTAAGCATCCAGGAAATTCGAAACCGCCGATGAGATGAAAAGGCGCGTCGCCTCATCAATATCTTGTCGCACTTGTTGGATGATGCTCACGAAAGCGATGGTATCCGCAGAAGCCTTCTCGGTAGTGAGGACATAGTCCGCAAAGTAGTAAGTAGTCGGTATCGCTGGAAAGTCGCAAGAGATGTCATCGGACGTTTCCCTAGGAATAGCAATTGATGGCCGCCGGTCTTCAGAGTTCCTGGGCTCCTGCTTCGGCCGCCCGATCTTGCGTTGGAAGTACTTCAGCCTCGTTCCTTCGGTCTCCGTAGGCGCTTGCGTGGGGAGGTCAGCCCGATGCAGTGTTTCCGGTAAGAACAAGCCAGCAGTGGGCAACATCGAAGTCAACGTTGGCATGAGCGTCGTTCGTATTACTTCAAGCTGATTGTACTATTGCTGTACAGAGTCTGAAAGTAGCTGGTAGCGCGCATGGGTTAAGCAATGGTAGCAGGCGACATGCGCCAGGTACACCAGGACAAACCCCGCAGACAATGACGCAGTAATTGCTCGAAATAGGCACAGCCGATGTGGATGTGCTGGTGCTCCAGTTTCGTGTGTCGGCCTGTCCGATGGAAGTATTTGCTAACAGCTACACATGGGATAGCTATCAGTCGATTACGGCACCGATGTAGCGGTAAAGTGTTGGTTGGGGGCGCAGAACAACAACTCAGCCGCGGGCACCGTACCGCAGAGTCATGCAGCGTTGTCGTCTCACGCCGCACAGCATAATCATGCCAATGTGCATGGACGTCTCGCCGGATTTGGAATAAATTACTTATAAGGTACTGGTCTTCAATCCAAACCTCGCTATTGGGCCACGCCGCAAGGATGCTGATTGCATGGACTACGCCCCAATGGGGGCCAAGACGCATTCCATATTGGCCCCCATGCGCAGGATGCGGGTTCGGAAGAGGGAAGCACAAGCGAGACCAGGCTAGGAGTTGATCTGGCCGATTGGCCGTTGCGCGTAAGCCTTCGCATGTCGAACACAATGAATGACCGTCTTGAGCGTAGGTGCAAGGGTCGTAGCGTGTCGCCTTCGCCTGTTCGGCGAGAAGATGAAGATGTAAGCACGAATCTAAAGCTTCGATTCATTCGATAGCAATCTGGCCATCACTGTGACAGCGGAAAACTCAGAGGCATCCGCAACATGAAACTTCCTGAAGGTGGCACAGGTTCTACCTGTGAGCACAGTCGTACGCGAGGGTCTCCTTGCATGAGCCACCGACTCATGCATCCAACCGTCTCACCACAGCCTCGCTGAAAGGCCGCGGCGGACTGACTGGATTACCAGCCTCGTCCGCTACTTGCACAAGAGCGGGGAAAATGCACAAGTCCCCTGAGGTGACACCTTGTTCCTCCTGCCACTCGAATTCCCATGCGCTAGGCTGAGAAAACAGCGTGAAAGCGAAAAGCGCAGCCCGCTTCAATACTTCCTCAAGATTCCGCTTGCGCTCTCCATTGTTCATGCGAGAGTCCGCGTATGGCTGTAGAACGTTGTCTAATGTTGCAAGCGTTGCCTGTATACTTGCATGTCGACTGTCGGAAGGACCGAAGGGATTGCGAATGTAGCTAGCCTGCATCAACTCCGCAGTCATGACCCGCCAGCGCGCCATCAATGATGTTTGAGCTGTACGAAAGTCAGTACTTCTATACTAGGAGAGGAAGGAACTCGTGCCGCATACCTTGATAGCCACGATCTCCAGTTGCGACAGCTTGGTAACATTGCGCGACTTCGGACGGCAAGAGGCTCTTTGAGGGATCTTTGGAGGGTTGAAGTTTCGAGACGATCACCCAGGCGATAATGAACCTTAGCGCAATCTCTCGTGTTGCAGCATTTCCAATCAATGTAGTGAGCGTTCCTACCGAGACTGGTAGACCTGGTCCCAGTGCGTGTAGGTCCTCATAATCGATGAGACCAGGGTTGACACGGCTGGTGTGGTAGTAACTCTGGACGTGATTCTTGATGGCATTGCTTATTTTCGAGACATCGCCAGAGATGGCTTTGTCTTCCAAAGGCTGAGGAAGTCCACCACCCAAAGCAGCTACAGACGATCGTTTTCCGGCTAACGGTATAGTGTTGGCGGAGAACCCCTTCTCCTGCGAAGCCAACGCATATGTGTCCGGTTGGGGATATTGATTCTTAGGCTGTCTTCTTCTTCGCCGGCAAAACCACAGAATGGCTCCGGCGAGCAGTGCACCTGCAGCAAAGCATCCAATCGCGATACCGGCGATGGCACCTGTCGAAAGCCCTGGGCTCGCACTCTGGGGTACGATGGGGACACTCGTCACTGGAGGAGTGGATCCTGTTGATCCAGTCGTGGTCGCCTGAGCGCTCGTTGCAGCAGACGTCAATGGTAAAGATGTCGGAGGGGCTGCGCTCGAATTTGGCTGTAGTATCGATGATGCAGTCTGTGTAGGGGCTGGTGTAGATCTTTGGAATACAATCTCCGTTGCCCTTGCATCCACCGAAGCAAAGATTCCGTCGAACGTCGCGGTTGCACCGGGCTCTAGCGTTGTAGGCTTTGCTGGCTGCGCTGCTGGAAGTCCGAAGGTTGGTGAGTAGACAAGACCCCTTCCAACGGGAAGAAGGACCTGTATTGTCGCGACTGGCGCCCCATCCAATATCAACGGGAGGGGGTACGATGCTGTCGCGGTAAATATGCCATCGGGAGGGGCGATTGGTATATGGCTCCAATTGGGGGAGGCCGTCTGATGATTTTGATCCGTCATACCAAAAACTATTTGTTCGACTCTGCAGGTAAGACTGCGCGCCTCTTGTCGATTGGGCTTTCGCTGAGAAAACGGAGATTCTAGCACGAGGATGATGAATAAAGAGGTAGAAGAGGTCCCAGTTAATCTCGGATGATTGAGCAACTTGAGCGAAGTCAGCCTGTCATGTGGGGATCGTAGAGAGCTTTAGCGTTTACCTGCTATGCTGTACCACAGGCTACTTTACAACCACTAGTGCGGGGTGTCTCCTCGTTTGGCGCTGGCAATAAGGTGAGTCTTATCACAGTTCCTCCCGGAAAATGCAGGCGAATCGAATCGAGGCCGAAAGGTAGAAAGTTTAGCCAACCATTCGGCCTTATGCAGTCTCCCTGAAGTGCCTCGTTGCGGCCCCCAAGGCGCACTCGGCATGCATAAAGTGTGTATTCTTAGGTTTAGGGTACATGGGGGCCGAAATGGCGCGTGTTGTGATCGGTCGAAAAGATGCTGTGCCGCAAGGCTGAGACATAGGGGCCGCCTCAAGGCACCTGCATCGTCTCTGCATCTTATAGATACGTGATCAGGCGGGAAGGCAACAACAAAGACCGCGTCACCGACAACGAGACAAGATGGAGCGAAACGAGCGACCGCATATGATTGTTGGTGTAGACCTTGGGATGACATGTAAGTTCTGGCGAGGCTGAGGAATGACACGTGGGGAGGCGAGTCCCAATTCGGATTAGTGTGCTGTGTTGGATCACGTGCCCCTTATCACACCCGTCCGAGGCTGATGATCTCTCCAGGTACCGGCGTGGCATATGTGAACCTCTCCATAGGCAGCGAAACTGTTCGCTGGGTGCAGAAGTGGCCTGGACGATTCCAGGCGAATGAAAACAAAGTTCCGACGGTAGTTGTCTACCCAATTGGCTCCAAAGATCCGTCATCATGGGGCTTTCTTTCGGAGACCGCTGCAGAGACCGCGGCCGACGACAAGGAGTACAAGGAGTGGTTCAAGACATGTCTCGATCCAGAGAAGCTCCGCCGAAAGCAGATGGAGGATCCTGAAGGCGCACCTGAGAACCTACAGGAGGTTGAGAAGTGGTATGGCGACTATCTGCGGAAGATGTACGAGTACTTGTCGTTCAAGCTTGGCGGGGAGCTTTCTGGCATCGGCTGGGAAGAGGCTAGAATTGAATTCATCTTCAGCGTGCCGACCACATGGGCTCCGATGCCAACGGTGGAGAACTTCAAACGGCTGGTGAAAGAGGCGGGCTATGGGACGCATCCGCACCACGAAGTGGCGATAGGTCTAACGGAAGCCGAAGCCGCTGCGGTACATGTATCCACTGAAGCACCAGGCATTTTCCGCGAGAACGATGTCTTGCTAGTCTGTGACGCCGGAGGTGGGACGACCGATCTTAGCGTGCTGAAAGTCACTGGCACTGTCAACCAGGCTATCGATCTTCAGCAGATGGACGTCGTGTTTGGCGAGACCATCGGATCCGCTGCTATCGATTACGAGTTCGAGAGGCTGGTGATGCATCGTTTGACGCTCGCGCACAGTACAAATCCTCTACCAGTCGACCCCGCGGACGCCGGATGGGAGATGATGAAAAGTCGAGACTTCCAAGCAGTGAAGTGTGAGTATGGCGCCCCGGACGACACACCGTTGTTCAGTATAGGAATTCCACGCGTTCCACAAACGTACAGCAACTCTGATCCGGAAGTTCGAATTCGTAACGGCGAGATGACTTTTGAACGGCAAGATCTGCAGCGCCTCTTCGATAAGCAAATCGCGAAGTTGTTCAAGCTCATCGACACGCAGCTGCAATCGCTCTTTCAAAAGTTTCCGAGAGAGCATGTAGCACATCTTGTGCTCAGTGGTGGATTAGGCAATAGCGCATATGTGCAATCGCAGCTGCGAAAGTACTATGCGCGCACCTCTTTCCCGAACGCCGAGTCCATCTCCGTGAGCATAGCGCCTGACCCTCAACTCGCTGTGTGCAAGGGTCTCGTCAGCGATCGTATGCGAAAGATCCTGACATCGCGATCGGTCCTCGGCTGGCGTTGTTGTCGAGCGTCGTATGGCACTGTGTGCAAGATTGCGTATGACAAGAAGAACCCTGAGCATCAAGGGAAGGAACTTGTTCGAGACCCACTGAACAACAAGCTGTACATCACGCAGTCCATAGCGTGGTTCGTCAAGAAGGGCGCGCCAGTAAGCGTGGACAAACCGATCGAGCACAACTTCATCAAGAAGGTCGACCCGGGCGATCCAAGAAGGGCATTTCCGACGACTGTCATCGAGAGTGACTTGGATGCGGCGATCTTGCCAGATCAAATGAACCAACGTATGTGTACAAAAGCTCGGCCGCTCCACTCGTACCCGTGACGAACTTTCTGACAGCACGCAGACACGCGCATCCTTTGCGAAATAAATTCAGACCTCTCTGCAGCAGATGAGAAGAAGTTTCAAGAGAAGAACAAGCACTTCTGGTCGTTGCAGAAGCACTATCTGCGCATCGAGTACTCGGTACGCGTCTTGATCGGGCCCGCAGACATCCGCTTCGAGCTGTGGTTTGACGACCAGAAACTTAGTCGCGATGAGTCGATTAGGGTGGAATGGATGCCTGCGCAGATGCCGCAAACGTCTCAGATCGCCGAGATGTCCGGGGCGGAGAGAGAGGCTGTTGAGATGTCCAACACGCCGCCCACGCCCATAGGCGCTGCGCCCCCAAGTGGCGCATTCAAGACTGATCCAAATGCGAAAGCCATACGGACAGGTGGTTTCGCGGTCGTCAATAAGAGGGCTACTGTTGAGATGGGCAAGAAGCCAAGAGGAGTGGGTGGGCTGTTTGGGAAGAGCTCTTTCTTTGGACGCGCTGCGTAGGACGACGCCCTGGAGCTCTGGCCGCGATGGCGCGAAAATGACGCGGTGCGCATCGGCGCGGAAGACAGCTTCCGATAGCTTCGTAGCTGACACCACCAATTAATACCTTCAACCGACATGCTCCTCATCAAGTACATGATATCAGGCTCTCTCGTTTGACTGGTCGCTATGTTGCAAACAGGTGAGGAGCCACTCAGCTCTAAGCCGGCCATCGCCCCGGTCACTTGCCTGTCTTGTGTTAACGTTACACCCATTGCGCTTTCAGCCCGTCAGCCTCGTCAGCCTTGACTGCAGGCAACGAGGTCACCGTCTACTTATAAGTATGGCGCACAACAGATCTGATCATTGATCAAGACTCCTCGGTTTGCTATCTTTCTGGTCATCATAACTAATATCATGCGCTACCTCGCGTTCCTTGGTAAGAGGCCTGTGATCACCGTTCTGATCACAACTGACGTAGTTGAAGCCACCGCATGCGGTCTGATCGCATCTATCGCAGCATTCGACATCTCGCCGCAAGAGGTACTAGACTCGAATACGCCCAAATTCTTGAATGAAGCAATCGATCCCTGCTCGTTGGCCGACTCCCCAAAAGCAAATGCGAGCGTTCAGCTTAGCAGTTGGTTAGAATGCGCTGTCAATGGTACGTACAAAAGACAATATGCTTAAGGTCTCATCATACTGATACAAGAACAGGGTTCTATCCGTACCCTGCGAACACAGACTGGCCCAACGGCCATGCGAAATCATTCTCGAAAGACATCAAGTTCACCTTCAACGACACGCATTACGACTTCGATGGCTCACGGCGACTCTATACAATCTTCAACGCGACACTGGGCATGGCCTTTGCGCCTTTCAAACATGGCCCCATCAACACCCTTGGTGTGCCCAACATAAATGGCGATAAAGGTGGCTTCGTGTACATGATCGGGTGGGCCGGTGGTTTCCAGACCCGCGTCAAACGCGACTTGTACTTCACAAATGCAGCATTCGCAGTAGTCAAAGAGGAGGACGGAGAAAGGAAGATTGTTGAGTTCCGAGAGAGCGGCAACATTCCCAACACAGCACCACTGCCAGAGCCTGTCCAGTGGGGATGCTCCTTCGAGTAGTACACTCAGCGGCATCCATTAAAGGCTTCCAGCAAGGAAATACAGAATTAAGACGTTTGCACATGGCATCTGGCAGAGCTGCTGTTTTCTTGACGACAACACGGCAACCTCGCACCTGCGCATCTTTCGCGATGCCCCTATCCGACATAACCCCTCCTCATTTCCGCCATCTGTTTCTGCAGACCGTCCATCTTCTTGATTAATCGATTGAGAAACTCGTTTCTGTTCTCCTTCTCTGCGTCACCTCTGCCGTTATTGATCCAGTCACAGACTCGTTCATCGTCTAGTAACTCGCTCTTCCGCTCCATGACCTCCAAGTTTGCTTCCATTTTCTCGGTATGGGAGCGAATATTATCAACACAGTCTTGCTTCTCTATGACTGTCTCGATAGCTGGGAATACGTCGTCTAGCTGCTTGAGCAAGTAAAGACTTGTCAGTACCCGGTCGGCTCGATCCTCGAGGTCCATTAACATGGGCGTCAAGTCCCTTGGTTGTCGATTTTGAGGGGTGTGGGCGTCGCTCATTGTTTCTGTAGCTGCTGCGGTTTTGAACATGTATCGCATATCCCTTTTTGCTGGCCTGCTTTTGTAGGCCGGAGTGTGAAGGAAGAAGCTGGTTTTGACTTCATGGGTGGATAACCACACCTTCGCATATGTGAGTCGCGGAGTATCATTGTAGGATGACAATCACGTTTAGTCGTACTCTGTTCATTACTCCACGGCTAGCCTACTGACATTCCATACTGTCATTTTCACATTGTCTAGAATTTGGTTTACAGCTCAAACCTCGACACGTGGAGTGGAATGCAGCCTCTAGGGACACATCGACCAGTCGAACTCTCCCTCTTCGAACCCATACCTCACATCAGCCCTGACCTCTTTCACCTTCTCCTCGATCATCTCCAAACTCTCTTCTAAATCGTTCTTGTCCTCCTTGGCGAGTTCCAATGCGCGATGCGGTAACTTTCCACCGACTACATAAGTGCCTGCGATATCCGTGATGTCGATGCCGTTGACTAGCCGCCGATACTGCTCCACATCCTGCTCCAGCATCTGTAATTCGGCTTTTATAGAGGCCACGGCACCAGCGCGGTCGGTGGCGAGGATGTCAGACTTGGCTTCGTGATGTAGGTGTGCGATTTTCGACCAGCGGTTTATGATCTTGTCGTAGTGTGAGGGAAGGATTTCCCAAAAGGTGGTAGAGAGAAGTGTCGCCCGAGGTGTTGGGTGTGGTGTTGACATGACGGCGGAGATGACTGATGCTCTATTTCGGGTGGGCGCGCAAGCCGTGGTTTTGTAGAAGCATGCATCGTCTCGGTATGACGGCGCCTCAACAGTAGATAAGACTTCACAACAACAACAGCGACGTGTTTGCTTTTTGTTGAAGGCGGTGTAAGCGAGACTTCTGTAAGGGTCGGTGTCCATGCTTCTGTTCTTTGTCGGGTCACTTTGAAGTTGGCCGTGATGCGCTTTGACTCAATGCCGGCTCGTCACGTCCTCGGGGTCACAGCTTAGATATGACTGTTTGCGCACAGGACAGCACGATACAGTCATAGCCTCATATAAAACTTGTGAAGGAAACCTTTGAACTCTTTCACGTACTATCAAATACTAGGAGCTCTTCATCAACATGGCAAGAATTTATTCCTATGACGCGTTCACCACGCTCTATGACCTCAAGAAAGTTCTCCTTCAACACAAATACCGCCAGCAGGAATTGACAACTGAACTCGAGCGAATCGAGCGGGATATGGAGGAGGCTTCTGAATTGCCGCAGCCTCCCGTTGGTAAACTGTGTCCCAGCCGAAAGTTCGCCGTCATACTACAGAATGGACATGCTACTGACAGCAGATCAGTTCGGAAGACAAAAATTGCCAGTGTCACCAGCGCTCTGGACGACTTCGCTGATACAAGAATTGGTGACCACATGAGAGTCTTGACGCGCGTCGACTACAAGTATGGCAGGACGTATCAGAGTCTGTTCGGGGATCTCTGCGAGAACGGTGATGAGAAAATAAGTGGAAGTGATGAAAGACGCTGCGACGAACAACACAAGAAGATACACCGTCTTTTCACATTGGTCCGCGAACAGATTGAGGAGTTCCGAGGGTCCGTCTCAGGCTGGATCTTGGATGAAGATATAAACACACTACTAGACGGCTTGAAGTGCGACGAGAAAGAAACAATACAATGTCAAGATGAGCTGATAGAAGCTTGGAAGAGGGTAAAAAGAGCGAAGGTGGCTCTAAATGGCCTGGAAAAGATGTTTGAAGGGATGCGGAAGGTTGTTGGTTGTGAACTTTAGAACAAATAGATGAATTTCCAGTGGCGAAATTTGCTTGGATCATTCAGTAGCGGGGATTTACGAACAGAAGGGTATACATACAATTGCTGTGCCGACATGTCATAATGCCAGCAGACGAGGCGAGTGATCGAAACAGCGACGTAGCGCCGAGACACATGTGAAGTGCATCTAGTCACACTCTTCCAATTTCACATGCTTAACCAAAAAGACTGAGCATGCATACCTCTATAGCTGGATTCAACACCTAGTACTCTATCCTCCATTGCAGGGCTGACCATACGCATCTGCACCGTACACAACTATGAGCTCAGAAAACCAAACTTACAAATCGCGGGGAGAGTCCTCCTCGGAGTTCAAAGATCTAGTCAAAACGATCAGCGAGTTGAAGACAATGATACCTGGCTGTCTCGAGGAAGTCGATTCGCTATGCCACCGCTTTGTGGAAGCTACACCTGGTACAGCAGAAGGGCGCGAGTCAGTTAAGCGAGTGCGGGAGATAGTCGCCGATATGGAGAAACGGTATCACGAGATCGATACTCATTATGGCTGGGTGTTGGCGTCGGATCGCGAACTTAGGGACGAGGTACTTTGCTCGTATTTTGGAAAGAAGATAGACGGCAAGGCTTGGTTGAAGAGATCTATCAGGATGCTCAAGAAGACCCGTCGTATACTAGAGATGAGCCAGCAGCGCGTCTTTTGATGGAAAACCGCATACACCGCGCGCGCATCACCTAATTCCGAAGCTCAACCTAGAAGTACCTTCCCGATGTCATACCCAGCAAGCCCCAAAGCGCAACCACACCCTGATATGTCGCACGCATTCTAGCAGACCCTGGAGACCTTTCCTTCGCACATACCACACCGTCAATGATTGCCATCCATCCAATGCAAGCAAGTAGTGTGTCCATGGCTTCCAAATGGCCCCCGAGATAGATTCCACAGATCGCCATGCCGATAGTATTAACGCGCGAACCTTCGATCTTGATCAGAGGCCACGCTGCCTTCGAAGATGCGATGCTTTTGGAGAGACCGTATGTCAGGATAACTTATTTGGGCCCATGAGTAGAAGACATCAGCCCGCCGACTGTCCAGATGCTGGCGAGAAGGAGAGGCGGAACGTGCCTGGGTACGAAATGCTCGAGCATGGTTGATAGCGATATCAGAAGCTGGCAGGCGAGCCGATATGTGTACAAAGAGATTTCTGAATAGAGTAGGTAGGGTTCTCTCGACTTCTCTGATATAGCGCGTTCGTGTAAAGGCAAAGGGGCAATTCAAATGTAGTGTGAGTGCGACGTTCGAGTCGAAAGTGACAGGAATAAGTTCGTTACAGTGGCTTGGTGGGGGGAAAGGGGCGCCTGAAGCTTGTGATGTGTCTAGCGCAGGGCGTAATTGTGCTGTTAAATATAGACAACCAGAGTCTAAGTACAGGGAAAGGCCGACGGCGAGCCAGTAGAGAAATCAGCCTCCACTCGCGATGTATCGAGGTCGATAAAGATATTGTCATAGTGCTGTGACCCAACCGGTGCTGCTTTTCCGGGTCCTTAAGGCTCTCGTTTTCTAGCAGCGATGCCTAATTGGAGGAGACAGGAGCGAGCGCCGATAGAGCACCATCTTCTAGCCCGACACCGCTACGGCGATATGCCATAGCCGTCGTCATGATCCCCTGCGATTGCTGCTCAAGGTTGGCATTGTTGTCTTTCCAATGCGGCAAATCCATAGTATCTCTAAATGCTGATTCCCGCCCCACAGCGTTCGTTTCAGACTCCTTGTCTTCGGAGCAGGCAGGCGTGAAATATGTTGAAGGCGGGACAAGTATGGATTTTGCCAAGATCCAGCAGCTGACTACGAAATGATAGTTCGCGACTCGGAATTCTCCAAGTAAGCTGGATTGGGAAGGTTGCCATGCCAATTGGAAATGCATCTGTACATGGCTGATACCATACGACGCTTCCTGCAAGTCCTGTAACGCCTGGAGGTGAGCCTCTTCCTCGATGAGAGTCATTGCACCAGAGCGTAGCTGAAGTCGTGTTGAAAGACGTAGAAGGTGAACCGCGTCATTATCTGTGACATGGCGAATGAGTTTTCGTTGAGTATCGTTCAGCGCGATGTTCACAGAGTCTTCGAATAGACCCACAAAGTCTATAAATGAGCCCGGAGAGTCTCCTACGTTATCCAAGAAGCCTGCGAAAGAGTCGGTAGACGCTGTATCTCTATTCGGTTCATAAAACCCGGTAATGCCGAACACAGTAATATTGCGCGCCTTCTCGATCGACAAGATGCTGAACATGTGCGATGTCGATCCGTGAAACGGGGTCGTGTATTCATTGCCGTCACCAACACTGAACTCTGCCGCTTGATAGAAGAAGTGAAGCGCCTCTTCTTGAATCTGAGGATGAATGATCACCCATGCTGGAAGGGTCTGGATCTGTTCACAAAGTTCATCGCAGTCTAGATACCGCGCGTTGACAGCGCCAGCGAGGCAAAAGTCGTCCTGATAGTAGATATGCGTTCCTTGCCAAGCGTACTCATAGATCTGATCGCGTAGTTCCCTCGGTAGCATCAAGATCAGGTTGGAACAGTCTTTCAATCGATTCTTTCGAGAGATGTCTTCATCGTGGCGATCCCGTGCGGATACATGGCTATTGCGCGGTCGTGTCCTTTGGCTGCGAAGCCAGCTAAGTGTGTATACTGATGCCTTAGGTATCGTTCGTGGCGTGCACCTGCGTAACTTCTCCAGTAGCCGATAGGGTAGCGATGTGAGATGATGCCGCGCATGGGGCTGCAGCGATTCTGGTGGACCTCGAGCCGCCATAGCTTTGCAATATGCGTTCGAAGGGTTATGTTTGCAGTATTCTAAATGGAAGTATTCCCAGCATATTAGCCACACTTACGATAACTTACTCTGAGTGCAGCCAGGAGAAATCTGGACCTTTGCCGAAGAGCGAGGGCAAGATTGCGCGGCGCTCGCGATCCACAGCTCTACCCATGGAACGTTGAGGGGTGCAAGCAACCATGCCACCAATCGATCTCAGCCCGTCGTAATGGAATTGGTACATTGATGTATGCAGTGCACAAGACCGTTGTCGTCCATCTCGAAGGCCGATCTTGCTGCCGATGGAATGAAGTCGGCGGCGTCCGATAACTTTCTGTCGCACGCTGACGAAAGTGTGCAATGAGAGAAAATATTGGGGCAATGATTGTGTCAAAGCTGTGGACGAACATCTTGTGTGAACGCGTAAACGCGTGTGGCGTCATGACCGTGTTCTAGCGCGTAAGATGACGTCACTGACTTACGAAGACCTCGGGAGGTTTGCAAATAGACCAGCTCCATTCGTTCCAGAAAGCGCATAGATATCGAGGACCCACTCCGAATTACATACAAAAAACCCCACTCTGACACCGACTTTACCCCCTCAAAGATTTACCCTAGCAGGCACTCGCCTTGCAAGCTCGCAGGCTTCACTCATTGACCTCTCCACAGTCAGATGATATGAAGCCGTTGTCGCTCGGGCAGCACTCCGGATGTTCAGAGGTGCATGCCTTAGTGCGTGTATACAACGAAGCCCTTCCGCACTCGGTCACGATTTTACCAGAACTCGAGAAGCCTTCGTCTTTCACACCTGCCCATTATATCAGCGAGAGTCGACGCTCAGTTCGGGTTTGCAGACTTACAGTCAGAAGAGTCTAGGAAGGGCGCGAATGCGGCATTGCAGTCGAATGGGCAGTCAGTAACCCCGTCCGGTATCTGGCTCCATCGGAAGCTGAAGTCAAATCCAGTTACATCGGAGTATGTCCAATGCCATTCTTTGTCGAGCCGGTCACCAAACTCGGTGCATGCGGTTTCAATCCAGCTGGGTAACAATTAGCAATTTGTACTGGGCTAGAGTTTGGGAGATGGCTTACCCTTCAAAGCTGGATCTGGGGTCAAAGGTTTGTGAAGAATCCGGATTCGCGGCGCCTAGCGTTTCTTTATCAAACCTTTGCAAATCGCTTTTGCATTCAGCTTCAAGCACAGGCTCGTCGGCTCGCTTGATGAGCTCCTCGAGCCATTCATATTGCGCATCCATGTATCCTTGTGGTACCTCCCAGACGTAGGGATAGTTGACGATTCCGCATCTGCATCCGAGGTTCTTTACCTATTTACCAACGTGTTAGTCTCGGGGCTACATATTTTCTACAGCTCTAGCTTACCGTGAGACATGTTGGCGTCGAAGGGGGTTTAGAGATTGTTTCTCCGGTTAGAGGGTTTAGCACCTCCTTCTGGCCCTGGCAGTTGACGGATGTACAGATGAGGTCCTTGGGACACGCCAAGTCTTCTTCTTTGAAGTCCTTGATGACGTCGTCTTTGCCAACGAATAGTTCCATTAAGACTTGGCCAGTGAACATAACTGCATGCGCGGCGATGGTAAGACCAAGTGCACTCCTGGCAAGAAGCGAAGGGTCTCAATTCTGATCTGCCTGAGGGGTTGTCGCTGTAGCACTAGACATTCGTCGATACATTCGAACGAAGGCCACGGATTCACCGATATAGATGTTGGGGATCGGAAAGCCGATGGCCTGGCCGGCGGCCGGCTCAATCGGAACGTTTGCCTGCGCCAATGCCATGAGGTCGTCCGGGCCGGTATCAACAAGACTCATGGCATGGTGCAGGATGCGTTCAATACATTCCTCAGTAGGATCAGCACGCTTGAAGCTCTGGCCCTGACAGATCTGCTGTGTTTCTTGAAGACCTGTCATGCCCAGGAAGTCTTCAATGCGCTCAGCTGTGGTTTTCGGAATATTGTAAACGAAATCTCCTGCTTCGTGACCGCCACTGGCAGTAGTAAGTGTTTCAATGCTGATGAAGCTCCTGAAATCGATATCAGCACAATGCGAAATGTGGTTCAACACATGTAACTAACGTAACGGTAGTCGTTGCAGGTGGTTGGTACGTCAAAGTGGCCAATGCAGCGCCCCCATCCGAGGCTGTCACAACGGCGATTTCCTGTGCAGCGGCTATCGAATGGATTTGACGGAGGTCCTCTGGACGAAACCTCATCTCTTTTCCTAGATCATGCTTGTAAATAGCGATGGCAAAGCCAATCAAAGCACCTACGCCCCATGCGACAAGAAGTAAGGTGCCCGGATCAAAACGTTTGATATGAGTAGAGACATCAGTACTCTGCAGCACCGCGTTCAAAGCGTTTTGACACTCTTCAACTGGTTTATTGTTGCAGCTTTGCGCCCGCACGGTCTCAACCTGTCCGCGTAGCTCCGGACCGAATGCGATAGTGATACCATCGGATGGCCATGCGTCGTAAACCCCGGTAGGATATACCTGAATCTCCGTCCCGCGGGGCTCTGGATTAGTGGCCTGCGATGGGGTGTTAGTGTCGTAAGAAGGAAGGAGAGGCCATGATGTACCGCAGCTGGGAAGTATACGTCCTCAGGACCGAATGTGAACGTCGGTATAGCAACGGCTTCGTCACGACGCGAAGGCGATTTTGTCGTCAGGAAAGCTGCTCCAGTAGGTGTTACCAACACCCGAGCTGAAGCAGCCGTCAAGCAAAGTGCCAATGCTAGCAAGCTAAGACGAGACATGGCAATAGTGCAGAAGTAGTTCGGTGATGAAGCATTTGGAGCAGTGCTTCAAGCTTATATGCAGATAGTTTGACTTCGAGAAGATCGCGACGCGAAGTCTAGGGACACATCATGCCATTCCCGTCGCCCCCAATTACACGTTGAGGCCTGTAGAGGCACGGTAGATGAAGGCATCGGCTACGTGCATTTCCACAATGGCACAGCTCTTGGTGCATGATCGGGGCTGTGAAGCGTTCCAAATAGACCCCAACGAAGAATGTCGAGCGTTCATGGGCATATTCTGAATTGGCGATGTCAACTTGAAACGTGAGTTGGTACCCGAGAGGATTCTCCAATGTGCCCAGCGTGGCGAAGTGCAGTATGAAAGCGGTTGGGGCGATGGAGCTTTTGATCCCGTTGCAATAACGAGCAATTTTTGGGGCGGATATGGGGATCTGCTCGCCATTTGCCCAGCAGAAATAGTTTGTTGTTCTCGAGAGGCGAGGTAGCGAACTGTGCCGTACGGAGCGCGTCTAGATTAGCAAAATGCATGCTTGAACCCCGAACTGCGCGGCGCAGAACGCGTGGGGCCAGTCTGACATGCTTCCCACCATAAGATGGTTGGCAATAGAAGGGGTGAATTATGGGGCGACTCAATGATGGCGCTTGTCTGATCCGAGAGCGTCACAAAAAGTTGCGTATATGTAAGAGGGTTGCGCGCAAACTTGATGGCCACTTCTGCAGCAATTTTCATTCGCGTTCACGATGCCGTCGTTACTACTGTCTTGGTTTTTATTCCATGCTCTCATACTAGCCTTCGTCGCTGGCTACAAGATTGACCAATCGTGCGAAGACAAGGGCATTACGCAAGACATTCGTGATGCTATGACTTCGGCTATCGAGAAGGCTGCCGGAGCATACGATACCCTGACATCTTCACTAAGCGACGATGCACTCGAACTTCTGGGTTTCCTGTTCGCGAAAGATGGTGTGAGTCCGGCCGAACTCATGGACAAGGGCAGTTTCGGCAAGACCATAGGGGTTTTGCAAAACATCAATGCAAACATGTGGAAGGAAGTGACTGGTACCGCCGAGGTACTTCCTGAAGACGTGGTAAGAGCAACTAGGATCGCTTTGAAGGGTCTACAAGAGACTGATCATTGATCCAGGTCATCTTTTGCCATTATGATCGCTGGAAACCGGTGGAAGGAGAGAAGGACCTTTATCGAGATTCTAGTATGTGATACGGGGCTACCACGCGACCGTGTACTGATTCTATACAGCAAATGGTGTGCGACTAAAGTTCCGTGAGCAAGCATGTAGAGGTAATACGGTCCTCGACAAGATTGCCCTGGCAGTGACCTTCAACCCGGAAACAGAGGTTGTCTGGAAGAACGGAAGGCCCATCGCCGGTACCGGTATGCAACCTGCCCAGATTCAGCTATGTACTTGGTTCGTCGATTGGATCAAGCAGAAGAAGTTCAAGCTTTCTGGTGACGTTCAAAAGAGAACGAAGATTGGGAGGGCGGTGATCAACGCGGCCGAATGGAGACAATTCGGTCTCAGACAGATTGGTGAGTTGTACAAAGATTCGACCAAAGGCAAGAACTGACGAGACATCATTAGATGCATTTTCACTTCTGGATAAGGTTCTCTTGCACGAGATGACGCACGCCCGGGGTGCCTACATCGAATACAAAGATGGCGAAATAGAAGCTGAGGGCCTCATAGATGTTACATCTCCCGAACGCTTGCTCGGTATCTGGAAGTGGCCAGCGTATGGATGGAAGGGAGCAACGGCGCTCGCACGGCAAGGCGATGGCCTTGGTGAATACGCCGCACCAGACAACAACGCTGACACTATAGCCCTTTTCGCGAGCGGTAAGTTATTTGAAGCGTGTCCTGGGTATTCGCTGATACGTAATAGGGTGTTCACTGCTCAAGGACCAAAAGAAGATCGATGCCAAAGGACGGATAGTACCGATGCAGGAGGTACCGTCGTGAGTGAAGTGCATGAGTGCGATGCAATCCTGCATTGATCGCAAGTCTGGTGAGAGGTGTTCTCGAGTTGTTCACTGTGGAAGCGTTGCTGGTGTTGTATTGGTGGAACTCCTTGTATTATAAAGGAAAGGTCTTCCTGTCGTACTGCTTTTTGAGCCGCGAAATTCTGAATGGTATGTTTCCAAGCGCATCCACTACCTGCTCAGGCAAATCGACGTTGAGTCCGACTTCGTAGACTTCTGCATGCACCTGCTTCAGGGCCTCGAAGATGAAGATGAGTGACTCAGGTTCGGGCGTACCCGCCCTGACATCATGGAATGCAAACTGGGCCCATATGGTCATCTCGATCCTGAGTAGGCGGAGCTCACCGAGTGTGGCTAACGCACAGCAAGCATCTTCCCAATCAAGGTAGCTTTCTCGCGGAAAGCTGCCTCTGCATGTAATGAAATTCCTCCTCGGTGTCAATATAGTCGTTGAGAGGTTTACCGAGCGTAGCCTTTGCCACATATCTGGGGCTACGAGCCTGCGAAAACTAAGCACTCCTGTGGCGCCTCGGAAACTAAACTGGTTCGCCGTGTACAAGACATTCACAGCTTCACGATACCTGTTGCTTTGATTAGCCTTTGTGGAAATGGCGCAATGAATAGTATACATTAGGCGGCATGTAACGAGGATCGATAAGAGATCGCCATTGGTATAGTATGCGGGACGGTGCATGCGCGCGCTTCCTTCATTCCAGACCCCAAAGCACATATGTTGCCACGTGAGATACATACTGTCCATATCTTCGCAGCGCCAGTGTCCGAGCTTATGGGGCCGTCCCTTCCCAGGCGTAACGTGCAAAAAGTGCAGCAGACGCTGCGGGTCGGCGAGAACCTCTTCGTAGATGAGCAGTCGCAATTCAGGCGACAGCTTGCCGAACAGCATACACTGCTTCTGATCGAGAGGCTCATCTCTCGGTAATTCAGCTCGCGGCATCGATTTCGCGTCTTGGCTTCGTTTGATACTGATTGCCGTCGTCGGTTCGGGCTTTTTCCGCTGCCATTTTCGGAGCAGGAAGGCGCGCATGGCGATCTACGTGGCGACGAAGATGGAGATATCGCAATGCACCTCAAAATGGGTCGAGAATGCTGCGCAGTCGCGAAGGATCTGGCCGCAGATTGTAGGAGCTCAAAAGGTCTTGTTTGGGTCGTTGGGCTTTTTACTGTGCCCAGGTGGCTCGGGGACGAGATTGCGGCACAGCAATGCAGCGGGCGAAGACCGAGGGCTGGCGCTTACATGCACATGCGTGCGGTATTAAGGCGGTAATCATAGCGTGGAATAGATTGTCGCGTCGGTGCGATGTGAACAAGGTCCCGTGTTGATGTACACGGATGCGCTGATGAGTTCCAGTGAGGTTTGGGGAGGGACCTCGGGAAGCTCCAAGACGCGTGCCGTCGAATGTAGACTAGTTCATTTTCTAGGACGCGTACACTGTGGACCCACCCATCGTCGCGTTTCTCCCTTCGCCCCCTTCCGATAACCTGCACGCACGCGACGCCATTACTGCGATAGGCCACGTTTCTGTAAATCAACAGTAAACATGTAACTATTACAAAGAGTCCGCGAGAAGGATTTTGCAGTGCAATGCTTGCTTGACCGTCGTCGCAACTACTTCATGTCAGCCATCCATGGGTGCTTCAGGAGTTCAGTCGCCGATTTCCTGTCTTCCGGTCGCCATCTGAGCATCGAGCGTATGAAATCGAGAAACAATTCCTTTTCCCCCCCTTCAAGCCCGGACACTCTTTCCTCGAGTGAGATCTTAGGAATAGGTACACTCTTGGAGCCACCCGTCCAGTGTCCTATTGAACTTAGCAGAGTCTATGTCGGGACGATCTCAATGACTAACCTTGCTTGTCGAAGACCTTCTTTGTGATATCATTGCTTTGCGTGTATTCAAGCGGAGGCATTCCAAGGTATGCGACCATCTCGGAAATATGATGTGTCCCTGATGGGTTGCCCTCGGTGTCACGGGCGTCGAACAGATGCTCATCTTCAAACAAGTCCCACACCTAATCAAGAGTAAGTCATTGCGGCTTCCTTATGATAGTGTTATATACTTACCAACGTGGTGACACTCCAAATGTCCACCTTGGAGCCCCACTCCATCTGGAAAATTATTTCTGGTGCACGGTATAGCTCAGGCTGAATAAAGCCGGAGTGGGAATCTCCTATCCGCGCTTCTCCAAAGTCACAGAGAACTGGTCGGCCCCAAAGATCACCCGTAGGATGGGGAAGCTTACGGGAACTGTAAATGGTGCGTGTGTCGTCAATCACTTTGGATGGTGACGGGTTTTCTGCTTCAGCTTTCTCGAAGTTTTCCAGGATAGTGTCATCATTCACAGTCAGCATGATATTTCCGGGATTGATGTCTAACTTGTCAGTTGATCCAATCACGTTGCACTATCTTGCCGTACCTGTATGTACGACCTTAGCCTCGTCGTGTAAGAACGACAGTGCCTTGAGCACGTTGGCTAGCGTGAACTTTAGAAGCGGAACGTTGAGCTTGTGTGCTGGGTTGTAATACTGGAGCTGTCGAATAGTCATGTGCATGGGTGGATGAACAAAGCACAAATGTTTGCCAGTCGGACCGTCAAGCTCAAATTCGCCATACAGTTCGCGGATGTATGCTTGGCCGCGATGCTGTGATTGTATAGAACTGACATGCTCGTAAAAGTCTAGCTCTCGATTGAGCTGTGGGGTCTTTTCGGCATCTCGGGTACAAATCTTGACAGCGACGAAGTCAGCGACGAAGCCAGCGTCTCGTTCTCTGTGCACAGATGATCAGAATTTGAAGGGTGGATGGGGGTGAAGAACGCCAAACATACTGAATATCCCGAATATCCCGACACAGCCAGACCGTGGAGTATGCACCGTAACCGAGTTTTCCTATGATCTTAAAGCTAGAATCCAGAATCTCACCAGGTCGTGCTGGATAGAACTGATCATGGCTATACCACGGAAGGCGCTCCTCTTCGAAGAGCTCGCTGGCATTTGTTTTCGTACTCCGGAAGCGCGAGATTCGGGAAATATGAGAGGGAAATCTGAAGCGACTACATGCGCGTTGACTAAATCTCAGCATGGTGTAGAGACACTATATCATCGTGGGAAGTTAGTGTGATGGTCCAAAGGCGGCATGGCAGGTGTTGGGGTTCCGTCGAATGTAGACTAGCGTACTTTTGCACGTCGCGTCTCGTGGTTCTTCGCCCCTTCAGCTGAGCTGCACGCAACTGCATCTGCAACAATTCTCTAAGGCTACGCCATCCTCTTTCTTTCTCGGTTATCGCATTGTGACTGACGTTCTGGGCCCGGTTTTCTCACCCTTTTGCGAGGCGAAGCTTTCCACATCCGCCTGCATTCGGCCTCGTAGTATCCAGCGATGATGGTCACAGATCCAATGCCATCAAGGTTGCTAAAGGGTTCCTTTCAAGGCAGACGATGCAGCTTTCAACTAGTTCCATGAGGCACTGAAGTTTGTCGATAATGGTGATTACACAAGCGCCCGGAGCGTGTCGTTGTAACAGAAAGTAGACCAGCAACACCGACCACCCGGTTCCCGCCCACATACTTCCACCACGACCAACTCCCATCGCGTCCGCCGCAGCCTCGTCTGACTCAATCCCCAAGACCCAGAAGGCGCCTCCGACAGTTCACGTTTAGCCTTAAAGCGGAGATACCGTTTCAGCCCCCAAGCCAAGCGCGGAGCGGAAACGCCAAGGCAGCCTCCCATCACAAGTATAGCCGCATCCCTTACAGACCAAGAGGCCGGCCGTTGAGAGAACAGGCACCACTAAGGCTGCGCGAGGCACGCGTCACTGACTCGTTCGCACGTGCGAGCTTGTCTTTGCCTCAGCCCAGATGTCGGGCCTGCATCCGCGCTCGCCTTGGCTGGGCCGCCACATGTATCCCCAAGACATCAGGATGCGAGGTGCGAAACATGTGTTGACGCGGAGCGATAAGCTCGCTGGCTGGCTTTGGATGTGTTTAAAGATGCGGTCAACGTCGTGTAGGGCCTGGAATAGGCAAGCGATCTTCGCATTTTTTTTACACGTTCAAGACGGTTTTCAGTATGGCTGGTGATTCTTCGACTCCGGCGACAGAAGGCTTTTTGCAGTATCATGAGCCGAATAGTAGGTTCTTTACTTTCTTACCTGGTTTCGCATTCGTTAACGTTCGACAGTCATCCAAATCCTCGTTCTCGTTTCGTTTTTCTTCTGGCTTTCCTTCGGCGAATGGCTTTCGAACCGGGTGTTCCGCGCTGGCCTTATAGGTCAAATCATAGTCGGTCTGATCTATGGCCTGCCTATCGGTGGTGACATGATACCCATAGCATGGCAGGAAGCCTTCATCGCGCTCGGATACATTGGGCTTGTTCTCATCATTTTTGAGGGCGCCCTGGCCGTACGGCTGGATCTGCTCAAAGCGAACTTTGGCCTCTCTGCTATTGCGGCGACCATCGGTGTGGTCGCTCCTATTGGGCTCACATACCTACTTCTGTATGTCGGCTTTGGGTATGGAGCGATCGAGACGTTCATCGTTGGGGCTGCGCTCTCGGTCACCTCTCTTGGGACGACATTCGTGGTGCTAGGCAAGAGCTCAAAGGAGATCAGCTTCGCCGATACTAGAGTTGGTACAGTTCTTGTCAGCGCTGCTGTATTCGATGATGTATCTGGTCTAGTGATGGCTAGGTGAGACACAAAGTTCTCTATAACCACAGAGCATCACTAACATCGCTCAGTGTAATCGGCCAACTAGGAGCCCTCGGAGGAGACGACTCCCCCAACCTAGGCTGGCTAATCGGACGCCCCACACTAGTATCTGGCCTCCTCGCCATCCTCACTCCCGTCCTAAACAAATGGGCAATCGCGCCTCTATACCGAAAGTTCATCGAGCCGCGGCTGCCAAAAACACGCAAACGCCACGTCGTAAACGTCATCATCATGATCTTCGTCTTGTGTGCTTTCCTCAGCATCACAGGCTTCGGTGGCACATCCGTCCTCTATGGGTCCTTCATGGCCGGCGCATTCCTCACCTACCTCCCTTCCAAGCACCCAACAGGTCCTTTCCACCCGCCTTCGCGCGAAGACGCAGAAGAAGCGGAAGCGCGATCTATTGCTGAAGCCACCGAGTACGACGATGCGGGCGAACCGCTCATCTGCCCCACCTTCATGCATACGTTCGAGAAGTACTTCCTCGACGCTGTCAAGTACCTCTTGCAACCTCTTTTCTTCGCATCGATTGGCTTCGCTATCCCCTTCATCGATCTTTGGACTGCGGAGGCGTTCTGGAAGGGCTTTGTCTACACACTGCTTATGCTTGTCTCTAAAGTTATCGTCGGCCTTGTCATACCTTTCGCTACCATCTTCCGCAGACCACCAGGTATGTCTATCCGCGAGTGCTTCACCACCACTTTCTGGCCTGCCATGCTCCTAGGTTCAGCGATGGTAGCGCGTGGCGAGATTGGTCTACTCGTCGTACAGATTGGCCTGAACAACACCCCCTACCTGTCCAAGGAAGCTTTCATCACTGCTGTATGGGCCATTGTGCTCAACACCATCTTCGGACCTGTTACGGTAGGCCTTATCATCAAGTACAAGGCGCGGGCCATTGCAGATGGCGTGTGGGGTCTCGAGAAGACGGAGCCGAATGGCAGTGGCTGGGACGATGGAGTCTCGAGAGCGCCGACCATCGTCCCGGAGACGATGAGTGTGAAGGAGAGGAGTAAGAGTGTTGCGGTGTCGCAGCATAGCAGGATGGTGTCTGATCCGGTGACGGTACCGATCTCGCCTTGATGGCGGTATGTGTGCTTTCTTAGCTTTGATAACGAATTTACGATATTTCTTACTTGATACTTGCAAGCACCATCCTGCCATGTGTGGTAAGAAGTGAGCTGTAACCAGAGAATATCATGACTAAAGAGGCGTCGTCATCCTTTCCTTTGGGTGTCAAGTATATACTACAGCGATATTTCCTCGGCATGGACCTGGTATGAGTCGCTCCGATGAGCGCGTAAAGCAAGGATTGTGTCTGATTGAGAGGGGTATGCGCAGCTAAGTATCCAGAAATCGCAAATATGAACAACATGATAACATAGATCAACAAGAACGAGCGATGTTCGCAAAGTCAACGGTCATGCCCAGCCCAAGATTTCGCCAAGCACCCATAAATAGACTCACACTCATATATCACGTGCAAACACCCTTCACCCATACGGCAGGTCTAGCTAGACCAAAACCACCCACTCCTCTTCTTCCGCTCTTGGTTCTCTGGCTCGGCTGGTCTTGGCTGTATGTCGTGGAATGCCCTCCAAGGATCGCGCTGCTGGGTTTCGGTCTCTTGGCCGCGCTGGGTATGCACAGTCTCCGAGCTCTCTTCTCGACCATCAGCGAAGCGTTTCTTGAGCACGACTTTGGTTGTAATTGAGCCGTCAGAAGCAACGGTCCGCTCGGTCGTCGTAAGTGTGGAGAGAATCGAGGGCTTGTTCTCCTTCATCCGCTCAGCGACCGCGGACGTTACCGAGAAAGGCCCGGGAACTGAGGGTGAGGGTTGCGACACAGCCTCCATACGTTCGTACGCATCCAACTCGGTTTCCGAGTCCTCATCTCTCTCGTGTGCCGCGTCTAGAACAGTGTTGTATGTGTCACGTCTGACTGTGTCGGAGTAGGGGAAGCGGTCTTGTTTCGGCGTAGGCGGATCGTCATGTTGGTCTTCGTGATCGTGGCTGTACTCGTAGCTTGGCTCGTCCTGTGTCCCAAGGCGAGGGCAACTGGGCGCATCGTTGCGGTCCATATGCTCCTCCAGTTGGCGTTGTGTGATCGGGATCTTGCCATGAGTCCAGTACTTGTCGGACGTGTCAGACTCCATGGCGCCAGGACATTCGGGCTCTAGCTTCCCCTGCATCGTCTCCTCCAACTGTTGCTGCGTAATTTGTATCTTCCTTGGTCCCCAAGCCGGTCGGTCGGACCTCATCATACAATGTGAGACTTCGCCTTGCTCTGCTAGCAGGTCTTCGTAGGCTGCCTGCCAAGGTACGCCGGCCTTGTTCATCTCGCGGTTCTGCTCGAGTGCGCGGGGAGAGTATGCGGGGTCGTCGGTCTGCGATGCATCTGCTGGTGGTGGCCACTGCCATGATTTGGACCATGACCAGACGCGAGGCTTGCCGTCTTCAGGGCTAGGCTCATAGTTGTTGAATCTGGCAACTTCCGTCTCGCGGTCATCCCAGGCCTTGTCGTTGAACTCCTCGGCCAGCCTCTTTGCCTCTGCCTGCATGCGTAGCAACCTTTCCAGCTGCACCCAATCCCTCGATCTTTCTTCCTCCGAGATGACTGATGGACTCCGGCCGTCGTGATCAAATGGCCGAGGAAAGCCCCAATCCCATGACCATCCCCACTCCTGACCCTTCTCGTTGGCTACCTTTTCAACCAGGCTAGCATCGTCGCGTCGCGCAAGCTGCTGCTCGTCGCCTCTCCTGACATTGCCAAGTATTTCCATTCTTATTTCGTCAGCCTTGCGGTCGAGCCTCATCAGCTCTTCGCTGTTGCGCAAGACAGCTTGCACATCGCCAACTCTGAACAGCTCTCTGCCTTCGTGGCGCAGCTCGGCGATGTCGGCTTCAATTTCGTGAAGCTTGTCGCATTGTCTTGGATCGACCTTGCCAAAAAGGCACTGCTCACGTGCTTGGTGCGCGTTGTTGTAGTTGGCGATGGTGGCGGGAAGGGTGAAGACGGTGTTGAGCAGCGACGAGACCTGGGAATCGGCGAAGCGGCGGAAGGCGATGAAAGGATTGTCTTCGGGTCGGTTGGAATCGCGTCGGGGATTATCGCTGTCGTTCGTCATAGTGATAGATAGTAATGTGGGTGTTGTGATGGCACTTGGCTGATGGTGGGGAAGACGGGGTCCGGAGTGATGATGATGCCTGGAGATAGCTGTGGCTGCCTCGGCGATAAGGCCACAAGGCACGCGCCACCCGTTTCGACGCGTCAAGCCATCGCCCCTGCCAGCCAACCGCGCTTCCGTCACTCCACCTCTCCAAAACCGCGCATCGTGATGACGCTCGTCGTCGCCCAATGAGTATTTTGCACTTTCCAAATGACTTCGGCCTCTCTTTCGCTATTCTTACCATCACCAAGCGTGCACCGCCATAGAACCCAGACACGCTGAGCCGGCGATTACCCTGCCCAAGAGCTGCCGCGCTTCTCTAGAGCTCAGGAGTCAGTATGAAGATTCAATATTTCCAAACAACTTTCATCTATCTATTATGGCCCAAGATCTGCCTACATGACTCCACCTACGTATTGCCAGAATCTGTGAGTGTTGCATCGCAATCAAGGCATGATCTTGGCTTTCTTGGAAATCTACGCGGGTTTGGGATCCTCTCGGCAATCTGCAGTAGTCTGACTTCAACACCATCGACGACGCTATCCGCAAAACCAAGAGCATCGCCATCTTTTGCTCGAGACATACGCGTAAGGCCATTACGAAAAAAAGCCGCAGTGGATATTTCAACCCAGCATGATTCAGCACCGCCTACGATCTGCGCCTTATCGTCTTACCGCCCGCTGGCAGCCAAGGAGCCAAGTGCGCGGCATGCGAAGACAATTGACTTCAAGACCTTGATCGTCCCGGATTAGAGCCGCACTGCCCAAAATCTGGACCTGCCCAGTTCAAGCAGCCACACAAAACGCTGCTTTCCACTGCCCCGTGATAGGTCTCCACGCTTTAGCGACGCACTGCGCGTCATCCCGAGCAGATTTGGACGGGCAATCCCCGCCTGTAACTCCTTTCACTCCTGGGCCTTTCCTACTGCGGCCTTATCACTAGCGATCGAATACCCACGTTTCCTGTTTCTGATCTTCGAGGAATCTGTTTTGACAGCTGTGCCAGCGGACTGGGTACGTCACACAAGATCTGCGACATGAGCAAAGAGGTATAAGTAGCGGAGTAAACACCGCGTCTGGAGAATACAACATTGTTTCATCTCGTGGTTTCATCAACATATATAACCAGACGCTTCCCCTTCATCTATACCGATACGACGTATAACACTTGTCCAATCGCTATACAACGAGAACTGAAAGTCCAAGACCTGCTGTTCTCTCTTCTATAAAGGCCCACCCGAATTGTCCTCGATATTCGCAACGCCACAACCACTTTATCACTTCCTCATCTCCAACATGCGTTTCTCCGTCATCATCGCCACTCTCCTTGCTAGCGTTGCCGTCGCTATGCCCGATCCTCTCCCACAAGGCTACTCAGGCCCCTGCTCAAAGGACAACTGCGGTGTCAGCGGCAAGGTGTGTTCAGGCGGCGCAATCTGTGTGGGGTGGCCAAGCACCGATCCCGCCAAGAGGAAGGGATGCACCTGCAGCCGCGGTTAAGCATTTGATGCTGGATTTTTTTGCATTGGCAGGCGTGTGTAAGTAAAATGAAGCCGAAGGCGAAGCCTAAGCTAATGCTCATCAGATGTCATATCATAGCGAGGTTGACTGGAAGCATATTGGTTGTAATCTAGAGGGTGTATTATTTATGAATGATGAAGCCAGAATTTCGAGAAAGAATTGCTTACTATCATCCAAGTGCCACACAAACCTGGATGTCGTGAGGTCATTAGAAATTGCAGCCGCGATCCAGCTCGAGATTTGATAACTTATCTCTTCACTGTGTGGTGTTGCCTTGGAGTGAGCTCTTCGCGCCTTCCTGGCTTGGCACACAGGGGCCTCACTTGCAACTGGCTACAGCACATGCACTTCAATGCTGATAACAACCCATCATTTGACAGCAGCGCTCTCTCACCGATTCAGGAACCTACGACTACAACGCAAACTGCACCACTCAGAATCGACTACCAGCGTCATCAACCATGATCTGGAGCACTCAGTTGCCGTTCCGCCCTTCACGTCCCAGACCATTCTTCGACCTACCGTGGGATATCCGAGAACAAATCTACAGTTATATCGAGCTCGATGCGCTTCCACCGCTGTCAAATGGTACCGAGTACGCCGGCTTTGTTCTCTCGTGCAAGCTCGCCGCCGAAGAGCTATCTCATGTCGCGACCGTGAATTATCGCAAATACCTCCACGACTTCGAGCGACTTTCGAGGGAAAGACTTGGTTACAAAATCATAGTCGCTCAACCGGAGCGGGCAACAACTGTTAAGACTCATCCTTTTGCGCACCTCGCTCGACTTAAGGTCAAAGTACAACTGAAAAGTCGCGCCGTCTTCAGTGACGATAAACGGGATGTGACACCATGGTGTGATACTTTCCACCCTCTCTTCGGACTTCTTCTAGAGAATCTACAAATCCACTTTGTTGCGCCAAACCTTTCGAGTTTGAAAATGATGAGAACCGACGTCGGCAACATGTATGAAATTATCGAACGTGTATTCGACTTCATTGAGATAATGAATTCACAAGTACCGGAACGTTCTACCCCCGTTAGAGGTCCACCAGGTCCACCAGGTCGACATGAACGAAGAGTATTTCAATTCCTCAACCAGTTTGAGGCGCAAGTTAGTGGCTTTACACGATCGAAACGCGTGAGTGTAAAGGCCATTTGCTTTTCTTGGGATTGTCGAAAACATGCTCAGTCCGGATCTCCGGCCAAAATGATGGGGCCGGTCTGGTCACACACCTTACGCCTTCGTGACGTTCCGGGAAGAGACAGGCAGACATACCACCGTGTACATGATGTAGAGGGCTACGCAGGAGAGATACGGATTGCGAGTTCTGGACGCTGGGCTCCCACAACAGTCGGTCTGCCTTTGCGTCTCTATGACAGACCCAGCAAGATGGTTTTACTGCAGATGAAGAACCTAGACTTCGGCGAAGCAGCAGTGATCTTGAGTAAGGTGGAAATATGAGAGGAAAATAGGCGTAGGATGAGATGTACGCCGTCCATGCTCTTTCGGCCTCCGATCGGTAATATACAGTTTCCTGATCGAGAGAGTGGGTCTCCATCTAGAACACTCCACATGTAGTACGAAATGAAAAGTTCCGTCTTACAGTGTACAAGACGACCAACACAGTTTACCTCGATTGTGTAAACAAACACGTTACTGACTTGAGGAAGACAGACGTTGCTCTCCACGAGCTTCATACAATTGGCGGATGTATTCCACTCACCGTGATCGGTAACAGGAATCGCATGTGATGGATTACAACACTCATCCCAGGTCAACACACCACAACGCCCATGTACGGTGCCTTCCCCGGATAGAAGGACACCCAATATCCTCTTTCCCCGGAAACGCACCCCATATTCCACTCCACAGCGGCTGAAATGCCCCCTAATGAAGCGTGATCGCTACCCGCCCCACGCCCATCAAAAGGTATTCTCCACGAATAACGGCATGCAGAAGCGATATAAGACATTTTGGCACCGGCAATACGCCGCCTATGCATCGATCCTAAAAGATTGCAGTCATGTTCCCCGTGACGCAACGCAGCTTCGCGCAGGGATCGGTTGTTGTGGCACATTGCATTTAACCGCGATTAGAGGCGCCAAGCCTGCTTAAGTCGAACTCCCGAAGGGTACACGTGTGGTGCTAAGGAAGACAAGAACCGGCGCCGGAAGCTTCATTTAGATTAATGCGAAACAACGACGTTTCGTTGTCTATACTGCATGGGGGAAGCGCCGGGCGCGCTTTGGGTACAGGCTGATCGACGACGCGCAGGCACTGTGGCGTGTTAGATGAATTGTCCGGCTTCCCGCTACATGTGGGTAAATTTCCTAGGGCTAACGCATACATGTTTCCCCGTACTGGTGGCGGCATGCGCAAGGAGGGACCGAGGTGGGCTTGGTCGGATGGATATTGTTCGTAATGAGCAGGAGGGTGCGGAGATCGCTAATCTTGCGAGCAATATCAGTATAGGGCCGAGGGACGTTGGTGGTTTGGTATAAGTAGTCTGGGGCTCTCGACTTGGTTGAAAGTATTCAGCAACCTACGTTCTTTTACAGTCCAAGTTCAGTTACAGTCTCGATATACCATTCTCACCATGAAGATTTCTCTCGTCACCATCTTGTCCGCCGCCGCGCTGGTCCAGGCTGCGCCTTTCGCTGAGCCAGAGGCTCTCCTCGATGAGCGCCAGGCTGCGCAGAGCATCGATGCTGCCATGAAGGCAAAGGGCCGGAAGTACTTCGGTACCTGCGCTGACCCAGGTCGTCTCAACCAAGGCAAGAACGCCGCGATCATCAAGGCGAACTTCGGTGCCATTACACCTGAGAACTCGTAAGTGTTTCCAACCTCCCGAACGCAGTGTTGTGTGCAATGCTAACTGCCGGACAGCATGAAGTGGGATGCCACCGAGCCTTCCCGTGGAAACTTCAACTTCGGTAACGCCGACCAGACTGCCAAGTTCGCAAAGGACAATGGCAAGCTCATCCGTGGACACACCACCGTGTGGTACTCCCAGCTGCCCGCCTGGGTCTCCCAGATCAATGACAAGGCCACCTTGACCACCGTCATGAAGAACCACATCACCACCCTGATGAACCGCTACAAGGGCCAGGTCTACGCTTGGGATGTCGTCAACGAGATCGTAAGTTGATCTTCATATCCCGGTCCGACTGGAACATACACTGACCGCCCCACAGTTCGAGGAGAACGGTAGTCTCCGCGCCAGTGTCTTCTACAACGTTCTCGGTGAGGACTTTGTCCGAATTGCTTTCGAGACAGCCAAGGCCGTTGACCCTGCTGCTAAGCGTTACATCAACGACTACAAGTAAGCAAATCCTCTCAGGCTCCATTAAGATCATGACACTAACAACCGCCTAGCCTCGACCAAGCGTCCTACTCCAAGACCCAGGGTATGGTCCGCAACGTCAAGAAGTGGATCGCCGCCGGTGTCCCCATCGACGGTATCGGTTCGCAGGGTCACATCACCTCCGGCCAGGGTGCCAACGCTCCCGCCGCCATGGCCGCGCTCTGCGCTGCCGCCCCCGAGTGTGCGCTTACCGAGGTCGACATCCAGAACGCCCAGACCTCCGACTGGCAGAACGTTGTGAAGGCTTGCTTGGACCAGAAGAACTGCGTTGGTATCACCGTCTGGGGTGTCCGCGACAACGACTCCTGGAGGCCCAACGGCAACCCCCTTCTCTTCGACTCCAACTACAACGCCAAGACAGCTTACAACACTGTCCTTGCTGCTATCAACAAGTAAGCGCGTCACACACCGTGCACATCGCACACTTTCTGTATATATTTTGTGGTGGATTGGGTAAGACTTTGTACATACATGGAGGGACAGCAGAGACGTCTTCTGGCTATACAGCCCAGCGTTTCAATCAATCTTGTTCTCTCGACCAGTCACGATGCTCTCCTTCTGTGCACCCTTCAATGCTTTGATGATACTTACGCCGGCATCCGCGCTGGCTCCTACTTCAGCTTGTTTCGTCCAGAATATGTCGGCTGCATTGATTCGAACGCTTTTACGTCTCTCCCGCTCCGTCACGTCAAGATGGGACTTCTTCTCTGCAGTTGCCTCTAGCTCGTCCAGATGCTTCTTTCTCCTCGCGTATCGCTCTGCGCGCTCTTTCCGAGTCTGCTCCGAACCGATCCTGGCTAGGGCAAATCGCACAGCAGCTCTGAAGCCCATGAAGATGTGTTCGGAAATGAGGATCGTCACCGGTAAGCTGGCCCACATGCTCAAGCCAAGATATTTGCCAAGGAATTGCTGGGAACCGAACATGTGTACAATGGCCGCACTGGATATACTCCCCAACCATGTCAATGACTCTAGACTGGCCACCCACGGCCCGATTCCGTCACTACGTGTTGAGTGAGGACGCTGATGCTCGACACAGATCTTCAGGAAGTCCGACCGCAGCTCGATCCAGTTGTTGATGAAGAAGCCGATCGGCACGAGAGGCCACACAGGACTGAAGAGCGCAAGGTAGCCAAACTGAATGACCATCTCTGCAATATCCTCTTGGACGTTGTATGATGGTCTCAAAGCTTGCCGTCTCGTGCGCCGTAGAAAGCGAGATTCCGCTGGATCTTCTGCAGTTGGACTCTCATAAGAGTCGCTGCTGCGATTCTTTGCTCGGCGAGCTTGTCGGTCACGCCACCATTGTTTGACCTGAGTCTTCAGCCAAGGTAGCGCAAGCTCTTCGATTGCGCTCGAGACCTGCCCTGTTACGGTGAGCGCGATGACTTCGTTACGCAGCCGGTCAGGGTCGGCCTTGAACACCATCTTGGCTCTAGTCTGCGCGCCTAGTGTGGCATCGATAACGCGTTCCAGCAACGGTATAATTTGTCCACCGAAGGGTACGTATATGAATGCTGTAAGAAGGATTGGTAGATAGTTGGTGATTGAGTTGAGCACAAAGATCTTTTGAGTGAGCGACATCTCGTAATGATCAGCTGTTCGATGGTTCTCGTATTCCGTCAGCGCAGTAGCGATGTCTTCCAGAAAGTTCGTCGCGTATGGCAAGAAAACTGCAAGAAGCACCGTAGGCAGGTATTCCTAGTGAAACGTTAGTACAGTACAGCGCAATGGGTGGGACTGGGCATATACTGACCAGATAGAACTTGTAAGGCCCTTCATAAGCTTCTCCAATGAATGTCTCGATGGTAAAGACGAATGCGATTAGAATCCCGAGTAACAGAGTGCTGACAAGAACGAATGGTATGACGACCAATTGACGCACAATCCTCTTCCATCTTGGGAATACATGCCGAACTCTTCCAGCTGAGTCGATGATCTCTTGCTCATAGCGAAACTGCGGACGGTTGACTTTGAGGTCGCCCACGCCTCGTACCTTCCATCGGATTGCGAGATCGGTCTGTTTGATCTTCCAATACTCCAAGAACACAGTGCACCAGACTCCGATTAGTAGTGCGAACACCAGAGAGTATTTCGGCAAGAATGCCCAGGCAAATACACCAGCAGCGCAAGGGAATGCCAAAGATCGAAAGTAAGTCTGGATGAAGGCAAAGTAGAAGGCAACTTTGGCACCCCATAGATCACGTATACGATCCAGGTCGGCTGGTTCTAAGAACACACGAGTGCTCAGATGGGCCAACAACGCGCGGTTTGCACCTGAGTTGTGTAACGGGAAGATTGCGGTCACGTTTTCCCATGGTGGAAACTCTGGTGTAATACCTGCGCCTCCAAGCTCTTTGCGCCAGTTGACAAGGTGATACATGGAAAGCAGATCTTCGGCTTCGAACTCTGCTGTGACAACGGTCTTAGCGGTCCCGCCAGGATGGTCTTTAGTGATGCCATACAGCCAATCTTTGACTCTGCAAAAGCCTACTTAGCCTCCTTCCAAATCATGAGGTTACGGACGAGCTGAACGTACCGCGACTTGTAGACTGTGTTGCCAAGCAGATCTCTGGGCGCTTGGACAAACACCAACAATGTTTGATCATACCCAGGGCGTACCTCAGTATTGAGGCCTGCAGACTCTAGGTCATGCAATAGCGTCCTGCATTCTGCGATGGCGACGTCGTCATCTAGTCATCGTCAGCCGTCCGCTCTAACACAATGCCTCAATGACAAAACATACCGATATTACCAAAGTCATACACTATAACGTACTTGTCGTTATACGTGACGTTCGTAAGCTCAGTATCATCGCTCAGCGTCGTATCCGATCTCTTCAAGGGTCTGATTGACATGGCCAAAAGGGCTTAAACCGAGCGGAGAACCAGGGTAGCTGTCGAGACTGTGAAAAGTAGGGTCCACAACTGTGGCTGAAGGTTTTATAGCGTTGAGCCACTGAGACGTCGTCATCGTGCTGGCCATGGCTCCTGTGGAGTCGGGCAGGCCTCAGCTGTGTCGCGGATTGGTGTTCGGTGGTGGGACCAACGCGTCTGAGTGCCAAACTTAGCAAGCGGATGCCGACTGATCCGGAACCGCGGGGGAAGACGGGTGTTCACTTCTGTCGCGTGTGAGGCGCTGTACATTTCGCAGGACGTCGGTTGCTGCGACCACATTATGGGAGGGGAAGGTGCAGGGCCTGGAATTAGGAGATGGAGCGACGGAGCGATTGATGGGGATGCCGTCACATGTGCGCGTCTGTTTGGGCCTAGCGCTCGAAACTGCCAATGACGTAAGCTATCGAGGACGCGTCGAGACGCGTTGTCACAACGCCAACTTCACATTTGCTTTATCTGCATTTCTTTCGCGAGCGCGATTCATCATACACAAAGAATGCAAGGAAACTTATCAGCACTGTATCAAGATTCAAGACTCGCTCTACCAAATGGACACAAAACAGGAACCCATTAAACTGCCTCTTGAGCAGACACAGCTCCGAACATAACCATGCGTCAAGAGATCACAGTCACACAGAAGTCACCGGTACCCAAATCCTACGGCTTCCTTCCGAAAGGCGACCGCTACAAGACACTGCATTGCCGCAAATTCACCCACGAAGCCGGGCGGCCCTTATACATCGTCCTCGACGACCAGAAAAGAACTACTGGCATCCGTATCCCCTTACACGTCCTGCACAAAGTCAACAAGCAGTCGAAAGAAACGTTGTCAACTCGTCGCGCAGCTACAACAAAGCGCGATGCGACTGACATTGCCAATGCAGCTGCTGAGATAGACACGCAGTTTCCGAAGATACCAGCGTCAGAGAAGCAAGCCGTACTTAAGCACGGCTTCAAGAAACACTCTGGTCGAGTCGGCCGAACGACCTCAATACCGTTATCACGGAAGATCTTGTTTGCTGTCATTGCGCATGTCCGCCATACGCACACTGACTATGATGCGTTGTTGCAGGGTGGAAAGAGCAGGGGACACGCGAGGAAGACCACGAGAAAAGGTATTGAGACTGTGATGCGGAAGTGGGGATACACTAAAGGTACGAGAGGGAAAGCGCTGACTCCACGTAAATTGACTTACTGACTGTAAAGAACTCAATTGGTACTTCCGGACTGAGAGCGCATAGGGTCGGGGAGACGATGGTTATTTGAAGAGGAACAAAACGCCTATGATATGGTATCTGCCATGCAAAAAGACGATTACAAAACCCATTCACTCCACGCTATGCCATGATCCAAAGCCCATTTGACGCCTGCCCGACTACGTGACTAAAGCCGCATAGTACGTGTTCTGCCTGTGAGGGATATTCAAACCCAGGGCGGTTGTTTGCGTATCCAAAAGTATCGCTTGCGAATACTAGCCGTCGTCTGAATCGACTACCATACTCTCCCCAAACGCACTAAGATCCTCCTCCGCCGCGCCTTGCGCGTGTCGCCTCCTGCGACCTCTCCTGCCAGCAACCCGATTCTGTTCGATTTCGCGTAGCTTGCCATTCATTCTTCGCTCGAGCTCCTCGATCTCTTCGTCTTCATCTGCGTCTCCTGTCATGTCTGGTCCTCCCGCTGCTCCAGACTCAAGGAGTCCGCTGTCTGACTCGTTAATCTCTAGCGCGCGATTGAGGAGGTCGGTAGCCATTGGGTCCTGGGGCGAGACGGCGAGGGCTTCGTGCAAGGTGATGATAGCGTCCCAACTTCTGTTGAGGTTTAGGAGAACCAGGGCTTTTGCGGTGAAGACGCTCGGGTCCTTTATGCCGTGCCGAAGCACTTCGTCGAATGTCTCGAGAGCTTCGCTGTACTGTTCACACTTGCGAAGCGCATGGGCGAGATTTATCCGTGTGGGTATCCAAGCATCTGGGTCTGCTTCGTTCTGCTCTGAGAAGGCTAGCGCGCGGCGGAAGAATTGTATAGCGTCCAGTAGTTGTCCTTCGTGGAAGTAGACAACGCCCATCTCGTTAAGAAGGCAAGGATCGTTCTCGCACAGATCGTATGATGTCTTCAAGTACTCTCGCGACAAACTCAGATTGTTCAGTTGTAGGTTTTGCATGCCGAGGAATAGCTGTGGGAGATGCGAGCCTTGGAAGAGACGTGCCGCGGTGGAGTAGGCGGAGATGGCTTGATCGTGTTCCCCTTCTGCGGCAAAAGTATGCGCAAAGCCTATCCAGGCAGGGCCAAAGTGTGGGTCCATCATGGAGGATTTGGAGAAGTAGCGGCGTGCCTCAGCTATGCGACCGATTGCGAGATAGTAGGTACCAACGGCGAACCATGCGCATGGTTCTGAGGGGTTCGTGTCTGCTAGTTCGTGCGCAAGCAGGAACAGAGTGTTCTTTTCGCCAAGCTCGTGCAAAGACGCTATATGTATGGGCATGATGTTGAAGTTGTACTTGTCGTTCGCTAGGACGGCCGACGTAAGGGCAAGGGTATCGCGGAAGCGGCATAGGGTGAACATGAGATCCGCTTTCGAGAGGACTATGTCAGGGTTCTCGCCAAGGTGGTAGTGAGTCGTGAGTGTCTCTGTCGCGTTCGCAAACTCTTCTGGTCTGGTGTACTTGGATAGGCGTGTTGTGTAAAGGGTCTTGGTGAAGGACGCGGCCTCCTGTGACAAGGAAGGGTTGTTGGCGACGTTGATGGTGTCGAAGTTGAGCGATTCGAGGAACTTCCACTCCTCCTCTGGTGCCATCAATGAGTTGGACATGAGCGCATCGAAGGCCTCGAAGCATTGCACGTCGATCTGAACCGCCGTCTTGTAGCATTCCTTGGCCCGGTCGAAGGAGTTCTGCTTTGCATAGCACACACCTCGAAGATAGCACATGCCTGCTTCCGACTTGATGTTGTTAACATCTTCTCGATCGCGCTCTTCGCTCGTGGGTAGGCGCTCGTTGCGCGAGCCGTTCTTGGTCTGTCTTGCGCCGGCCCGTGTGTTGACGTCGACATGCCGCAGCTTGGTGCGCGTATTCCCTGGCGCCGAAATGAGGTGGGTTGGGTTCTTGTCGCCCAGTATCTGCAGTGCGTCTTCCAATTTCCCCAGCTTCAGAGAGCAGTGCGCAGCGAGGTATCGACATTGGGGCGTGCGCTCAACGAGGTTTCCGCGTGCGAGGAGTGACTGGGTCCTGTTGTAGTTGCCGGTGGTGAAGTGCACCTGGGCTAGCCAGAATGCGTCCTGGTCGTCATCTATGCGATTTTGTCAGTATACGTTGACCTGCCGAGTGTTAGAGCATACCCGTCAAGGCCAGCAGCTTGTCTGCAACAAAGATGGCTGTGTCGTACTGGCAGCGATTGAGGGCTTCCTGGCGCCACTCGCGTAGATATTTCTCCATAGTGTTACTATCGCATTGGGTATAGTCTGTTCAGGCGGGTTAGTGAATGTGCCCCAAATGCTATCCCCAGTCGAGGTGGCAGTCGGCGGCGGCGCGATGTTTGGAGCCAGGGTCGCGCCTGCCCGACGCGAGAGCACATGTTTGCGGGGTGCCTGCAGCAGCGGGCCGCCTTAGTCAGCCAGAAGTTGCGCGCTAGGGTTGCCGTTACCTGGACGTGATTTCTAGCACTCAACTGACATCCAACACCCCACACACGCTCATCCATATCAAACGCGACACCTTCATTTGCGCAGCATAAACCCCACATTCCGTTTCAACGCATTACCTCGGAGCACCCGACCAGCGCCGCACCACACCAGACGTCGTATAACCCGCCGCCATGTCCGAACGAAAAGTGCTCACCAAGTACTACCCACCGGATTTCGATCCTTCGAAGATCACGCGCCAGCGCGGCCCCAAGAATGCCGGTCCTAAGCTGATGACGGTCCGCCTCATGGCACCTTTCTCCATGAAATGTACCCACTGCGGCGAGTTCATCTACAAAGGCCGCAAGTTCAATGCGCGCAAGGAGACGACGGACCAAAAGTACTACAACATCGCCATCTTCCGCTTCTACATTCGATGCACGCGATGCTCCGGCGAGATCACCTTCAAGACAGACCCCAAGAACATGGACTACGAATGCGAGCGTGGCGCGAAGAGGAATTTCGAGCCGTGGAGAGAGGCCAAGCTCAATGAGGAGACTGAAGAGGAACGCCTGGATCGCATAGAGAGGGAGGAGGCAGAGCGCGACGCCATGAAAGAACTCGAGACAAAGGTCATCGATGCCAAAACCGAGATGGCCATCGCGGACGCGCTGGACGAGATTAGGTCGAGAAACGCAAGGCTAGAGAAGGCGGACCGCGAGGGCAAGGGAACCGAGGTACAACCCGATGCTGCCGACGAACGACGCAAGAAGCAGGAGGAAGAAGACGCAGAGGCTGCACGACAAGCATTCGCGAATCGGAGCATGCCTGACATCGGCGAGGAGACGATTGACGAAGACATGTTCGACGCGCCTATCGAGGTACCTGTTGCTACAACTTTCACCAAGAAGCCGAAGGAAAAGAAAGACTTTAGCGCAGCGTTAGGCCTGAAGAAAAAGGCGCCTGCCTCGACCCCCGCCCCTCAGGTCAAAGCCGCCGCACAACCCTCGAAATTATCGACCATGCTCGTAGCTGGTTATGATAGCGATGACGACTGAGCTGTTGGAAGGCTATTCCAAGCGTACAAGAGCAAGCAGGGCATACACGTACCCATGGCATCCCGGATGCCACCTAGGTCACACAATCAGCCACAACGTGGTGTAGATTTGCGCTGGCCTCGTATAGATCGTTAAACACGGTATTGTTGGTGACTATGCGGTGAGTCTGCCATGGCTAGTGAAGGTGACTCATGCAGGACCAGCATCGAAGCTTGACGAGTCCATGAGGTTCATTACCGAACAGTCGCGAATAGTTCCTGCGCCCCAGAACACGGAAAAGGACTATGCGCATTCGACTGCCTTCTTATTCTGGTCGACGGAACCATCTTGTTATGGCATTTGCATTAGGCCGAACTACCGAGGCTGCTCATGTAGCGCCTTGGAAACCGGTAGCGCCGGATTAATACCACACCCCATATCCAACTTAATCTATCCCCAGACCCACCTACCAGAAGAGGTTCTAATGACTTTGTGACTACGTTACCCCGCAAAAATGGTCACCTTCCCGGTCTGACGCTCCTAGGGTTCACCGAAGCTTGGGTACCTAGCCGTCTTAGGAGGGACAGCCGTTGCGCAACGCTCGTGACGTCGTATCCTTGACAAACTATGTGGCAACGCCGGATGGAACTTTATTTCACTGCCTTTATAAGTGGCCTTCCGCCTTCTCATCTGCTCGTCATATCCAGGCTTACCGTATTCCTTTCACGATGCGTCTCCTCACTTTGTGTAGTTTGCTTCCCAGCATTCTTGCTTTACCATCACAGACCCTCGACTTTTCAAGACATGCTATTGCATCTCGCGCCGACTCGTCTCTTACAAACTATCTCGGCGTCTTCTTCCTCGGCGACAAGCCTTCTGTATACTTCTACCTCTCCAATGGCAACAACGCCAACTCCATGACTGCTTTGAACAAAGGCCAAGCGGTCATCAACCCGACAAAAGGCACTCTTGGCGTCCGCGACCCTGCAATCATATCTGGCGGAGCAGCCGAAGCTGGAAAGAAGTGGTACATCATTGGTACCGATCTGAACATCGGGAAGACAACGTGGGATGCATCCCAACGCACGGGATCCCGCGGCATCTTCGTCTGGGAATCCGTCGATCTTGTAACATGGACCAACGAACGCCTAGTCACTGTTGAAGATGCGACTGCAGGAATGGTCTGGGCACCCAGCGCTATCTTCGACGAAGCCAAAGGCCAATACTTCGTTCATTGGGCGAGCAAGTTTTATCCCACTTCCGACCCACAGCACACAGGTCCACCTTCGTCGATCCGCATCCGCTACGCATATACCAAGGACTTCAAGACCTTTAGCACGCCTCAGGACTACATCAACCGATCACCCACCAACATTATCGACCAGGAGTTTCTGGCTCTCGGTAACAACGCGTACGCGCGCTTCTTGAAGGATGAGAGCGCGAAAACAGTCTTTACGGAGATCTCGACTAATGGGCTATTTGGCACCTGGACTAGACCTGCAGGTGCTAACGCCATCATCGCATCTGGCGTTGAGGGCCCCGCGCCTTACTGGGACAACCAAGTAGCCGGCAAGGCGCATCTCTTGCTGGACTTTTATGGAGCGGATGGATATAGGCCCTACGAGAGTACCAACGTAAGGAGTGGCCAGTGGACAGCGAGTGATAGGAGTGCCTGGCCTCAGAACCTGAGGCATGGAAGTGTATTGGGCGTTAATGCGTCTCAGGTGGAAGCGTTGAAGAAGAAGTGGGGGGCTTGAGCGTTTGGATGTCGGTGACAAGGCGGTCGCCCTTGGTTTCACTCGTACCTACACGCTAAATGGGACAATTTCGCTTCTGGAATTGCGTCATGAAAGACATTGCGGATTCCCATCGGGAGTTCCTCTCTATCTAGACCTTGCCTTTGTCCAAACCCCTTGTTCTTGCTATCCCAAACTGTTACTACTACACTTTCTTGAGATGAAGCTGCTATCCTACGGTTGTCTCATCAGTCTTGTCACTTCGGCTACAAGTGGAGTCGTATCTGGACAAGAGCTACATGAAGATTTCACTGCCATCAACTCAAGCTCCAAAGTCTCGATTGCGGCCGCAGATCCCCAACTTGCTGTCGACACACCGCCACCCCCAGACCATGACTCCATATGGCACAAGGCTTATTGTCGCGGCGCCGCCCTTGTCCGAGCCATGTCCCTCGACGAAGAAGAAAGCAACACGATGCTGCAATGGCCTTACACACAAAGTCCTTGGGACGGCGATCTAAAGCCTGAACTGAGAAAATGGGGCTGGCTCGACAACGAAGAGGACAACACGAACATCGACGATTCGTGTGACTTCGATGAGAAGTTGAAGATGAAGAACACTTTCGACGCTCTCGGTGTTGACACGCGACCGGCGGGGAAGGGTGGACCGAATCATTGCTTCAGATTACAGCATAGCAATGGGCCTACGGTCATTCGAGACAAAAATGGCAAGATGCCTTATTTGTCCAGTCAGCGTTACGAGGCAGATGGGAAGACGTACAGGGTCAGTAACCTACACCTTCATCAACGTGATGTTCACCAGGCCAACGTCTAATAACGCAACAGGTCACCGACGCCTACAGCACCGTAGGCATAAACCGCAACGACGGTATTCTCTACTTCCTCAACCGAATGTCACCTGAGCAAGGAGCCGCAGATCTCTGGAATTTGAGACCGGAACAAGTCGATAAAGCCGATTTGCCCAAGATCCGCTCGAGCTCTGACTTAGCTTGGGCGCTCTGGAACAGGGTTCCAGGAGAACCAATGATCAAAATGATCATGGCTCTCCAGATTGTTAATACGCAAACGGCTGAGACGATCATACCGAAGGCTTTGGAGGCGGTGGGAGAAACAGAGCTGAAGAGATGGCCGGGAACGGAGATTGTTGTTGGGTCAGATAATGACGCTGAGGCTGAAGCTGCTCTTGCGCTTATTGGTACGTCATTTCTCCTGCACATCGCATCCCGCTCTCTCTGACACTCTCTAGGCTCGCCCAATGGACTCGGCGCTGGCTACTTTCTTCTACAACACAAAAGGCAGCTCGGTGGCGCAAATTTCATCTACAAGATCACGATATTTAGAAACGATGGCGATGAGTTTGATGATGAGCCTAATCTCATTTTTCACGTTGACAAGAATACAACACCCATGCCGGATGTGGAAGACACTCCTGGTGCGCCGGAGAAACCGGCGGAGAAGGGTAGCGCGGCGGTTCGAGAGGGTAAGGTAGTGAGGAGGAGTAGGGATGGGAAGAATTTGGTTAGAGAACATGTTGTTTGGGCTAAGCTTTGATGGGAAGGCTATAGCATATTGCAAGAGGGTAAGTGCGGTCGTCAAAACCTAACAACTCAAAGGTATTGCGATGAGACAGCATACAGGCTTACACATGAGTTGACCAGTGGCTGAGATACAGCAGTGCAGCATGTTGGGTCGAACGTGCTTTCTCTTTCCCAGCATTTTTCTTATCTCAGCTCTGTGTTGCTCTTGCCTCACATCCCCTCCGCCACCTTCTCTCACCTTCACTTTGTGTCGCAAGCGCCGCTCGCTTGTCCGGTGAAGGCTCCAGTGCCCACCTTCTCTCCTTCCTCTTGTCGTTACCCCGCACGCAAATTTACCTGCAGCACCGCGAGTCGAAAAGATGAAGTTCACGCAGATCTTCTGCATCGTGGGTCTTGTTGCCCTCGGCGCGACTGAGGCCTTGCGCAACCTTACCAACGTCACTTCCGTCACTCTCGAATCCCAGAACCTCACTGTGCACGTCGCAGG